>NC_136819.1:17311282-18511282 GCF_951394365.1 Tetrao urogallus | reverse complement strand
ATTTAGAAATTCTTAATAGAAATTGAAATTCAGTAGCATTTTTTAAAAAAAACAATTATGTTCCCTCATGTAAGTTACAGGATTTATTTGGATTAATATTAGTTACCAATATTTTAAGCAATTTAGAAACCCACTACTCATTCCATCATAGACTATGGGAATTTGCCAAGTAAGGCAATTTTCTGTTTTGGAATGAATGTATGAAGAGCTACACAATCTTAGGGGGATATAGCATTGACTGATGTCTGTAAATTCTGGCTTGTTTCCTCTGCAAACCACTGAAGATTGTAACATGAACAGTTACACACAGAATTATAGATGCATTATTAGTTAATTTGAATGCACTGTGAATCAGAATAAAAGTGTTTTGTTCAGGTTTTTACTTCAGATATAATTGCAAATGAAAGGCTTCCTATGCTGCTGCAAAACATTAGAAAATATATTTACTTACTAACTATTGTTAAAGTAATGCTGAATTTAACTGAAAGTGTTTTAATGTTTAACAAAGGGTTTTACACTATTCCAAAGCTCCAATTTCTACATTGTCGTTTTTCATCTGACAATGGTAATGTCGTTTTTTCTTTCACTATCAAAACCAAAAATAGTTGGGTTCCTAAAGGATAGTGTACTTTTCTTTCTGATGATGCTTAAAAGCAGATGTCTTCAATTTAAACTTGAAGGCATTTAATTTTTTTAAAGAGGGAATTAAATTCTGATATTAAATAACGCTTTGTCTTTGAATTGCTTCCTGGGCTACAATAGTAGTTCTGTAAGCATATATTTAAGGTGATCAGAATTTGGCATTTATATATTTATATATATATATTTATATATATATATTTATATATATATATATATATATATATGCTTTCAAAAAGCACATGTAGCAATTAAATACAAAATTAAAAAAAAAAAAAGTTGAATTCATGTTTGCACAAAAGTGTGCAGAATGAATGCTGATAAAGTGACTGTGCAAGAAACCACAATTTAATTGAAACCAAAATTTAATTAAAACCATAAGGGAAATCCAGTTCTGCAGTCCTGCTTGAATGGCCCTTAGAGGTTTTCTTTAACGTTTTTTGCTTGAATCTTTTATGACTGTTAAGTATGTAGTTTTTAAATATTACAGGAAGAACTTTACTCCCATCTAGTAGGTGGCATATGAATGTGCTTTAATGAAATCTGTTGAATAAGTTAACCTTGTTCAATTCAGATGAAAGCTGAGCATTCCCAGTATGACCTAACAGTTTTGGGGTTATACTTCACTGATGCATAAGTAGAATGTTGTCTGGACTTTGCATTTTATGAAGACAACTGTGTATTGATACGGTTAAGTTGAAAGCTATATCTGCGATTGTCTTATTTTCAGTTGAAGTATGGAGCCACCTTTATTTTCATTTCTTCTCACCAGCTGTTCTGTTTTGTCTGCTTTGCATGATACACCTATTACCTAGTCTGTCAACCCAAATGTGTTTTGTCATATCACAAAACAGATGGGAATGTACTTAAAATGAAAAAGCCTTTCTAACAGCGAACAAGATGCATACCTTAGCTTTCATATTCTGAATTTATTCAGTGTGGTTTTTTGTTTTAAACAATGATTCTGTATTTGTCTTTAAAAGAATGGTATTATTGATGTATGATAAGATGGTTTGATACCAGTTGCAGTGTAACACTTGCTTGTGACTTCCTCAAATTATCATACTCGTACTAAAATTGAAGTCGAAATAGACACGTTACTTACATGAAATTTATGTGATTGTTCACATTACAAAAAGCACAGCTGTCTCAGCTGATATTATTATACAAATTGGGTATATTTTAACCTGGTAAATCAAAAGCCTATGTAATTTGGCCTTTAATTGGTTGGATTTATTATTGTTACTTTAGCGTAAACTCACCCTTTCCAATCTCTTGTATTAAGACTTTCTTTAGAGTGATGAAGAAGTAATGCTAGACTTCAGTTTGCTTCTTCTTAGTGAGATAGATATACAGTCTTTATTTTTGTGTTCTACTAAGTAACGTTGGAGGGAAATCACAAGGTGAATGCTGTGGATTGCTTCTTTAATCTTGTTCTGTCAGTCATTCATAGGGACTTCAGCCTGTCCCAGGTCTCTTTTCATGTAGTAGTGTCTGATATAATTGTAATTCCTTTCCTGTGGCACAAAACTGATTGAGGATGACTGGTTCTTTCCTGGCTGCTCTGATCCAGCCATAGTCTCAGGGCAACAGGAGCTGGAGGAGGAACTGACCACAGTTCAAGGAATGGGCAGGCTGGATCAGGCGGGAAGAAAAAGTAATCAGAACAACAGGAATCTTCAGGTGGGTTAAAAGTTACGTATATCTATTTTTACCTGAATGTTAATGAAAATATGATGCTTTACAGTTGGATAGGCTTAGATCTGTTATGTAAGTGAATACTAGATAGATTTGGTAGTGAATTTTAAATGCCTGTGAATGTAGCCAGAAGATGAGGAGCAGTTCTAGTGGCATCCCAGTTCTCTGTTCCTTGAGTCATGAGCCTGCTTAATTTTACGTTGAAAAATTGTGAGTCTCCTTCTGGAGTAATTCATATCCTTGTAGCTGTGTACATGCTTCATATGCTAAGGCCATGTTTTGTGTCAGATACAGTCTTTATTAATTTCTATGCAGGGAGATTTATAGAATAGTTAGTAATTAGTGTCAGTTCATTTGAGTTAACTTTTTGGTACTTGGTGCTGTTGCTTGCAAAAAAAAAAAAAAAAAAAAAATCCCAGTATTTTATAAGAATAATTAGAATGTCACTTGCATAAACCTGCTGTTGGAAGAATAATTTTATGTTTAGTTAATTCCAGTACTTCGATTTTCAGAGGATGCTATTAACTGTGGAAACTGGAACTAATTAACGTTTCCAAACATAATTATCTGTTGGCCTCTCAGATGCCTGAGGGTGTCTTTAGAGCTGTAGTAGGTCCTGCACAAAGACTGTGGAAGATTCTCCTTCTCTGGAAATGACAGTTTAAGGCTAGACAGGTGTCCATAGTGGTCACACATGCTTATGTTTATGCACCTGAATCACTTGTTGGATTTTATAATATTTAACTGAAACTACACTTCTAGTAACAGAATATGTATTTTACCCTTCCTTCTTTTCTTCTTTTAATTAAATGTCATTCTTATATTTTGCACGTAGGAAGAGTACAGCTTTGATAGAAAACAATGCTTTCAAGAAGCATTGAATGTCACCCTGGATAGCACTGATTCAGCTGAAGGAGAAAATATGGGAGGTTGGTGGCCAGAATACACTTCACCTAATGCAGGTGTGATAGAGACTAGACAGTTTATTAAAGCATGCACAGCCTCTGTATTTTGTGTCTATTTTTGTTTTCAAAATTCAACTAACAACCCATTTGTGGTGTATCCTATTCTTTGTTGAATTTTTTTGGCTTGCGTTTTCTTCTGTTTCATTTTAAGCATGTGCGTGCTGGATGAACTGCCTAGTTTTGGTTCAGAAGTAGAATATAAATATTATTAAACACTGGAACTGTTTGAGCCTTGCTGCCTGTGAAGTACCCTACGTAGCAAGATCGTGTGGTTTTTAAGTTGAGTCTTGTTCCTGTGAGTGTGTTTCCAATCTATGTAACTGTTTTGTTTGGAAAACAGAATTATATTGCACTGCTGTGTGCTTTGTTTTAAAGATCAAACAGCTGTTTTTTAGTGTGGATATGCTCTTCTGTCTGTGGTATAAGCTAGTAGTATGTATTATTAGTAAAATGCAGTAGATGCACTTGCAAATTTTGATATAGACCAGTTTACTTTGTTAATATAGTTTAAAATCTGATCTTGTAAGTATATTAACTTATGATTAAAGTAACATCGTTCTTATTATTAATTGGAACACAATATTGATTAAAATATTTCTGCTAGATTCTCTATGAGTTACTGAGTTTTGCAAGTAGATTCTAGTTTTTGAAAAGTTATGGGTATGTTTATCATTTAATATTTGCATGAACAAGACCTCAAGCATTTCCATTGGAAGTGGTTAAGATCTAATTGTGCCCAACAATGGCAGAAATTGTGAATATAAAGGTGAAAGTCATTTCTAGACTTAAGGATTTTTTAATAGATCTTTCTTGAAATAATTCTTCCTTTTGACTTAAATAGGCTTACGGAGTGTAGTTGAAGAGTTGGAATTGGAAAGAAATCAACTGCAGGAACAAATTCTGTTTCTAGAAGAACGTTGTCAGGATTTGGAAGATAGATTGCAGCTTCAAGGTAGAATGGAAACTCTTCAGGTGAGCTTTTGCACTTCCCTAAAAACTGCTATTGTTAAGATAATTGCTTAGTTCTCTCTTCATATTCTTACAACAGCCTACAGTAGCACAAAAGTGTAAATTTGCAGCTAGCAAAAATACCTAAAACCTATTTTATAGTTTCTGTTGGCTGACAGTCTACACATGCTATCTTATGCTCTAAAGTTTAAGCCTGTCACTTCTATTCAGTAAAAGTAGAAGTCAGTGCATTAAAAAAAACTTGGTTGGAAGTAAGCTTCATTAATTGTTGCAGAAACATAGTAAAGGTCAAAATAATTTGTATAACTCTCTGTAGTTAAAAGAGCAAGAGCTGAATTTTTTTTTTTTTTTACTACTAGAAGTCTCTGTCACATCCCTCAATTCATAATTGTAGCTCACATACCACGTACATAGAATATATGCATAATAAATACATAACATATTTTAATTATGCTGCAGTGAATGCACGAGAAGAACAGTAACATAAATACTTAAATCAGAAATTTTAAATACTTTTATAGTATTTCCTGACTAGTAAGTTACTATGTTCAATACTTTCTAAACCTAATTTCCACAAAATGACACAACTGATCTCTTCTCATGGTCCTCAAGCTTGGTACATTGCTCATATTCCTTACCTGCTAAGTTGCACCTATTCATTTATTTATAATTAATTTAAGATACAAAACAAACTTATTAATATCTGAGAATCTTTTAACAAAACCTTTTGATACAGGTAACGTTTGATGTAAAGGAAGAAGGGCAGCTATTGAGGGCGGTACAGGTGTGTTCTGCCTCCTCCAGAATGCTAGCTTATTTTCATTAGAGGTGACAAGTTTGCCACGTTTGTCCTTTTTGATGTTGGTTCTGAATATGTGTTTTGCTTTTTGGTTGCCATTAGATTTTTTTGTGGTTCTATTTTTGAATGAGTGCTGTGAATCTGACTAGAGTAGGGCATTTGCATTGTTTTTTGTTGTTTTCTTTTTTAAGTGTGTGAATGGAGCTTGCTTTCTTTTTCTTCTTTTCTCTGCAACTCCCTTTATGCTAATTTAGTCTCCTGCAGATTTTTTGCATTCCTTCAGGTTGAAAAAAAACATGCCCCTTTAGTATTATCTTCAGATCAATGAGGAAAATGTGTTTTCAAAGCAGTAGCTTCCCCTTTTGAAGATCAATTAAATAAGGTGCCTTAACACTGTGTGTGTGTGTTGCTTTGGGTATAGAGCAACAATCCCTGAGTTCATTCTAGTATAGCATCACTGTAGGAAGTATTTCTGAAAGGTGGGTTGCATCTATCTGAACTTATGATATTAATGTTGTATTTTGAACTGATGAGTGCTAATATGCTAACAGTCTCTTGTTACATAAGATGTAAATCTTCTAATGAGTCAGATTTTTGGAACTCTAGTTCTCTTGTGCTATTCTATGTGTGCAGTAATCCTCTTGATTAACTTTTTGTTGCAGAATGAAAATGAACGTTTTCAAAGTCAGCTCACCCAGTTACGCAATCAACAGATTCGAGATGCCGAAAAGCATCAAATCCTGATCTCTGGATTGAATGAGCAGCTGAAAGGGTAAAATAAAGGCTCTTTATAACTCCATTGAGGATTTGCTTTCTTTGCTTTAAACTTAAATTTCTAATGGACCAGAAGTGTCATCTGTTAAAACGTGTAAACTTGATACTTGTTTCTGATTGCAGTCAAGATACTTTTGGACTTGGAAGTTTAAATGGAAATTGTAGAAATGATTATTTTTTTAGGAACACAGTTTGGGGGCTAATAAACTAGAAAGCCTAAAACAAACTTTGTTTTCAAGATGGAATTTAGTTATCAAAGGTCTGTGTATGTGCTTTCTTCTCAGGTTGAGCGACCGAAATAGTTTCCTTGAAACTTCACTTGGAGAAAAAGAAGAAAAACTGCTAAGCTTAACAGAAAAACTAGAACAAATTGAAACTTTGAGAAAACTGCTTCAAGAAAGGGATCTGTTGAACAAAGAGCTGGGAGAGAAGTTTGTGCATAGTGAACAAAATGTAAGTTACTAAATAGTATATAATTTATTAGAACTGGTGAACATTGGCCTTAACTTTTGATTTGTATTCCAGAAGTAAAATTGCTGTTTTTCTAGCCAAAGGATTTGGCTCTTTTGTTTCATTGCAGCTTTGTTCACATCATATAATTACTTTGCTTAAAGTTGGGTGTAACGATTACTTGCCACACCACAGTGATTTGCATGAATGTATTGTGTATTTTGAGTGAAATGTTGTCTTAATTAATTTCATTATATGAATACCTCTTTTAGGTAAGTTCAATCTTGCTATTCTAACATCGCATTTTAAATATGTTTCTATGATCTAAATCTTTATTTTTAATACTAAGCTGAAAGAAGCCTTAAAGAAATGCAGTGTGTATGAAGTGGAGAACGCTGAGCAGAAAAAAGTCATCAGTGATCTAACGGAAAAAGTTGCTACACTGAAGGAAAAGGTAACTCATAAAATGAAAATAAGGATCTTTCTTGTATTTTGAAATGGTTCATTTAAATGTGAGAAAAAAACCCAACAACCTTGAGCATTAATTATACTGCAGATTTTATACACTGACCTTTCTGTATGCTAAAACGATCTAAAATGTAACATTTCTTGTGATTGTACTGTTGGGTAGGTCATTGTTACAGTTGATAAAAGTATCGTGGTGTTACAGTTGGAAAGAATATAATGGAGAAATGGAAAGAAACAAACAGAGAAGGAATGCTCACCCATGTGTAAAGATTCAGGCTTGGGATGAAAGATTCCACAAGGAAGGAATTTCCAAAAAGAGATCCTTCCCTAGTGCTAGTCAGCCCTTAAATAGGGTCTTCTGGCCACACAAGTGAATTGCTTTCACCTGTGCTCCCACAGCTGACCCAGTCCTTGCCTCAGGTGATCAATCAGTGGTTCAGGCTGTGACTCAACAATTTCCATACAGTCATTAGTTCAAGGATTGTTTGTGAGTGATGGATTAGTCTAAATATTAGATTTACATAAGGAGTGTATCTTCCATTTTCCTTCTAATGTACCTTTTAATTATTCTTGTAACATTATTTTCTTGATGTTTAGACTTTGAAACAAGATGATATGGTGGAATCAATGCAGCTGGATCTTGACCAGACAAATGAGGAACTTGACAAATTGAATACAAGCCATTTAGAGGAACGGTCTCAACTTATTCAAGATCTCCAGAAACGTGAAAGGGAAATTGATCATCTTAAAGAAGCACTGGCAGAAAAAGAGAGGGAGTTATCTGCCTTGTCTTCGAATATGACGGAATATTCAGAACAAGTTATCATTCTGAAGCATCAAGTGCAATGCAAAAATGAAGAAATACGGGGGATAGAAGAGGCTTTATCGAAGGCTGAAAGGGAGGCTGATTTACTGAAAGAAGTACAAACAGCTGATGTAAGAGATACAAGTGTGAAAATATCTGTCCTTTCTGAGAAGAGTAATACAATGAGACTAGAACTGGAAAGAATTAGAGTTGAAAATGAAGCTAAAACTAAAGAAAATGAGGAACTGATAAGACAAATCAGTGAGTACAGCATTACAGTTAAGGATCTCCGTTCTGAAATCAAGGCCAATCATGTCGCATACCATAACAATCTTATGGAGTGTGAGTCACAAATTACTTTGCTGAAAGAACAAATTAGCAAATCATCTGAAAAGCTGCAAGAAACTGAGAATAAACAGAGAAAAGAAGCTGAATATTTGAAATCTCAGATTGAGGAAAATAACACTCTGAAAGAAAAATGGAACAGTTTGCTTAAAGAGAAAGAGAATAAAGAACAGACTCTTGAAAATGAGTTAAAATCTATTAAAGATTCATACAACAAACTAGTTTTGGAAGATGCTAAAAAAGATGAAGAGTTGGCTCAGTTATCTAGGAAGCTCACAGAACATACTGAACACCAGGAAACAATTAAAAAAGAATTACAGGAGAAACAAGAGATCATTGTTTCATTAGATAAGAAGCTTGAGTTTTTGGAGCAACAAAATGAAGAGACCAAACTTAAATTAACTGAAGATCTTAAAGCCAAAGAGACATGTTGTGAAGAGCTTAGTAACCAATTAAGTGAAATACAGAAACAAATTAACAAGATGGAAATAGAGACACAGGAGAAAGCTTCAGCTAATAAGCGGTTGCAGGCAGATCTTGAGGGGAAAGAAACAAAATTGGCAGAGCAAGTGAAAGCAAATGAACATCTGAAAAAAAGTATAGGTAAAGTGAAAAAAGAGAAGCAGCAGTTAGTCAGTGAAAATGAGAATTTGTCCAAACTTCTGGATGTGAAGGAATGTGAATTATTAAAGAAAATCCAGGCTGTAGCAGAAATGGAAAGCAAGTTATCTGTTAGCGATGCTGAATACCAAAAAACTCTTTCAGTACTAAACAGTGAAAAAACCACTCTAGCAAAAGAGATTGAACAACTCTCAATAGCTGCAAAGCAAAAAGAAAATTCAGTTGCAGAACAGCTGCAGAAGAAAACAAAGGAATGCAATGTGTTAGCTGGTCAGTTGTCTGAAAGCAAGGAACAAGCACAACAGTTGAGTGAACAAATGCAATCAGTTCTCATTCAACTGAAGGATGCTACAGACAAAGAAACAAAGAAAGAAGAAATGTTAAATAGTAAGTTATCTGAATGTAGTACCCTAATACAAGAGCTCAGCCAGAGTAAGGAAAATAATTTACTGCTGCAAGAGCAAGTTCAAAGATTAACTTTGGATTTTGAAGCTAAGAGCAAGAGTCTAGAAGAAAAAATCCTTCAATGTGATTCACTGCATAAGGAAATTGAAGACAGTAAATCTTATATTGTAGAGTTGCAGGAAGAAATTAAAAATCTTAAAGAGGACAAAACAAAGTTATCTCAGTGGGTAGGAGAAAGAGACCTGACTCTAAAAAGTCAGGATTCAGAACTTGAAAAGTTTCGTAAGCAGGTTTCTGACAAAATTGAAGAAAGTTCAGTGTTAAATAATCAGCTACAGCAAGTAAGCAAAGAAGTGACTGAGCTTAAGCATAAAAAGGAGGACCTTTCAAACCTATTGAGCAAGAAGTCACATGAATATGAAATTCTTCAGTCACAGTTGGTACAGCAACAATCTGATACTACTTCTGCAAGGCAACTAGCACACACAGCAGCTCTAGAAAATGAAAAATTGAAAGTAGAAATTGAAAACCTTAATGGAATGATAATGAAAAAATCAGAAGAAATAGCTACTTTAACTTCACACTTGTCCCAACAGAGTCATAGTATTTTAGCTCTGAAGGACCAAATTGATGGCCTTGTGGTTGAAAAAGAAAACCTAAAAACTCTCGTGGAAAGGAAAGAGATTCTTATTTCTGAGAAGGATGTTTTGCTACAACAAATGAAGGACAGTAAAATGGCAGGAGAAGGGCAATATTTGCAAGTCATTTCAGATCTGCAAAACCAAATACAAACCCTAGGTTTTGAAGCCAGCCAGCTTAAACAGACAATGCAGGAAAAAGAAAATGAATATAAGAAGCAAGCTCAAGAATTAAAGTTACTAAAAGATAAATCTGAAGAGTCTGATATACTTAGGGTTCAACTGTCTGAGAATATGGAGGTTATTTCTGACCTTCAGTATCAACTTAGAAATTTGACAGAAAAAGCAGCAGAGTTGAATGATTCAATTGCACAGAAGGATGAATGTTTAAAACAAAAGATAGATGAATACGTTAGTTTAAAAGCATGCCTTTCTGATGTGCAGGAATCATCCATTTTGCAGCAGAAACAGTTAGAACTTTTAACTTCAGAAGCAGAACAATTAAAAGTACTTGTTTCAGAGAAAGATTTAACTGTAAATAATATTTCATTATTCAGTGAGAACTTAAAGATGCAACTTCAAGAAAAGGAGAATGAATGTGTTGTCTTAAGGAAACAGGTAGTGGAGCTGGAGGAAGTAAAAGTGAATTTACAAAAAGAAGTACAACATCAGAAGAACGTAATAATAGAAAAGGATCAGTCCTTATCAGAAAACGAATCCTCTCTTACAGAAAATAAAACTCTTCTCAATGCTCTGAAGGAGAAAGCACAGGAAGATGAAGAGAAGATAAATTTAATCTCTCAGCTCCAAAGTCAAGTACATGTACTAACACAAGAACTACAAAAATCTAAGGAACTAATCCAGGAGAAAGAAGATGCCTTTTTGTCTCTTCAGGAAAAAATTGAAGCACAGTATGAACTAAGAACAGAGTTTAATGCAGCTCTTAATAAAAAAGAAGAAGTTATTGCCGAACTGCGTAATTCTGTGAAGGAGAAGGATTCCAGTCTACAGTTGGCAAATAAGAACATAAGTGTTCTCTCTAATGAGATTGAGATTCTCAAAGAAGAATTAGAAAAAAGCGGTGCAGCTATGAAAAACCTTACTAAGGAATTTCAGGAGAAAAATGAAAGCTTTAATATCAATCAGAAGAAAGTTGATTCTTTGACAGTTGAGCTTCAGACTGTGAAAAGTGAACACTGTAAAGCACTAAACCAAATAAGTACATGGAAACAAGAATTACAGCAAAAAGAATTGGCTGTAGAGTCTCTGCGTTTGACTTGCACTGAACAGGCAGATAATATAGCATGTCTAAAGTTGGAGTTGAATAATGTAAATTCCAAATCATCTCAAGACAGCCACGAAAGTGCAATTTTAATAGGTAGTCTGCAACACCAAGTAGAGGCTTTAGTGAATGAAAAAAATATGCTACAAGAAGATGCTGCTAAACTTATGGCTGAAAACACACAACTTGTTGCATCTCAGAATCATTTGGAAAAGAAATTGGAAGAGCTCCGAGAAATGAATGGAAAACTAGAAGCCAGTGAGAATTACTCAAGAATGCAGGTAGATGCTGTCCAACTGCAGATGAAGACTGAAAAAGAGAAGTTACAGATGCAGGTTAGTGCGAAGGGTGAAGAACTTTCTAAATTAGAACTTAAATTTGAAAATCTAGAGCAAAGTCTTCTTGAGTCAGAAAACAAATGGGTGACAGAACTTGATAGGGCAACTTTAGAAATTAAAAATCTTACTGAACAATTGAACTGTTTAGAAAGTGAAATGAAATTCAAGGATAGCAAAATCCAGTCTTTACAGGAGGAACTGGATCTTACCAAAGAGGAAATAACTCAAAGCTTATCTCATTTACTTAATAGTAGGCTTTTATGTAAAGAAAAGAATGCAAAGACTTCAGATTCCCAACTGCAGCTAACTGATGGTAAAATACAATTGGAAAAATTCTCCACTCTGATATCTACTATTTTAAGCAAAGAAGTAGAAAGAGAACAATTGCAGCTGGTTCTTTTAGAAAAACAGAAAGAAATAGATGTCATAAAAGATGAATTAAAAAATATGCAGTTACTTGAGAAAGAGAAGGAGTTGCTACAGAATGATATTGATAAAATGAAGGGTACCTATGAATCTGAAATTGAATGCCTATCACAAGAAATGATTGCTGTCAAGGAAACTTTATGTAAACAAGAATCTCTTTTGCAAGAAAAGAATAGGCAGATTGAATTTCTTCAGGACAAGATAAATAAATCAGAAGAAGTAGTAAGGACCAGTCAAGAAAAACTGCACGTTGACGGCAAAAAAGTAGCAAGTCTCCTTGAAGATATGGGAAGAAAAGATCAACTCATAGAAGACTTAACTTCACAAGTAAATCAGCAAAAGGATTTAATTTCTGGTCTAAGCCAGCAAATGAAAGAAAAGGACTGTTCTGTTACCCAGATCATGGAATCATTGTCTAGTGAAATGCTGAATTTTTCTGAAGAGAGGAATACATTAAACAGCAAACTGCAGGCTCTTGAGTCTGCTCATAATCATTCCATAGGAGAACTAAATCGAGCGTTGCAGGAACTTGAGGACTGTAAGAAAGAGCTGGAATGTAGTCAGGTTGTATTAAGCAACAGAGAAGCTGTTTTTAAAGATTTAATGAAAGAAAAGGAGGAGATGTATCTTAATCTTGAGAAACTTGGCAAGGAAAAAGAGAATCTGAAGAAGAAACTTCAAGCAGCATTGATAATAAGAAGAGATCTAATGCAAAAAGTCGCAAAACTAGAGAAGAGTGGGCAGGAAGAAATAGAGAAAGAGAAAGGAAAAAGAGAGGGGTTGTTGAAGAAAGTTGAGGAGTTAACAGACAAGCTGAAACTAGCTGAAGATCAAAATAAAGATTTTGAGACCTATCTTGGAACTCTGAAGCAACAGCTTAGAGAAAAAGATGTCAAAATAAGTGACTTGAATGATATCTTGTCGGCAAAGGCCACTTATATAGAGGAGCTTCAGGCCAATATTGCAAAACTAAATGATGTCATTGCTGAAAAACAAATTATCTGTGAGCAGAACCTAAAATCTTTAGAGGAAAAGGATAACATGCTTGCTCATATGCAAACTATGCTTGATGAAGAAGTAAGAGCGTATGAAGAGAAACATTCACAGCTCTTAATAGCTCTTGAAATGATGAACTCTGAAGTTAAGGAGGAAGAATTGTTGAAAAATTCCAGTTCTGAAAAGGTCAGTGCCAGGGACAAGAGAAAGTGTTTGGACTCTAACCATGAAACTAATGTAATTCAGTTAGAAAAAGAAGACTTGCGGAGGGATCTTTTGATCAGGGAAGAAGATGTAAGAAAATTTCGGAAAGAGGGGACAGAGGACACTAAACTTACAGCAGATTTTGATGAACAAAAACACTTGAAGAATGTCAAACTAGAGCATAAAGCTCTCTGGGAAGATCTTCAAAGAAAATTTAAAGAGTTTGGCTTGAATCAATTAGAAAAACATCTTGGGAAAGAGCTTGTCTCTCCTAAGACAGGAGAAGAAGAAAGTGACCTAAAGAATTTGGAATCCAACAAATCAAAAAACAAGGTTCAGGCTGCATCCTTTAAAGAGTCAGAAAACCTAATCACTTCGGTGACAGGTAAAGATACTGAATTAGAAGAACTAAGAGACAATTATGCAAAGCTTCAGGAGGAAACAGAAATGTTGAAGGAAGAGCTGAGAAAAATATTAGTTGAATTTGGTGGTGGTGGAATAAAAGCAGTTGACTTAAACTCCATGATAGAACAGGAGCAGTGCCAGGAACAATGTAAAGATAGCGTTTTGGAGGATATAAAGCAGCTACAGACAAAGCTGAAAACATTCTTGACTGAAACTGCAGACATGAAGATGATGCTGGAATGTGTAAATAATGAGAAAGAAGCACTTGTTGAAAAAAATGAGGAGGATTACAGGATGAGCCAGGAGAAGCTGCAGAAACTGAGAAAGGAAGCTAATAAGGAAATTGCAGAAAAGAATGAGGAAATAGAAGCTTTGCATTCTTCACTTAAAGATTTTAAGGAGAAATTTGATCTTGAAAAGGAATTGTTAAAAGAAGCTCTAAAGGACGGCCAAGAAGAAATCCACCGTTACAAAGCAGCACTTGAAGAAATAAAGAATGAAAAAGAGGAGCTTGTTCATCATTTAGAGGAGTCCAATTTGAAACTAATCAATAAGAAAAGGGAGTTAAAGCATGTCAGTGAAGAAAACAAAAAGCTTCTGACAGAACTTTGTTTGCTACGTGAGAAGGCTGAGATAAGTACTCCTGTAGTGTCATGCAAAGAGTTTAAAGAAGAAAATGGTACTGAAAAAGAACTGGTAGAGTTTCGTTCAGAAGGTGGTTCTCTTCAAGGAAAATTACAAAGTAAAGGCACCTCTTTTCAACTATCTAAGACTGGTTACTCTGGGAAAACTACTCTGAAAGAAGCAGCGGACTATAAAACCCAGAAAGAAATGGAAATTGTTCAGGAGCCACTTTCAAAAACTGTTAACGTAGGTGATTCTAAACCACAAGGACAAAGGACTATAGCAGAAGAGAAGTCCAAAGACCACCTTCAAAGAAAATTACAAGCAGCTTTAATATCACGTAAAGAAGCTCTGAGAGAAAATAAATATCTAAAAGACCAGATTGATAAACTATTACTGGAAAGAGAGGAACTGGTGAACAAGACAAGTACGCTTGAACGCTTGTTGTTAGAGCTTGGTAGAGAAAAGCAAAGTTCAAATACTGTTTCTGTATTGTCTGAAGAGGAGAGCCTTGTTTCTGAAAATGCTAGACTGTTGGCTGAAAATGAAAACCTCACTGCTGCATGTGAAAGTCTTAAATCTACGATGGAGACAATAGTTCAGGAAAAAGAGGCCTTTTCTTTCCAGCTAAATACCTTAAAAGATTCTCAGACAGTTGAATTAACAGGTTGGAAGGCTAAACACAGTGAATTAAAGCAAGAGTATGAATCCCTCCTTCAGGCTTATGAGAATATCAGTAGTAAAATAGCAGATATGAGGCAAGTTATTGATGTCACTAGAAAAGAGAAACAAGAGGCTATTCAGAGACTCAGGGAAGGGGAATCAGAGAAGGAGGCTCTTGAGAAACAGTTTCAGAAACTCACTGATGAAAATGAAGTGATTAAGGATCAGCTGAAAAAACTCAGTGAATCCAAGAAATTGGAAGTTGATGAATTACAGAGTAAAGCAAAAAGGCAGATATGTGAACAAGAGGCAAGAATGGAAGAACACCAGACTCGTCTTCATGAACTCACTCAACAGAATAGTCAGCTAATGGAGGAAAATGAACAGCTGAAACAAACTTCTGAAAATTTAAAGCAGGCTTTAGAGAAAATTCAGGATGAAAATGACATCCTTCATAATAACATCACTGTAACTAAAGCAGCTCTGGGAGACCTCCAAGTTCAAATGGAAGTGTACCAAAATGATATGCAATCTAAAATCAGAGATGCATTGTATGAGAATGAATCATTGTTAAAAGACATTAATGTGCTAAGAGATAAACTCTCTGAAAAGGAACAAGAAAGAAAATTAATTTCAGAAAAAGTGAAAGAAACTGAAAAGTCTTTGGACCATAAAAATCATTGTATTACAAAGCTGAACATGGAGTGTAAAAATCTTACACGAGAAATTGTTAGTCTAAATGAAAAAGTTAAGATTTTAGAAGATGATAAATGTCTCTTACAAGAGGAATTAGAAAATGCACAAGAAAGTTCTTACAAAGTAAAGAATGAGAGGGAATTCCTTGAGACAGAATTGCTTAATCACATTAAAGAGGTTGATCATCTTACTGATACAATGAAATCAGCGCAAGTGCAGAATAATGTACTTTTACAGCAACTGGAAGAATTAAAGGCAGAGAAGTGTAATGTGATTAGAGAAAAAGAAGAACAGCAGCTACAACTAGTAAAACTGTTTGAGGAGAAGGTGAAATGTGCACAGAGAGATAATAGTGGAAATAAAAACAGAACAAAAGAATTACAAGAACTCTTAAAGGAGAAACAGCAGGAGATCAACCATTTGCAAAAGGATTCTATAAAATTCCAGGAGCTGATCCTGGATTTGGAAAGGTCTGTGAAATTGTCACAGTCAAAAAATGAAAAATTTGAAAAAGATTTAAGTAATATGTCAGAAAAGCTTACCAAATCGAATGAAGAAATATCCCATCTCAATGAAAAGCTGTCTTCACAGGTGAACTTGTTGGATCAGTCAAAGAAAGAAGTAGACAGGCTTACAGCTGAGAATCTTAATTGGAGAAATGAACTTAAGAGGAAAGAAGATGAACTGGAAATCCAGAAGAGAAAATATATGACAGAACTGGAGCTAAATTTTAAACAATTAAAATTGGTTCACAAAGGAGAATTTTTGAACTTAGAGGAAAGACACAGTGCCCTACAGAGAGAAAAAGATAGGGCAATTAGTGAGATTCAAGGATTGCAAGAAGAGGTTAGCTTTAAAGACTCTGAAAACAAGAAGCTTCAGGCAGATTTGAATGCGGCTTTGGCACGCTTAGCTGCTTTTGCAAAGTGTATGTCCTCTCTTCAAAATGACCGGGACAGGGTAATCACTGAAATGAAAACCTGGGAAACACAGTTCAAAGAGGCTATCCAGAGTAAAGAGATACAAATAGAAAACAGTAATAAAAGAATAATGTCCCTGCAAGATGAATTGAAAGACAAAATGACTCAGATTCAGGAACTGAATATCAAATATTCTGTGGGACAGGAAACAAAGGATGAACTGTATTTAAGGCAAAAATCTGCTAATATACCATGGCATGAAGAGCTCCGCAAAATAAAGGAAGAAAATGTCCTTTTTTTTAATAGGCAGCAAGAGTTGGAGAATGCTCTTCAGTCAAAAGAAGAAGCTTTGCAAGCACTCCTGAAGGAAAATAACTCTCTTAATCATCTCATAGAGAATAGTAAAAGTTCTGGAAGTGAGATAAAAGTTCTGGAAAGTAATTTTACAAGACAAGAACAAGAACTGCAAAACCTTCTTGCTGAAAAGGAAAAAATTAATGCTGAGTTGCAGAAACAAATTACCATTTCTGAGCAAATGAAAATCATGCTAAGTAATAAGGATAAAGAAATTTCCTTACTCATTTCTTCAAAAAGTGATGGAATTTCTGACTATCTGATTCAGGTACAGACTCAACATAGAGAACAAATCAAAGAATATGAGCGTCGGTTCCATTCACTACAGAGAGAGAAAGAACAGTCTGAGGAGTCCTGTCAAAAGATGGAAAATGAACTGAGAAATCTCCAGATGAAAGCAGATAAGGCAGGTCAAGATAAGGCTGCAATTGCCAGTGAACTAGATGCTTTTAAAAAGTCAATGTCATCTCTTCAGAATGATCGCGATGATCTTTTTTCAAAATACAAAGAACTGGAGCATCTTCACCAAAATGTCATTAGTCAACGAGACAATCTTATAGTTGGCAATGCGAGTGAGAATAATGCTTTGAAACAAGAATTAAGGGTACTACTTAATCGGATAGATGATCTTCATTCTGAAAATGCAATGCTAAATGCCCAGCTAATAAAGTATAGGGAAGATCTTAACCAAGTTTTATCTTTGAAAGATCATCAATTAAAAGACTTACTTAAGCAAAAATTAGATTTCATTAAAGGCCTTGAACAGGAAAAATATGATCTTCAGAAACAAATAAAAGAGGTGCAACTGTCCAGTCAACTGCAAATGGATACTGTTGTATCTTTGGAACATGAAAATAAAAAATTAGTATCTAAAGTAAATGATTTAGAATCTTTAATTGCATCATTAAACAAAGAGAAACTTGTTTCTGAGTCTGGAGAGAAACTGTTAGCTAGTGGTAGCATTCAGAAAAAAAAAAGTGCATCCAATGGACTGTATGGAGAACAACTTCAGAAGATTGACGGTGTCCAGAAATCACTAGGCAGAAATACTAAGGATGCAGATGGGGAACACAGTAAGACATTTCAGAAACTTGAGCATGGATATGAACCCGATGCTTTTACAGAGATGATAGTAGAAGTTCAGTCTCAGAATAGAGAGCTGAGATCCCAGAACGAGGCCTTTGGCAAAGCAATGACTGCTCTACAAAATGATAGAGATAGGATAATAGAGGACTTAAATATACTTCAGAGCAAATACACATCAGAACTCAAGTCTGAAAAAAAGAAAGGAGTTGAACTTGAAGCTGAATTTGGTAGCTTTAAATCCCGTCTTGTCAGTATACTCAAGGAAAATGGTCTTCTGAAAAAGGTACTTTTTGATCCTGCAAATATGGTTACAGTTGATCAGATTGCTGATGAAATTGAAAATCTCTGTAGGACATTTGTCACCCGTGAGCTGGAGATTAGCAGGCTCTCATCTGAATGTGGGAATTATGTTCAGCAGATTGAAGCATTTTCCAAGGCTATGGCCAGTCTTCAGGATGACCGAGACAAATTGCTTCAGGAACTCAGCAAGCAGAAGGTAGCTTCTGAAACTAAACAGGGGGGCACAGCTTCATTTCCCATTGCTTGCAACAGCATCAATGATATAAATTATTTTAAAAGTAATTTGGATGTGCCTCAGATTGATAGGGAAAGATTGGTAAGTTGTAACTGGCTACGTTGCTTTTTTTTTTTTTTTTTTTTCCATTTAATGCAGAGAATGCATGACTTTGCAAATTACATGAGTGCTATGAAAACATAGTATGACTAAACAAGATGTGTAAAATCTTGAGAGTTTAGAAAATGTTCCTGTTAAACACAAGCAAATGGGAAAAGCAAAGCAAAAGAATTCTGTACTAGAATTCTGGTACTAATAAAACTTCAATTATATACTTTTCTTTCGGTTTACTAATCATGTTTATTAAATGTAGGCTAAAGAAGGAGCCAGCCTTGCAACTGTTGAAATATCAAAACTGAAGGCCAAGGTTGATGATTTGGAGAAGGCATTACATCAGACAAAAGCTTTCCAAGCAGAAACTGAGAGAGAAATTGCATCATACCAGAGTGAAATTGCTGGATTGAGGTATAAATGTTTAAGTTAAATTAACAAGTGATGCATAAGGTTTTTGCTTAGAATTCTTCATTGAGTTCAACGTGATATATAACTGACAAAGAAAATGATGTATAATTTATCAGAAGAATATTTTCATAACGTGCTCGGTCAGCTTCCACGCAATTTTCTTTGTTTACAGTTATCCTTGTATCTTTGTCTAATTATCTCTTTATTGATGTAAAATTTCAGTCTTGAATGAATGTCTTCTCTCCAGCTGGTGACTTCAGTGTATGGATCTAAAATTAACGGATCTCATTTCTGTGCTTGATGATATCGTGTTGTTGTCTCAGTAAAAGTTACTGTTGATAAACCTGAACATTTCCTCCCAATTTTTTGTTGTTAAGTATACGTCTGAAATATTGCAGATTTGACTCAACTGCATGTTGAAAATAGTCTTCATTTCACATTTGAGGAATGTTTTTGTAAATTCACATGTCCACTTCTACACTGTTGACATCTTCTATCACCTATGACAAATGAATAATGTCACATCTTGTGTCTAATTCTGTGAATGCTATTTTGAAGAGACATCTTCAAATGGAAATATGTATTGAGAATACTCATAAAATGTACCACATTTGCATGTAAGTTTTTTAAAATTGCCATGACTTGTTCTAGAAATAACAATTTATACAGCCTTATTCTTTTCATTGACTTCTGTATAGTGTATTTTCATTTAATAGCTAGTTTTTTATTTCTCATTCAGGATGGAAAAGAACCTCCTCCTCTCAGAGTCCCAAGCACTGCGAAATCAATATCAAATGACAATTGCTGAGAAAGACCGTCAGATTGCAGAACTGCAGAAGCTGCAAGAAGACATAATTGTTAAAAAATCAATCTCCACTGGCAACATTTACCCAGTCAAGGTAAACAGAATATAGCAGGAGGCATCAACGTACTTCAGTTGATTCATTGTACTAAGTTTGCAGTTTGCTTCCTAAATGAGAATTATCTGGTATGTTAGTCTAAATAGTGAAGGCTGATATGCTATAGAGTGTATTTCACTATTCTGGGGGCCAGTCCAGTAGCAAGCTACAACTACATCAGGTCATTGAGTTGCAATAATTAAGAACACTTTTCAAATGGAGTCAGGTGTGTTGATATTGATCCACTTCTTTTAAATGAAAAAAAGAAGTTCGTTACGTTTATAAAATAACAGAGAAAACTCACTGGTGCAATACATTTTAATGGATAAAAAGCATGCAAAGAAACTTCATGAATAAAAGAGTAGTTATAAAACAAAATGTGAAGAACTGTCATGAACCAGTAATGGTTGTTAATTCTTAGCCAATAAGGAGTATCAATTTGTTATGGTTAAACTGTAAGGTAGCTGTATTTTCTCTTTACAGAGTAGATAATGTTAGTAAATTCCTTAAGTAATTTTGTAAATTGCTATTTTAGGATAGTTAAATCTAGAATATATTATGAAGATGTTCAAAGTTGGTGAATGATCATGAGCATGATTCAACAGCAGACAGGGTGTTGATAAATACAGAGATCTATATTGGAAAGGGGAAAAAAAAAAAGAGCAATGCGATTTATAGCTTTGTCACATAGTTTTATCCAGTCAAGAGAGATGAAGCTTTCAGATAACTCTCAGAGGAATTCCTGCATAGTAGCTGAGGTAAAATGCGTTACGTTATTAGGTGGAAAATAACTTTGGGTCTATAATTCTTGTGCCAGTTTTCTGCCTATCATGAGTAATTTGCAGTTCACACTATTATAAAACCAATGTTGCTACTTGTTCCTATGAGATACATTCAAAAGAGAAGTAGAATGCTGTATGATGATTTGTAGGGTGCCAACAATGTGTTTATCAGTTACCGAGTCCTTGCTTGCTCTTAGACTTAATTAGCTGTCAGGCAGCCTGTGGCACAGGCTATACTTAGTTCTTTTTCTCTCAGCTGAAAATGTCATGTATACTATGTTTTCCTGAGCCAGTGTTTATAATAATCTGCATGTATGTATAAAATCATTAAATACAGAAGTAGCAGAACTTCTCTTGAGAAATGAACATCTTACGTTTTTTTAAATCCGGTTTTAAATTTGTCTAACTGATGTTATTGATACAGATGGTCGAACAGGATTACTTGCTTGCATCTTACTTTAAGAAAAACAGCGTTAATTAAATAAGTTTTTTGGATGTTGAAAAAATGGTGGATAAAGTGACACAAAGCATGTTACAGTACACTTCACCTCAGCTTCACAGAAGCATTGCAGTAAGAATGTTTTGAAAGAGTGAAAACATGATGCACAAAATAAGAAAATTCAGAAAAGATTGAGATTTGTTCATGTTAAAGAAGAAATTAAAGAGATAAACAGTCTAATTGTACTGTAGGATGTGTGCATTTGAACTGAGAATCTTCTTGTGAATCCAAGATAAAGAGATAAGCAAAACTGGTCAAGATATGTGCTCTTTCAGGTAGCATGAACGTTTTTTAGATATATGATTTCTGCAATCTGTTTTCAGGTACATGTTATTAACAGGATCAAAAAGAAAATTGGTAATTTACGTTGATAACAACAGCATATACTTGATGCTAGCAAAGTCATAAGAGCCTAAATCAATCTCTGAATTATTTGTCGATGAGAATAGAACCTAACTGTGGGGAGAAGGGAGACAGATGCCTAATGGAAGCACTGTTGTCCTTTCCGTGAAGCAGCTAAGTTGTTTCTGGCAGGAGCAAAATACCAAATTTAGAAAGACAGCAGCTGAGACCCAGTTGTCTGCTTTCATAGATTATCATTAAGGGTTCAAGGAAAGTGTTATTTTGGAATAATGTTTTCATTTGCTTTTTTCTGTACCAAAGGAAGTAGAGGTAAGGCATCTTCCATTAATTTCACTAAAAACAGTGTTTCAGTTGGTAAAATTCATAGCTGTCATATACTATCCATTTTTTTGTGTGTTCAAGATGACAAACAAGGGCTGCTGAAGTGCAGTGTCTGCTGGGTTACGAAGTACCTTATGTGGTAAAAGTCTTTATTTCACGATTTTATGAGAAAATAGATTCCAGAAACCATTGAAGATGGCTTACTTTCCTTCATTGTTAGAGATTAACATCATAGCATTGGCCTGCCATGTACTCACAATCTTGTCCTTTTCTATTAGTGATAAAGTTGAATTCTTCTTGTGAATTGGGCTTTTAACTTTAAATTCATATTTAAAAAACAGCTGCATTCACCCTGTCATGAATGCCATTATTTTTTTTTAATTAGAAACTAGATTTTTAAAAGGTATTTTAAATTCATCTGCCTTTTCTGTTTTTCCACTTTCGTGCTTCACACTGTTTGCAGGTTTTTTTTCCAGTGAAGTTTGTAGATTGAAAACGTTTAGAAGCAGATTTTTATGTAAATAAAGTTTCTTCCACATGTCGAATAAACTTATAAGAAGGAAATTATCCTGTTTAAAGAAAATCATTATGTAGTCCATGTATATATTTAATGTTGAATTATTTAGAAAATTCCTTTACTGTTTAACCTGAATATACTGATATTTCTTAAGGCTTTAGAAACTGTCTCTCTTGCTGGATGTGCAGACACCCCTGAGGAAGTCAAACATGTTTTGGCTGAAAGGAATCAGCTTCAAAATGAGCTACAGCGCTGTCTTCAGGAGATGCACCAGAAGGATCTGCATCTACATCAGGTTAATTCAAAGGTAACTTAAACCAACTGTCATCCTAAATAGTCAATGTGAATCTGAGCTATTAAAAGCACAGAAATAGGGCTAAACTGGGTGGTATCCTTATGATTGAAACTTCTCTTCAAAACTTAGAATTCTTCAAAACATTCCATTTGGTTCAGTCTAGAAATTGCAATGTAAACTCAGTATTACATTTATGCTGTTGCCTTCCTTATTTGACCAAGAGATGTTTATTTGAATTTGCATTCTGAGGAGATTGATGGAGTATTGCTCAACTTGAACTCAAAGTACTTTTCTTTATTCTATATTAGACAGAAAAAGATGGCTGTCTTAGCTGGAACAAAATTTTGGCTTTCTCATACCAAATGTAAAATACCTCAAAAATGTTTCCTCACAGTGTCTTTATGAACCTTTCAGTGGATTTGCGTGTGGATGTGTTGAGTTTTGCTTGCAGAAGTTTGTAAATGTTTTTGGAAATTCACTAAGCACTTATCCTGCTTTTTGTGTCTTGGTATTCAGAACAAATTAGATTTGTTGCATTTCATCTGTAATTGTGTCTGTTTTTACTGCTTCACCTGAACATTTTATGAATCTAGTGACAATTTCAACCAACTTTTGAAACTGTCATAGCAATCTCAACCTACAGCTGAAGGTGAATATTTGGGAAAGGGTGAAGAGCCGTATTGCTGTTTTGTTATTGAAAATATTAAAAGTTGACTGCTTTTACATACCTCAACTTCCTGATGAACATCTTTATTCCTGGAATTAGTGTTTTGAGTTATTGATTACAGAGACAATACTCTTTTTGTTTTTGTTTGAAGATTTTGTTGCTTCCACTTCTCATAAAACAACTAGTTAAATCTTACTAAGCTGACCTCGCCAAAAAGTGGATACAATACTGAAAATAGTATGCAGTTACTTTCAAGCTTTCAACAGCAGATCTCATGTCTAGTAATTTCCTGGATGATATAGTTTTTGTGTTTGCTTTATTGTGTTTTTTGAATAATTTAAATGATAATTTCTTTCAGAATCTGCAGTCAGCAGAAGAGAATGCTGTGTTGTCTGCCCAGCTGAAGACTCTATCTCAGACTCTAAGGGATAACCAGCTTCGTTACACTGATTTGCAGAATCGTTATTTAAGACTGGAGAGGGAATATCAAACAATGCAGGTGACTTCTTTCCAGGGCACCGTTCAGGTAAATGAACACAGAGAAAATTCTTAGGGCTCTTTCTATACTCGTGTTTTTGCTGGCTTTTGTGCTAAACAAAAATAAATACTTAAAAAGCATTTACTTACTGTTTTTTAATTGTTTTGCTGATACAATAGTCTATGATACCTTGAAGATAACTATTTTTATAAAGCTGTTTTTTTAATTAGATTTTTCAGGAAGCTCTTTACAGCTGCTATTTTCATTTTGAAGCGTCATCTTTTTTGAATTGGCCACAACTGGCAGGATAATTGGATGATCACCAATCAGTGGATTAGCAAGATTCAGTGATAGTTTCACAGCAGTCACAAACCATTTTGCAAAGTTATTTGTAATATTTTGGGAAATCAGATCTATTTAATCAGTTCAGCATCTCAGTACCCCTTACAACCCATCATACACATGTAAGCTTATCTCTTTGAGGTCCCTTCATTTCTAAAATGTTTTCCTCTGCTACCTTTCTTAGTAAGTAATGACTGATTAATGAAAGACCCTAAAATATTATGTGGATTCATATATAAGCCCTTTCTAGAAACAAAAATAATGGGGAGAACTGTATACTGAAAAAGAAATTAAATCTCTACTTCTTAGAGAAGATTCAGGTTCCATTTCCTTCACATGTTATTTACAAAGCATGAGGCTGCTTAAGTGCAGTTCTCGGTGCTTCTGCACTACCTAAAGCTCTGAATTTAAACATTGCTTTATGTCAGTCATAGTCTATCTGGGAGAAAATAAAAGGGAGACCTACTTTATTCAGTCTCACATTGTCACCAGTTCTGCAAGTACACATAGCCATCTACTCCCAAGCATTTATTCAGTGTCAGTCCAGGTAGTGATCCCAACCTGTGCATCACTGCATCTTATTGAATATACAAGTATTTCTGTTCTGCTGTTTGTGTTACACCTTAGCAACAAGCTGTGAAGGTAGAGCTAAGTAACTAATCCAAATATTCAGATGTTATCATAAGGGGACAAAATATAATGGGGTGTTCTGTGTCTAGAGTTCACAAATGTGAGAAAAAGAATACAATACTGTGTAGAACTTTTTTGCTGCCTCTGTTTGAACTGGCTTGTCTGTATGGCTTGATATGCTACAGATATTTTGTCTCAGATTTTGATAGTAGAAGAATAGCTATGCTATTAAGGAAACTGCGCTCAGTATGTTATGTTACTGTGTGCATTTGTAGATGTATTTCTTGCACTGCAGACATAGCTCAGATTGCTGTATTGTACTGCATACATGCATCTTCCAAGTCCAGCAGCACACAGAGACAGTTGTCATTTTTTAATTAGAAGACTTAGTTTTGTAAAATTGTGGTTTTGGAAATTTAATGATTGAATGACACAAGAGAGTTCTGTTCCCCTGTTGTGTGTTGCTCGTGGCTTCTTTAACTGAATAAAGATTTTTTTACGACTACAAAAATTGTGACTAGCTTTTTCCCCTTCTAATAGGATGAAACTAGAGCAGAAGTTCCCCCTGGAGCACCACAGGAAAGATCTGCAGTTATTGTTGAAATAGACAATATGGAGCTAAATGAACTCAGAAAAAGGTCAGAATTGAAGAGTGTGTATTAGCAACATTGTTTTTCTAACAGCTGTATTGTAAGTGCATAAGTAATGCTTTTCTCTCTCTTTGGGGAAAAGGGAAGGATGTGGATTTACAGTACATTAAATGTGTCAGTCATATTCTTACAATATTATTTGGTTTTATTTCAATATCTCCAAATCTAATCTAACGAGGCTCATTAAAGTTGAGTCCTTATCCCCAAACAGAACATTCCTAAATAAAAAAAAAGAACAATGAATTGATTATTTCAGTACATAAAAATATTGATTTCATTTTTCATTTTATTTATAGGCTTGCAGACACTGAGCAACAATATGATTCAGTGCAGCAGGCTCTCTCACAACTGACACAAACACTGGCAGAAGAAAAGAGAAGGAGAGAAGCTGCAGAAGAAGCTCTTGGACTCTCTGAAGAGCTAAGTAACAGGTAAACTGTACTGTACTGTGAAACATTCTGGTTTTTTTTCTTTTGAAGGCATATGATGGATTGTTATATTTAAACCCTTATGCAAGTATGAAAAAACCTGCATATTCGGAGAGCTTAAACCTCTTTCCTCTTCTTTCTTCCTCTTGTTGCTCAGCTTCTTTTTGAATAGGTTCATCCTGAGGTTTTCATTTACAGTAGCCTAGAATAAATGCAAAGTGTACTACAGAACTGAAAAACTGTCCGATTTTTTTTTTTTTATTATTTGCCTTTTATTTTTAGTGATGATTTTTCCTGTTGATGTTAGATTTCTGGTAATAGAATAGAAACTATAAGTGTAGAACCTGTAGCAATCAAAAAATGCACGTGTGACTGTTAAAAATCTAGTTCTAACTCTGTGGATCAAGAAAATGTTAAGGGCCTTTGATTTTTATTGTTCTTATTTTTAATTTAATCTCTTGCTTCTGATGACTCGGTGTTATTTTTGCCAAGTTAGAAGGAATATGTATACTGAAACTTTAGTACAGGCATGGGTTAGATTTAAAATATCACAAGTTGTCTGCCCAATTAAAATCTTCATTACTATTGTAATCTGAAAATTACTATTTAACCAGCTAGCAATGATGAGGATTATTTAGAATAAATAACACCTTGAGAGTAGTTTGCAAATAGCTTATGTTGTCATAAGTCTCTAAATCTTACTGCGTTTTATGGGGAGCTCCTTGCAGCAATTTAAATGTATAAAGTGTTGTGTTGTGTTGTTTTTTTTTTAATGTAAATTTGGTATTTTGGAAGAGCAGGTAATTCAGTATTCCATTGTCTAACTTTTCTCTAGATTTGAAGTCAGTAGTTACAGGCCTGTACCTAGCGAATACACTGTTCGGATGGAAACCGAGGGGGAAAGGGAAGCCTTAATCATCAATCCTAGTGAACATATTACTGTAAGAAAGGTAAGTAAATAAAAAGCTTCTAAAAAGCCCAGATTATAAACTGCCTAAGTGGTACATATGTTGTATATTGTTAATTGCAGATAGCACTGAAGGTATCATGGTTCAGTATTTTCTTTCATGCTACTCTTCCTTTCTTTGGTCTTCCTCTGCTTTATCTCTTTGTCTTTCATTCATTCTTCAAGTGCAGATTTCCCTTTTGAATTTGTGGGAATTGCTGACTGTAGATTATCCTCTTTGTATGTAAATGCTGGCACAAAGCAGCTACTTGTTTAATCTGCCATTAATCCAAAAAGCTGATTGAAGCACTCTTTTATTGTGTTACATATCATGGGTGTGTCGGCTACAGAGGGGTCCATTCAACATAGCAAAGTAATGAAAAAATTTTATTCTGTTCTGGGTTGTGGATGGTAAATCAAATACAGATAGCTGTGTAAAACATGCCACATTACGTATGTTCAAACCAAAATACCAGGGATCTATAAGTTTAATTCTATTGCATATCAGGCCATTAAATACAGTTTATATGCATATAATTATATGTTTTTGTCTCTAGTATGTATATGTAATTACATAATATACAAATACTTTGTGTTCATTCTTACTCCCCTTTTGTTAATGCTGTTCTTTTATCTTTAAATCATGTTTAAGTCCCATGGTGTGACATCTGTTGCTACATCAGAGTTAGAAGGTTTACAGTGCCGGAGATGTCTAGGTTACAATGGAATTGCTTCTTAGGTATTTATGAACACTTTGTTTCCTAACCAGGTGAAAAGAGGAGCCCTTTCCTTCAGAAGATGGCTTCGAGGACGAAGTCTTACCTGTTCTAAGCTGCTGACCTCCAGAGCAAAATCCCGCTATTTATTCCTTACGTACCTGGTTACACTACATCTTATTGTTTTATTGTGCCTCACTGGTGTTCTCTGAATACACTGCATTTTCTGAGTAAATTATTTTCTTATAGGTAATGGTGTGCCAATTCAAGATAATGGATTTTTCACATGCTGCTGTTAAGCTATGCACTGGACACAGTTGTATATATTCTTGTTACACTATATGAATCTTGAGCTTATTGTAAGAAATTTGTGTATATCACAGTTGTCCCAAAGTTGACTTGAATTGCTCTTTATCAGTGGGGTATTATATTTGCTAAGGAGAAAATATTGCCCTCGTTTGCCCTATAAGGAAACTGCTGCATACTAGTTATTTAATATTGCTTGTGAGTACATAATGAATGATTACTACTGAATGGGTTGTAAATGATATCTTTTCTAAATAAATTTTATTTTAAGAGTTGAACTATACATTTTAAAGGAATATTCAGCTATTGCTGTTTATTGGCTTCTTGGTTACAACAGGAAGTTCTACAAGAGTGCAATAAAGAAAGAAGAACTGGATTTTAATTTCCTCTTATTTTCATTCAAAAAAATAAGCTTAAGTCAATGTTCTTTGGCCATATTAAGCCTTTATAGTTTGCGTTGGCTGTTTCAGGGTACACAGGTCTGTATGTGGTAATGTGGTAAGGTGAAGTATAAGCTTCAGTCAAGGTTGGGGAATTGGCGTGAAGAAATGTCTTAAGCATCCTATGTTCCTTTATTGTTGTTTCAGAGGTGCAATTTCTGTAACTTTTCACGTGTTTAAATTTACTTCCACTCCTCGTAGTCTTGATGGGGCCAAATGTTACTTAGCTGCTCAGCAGATGAACTTCAGGCTTAGAAACCTACAGTCTTACATATTTTACATACTTTGAATTACGAATGAGGAGAGTTTGCATTTTAACTGGGAGGCTATAAAAAGCAGGTGATTCGCACTCAGTTTCTGTAGGTATGTAGTGGAGCATTGTGCCTTTTATACTGATACTCCTGTATTTTGTTATAACGATCTCTGAAACTTCACAGCTATTTCTCTGATTCCAAAACCAGCTTATTTGTAAAGGCTGTGGCCAGTAGAAGCTAGAATGTTGTTTTTACTCCTGGTACTGTTTATTGTTTGTTCTGTCTGTGTTTCCGTTCATGCCTGTATAAAATGGAGATGCATTCAAAACAAGCCAAGTCTAAGAGAGTAGACATAGTCACAAAAAGAAATGACCATTTGTTTTCCTATTAACCAGACTAAAATACTGTGGGAAAAGATAATGCATATGAAAATTGAAGGCTTCCATCAGTTTTACAGAATTGACTTGAGTGTTCATGAAGTGAATTATCTGCCTGTATTACAAGGATTTTTGTACATGCTGTCTTCTGCTGTGCATGGTCACATGGTGAGAGAAAGAGCGATTGGTTGAGAGTTGATGTTGGCAGAGTTAACATTTACTAAATTGTATCTAAAGTTCTGCATTGTTTGCTTTTGTGATGTGGAATGGGAATTGTCACTGGCCTTAATTATCTATGAACTAAGGTAAAGCTTAGGAACTTTCTTCTTATGAGGATTCTGTAATATTTCTAGTCTACTGATGGTCTGGATTCCTATATTAATCCAATATATTCCAGTGTGGTTGATGTCTTTTTTTGTGTGTCTGTGTGAAATAGTTACCACTCACCTCTTTTGAATGGCTTATTGCTGATTCAGTCCCTGTTTTAAGCCACATTGTCACTGAAATTCTGAGATAAGTCAGCTATTTTCAGTCTTTGCACCACACAAACAAACATCAAGTACAGTTGAAACGTGAGAACTGTTTGTGGTAAGACTTCTCCTGCTTCAGGATGGCTGCTAACAAGGATGATAATGAGCTATTCTTAGGTATTTGTGTTAAAAGTAGAATAGTTTCTAGTGACAGCAGTGGACCACAAAACCTTCCTGTCTTGCACATCTGGTGTGAGGGCTTTTGTCTCAAAAAGGGGGGTTATTAATGAAAATAAAAATCCTTTCTCACGAGGCATGGCAAGTTAGCAAGGGGGAGGGGATACAGAGGTAATGGAAATCCTGCCCTAATTTATCTAGGCCTTTATGCTGTCACAGTGATAAGCACAAACTGAAAAAAAGGTTTCCAAAAATGGCTTGACTCACGTAGATGTTCTGTGAACTCCTTTCCTGAAGCTGTTATAAATGTAATGGAAGATGAGATCACTTCATTTACGAAGGTGCTTTTACAGATCGTCACCATTTCCCAGGTAAGCGCTCCCTGAGAGTTTCACCTGTTAACAGCTGATAATTTTAACGCTTGTTTTCACTTGGTTCGAGATCTTCTGGGGGTATGTGTACACTTGCTTATTTCCAAAATGTGGTCCTGGATACTGCTTTGCCTTAGCCATTGAAGGAATTTCAGAAGGACTCCTAATGTAAGGCAGTTCAGGTTTGACTGCATGATTGTAAGGAGATGTAGATGTCCCTCATCACTGAAAGGATCAGTGGTGTACAGTGGAACTTTCTTTGTCTGAAGCTTAGAGGGATCTGTATGTGCAAGCTGAACAGATAGTTATGAGTAGCTATGACCCAAACCAGGATGAAGCACAAGGTGAATGTATTCCATCACATTTAGTTCTCTCACAGCATTTTGTACTAAAGGACTAAACGCTTCGTATTTTACAGAAGGAGTGCTGTCTTAACAGTGGATGGCTGTATTAATTTCAGTGTTACCTACATTTGGCCAACTGACTGAGGGGCAGGGTAGGATGGATGTGGGGAAGGCATTCACAAGACATGGAGGCTCAACAGTTTGAGGGAATTAGATGGTTCAGGCATCTGTTCTTTCTCAATCCTAGAACAGCACAGACAATAAGGACTTTTATTTGGCCCGTGCTAAATATGCATACAAAATGCAGAACATGCTATACAATTTAGAACTTTAATAGTGTTCTCTGAACATCAGGCATTATGCAGAAACCAGTAGAAACAAATAGGAAGTTTTCTGTTTATTAAACATAAAACCAGCAGCTTCAAAGCAATAACATGACTGTCACTGAAGGTATTTGTGTATTTAAGTAGTACTCTTTACCTTATGACTAAGTAATGAAAAGCATAGCAAGGTCATTACTATTGTTTTTAAGCATGAAATGAACAAATTCAGCCATTGATTTTATTAATAAGTTTCAATGAGTTGTCTGGAATCTAACTAATATTGAGTAAAAGTACCAACTGAATAACTGCTGGCACTCTGAAGCCTAGCTTGTAAAGATGATCTAAGGTTTCACTGTGAATTTTTTTTCTCTGAGGATGGTTGTAGCTGACATTATTTTTCCATTCACAGTTGCACATAAAATGCTGTGATGAGAGTGAATGGGAATATTATTTTTTTTCTCCTTGGGGATTAAGCATCTTTGCTGTATCCAGCCTTTGGAACCAATGATCAGTGCTATACTGTCAGAGCTGCGAAGAATCTCTGTACTTCTAATTTCTCTGTTCTGAAATTGTAGCATTTCACCTGATGTAGTTCTTGTATTTAGGAACTGAAGTTCCTTTGATTCAGATTCACATTGGAATCGAAGTCTGGGTACAGTTCTGTAAAGCTGGATAATGCTGGAAGATGGTTAGTTTATTGCATTCTCAAAGGCTTTTCATTAGGATTTCGGATCTAAGTAATGGCTTGTGGCAGTGTGAATGAAGATTCACAAATACACCTGCTGGAACTAATGTTTAAACATTCCTAGATTAAAACTATTGGCAAACATATGTGCTAGAAATATTCAGCTTCTTTATGAGCAAAGGAATCTTCCAGTCACATGCATATCAACGTCAATCAAAGAGATTATTGTTATTTTATAATACTGCATTATCATGTATTCAAATTATGCATCCATTTCATCTGGCAGTGTTCTGATCAATCGTGTGTTGTGGTCTTACTTCATAAAGCCCATGGTGAAGGAGTGAACACCAGGGACTTCATTATTTTCTTGATGCAGAAGGGGCAGAGTATCCTATCTCTGCAGTCATTGTCTGTTGTGAGAAAACCTTGTTTTTAAATATCCAAGGACTTCGGTATTGTTGCAGTGGCCGTCTGAAGAGCATGAGGCTGTTTTAAGACCCACAGATCAGACAGATGGAGACTTAGTGGGATAAGTTCTGTTTTCTTTTTCGTTCCTTTTTTGTTCTTAATGTCCTCTTCCTCACCGAATGAAGTTGCCAGAAAAGGAAAAGTGCAATACTTCTCTCTTGACTGCCTAAACAGGCAGTCTTACAGCCCTAAAAATAAACAAGGAGTCCAAAAGAGAAGTCTTGGTGAAATTCGGGCCCTCCCTCGGTGGGAGTTCTGCCATGGATTTCAGTGAATTCAGGACTTTGATGTGTTGGCCAACTGCTGCAGTTTTGTTGATTTTGGCCAGCTGTGCCAGCCACAGCTTGTTCTATGTCCCAGAATAGCTTCTTTGATAAGATATTTACCATTACAAGTATGGAACAGGTCCTCTAGCCAGCACTTAACGTTACAGAGTAGCTGTCATTTAAAAACACAGCCAATACTTTCCTGAAAGTTTTTGTGGGGGTTATTTTTAGTTGTTTCTTCAAATTGATCATGGCCCTCTGGGAAAAAGGCAAAAATGCCCTTAGGAAACAAAGGCAGCATTTGAAAGAGTTAATGTTCAGGAGATCTTAAAGCACTAATGTTATAACTGGTGGGTGCATATGATTAATTCATTTTTAATAAATGTAATTTCTAGAAGGTAATTTAGCATTGGAAGAGATGGAGTTACGCTTGCAGAAGTCCATGTAGAGCTGAATCTGTATCCATTAGCTGAGCCCCTCCTGTGATCACCAAGTCAGTTAGTAGAGTATGACAGGGATATCGGAGATTTCCCTTTTAGAAATAGAGGCTGAATATCCTTGCTAACTTGGCTCGCTAAAATTCGTTCAGCCAAAATTTATATGGATACTTAGTGTGTTTTCCAGAACTGAGGCTTTAGCATAGACTTTGGTATTTCGTTTTGCTGTTTTCTAAAATAATTTTTCTTTACAGCAGTAGGCTATCTAAAAGATGAAGAATTGTTTCTGTCTCATTCCCTTCCATCTACTCCTCCAAACTCTTTCAAATTACTATTTTACAGCCCAAATTGAGGCACTATGTGTGATGATGATGAAACCACTGCCCTTGTTTGTGACAATGGGTCTGGTCTTTGCAAAGCTGGATTTGCAGGAGATGATGCTCCAAGAGCCGTGTTTCCATCCATTGTTGGACGCCCTCGACATCAGGTCTGTTGGTACCAGAATGGAAGTGCTGCCTGCTCGTATTTGTGAGACTTGTGGAAGTGATAAAGGATTATTCAGGCAAATCTCCCATTCGTGTTTGTGGGAATTGAGCTTGTTAAGAACCAGGTAGTTGAGCTGCATATCTTTTATGCAGTGAGCTTCCGAGTCCTTTGGAAAAGGTGTTCTTCAACTATAAAATGTTGAATGTAGAAGAACATGAATGTTTTAATGATGTGGAGGTGTCTTATGGGAAAAAAACCCACAAAAGTTGCTGTATCAATACAAACAAAAAAGGAAGAACGCTGCTAACACAAGAAACCAAATGAACGGCAGTGGTAAGGTCCTTTTATTGTTCCATTAAACAAAAGCAGGGCCCATTAAATGTCTGAAAAATATCTCTAGTGCATCACTTAATCAACTCCAGCAGGACTAGAAAGGATAAATGTGATTTTTCTTGAACTTGAAAAAGGTCTTGCTTGCTTAATTACTTTTCTAACAGTTCCTTTAGAATTAGAAGTTGCCAGTTTTCACTGATTTTGTTCTTATCTGAGTCAGATTTTAATTTTCTGAGGTGTCTAACCCCTTCCCTGAAGTTCTCTGTGTTCTTTTGCCAAGTTGAATAAGCCTGTTTAGACAGGCATAAAATATTAAGCTTTTTAATGAATGTGTTTTGAACACCTCTATGAGTTATTGAAGTTTAAATGTCAGTTGTTGAAAGCATGTCCATTTTTTAACCTCTAGAATTGTTCACTGGCTTTTAATCATGATTGGAGCTGGCATGTCATTTTGCACAGTGAAACAACTCAGTGGCTGCGTTACTATCCATGACAAAATTCAATATTTTTTTTTTACTATTTGCTGAATAATATTGTACCCAATGTCTTGTTATATTTAGAGAAAGAATGATAGACTTCCTAGTGCAAACATGATGAAATTAATAAAACTATTATTCAACGTGTTCATTTTCTTTCGCAAAATCTCTTTTATGTTTCACAAAAGAGCATTAATTAATGTAAATTTCAAAGTTGAATGTTTATCCTTTACCTGTGTTGTAAACTGGTCTTCTGGAAAGGAGCAATCTCACCATTTAAAGGCAGTAGTGGAACTGCTTAGACCCAAGGTGCAAGCAAATATAAGAAGCAGATCTTTGGAGTCAAAACCAGGTTCTCTTTCATCTGCAATTCATTTCAAGTGTTTCTTTGCAATGTTGAAGGACCCACCTCTCCTGGAGATGCCATGGGTTTACTGATGCCTTCCTAGACATTGCTTCTACACAGGCATTCTCTGTGCGGTGCAAGATCCCCAGCTTCATTTCTGAAGCTGTGTTAGGCTTTCTGGAGAGTTTATTGAGCTAGTTGCTACGGTCAGTGGTTACCAATAAATTTGCATTTTAGTTTGGCTTTGTGAAGTACATTGTTTCACATGAGGTTTAGGCCATATTCTTTTTACTGTGCAAGGTACGCCGCACTAATAGAGGAACAATATACTTTGCAGGGTGTTATGGTTGGAATGGGTCAAAAAGACAGCTATGTAGGGGATGAAGCGCAAAGCAAAAGAGGGATCCTGACGCTGAAGTATCCCATTGAGCATGGAATCATCACGAATTGGGACGACATGGAAAAGGTGGGTGTTTACTTTTAATATAATTTTCTTAAAGCGTCATCAAAGACACAGAGTTTGACATTATCTTCCTTGCAAGTCAAAGGAAGTCCTTGAAGGAATCCTTGAGGAAATCTCAGTATAGCTGAAAGGATGGTGCTGTGTGCCTGTACAGGAATCCAGTGCTGATCAGGCCTTAGCACTGCTGGAGATGTTTTAAAAAGTAAATGTTTTTCTTCAGGTATTTGTGGCATGTTAGACAAATATTTTACACATATTTTTAGTCTTGAAGTTTGAACTGAGACAGAACTTGGTATGATGTGATCGGAATTGGCTAAAGTTAGAGTTGCAGTTCATCAGAGGTGTAACAGAAACACGAAGGAAGGTTATTTCAGTTGGGATTGAAACCTGTGAGGTGGTGGATGATTTTCCCTCCTCAATTCTTGCCTACGTGAATGGACCACGGATGATGCCTGTGTTTTGTATTGCATAGAATGCACTCGTTGCCAATTGAAGACCAGATTTGTGCTTCTCATCCCGGTACCAACTCTCTAAGCAGGGGACTTTTTCCGCAGAGCATGTTTTCCCATTGCTGATTCCAGTGAGCTTTAATGCCTGTGTGGTGATGAAGCTGCTGTATTCCCTGCCAGGTACTGCATTCCTGGCATTTGGACAGCAGAATGGCACTGTGCAGTGCCTTGCTGAGGGTGCCCAAGAGCAGGCTTGGCAGTGCAGAGTGCTGCTGATGGGCTCTGGAGAGGGCTATCTTACTGTGTGAAGTCCTTCTCATATTGCATGCATCCTGGTCTTTGCAGGGAGCACCTGAATCTGTGGGAGTGCTGTGTCTGCTTAGGGGCAAAGCAACAACTCAGCTGTGTGTTCTCTTATAATTCAGCTGTGGTGTCACAGCCACAAATTCACACTGGTAGTGCAGGGTGTACCAGGTGAACAGACCAAAGTTAACACAGAAGTAATGGGAGTTCCCAACTTCTTGTCTGGATGAGAGTTGCCCACCTACTCCTCTAGATGGAAGCATAGTATTTGCATTTCATTATTTCACTGCTTCCTGGGAAGATACCTTGCTCATTTCTGTAGTGTAGAATAGGTGGGAATATAATTCCCACCATTATATTGTTCTTCACGATAATTTTCCTGCTCTGCATTGGGTGAAAAAGTTTACTAGGTTTGTCTCTGCAACCAGAACTGTTCTGTGTAGAGCACATAGTGGTGTTTGCTTTCTGGGTAATGCTTGATGCTGGAGCAGGCTATCTAAAATGCAGTCAAGAAAAGAAATTGGGGATGGTAAAAAACAAACAAACAAACCTGGCATGTGCTTTACTGTCTCATGGTGTAGTGCTGCAGGGTAGCCTAATGGCTAGACTGACCTCTGCTAGCGGAGGGGTTTTCCAAGGATGTTCTATGGTGGAGATTCGGGCAGTGCTGTAATTCATATAATGGTAGGACAAGGCATGGGTTCTTGTAGTTCCACTTTTTTTTTTTTTCTTCTCCACTTTATCAACCAAATGAGTGAGAGTGGGTTCTTAGCTCAAAATCACTTTCTTATGTCATACAACACCCAAGATGTCCTAGCTGGAAGAGATGCCCCCAGGCAGAGTTGCGCTCAGTCTAAGGAGTGGGACAGAAAGTGGAAAAGGTTTTCAAATAAATGAGCAACAAATAGCGGAAAAGAACCATGAGAGAAAGACAGAGGGAAGGGAGAGATGAGAATCACATTGCTAACTTTCATGATTGTTGCAAATAAATTAAAAAGAAAAAAAAAGTAATTATTATTATGATTCTCCCCAACTCAGACATATGATCACATGGGAATCTTCCACCTAATTTCTGTACAACAGAAACTGTACAACAGTTCTGTGTATGTGTTCACGTACACAGACACGTACATGCTCTTCTGGCTGAAGGGCACTCAGAAGTACATTGTTCCTAAAGTTTGAACGTTAAAGAAATAAGTGTTATGTATTTTCCCTGGGATTTCCCAAAACAAGTTGCACAGTTCTGATCCAAACCACAAATTTCTTTGGCATGCTTGGAAATAACAGTACTGAAAAATGCCACACTATAGAAGAAATGAGGAAATTGCTGGGGAATGTGCCAAAAAAATGGAACAAAGGCATAACAGTGTAGTGCTCAGCCATGCACGGATGACAATAAGAGGAGGTCACCTAAAGACTGGGCTGGGTGAATGAGTAAGGATGAGTTTGTGTGTGAGGGGGAGCGTGGATGGGGATGCTGCTGGGCGCCCAGGCATCTGTGTGAATCAGGAACAGAACATGTGGGCAATGAAGCGAAGCATTCTTTCTCTGGTGTGCTTCAGTTCACAATATTCAAATTGGAGCTGCTCTGTTTTCTAGTGGATAATAACACGGGGCTTTGTACATCACCGTTAATTTGTACGCAGCTACAGAGCTGGCAGCGTGTGGGAGGGGAAGCGTTAGAATGGGGAGATTTCTGACCCTGATGGCTATGTAGATGTTTAAGTGTTGGAATAATCCCTCCTCGGTAATTTCTCTTAGCTCTTTTGCATGCTGTTTAAATTTAATTCCTGTCACCCATTGAAATTTACACGGGGCTATTCTCATTTCTTGTGGAATACCATTATCCATTATTACCATTAGATCAAGTCTAATGGTCTGTGCAGCACCTAATCCTGCCTGGTTTGGAGTAAAAACCTGCAAAATGCCAGAGGTTTCATCAGGGTCTATCCTTACTAGTACTGTTGAAATCTTCAGTGCATTGTTAATGATGTACAACTCCTCTCCTTCTTCTTTCCTATTTGAAGTTGTGGTTTTTTTCCTTCTCCTTATGTATGACATATGTTGTCCTTTATTTTATTTTTACTGATTATTTCATTTTCTTCAACATTTTCCTGCCTTCATTTTCTAAACCTTTGTATGGTAACTGTTGAGTCACGGTCTGAACCACTGATTGATCACCTGGGGTAAGGACCTGGTCAGCCCTTGGAGCACAGGTGAAGGCAGTTCAGCTGTGTGATAGAAAGGGGTAGAGCCTGGCTGCACTTCTCTTAGACCTCATTTAAGGGGCTGACTGCCATCAGGGAAGGAGAAGGATCTCTGCTTGGAGATCCTTCCTTGGAGAAGATTTCTCCTGTGAACCTGGCATCTTCTGATGCAGGTGAGCAATCTTCTTCCCTTCCTTTATAGCACCTTTATATCGTGCCATCTTTCTGTCATCACACCTCTGTTGTAGCACCTTCCCTATTGTGTTGATCTGTCCAATTGCTACAACCTTCAAGTGGAAATGGCCTGCACCCCAAGTCCCGGTTCTGGAAATATCTGGATTTATACTTAAGTGACTGAGAGGAAATGAGTTTTTTTTTCTAAGGGCAGATAACTTTCATAATAAATAATTCCAGTGCTTGGCAGGTGATGTCTAAATCTGAAGCACCTACAAAGTCAAGATCATCAAGTAAACTTGAGCACAAAGCTGATGCTTTATGCTCAGAAATAAGTTCATTAGGTTGGACAAAGCTGGGATATGATTAAAGAGACAAGAAAAAAAAAAACGGAGGAAAGAATTACATGAGAAGATGAGAAAATATTTCATCACGATACAAAACAATCCATCTTTGAGCTGACATCAAGAAAATAATCCCTTGAGTTCCTCATAGTCAGTCCTCAGACAAAAAGGGTCTTGATGGGTCAGGAGAACAATCAAAGCCAGCACTGTTGGTACAGGTAGCACCTCCCAACTTGAACAACAGTGATTCACAGAAACTGAGAAACGCAGTTACTTGGAATAAGTGAGTTTGATTCAGGGCTTACAGGATGAAATAGCTGTGGCAAAAACAACTTTTCATTTCTGCGGAAATAATTAGATTTATACAGACTGCCTTGGCAATGGCATACAACTGGATCTTAGCCTTCACACAGCTTGAAGTGGAGAAATCTCTCCAGAACTGGCAGTTCAATGCTCGGCTCAGCTCCAGCACCAGAGCGCTGGGGCTGGAAATGCAGCAGTGCTTCCATTTAGAGAGGATGATCCATCATATATGTGGGGAATCTTGGCAGGTGGGGCTCCCTTGTGTAGGTCATATTCTGTTGTTCAATATGGTAAAAACCCAGTGGTTTTGGTTAATAAAAACAGAGCAGCATTTGGCAGCTTCACTCTTGCATGCTTTTTCTCTATTTTAACGTGTCTATAGAAAATTTATTAAACTGTATCTGAAAAGCTTCCTGTGTAGTGTTATGTGGACAAATGGAATAATTTCCTGACCACTTTTCTGAAGTGATTTTCATTTTAGATTTGGCATCATTCTTTCTACAATGAGCTCCGCATTGCACCAGAGGAGCACCCTGTGCTGCTGACCGAGGCCCCATTGAACCCCAAGGCCAACCGTGAAAAAATGACTCAGGTATGGTGGGCCACCAGATAGGAATCATGAAATTGTTAAGGCTGGAAAGACTACTACGACCACCCAGTCTGGCTGTCCAACCATGCCTGCCACCTCTCTACACCATATCACTCAGTGTGACATCTAGTCTTTTCTTGAGCATCTCCAAGGATGGTGACTCCACCGCTCCCCTGGGAAATGCTTTACTGCAGACCATTTCTGCATGGGAACCATACAGGAATCCAAGGTATAAGAGTCCTTGATATTCAGCTTTCTTAATATGGAAGATAATCACTTAGGGTTGGCATCTCTGAGCACAAAGGATTGGAGAAAATTGTTCTAATCTGTTCTGTCTTTGGAAAATGGATTGCCTAGGAGTATTTGAATTGAAATAATGCTCTGCTGAACATTTTTTCAGATAGATGTGCCCGGATTGACTTAATAAGCATATCTCAGAACCAAAAGTAGACCTCCACAGTTTGTACATTTTAGAACAGCCTTCTGGCCAGAAGTCCATATTGCAGATTTGACTAGTGATGTAACTAGAAGCATGATTTAAATACAGGTATGGAAGTAAAATCACATGGGAAAATCAAATGTAGCTCTGAGCTTCCCTTTGTGCACCCATTTGGCATATATTTAATAAAAAGATTATGCATCCATTCAGCAACAGTGTAAATATACTAATTAAGTAATGAAGTTGACAGCACACGTTACTGGGAGGTAATACACAACAACAAAACATAAGAAAGACCTAGTTTATGGCAACCAGAAAGTGTAGTTTATACAGCAGACATGTCTGGGACTGTTTCTTTGTCATTACACTGAAATGATAAATCCTGTTTAGAGGCTTATTGCATTAAATTCATTGCATCAATTAACTATGAAATATCTAATTAATATATTCTTTAATTGTTGGCGTGCTTTTCATTAAAATAGACTTCATTGGCAAAGGCATTAGCTTATGAAATCCAAAGTTTAAATGTAGCTCCCTGATTCCAGTGGCTCTGCACTGATGATGGAGTAGCACTGTGTGGGGTAGGTGACATTAGTTTAGGAAAGAATAAATCCCATATGGCTGTCCATATTTCACTACTTCCCTGTGAGCCTTTAATGCTTTTACTCAGCAGAGCTCTAGCCGGAAACAAAAGATATTCCATCTGCTCTGATAAAAATGCAGAGTACCTGATATAGAAAGTGAAAAGAGTTGGAGCTTTTTAGGGTAGAGAATATGGGAGGGACAAGATGAGAGAATGTTGAATGTCGTAAGTTGGAAAGGACCCATAAGTTTCATTGAATCCAACTCTAGACTCCAAATGGACCACCCAAAAATCAGACTCTATGAGAACATTGTCCAGATGCTCCTTGAACTCCAACAACTTGGGGCCCTGGGGAGACTTTTCTGTGCCTGCTACCTTCTGGTGAAGAACCTTCTGATATCCAAGGTTACCATAAAGAGAAAAAAGTGTTTGCTGGAGACAGAAAGGGATGACAGGCTTAAGCCAGATCAAGTGAGGTTTTAGCTACCAAGAGAATCCTGAAGTTCGTGTTTCACTAGATATGTTTGCCAGAGGAATCTGAACACTCTAGCAGAGGAGTTTCTGAGACAGAATAAAAGCTGTGCCAGGAATGGCCGGGTCTTCCTTGAGCTATGAATAGGTTGAATATTCCTTTATTTTCAGCTGTGTTTTCTTAATTTTTTAATGACATATATCTAAATACTTTAGATTGCTGTATTGTTGCAGCAGTGGGGTGAGAAAGTCATCCAGAGTCATTGCCTTCAGTGAATGTTATCGGTAGCACCCTGACCTAGTCTGAGGTTCATTAAAAGATATCCACTGACTTCAGTTCTGCTGTCTCTTCAGTTACTTTTAATTGTAACTGCTAAAGGTTTGTGAATTTTTAATTACAGATTATGTTTGAGACATTCAACGTGCCAGCCATGTATGTAGCAATTCAGGCAGTGCTGTCTCTGTATGCATCTGGAAGAACTACTGGTGAGTCTGTCTGGGTGCCGTGTTGTCCACCTGTCCTTCGTTTGCACGTGTACGTACTCCTTTGCTGTGGCATGCCAGCTGTTTATTAAGAAGAATCAATACTTATATGGAAACAAAATGCCTTCCACTATGCCATTTAAATGCTTCTTGGTTGTTCTGCTCTTTGTGGCAGCTGTGGGCATTGGCTTCATGTTGTTCTGCTTAAAATGATCAAGTTGCTACTTCTCAATAACATGAACAGGTGGACGGTACAACTTGATACTGCCCTTAGTTGCACAGCATGGAGAACAGTTTGTGTCTTAATTGGGCTGTTCCATGCCTGCCCTTTCCTTCTTACTTCATACCTGTCTCTATTGTGAAGCTCCATTCCCCATACAAGATAAATAGTTTCCAGTGGTTAAGTGAAAATGTTTCATGCAAGTATTGAATATCTATCACCAAACCTGATGTCTGCTGTTAATTAGCAGTCTGCTCTAGAATTAGCATGTAGTTCTTATTGCCATTTAGAATCTGATTAAACATCAAGACAATAAATTACATTTTAGTATTCTTTTAGTCTTAACATATTTTGAAAAAAATTAAAATACATCTGTTTATGTAGCCTGATGTCACGGTATAATTCTATATGAAAAGATCACCAGCCTGCAGGGATTACAACCTGTTATAAATACTTGTTTCATGTCCAAAATTTGACTGTTTATATACATCTTTGATATATCAGAAATGCTTTATTCATTTTGGTTGGAAAACATACACTCACTTCCATTCTTGAATAGGAAATTGACTCATCTGCAGGCAGATAAACCGTAGTTACATTTTCCCTCGTGGAATGATTTATTTTAATGGCAGACAGATTTTTATGTGCAGTTTATATACTGTTTCATGTCTGTGAAGAGCTAGCAGTCTTCTAAAATGAAAGACTCCGTATATGATTATTGCTGTTAGCATCTGTTCAGTAAGAACAATACAATCAAGTTGCTGAATGTTACATGTCTCTTCACTGCCACAGTTGCTTAGTTTGAGCTAACAATTTCATCTCACGTGTGAGCTCTTTAGATGTAAAAATGACAGAAGCAATTGGGTGAGGATCTTTATTTGTTGCTGCACAATTCATTTTAGAATATGAGGAATGTAGAGACTCTATAATAGTGGAAAATATCCAGCTTCTCCTTTTCTTTCTCTTTTCAGGGATAGTTTTGGATTCTGGGGATGGTGTCACACACAATGTACCCATCTATGAGGGCTATGCCTTGCCTCATGCTATTATGAGGCTGGACCTTGCAGGCAGAGATCTGACTGACTATCTCATGAAGATTCTTACAGAGAGAGGCTATTCTTTTGTCACCACTGGTAATGAGCTTTATTTTGCATGCACCTTGCTTATATTTGTTCTGGTACTTGTCTTGTTATGCTGGCAAAAACCATATCTCTAGCTTAGCTAATGGAATTCTTCTGGCTGTGCCTTGCAGCATATCTGTTGAGCTCAAGGACATGGTTACCACTTTGTTAGGAAATTCTGTGTCGTTGAGGAATTTAACTGCTTGTTGGAGTTCACCGTATCTGTTCCACAGACGAAGGAACAGTTAGTAGCTGGTAATAGATGAACCTCTGGAAATTTGATCAAAGTTTTGGCTCATAAAATGTAAAAATTTATCTTTACATTATTTGGTAACACAATACATCTTCATCAGCAGATGAGAGAAATTTGGTTATGCAAATGGGAAGTAGTTTAGTTACGATGGCAGAGAGATCAGAATTCAATGGACTATATGGCCACCCTGGGCCTAAGGAACTGCGCATGAGAATGTCTGTGTTCAATCTGTTGCACTGTATGTTGATTAAAAACTTACTGACTCTCTGCAGCGGAACGGGAGATTGTGAGGGATGTAAAGGAGAAGCTTTGTTATGTGGCTTTAGATTTTGAAAATGAAATGGCAACTGCTGCTTCCTCCTCCTCCCTTGAAAAGAGCTATGAACTTCCTGATGGACAAGTCATCACCATTGGAAATGAAAGATTCCGATGCCCAGAAACTCTCTTCCAGCCGTCCTTTATAGGTGAGACACAACTTCTCTTTTTAGGGCCTTAGCACAATATAAAAAGCATGCTTTATTAGAAAGTATAGGGAGCTTTCACAGCTGTAGGATCTTAAATGTTTGTCCTCAATTGTCCTTAGAAACATGCAGATTCTATTGGTTTATTTTGTTCTTTAGAAGTTTCTTCAGAAAGATCTCTGTTCATTTAGAGTATGAAAATTTTAAGGCTGTTTCATACTTTTATGAACGCAGTAGAAGTTTTAAGTTGATGTTTGGAGAACTGTTGAAAGATCACTGCTTTTTATCTTGACTGATCTAGATCCACGCAGCACTGATTTTTTTGATCCAGACGCTGTTTCTGTTTATCATTTTCTTATATTAATCTGAGTTAATCTTAAAAAAAAAAAAAAAAAAAAAAAAAAAAAAAAAATCAAACTTTATTTTCCAGTAGTTTTAGCCGTAGTGTTAAAATTTCCATTCTCTCAGTGGATGTTGGCGCTTTATGTGGTAAATCATACTGCTCTTAAAAATTTCCCACTTCCCACTCAGATTGTGCTGATGAGGACCCAGCAAAATGGCTGTAGGCACTTTGGCATTATTTCTATTGTACTGAACAGCAAAGCTAGCCACACTTCTATGTGAAAATCAAACTATCCAAGCATTAACGTAGCTCCAAGTTCTGTATCTGAACAGCAGCAGGAGTGAGATTTACAGAAATTCCCTTTGATAGAGGAATTTGTTTACTGGAAGTGTAGTAAGGATTACAGTTGGTGCTAAAGGATGGTTATTGTCAGAAATGTGGCTATGGGACTCAGGAATTCCTGAATCTCCTTCCTATCCTAGGCATTCCATAACTTCTGGAGTCTTGTGAAGGGAGATAGGTGAGGGAAATAAGCTTGGACTAGTGAGCTTTCCTTTTCCATTTTAACAATAATAAAAAGAAATAACATGGAGAAAACTTTTTTTCCACACAGGGATGGAGTCTGCAGGTATCCATGAAACTACGTACAACAGCATTATGAAATGTGATATTGACATTCGTAAGGATCTATATGCCAACAATGTACTCTCTGGAGGAACCACAATGTATCCTGGTATTGGTGACCGTATGCAGAAAGAGATCACAGCTTTGGCTCCAAGTACCATGAAGATTAAGGTAATTTTTAATGCTTACTTCTTTTGTTGAAAAATTATGTCCTATAAGCAAATCTAAAATGTCTGTAGTCGAATGCTCAGGTCTTGCATCAGGAATCCTGATGGTAGGAGGGTGTGGACAGGCAGCCTTATCCCTCTGTTCCTTAAACCAGCTAAAGCAGGATTGAAAGAGGAGTTTGAGAGACAGGGATGAACCTACAGAGGAAAGAGCTGAAAATGCCAATGGGTAGATGGGCAACTTGAGAAGTTACTGGGAGTATCACAGACTTCAAAGTTTAGCTGTCAGTGAAAGCCATTAGTAGTGAGAAGGATGAAAGAAATTTCAGTAATAGGCTAACAATTCACTAATGAATTTGAAATTTAGTTAAGTATTTACAGCATAGAACAGCTGATGCATTTTAGCACTGGATAAATGGGGAAGAGGCATCCCAATATCTAACATCTATCTTGGGATACAAGGCTGGTATGTCCAAAGTGTTTGGGTTTTTTTGCTTTATTTACAGAGCTATTTTATCCTTAAACAAATGAACCTTGGACCACTCTCAGAAGTGTTTATTTATGATCAAATTGTATTAATCTCTTAAATTTGAAATTCTTTCTCATTTGTAAGATGTTTTGTGGGCTGCCACTTATTCATCTCTATTGACTAGAGTTGGAAGGCAGTTTACAGGCTTTCTGCCTCTCAGAGGGCTTATTTCATTAGAGTTGCATTGGTACAGTGCCTTTTACCTAATTATTTAATCCAAAGAGATGTTACTGTGTTATCTACTTGCCACTTCATTTATGACAGATCACACTTCTCTTTTAGATGATTGCACCACCGGAACGTAAATACTCTGTCTGGATTGGGGGTTCAATATTGGCATCCCTCTCCACTTTTCAGCAAATGTGGATTAGTAAGGACGAATATGAGGAAGCTGGGCCCTCTATTGTCCATCGCAAGTGCTTTTGAATGCTTCCGTTGGCTACTGTCTGTGATAAGTAGTGCTGTTTCTCTACACCTTACCTGCTCTTCTTTGCTATGAGTGAATCCTGGTTTGGTTTTCCTCTACTTGCAATAAAGCACACTGTGTGGATGTCATATGAATTAGTATATTACTTCTAAGCTTTTAGTGCTCAAACAAGACTAACATTTCAGTGATGGGTATTTTTCAAGAGGAATTACAGCAATTATAGTACACAATTTGTAGACACCTCCCCAGTTTTTAAGGATCCAACTGCCGTACATGGAGGAGGTGGCATACCTTACAGCTAGTAAGTTATTCAGTTAGTCTCTGCTAATTGGGTTAAGTCTGAAGAACATAAGTAGTATAGGATTCTTTCAAACTTACACATGATGCAAGATTTGGGTACCATATGTGGCTTATTTTGTGCAGTTCAGTGGCAGACAGGATTTTTCTAAGGGGATTTATTTTACTGAGGATACAGCGGATTTATGTGGGAACTACTGAGCACATAGTGCTCAGTTGGTAGTGCTCATATGGATGTCTTTCCTTTGTCTGCTGAAATTGTTTGGCAGGAGTTCTTTGTCCCTATGACCACCACTCACCAACAGCAGTGAGTTTCAACAAGCTACAGTGACATTTGCACATAGGCGTAACAGGCTAACATAATTCTAATATTGTTTTATTCATCTCTTTTACTGGGCAGTCAGATGATATTTCATTTACTTCATCTGTATCTGTGCTATGCTAAGCTAATGGTTACTGAGTAAATAATAACCTTTTAAATACGTTATTAAAATATTCTGGGTTTAATGGATCAATGGAAGTGTAATTATCCATGTAAGGCTGATGGTGGCATACGTTAATTTCACAGAGCTTACTTTATCTGTTATACGTAAAATAATAATTACTGAGTTCTAATTTAATTTTATTTTGAAAATGGTTTCATTTCCTCCGAGTTTTGTAGTCAAATAATTTTTAAATGAAAACAAGATTGTTTCACAATTTCCATTAACAATTTACATCTTCCTGAATGAGGAATGTTCATGTTTGGTTTTTTTTTTAAACGATTTTGATTAAAGCAAGTTACATGGAGATCACGTTTTACTGTTTCAGATACCAGACAAATGTCTTCTATATGATTTTGGATTGGTGGTGATATAGGTTTTGACATTGTTCATGATTTAAATAAAACTTTTTAAGTTACTGCACTGAGAAGTAGTAGTAAATGGATTTTGTTTTGTTTGATTGTCCTTTTAATAAATTAACACTAGCAAAGCTTCAGAATGTGGAGCTTAGCCCAAAACACCCTAATGTGCTGGGCATGGGATTGGGGAACAAATCCTAAATTCCTGACTCCCAGACAACTGTTCCACTAACCAGACAATGTGTGCGTATCCTCCCTCCCTTCCCTCTTTGTCTTCCTCTGACTTCAGTGCATTTTGTATTGGTGCCTCCTGAAGCTGTGACACATGACCACTGAAGACAATTTTCCCCCCTTTCCAAAGAAGGGGAAAAGCTAAGAGCTTTATTTACAGACCTCTTCTTGTAACTTGTTTGCTTGGGCTAAACTACAAGGAAAGTTGTATTTCTGCTGTAAGTGTTCAACTTTCACAGAAATAAATTTGCTTTCATTTTGATACAGTGCTTTTTTTTAAAACTGCCCAGCATTTCAAAAGCATTGAGAAATCCAGTGCTGTTGTAAATAGTTTCTGTTATCCTTGGAGACAGCACAGTGGGCAATGCCCGAGTGCTGTGGCTAAGGGCAGTGAATGACTGATTCATCCTGATTTTTCTGGTGAGCAGCATCTATCTGCTCCCTGGTGAGTGCTCTGATGTAACCAGGTAGCTCAAGGGAGTACTAGGCTGATGCACAAACTCTTCTTGTGCTGTGTTCTGCAATAAGGGTCTCTGTTGTACAGATTCTTGTGCAGTAAGGGGAGGAATGCAAAACTCCAGGAAGATGGTTGCCTTCATTTCCAGAGTTACATTGCAAGGTTGTGATTCTCTTCTCTCAGCCAAAACATTGAACAAGCATATGCCTTCAATTCAATTGCTCATTGCCAATGTGGCACTGAAATGTGTTCACATTTCCTGAACTGTACAGGGTTCACCAGTGCTGCTCAGTGAAGGTACTGGCTGACTCAGGGTTTGCTTGTGTGGTTCTCCTTCAGAGATGACTGAAAAGTAGTTATAGTTGTATTTCAGCCTTGTATTGTGGTTGAAATGTCTTTTGCCTTTTAAAAATGCCACCTTGGAGATGTTTTATGGACTCCCGCTCATTCTGACTACTGGTAATTCCAGGGCTGGGTAATCTTATTTCTTTATCCAAATGAGCTCTTCATGATAAAAACTGCAAGACCTATAAGGGCAGCATTCTCCAAAGCTCTGCTTTGTCTAGCACAGTGCAGCATAAGCAGAGGATGGTTCTTCACTACTCAAATAGCAGGCAGTTCAAGTTGCCATTATTCATGTGTTCTCAAGCAACTGTAAGTCAAAGCAAATATCTCAGCCTCTGAATGAATGCTACTTCAGGTTTATTGTGAAAAGCTCGTGTGATTTCTTCTGCAATTAATAATAAATCAACTACATCTAGACTTAGCACTGTTAACTGCCTTTTAGTTGATATAACTTACATTTTCATCTCGACCTTTTGTAGTGTGATGTCCAACAGCATGAACTTAACTGAATGCCAGAGATTTGCATACTTACCTTTGCAATCGTAGAATCATAGAATTGCTCAGGTTGGAAAAGACCTTAAAGATCAAGTCCAACTGCAACCTAACCAAGCTACCCTAACTCTGATAATCCTCTGCTAAATCATGCCCCCGAGCATCACATCCAAATGGTTTTTAAGCACATCTGGGGATGGCGACTCAACCACATCCCTGGGGAGTCTATTCCAGTGCTTAACAACCCTTTCAGTGAAGAAGTTTTTTCTGCTCTTGCTGTAAGCACCTTTCAGGTACTGGAAAAGAGCAATAAGGTCTCCCCTCAGCCTCATTTTCCCCAAACTAAACAGCCCCAGTTCCTTCAGTTGCTCCTCATGAGGCATATTCTCCAAGCCCTTCACAAGTATTCTTGCTCTTCTTTGGATGTGCTCCAGCACCTCAATGTCCTTTCTGTACTGAAGTATAGTAACTGAACACAGTACTTGAGGTGAGGCCTCATCAGTGCTGAGAACAGGGGCACAATGACTTCCTTAGTCCTGCTCACCACACCATTCCTGATCCAAGTCAGGATGCCATTGGCCTTCTTTGCCACCTGGCACACTGCTGGCTCATATTCAGCTCACTGTCCCTCAGTACACCAAGGTCCCTTTCTGTCAGGCAGCTTTCCAGCCAATCCTCAGTAACATCAAAGTGAAAATCCCTTTATTTTGCTAATAATACTTGTCCTACTTTGAATATTAAAAATGAAGGATCTTTAATTTTCCAATTTACATTTTTTAATGTATCCTTTCAGTATATAATCGTAGCTCGCTGGTCAGTGCCCTGAAGTCTATGAGGTTACACAATTTTATTGCCCCCTTTTGTACAGAATAAGTTCCGAGAAGTCCATGGTAGCATTGTAGTCAAATATCTGGATAACTGTAGTGTTTTGAAACAAATCCGCAACAGTACCCTCTGAATTGCATTACTTTCTCCTGTGCTAGTTACGCATGTGAAAAGGAAGGAGGAGAATAGGAAGCAGTGCAAACATTGCAGCAAAAAAATTACTGAAAAGATTTATAGTGTCTGATGAAATATTAGCAAAATGCAAAAGGGGTTTCTACCTTAAAATCACAAGGCTAAACTTCTAGTTTTATAACTGCATGCTTATTGGTTTAAATCCAACCGAAATATTTCATTAGTCTAACATTCCAGCAAAATCCACTTTTGAAAAATAAATTTCTTTATTGTATTTGTAACCTTATTTTAATGCTAGTCTAATCTAGGATCTGAAAATGAAATCAACAAGAAATTAATTTAAACTCTGTTATTTTTCCCATTTCATTTTTGTCCAACTAGTGCTAAAGAGATGCAAAACAGCAATGGGAAGTCAGTGGAAAGTTCTCATCCAAGTAAATGAACTGTTATATTCTCCCAGAATATCTAATTGTAGCTCATGATAAGATATTCCAAATAGGTGTGGGCTTCTGCATAAGGTAATGTCAATGCTTCAAGTCTCAGAATACTTCCTTAAGAGGAAGATAAAGATATGGAAGAGAGATGTCCACTTCAACTATTAATTGAATCTCCTTCTCCTTGTCCCTTACTATCCCTTGCCTGTCTTCTCCATGTAATCTTGAAAGTTTGATGTAAAACAGGTATGTAAACCAGTTCTTTGTCCTTCTGTGACTACTGTTTGTATAAAACCAAAATTACCTGTGACTTTTTAAGTTTCTTTACAAAGGTGGACTCTTTGCATGTCAGATACTTGAAATATTTTCTAAACTTCAGCACTCAACTTTTCTCATTCTTTAGGCTAAGATTGGTCAATAGATCTCTACTGGGAAGTGGAAAAAAATTCTAAAAGCTTGTAAATTTTAGACTGTTTAGAACGTGAGTAGCAAAGGAAGTAAACATTTTGTAGCATTTGTATATTTGTATACAACTAGAAGTGCTCCTTGGGCTTCTCTGTATTCCTCCCTTCCACAGGTCTCCTCTCACTCTCCAAACCAAAATTCTCTTCAGTCCTTGGCTGGCATTTATCTATTGATCTTTGCACAGCTGGGTCTGAGAGGTGAGCTCTCAATGGTTGCAATTGAATTCTCATCCTGCAGCTGACTTATTTCTCAGCTTGGAAGAGCCTGATTATGCTCTGAATACTTCCCTAACAATCTGCATGTGGAATATTATTCAAAATTAAAATGCATTTTGAAAATAGAATCAGTCATGTGCCAAGAGCAAATACAGATAAAAATAAATAAAACTATCAAGCTTTTTGTGTGATTTGGCAAACCTCTGCTTCTTTGACAGGAATTTGCTCCAGTCACCATGCAACGGTGACTTTGCTATATAAATCCTACTTTGCTATAGAAAGTTGTACAGTACACTGTAGTGTTTGTGCCAAGAGTGGGGAATTACCCACAAGCCAAGAAGGCACTTCATAATTTGCTCCAAACACTTACCTGCAGTTGTTAATTACTTATTGACTACCATTTCACTTCAAGATTATCTTTAAACCTATTGGGTTTTTAGCATCATATTGAGTCACAATTATGCATTCTCCTTGTGTGAAAATCTAGTTTGGCTAATGATAAATGTCCTCTAAATTTGGAAGTGCTTCTATGGATCCTAATTGTCACTGGATCAACACAGTCACTGCTACCAAACATTCAGAACTGGTTCTCAAAACTGGCTTTGGCATCTGGTCTTCTAATTCAGTAGTTCTTGGATCCCTAATATTCTAATATATATTATATATCCTATATATAAGATATATATATATATACAATATACATATATATACATCTTATATTATATCCTAATATAATACCACCACACAGGCAAGGCATTTCTTTGGTAAGAACAAGCAAACCAAATTTGTTTCAACTCCAGGAGTTAGGACTCAGAAAACAGTGCTCTCCGTACCAAAACTGATCTACCTTGAGGCTCGTGGCAAGTTATGGCTCCATAATATCATATTAAGTGCACCTTATAGGCAAAGGTAGTTCAAGTATTACAAATATCTTTAAGAGCAGCTGATCTTGACAGAGAAAGAAGGAAGAGCATCTTGTACAACAAGGACTTTTAGGCAACAGTTATTTGTGTTGTTAAATGCCAGCTTGCAATTCAGATGTTCCACATGTAAATTATCTTCCAGGAAAACTAAGTCAGCAAGTCAAAGGCTACTAATTATACCTTGGATGGCTGATAGTTGTCTGCTCTATTGAGTTCACTATTGCGATTGGATCACATTTTTCTAAGGAGTGGGAAAAAGATAGCCAAGTGAATTTTTGTGACTGTATTGTTTCAAGGTGAATGTATCAAGATTGTCTAACTAGATGTTACATTAAATTATCACGGTATTGCTGTCTTCAGATCAGACAGTAAGAGTCATTGTTAAGTGCTCTCGAGGTGAGAGGAATCTCAACTACTGGCTCTGTACAATCCAAGTGTGTAATTCCTCACTGTATGCAAACCAATATCATGCAAAGAAAGCGCTTTGCATTTGGCAGAGTTTCTGGTTGTCTAGGAAATTGTCTCTGAAAACAGAAATGCTAATGGTAATGACTGTTCTTCCCCAGTTTTTCTAGTCATGAGGCTGTAAGCAGTTTTGCAGTGTGTGTTCCTGTTCCTGCAGGCCGAAGATTTGTGGTGGGGAGTGCAAAGCAAGGAGCTTCTGCAGGAGAATCCTCAGCGATGTTTGCATGGTTCAGGATGGTTCTCCAACTTCAGCAGTGAACTATGTTCAGTTGTGGATGCTACATCTTTATCAAGGTACATTCCCCCCCACTCCCCCCCCCAAAGTATTTGTAAGTAAAATTCTTATTCTAGTTCCAATATGTGTTTTGGTTAATGCTATATCCTTTTATTTGATCTTTACAAACACAATCTTGTATTTGTTCAGGATATGCTCCCTAAAACAGCATTTTTCTAGCCTGTGACCTTGACTATATTATCTCCTTCCATTACCAAGGAAATAAATACCTTCATGTTAAAGGTCTATAGCTTTACTCTGATTTGTTACCTTCTTTCCTCCATCAAATTTTGATTTATACTTCTGATCAACTTCTGTTTCAAATTAAGCATGTTGTTACCTTTTATTTTTGTAGAACAGCTCCCTATAAACATCTTCACAACTTTAATCCCTCTAAACACTTCCATAAAAGTTTATAAGGCCCTGATGCTTCTGAATCTTAAGATGAATTAGAAGCTCAGGCAATTTTCCTATTGCCTTTTGTCACCCACTCTTTCTGTACTGTTCTTTTTCTTAGGTAAAAAGTTCTCTTGAGTAGGAACCAGTGTTTGGTTTTTTATTTGTACAGCACCTTTTGTAATCAGATATCTACCTTTAATTGGGCAGCCATGCAACCTGGATGTATTGGCAATTATTCACTTCTAAGGTGTCCTTTCTGTTCTCCCTAACCTTGTTGATGTTGGCTGATTCTTTTAGCTCCTTACTTACTTTTATAAGTAATAGCATAAAAGAGCTCTAGGTGTGTGAAGACTTTTTTTCATAGGAATAACTTGCAGGGAAAAATATTCATTCATACAAGTGTTACCAAGTTCAGTACATATAAACTAGAGTATCTCCACTTATTTCTGTTGACTTATTTTATTAAATTCACTGAATATTTGACATAAATCTTTTAAATATGAATGCTATCTTCCAAATACTTTAGATTTTAGTGTCTTATAACACTATCTTTCAATTCTGCTTCTCCCACCAGTGATGCTCTTCCATTTCTTAAAATAACTGGGGATCTGATGTGAAATTCTTATCAGTTGTGCCACGCTGTTTTTGATGTTCACTCAGATATATGAAGGCTGCTCTGAAAATGATGATTCCTATGCCTCCTTGCCTCAGTTTTAGTTAAAAATCCTGTTTTGTTTTGGAATTCACCTGCTAAGAAATGTGGTGAGAGAAGCTGTGTCAATGGCTCTATCAATCTGGATGGCGTGCCTGAGGATTCATTGCATTATGAGTGTGGTGATCAGTCTGTGGTTGGAGGGAAGTCACTGGCCCATTCTGAGACGAGTTACTTAAAATATGATTAAGGGAGAGAAGTTTTCAAACTATGCACAGAAGACTTTTTTTACTGATCTCATCTTCCACCTGGATAAATTGCTTTGAGATGCATGTCCAATGTGCCCCTAGTGAGGAAACCCACTCTTTAACTGGGGTTTTAAGAAAACAACATTCCTGAGAGAAAGGAGACAAGAAGTGTCATGTAGCAACAGTAAGCAAAGAAAAGTGCACACTATGACATGAATTAAATTTGCAAACGCAGAAGCCATGCCTCACAAAACGACAAGCTAAAATGGGGGATTAATAAGATTAATGATTAAAATATTTCTTTACTGTTTGGAGTTAATCTGGGATGAGAATGAGTCTGTTGTTGTCAAGCCTTGTTCAATTTTAATATGGAAATATCTCCTGGCACATATTCTGAACACTCTATAAATTGTGATATTGATCTGATCTTCAATTAATGAGAGACCCTTTGCAAAATTCTGATCTGGGTTTGAATAGTGAATAGCTGTAGCAGGGTGGATCTTTCATACATCAAGGTTTGAGATATAAGTCACCAGGATTATGGCTTTTTTCTTTATTATTTTAATGCAGGCTTGCTTTCCCTGGAGCAAAAGACCAAAAGGGTGAGGTATGATTAAAAACTGTGGAGAATATTATTGAAGTCTAGTCCTGCTCTCTGTTGACACATTTTTCAGGTATCTGCTGTGTTTTTCACAGTTGGCCAGAATGAGCACTCTCCATCTTTAGGCTTTACACAGTGCATTTCCCCTGTCAGTCCACGCAAAGCAACTTTTATAGTGGCCAACCTGTGCCTCTTTCTCCTTCATGCAGTTTGCTGTATCCAGTCCCACAATAAGGAATTGTGAGGTGCTTGCATTCGTTACTCATTGCTACCAAGACTAGACAGCAAACTGGATGGTCTTGCTACAGCCACATATTTAAATAAATGCAAAATTCTATTTGTTTTCTTGAGACAATAACAAAAACTTAACCAGGAAGCATCCGTCCTCTTTTCCTACAAATAATTATTATAGCAAGTTTTCTTTTCTTTTATGCTGATGGCAATCTTTGTTAGGCAGGAAGTAATATATAGTTTCACTGAAGGAGATGCTGATACTGAGCGGTTTTCTATAGAACGATTTGTGGCCTGGGTCTGAATCTTGCAGTTTTACTCTCTAACTGATTTCCCACCTGGCTCAGAGAGTTGTGTTTTTACAGGACTTCAAAGCCTAATTAAACTGGAGAAGAATTTCCACTCATCACAAGCTCCACTGGTTTATGAAATATCTGAGCTGAAAGACAACTAGACTGCTTCAACAAGGAGACCCTGTGATTTGATGATAAAACTGACAGAGCTGGTGGTAATGCAACTGTGTTAAACCTACTTCCAAGCCACGGGGACTTGTGCTTTCAGAACCATTTTTTGAGCTTGGAATCACCACAACATCTGCTGAAAAGAAACAAAGCCCAAAAGATGGGTTCTGATCTGCTTAAGCCTACCCCCACTTAGTGCTCCTCAAGTTTCAGACAGCAATCATGCCTACCTACTTTCTGCTCTTGCTGCTTAATCCTTTAAGCCGTTAATTAGGTGCCTTCTTAGTGATCCTGAGAGCTCCTTGGGTATTTGTACTCCTAAATGTTTTCAGGGGTTCAATAGAACTCAGTGCACGTACTCAAGAAGTGTGCAGCCTTGGCTTTTAGTAACTACTCAACTTAATAGGCTTTCAAGCTATTACTGTCTTCAAGAAACACATCTCCAAAACCCTGCCAGAGGCTGCTATGGGTGGGAGCATTTTGCACTGCTCTTCTTTAAACTGAAGCATTGTCCAGCAGGCAATAGCCACAAACAAAACAGATCAGATAGAAAATGTGTTGCAGAAAGTGGTCTGCAAGTTTAACCCTGCCTAGCTCTGGATGTAGACTTTCTGGTTCTATTGCCAGTCTTCAAAAATGTGAACAAGAGCTTGAAAATGTGGTCTGCAGAAGCCAGTAAGGAAAAATCTAATGCTTTTAAGAACAACGTTGGGTTCTTAATTGGGTGTAATTGGGTGAATCTACCTTCTGTGCTTAAAAGTAGAGAAGACAGATGAATGAGCTTGAGCTGTACTTTCATGGTGAGAAGACATTAAATAACTGCTGAGGTTTGGGGTTGGAATTTTTTTTTTTGTAATCTTTTTTTCTCGTGTAACCAAATACCAATGTTCTCCTTTCTGCATAGGCTTACCACGTGTAGCAGTCTGAAGGGGATCTGTGCACTTTGTCTTGAGAAAATACCACTGTTTTGGAACTATTCCAGCTCCCAGATGCTGAGCATTTTGCTGTTGACCTCAGTGAGTATAAGAGATGATCCTGTGAATGTGTGCAATTCCCTGTATAGCTAACCACTGCAAGGACTTCAGAGGAACATTACCTTCTGGTAGTTCTTTCACTTTAGCAGCCTCTTAAAGAGCATTTTACCTTGCAAGTTGCACACTACATCAGTTGCTTTGATCTCACACAGGGTGCTGAATTAACATGATGCAACCCAGAGATGCAAAGGGATTTCTTTCATTAACAGTGCTGTGATGCTAGTGAGAACAGAAGATGTGTTTCCTAGACAACCACCATCATTCTGTAAGTGAAAGAAAGCAGGAGGGCTGGAAAGGGAGTTCGTGATGACTAGAGATCAATTTAGGAAAAGGTCTGAATAGCACCATTTAAGCTCTTTTTCAAAATGCAAAACACTACACTTTCTAAAACTCTTCATGGAGACCTGCTATAGGGTCTGAGAAACAGCTTTGGTGGTCTCAGAAATTAAAAAACTACTACCAAGAAATGCAAATATGAAATTCATTCCCAGACCCTCCTATTTTGGCCATATGTGCATGCCTTCAAAATAGGAAGTGATATAATGCTGAGGTTTCTGGTGTTTAGCAAAAGAAAGGGTGTTGAACAGCAGTGCATGGCTGAACTATGCTCCTTTTTGAGAATAGCGTCTGACATAACCTTTCCTAGGAAGATGATAGAAAGATTTTATTATCAGCTGTTACAACAGTGGTAGCTGGGGTGAAAAAGCCTTTTCTATCTAGGCAATTAGGTGGGAACTTGTCTACCTGCACAGACCCATGAAGAAGTGAATTCAGGAAGCTGAGTTTGCCTGCAGGAAGGAGGGAGGGGGCCGTCAGAAGTCTGAGATCAATATGAGCTTAAATGAAACATTTCAAACCACGCTGGCAGTGACTATCAAAGTGACATTTCCTGGTGCTGGAAACTGCATTGTAATATAAATTACTTTTCTATTTGTTTCCTTGACAAGACTTTTAAGAGAATTGAATATCCTGCATTGGCGATCCTACAGCAGAAGTTTTGTATTTAGATCAAAATCTATTCGGACAAGGTTTAGATGGTTAAACACCCTCCTACTGGCTGGGGAGGAAAGGATGGACCTAGCTATTGGGGGTCCATACTTTCATTTGTTGTGTGCATGTCGTGTGTGATAGTGGCATTCTGAGATGTGGAGCTTGGGAAGCTGAGTTTTATTTTGTGGCCAAGATAAGCCGCTGCTAAGACGCTACCACTGTAGTTCTTCCTCTTAGGCTGTGGCTAGCATCGGTGGTGTAAATCTCACACTGGTCTCTTCCTAGGCCAGTTTCTACATTGTGCTCACTCATGATGGAAGAACAGAACACCATTCTTGCTGTAGCATCTTCGTGTTTGTTCTTCACAGTGATCTTTGTGGAAGAAACACATCCCCTTTTTGCCTCTGAAGGCACGGAGGAGTTTCACTCACAGGAAACGTACTATCTCTGTGTACTGCAACTTGATATAGAACATTTTGGAAGGAAAAGTTTTGCACAGGGGGCAAATTGTGTTAATAAGGAAAGGCACGTTGGCACGAGGGGGAAAAAATCAAGAAGTAGATAAAGGAAACAGGAATGAGATGATTATCCTAGGTTATTTTGTTGTGAAGTGCTGCGTAAAAGGTTAAGTTACATTTTAGCCACATGCTCAGTTTGCGTGAAAAAAGAAACAGCTTGTAGCCTGGGCCAAACAGTTTGCTTTTTGCATTCCATATTATTCCTCAATATTTGTCTGCTTTTACTGAAAGTTTAGAACCCTATAAGGATAAAGAGCATTTTTCCCTGAGAAAAACCCTGGAGCATCTTGGGGAGTATTGTTACCAAGTTTAATTTACTAGTGATGAACAATTTGGTACTCTTGTGTTACTCCATCAGTAATGTCACTAAATAGCAGTGATTATTTATTCAACACTCAGTGCTTCACATTTCTGAAAGTATCTTCCTGTGTTATGTGCTCAAAAGTGCAGTGAAATAACTGAGGTAAATTATAAGGGGCTCATCCTGTTTCTCTGGATCTCTCTTGTTCTCACTGATCCTCATACTTGCTTACCTTGACTGGACAGGAGATTTTGTGCAAATGGTGTGAATCTGCTTCAGCGCTCACAGCTTCTGTCCCCTGGCAATGCTGCCTTTTGCTACTGCTGGTACTTCTTCTGAGTGGGGTTGTGACTAATTATTGGTGCCCTAAGAGAGGACTGTTTGGAGTCAAGGTTATTTACCATCTTTCAGGAAGAAACATGGAGGAAAAAGGAGTGGGATGCTTCTGTGAAGACCAGGATACCTTATGCTAAGGATAACTGTCCCTCAAGTGCTTAATAGACACACTTTAAAATAGCAAATAAAACCTCAGAAAAAATTTGAGCTCAAGAAGTTATGTTCTTTCAGCAGCTGACAAAATACTTCGATCAGCTTTATCGTTCTGTCAATGAGAAACGACCTTCCTGCGCATTGGCTGCAAATCTGCTGTGCTGGAAAGGAATTCAGTTAAAGAGGGAAATGCAGACTTTAACAAATGAAGCTTCTAGTCTTACTGCTCATTTGTACTTTGTTGAAAACCACAAACCTCTCAATTTTTACCATGCACTCTGTGGCCACTCAGACATTTGTTTTGTTATTTTACCACATGAACTCTCACTTTCCTTTCCCTTCCTTCAGAGCACTTGGACAGGAGTCTGCAGCTATATCTGTTGAAGTTTCTGTTCCTACTTTGCTAAAGGAGGAAAGAAACATGGATAGCATCCATGTGCTTCTGTTCTGGTCCAGGGGGGGCTTATTGAATGGGGATAAGGATCTTTCTCGTCTCCTTTTGTAGTGCTGACACCAATAGATGTGAAGATGGCAGCCATGCAGGTTGGAGTGATGGCAGCTCAGAAATATGTGATTCAGTAGGAAGGATTCTTGGCAATCAGCTTAGATGATGTGATGAAATGTGTATTGACTAGGAGCAGGGAGTGCAGTGCAGATTAGATGTACCCTTAGGGTGTGAATGATATTTCCTAAATCCCTTTGAATGGCACTTACATGTATACTCAGTTATCATTGCTGCTCGTCATCCTCCAGAAATGTCTTCAAAGTTCTCTGTGCAAACCAAAGCAAAACTTCCCAAGCTTTGTTTTCAGACAGCTGCTATCTGGAGGGTACTAAGCTCCACAAACTCAAATTTTTAGAGAAGATAATAAAAAGCTCACATGAAATACAGTATCTAATATTCTTTACTTTCCTGTGTGCCTGTGGAATCAATAAACACATAACAAATAATTCAGAAACAAACAATTCTAGTCTAAATGTAAGTAGCTAGCATTTTGGATTTGTTTTAAAAGGGAATAAATGCAGCAAGCTGCAGACATTGTTACGCATTATAATTAATAGAACATCTAATGAGTTCTAACTAATAACCAGGAAAGTTGTTTAGTAAAATAGCTTTTTTATGAGCAATATGCTCGTAAAATCATAAAAGTTGTTTATTTTGCAAAGGAGGAAGAGAAGAGAGATGGTTGTAAATATTTCTTAAGAGCTGAGTTTCATTCACAAATACTGTTCACCTTTTCAAATCAAAGAAAAAGGCTTTTTCAGGGTTGTTTGAAAAATACATCTTTCTGAACAGGCTTCATAAGAGTTAGTAAAGTCCAGTACATCTCAGAGACTATAATGGTTTAATTTCTTTAGGCAAAAGTATCTCATGTTATTTGTGGCACATGTTTTGATATATATATATCATAATTTGGTAAATTATATTAATATTTTCCTAGGTAATATATCAGGAAGCACAGCTTCTCCATTATTTGTATTTATTTCTCTATTACTTATGCTGAAAAACCTTCTTTTACATCAGCGTATTACAGATTTGTTCATATTAGATGGGACCATAGGAGGACTCCAGCCCATTCTTTTGAACATCCGTGGTCTCACCTGCCTGTGTGCAGAGGACTTGCATGGTGCATCTCTGTCCCTTTTCTCTTCTCCACCATGTCTGTGTTATGGCAAGCTCATAATCCTCCTGGTCATTTTGTTAAATTTCCACATTAACAAATCTATAAATTTATCTGCTGCTTTTCACTTTCCTGTAATACAAAACAGCACCTTTATGTAGAGCGTTTCATCTTTGTTGATACAGTCATTAATTAATTAGTTGAGCTGGCACGTTCCTCTGTTAAATTGCCAGACTACTAAAATGTATTCTTACAACTCCCTTAAGGTATTTTATGTACCGGTGAGGTCTTTTGTTAATCTCCTTTCCATAGTGTGTTTAACCTTCTTTCACTTATCATTTAGGGTCATTGAGGCTAATCTCAGCTGTCCTCTTTTGAACCTTGTGGTGTCCACCTCATTTTTTTCTTCTCTAACTGGAACTGTGTAGTTGGCCCAGATTCTCAGCTAACTAAAACTAAAAATGAGGAGTAACTGAATAAGAGTTAATTCCACCAGAAGCCAGAATGCAGTCATTCTCAGAAATTCACATGTGACTTTCCTATCCCTGTTAAGATACAGCAAGCAGCAACTGTTTTGTTGCTTTTTATACATTTTTTTTTTTTTAAGATTTGTCACAGTGTGCTGCTTAGGCATTAACCAGAAAACAGTTCCCAGTGGACAAAGTGTGTCTGTGTTTCTTAGAAATTCAGAAAGAATAGAAAAAACGATTCAAAAAATAGTCTGGAGTCTCAAAAACATTGTAATAATGAGAAAATAAGAAGTTCAACCTATTTCAATAGAACATAGCTTAGGCTAAACTCTAAGGGAAGGACTGTGAATGGTTTATTAAGAAGTGCTATGAAATCTAATGAATGGGCAACAAAAAACTTAAGTTTGTAAAGTAAAGGCAGACCAAGTAGGAATATACATAAGATTCACTGAACGTAATTAACTATTGGAACAATTAACCTATGAATATAATGAATTTGTTGAAGTATTTAAATTGAGACCACATATTTTTCCTAGATATATAGGCTTGTCCAGCCAGAAATTACTAGGTAAGATTCTTTGGTATGTGTAAAGTCTCAATAATTCATCACAGCCTCTTTCAGCCTTGCAATTTAAGACCTTAAATGCCATATGCTCACAGCTTTCCTATTCCCTTTTTTTAATGTGGGGAAGGGGAGTTCTGTAATGGGTTTTGTGGCAGTATGGATGTATTTTGCACTGACGCGTTCTTGATTAAACACAAAGCATCACCTTTCTCAGAATTCTTGCTCCCACACATTCCCAAGTGTTTTCCTGGAAACACTACAGAAGCACCTTGTCTTTACTCCCTTGTCAGCCTGTAACGTAAGATCTCTCTTAATTTGCTGTTCTTTACTCTTTCTGTTCCACCGTAGCACTGCGTTGGCTGAATGTTGATCATTGTGGTGGATCCCTTATTCATGTTTAACTTACTGCTGGCTACTCTGTCAGAACTATTTCCTGCAGGTCTGTAACTATATGCACAGATTCTTTCCCTGTAAAATCCTTTTGGTTACTGCTGCTTCTTCAGTGAGGCAGCACGAGATGAGTTAGGCAAGCTGTTTGCTGCTAAATGCATGCTGGCTGCTCACAATTTAGATATACTTTGCTAAATGTTCCATGCCTACTATTTTCTGCTGTTCTCATTATTCAAATCATGCTTGTAGAACCTCGTTGTATTTTTTTTTCCTGGATATTCATGACAAAAGTAATACAGGATTCCTCCCATTTTGTGCATAGCTGTTTTCTCACTCCCAAAGAATCTATTGTTGCTATTAAAGCTCAACAGTAGCACTTGACTGATTTCTGACTGATCAGAGTCTTCAATTATCAGATACTTTCCTCTCTTCCTGCCTTGATTTTTGTGCAGTCCCTCTTTGCTATCTTTATGAACAACACAGTGAAGGATACATCTGATAGGATGCTTTATACATGCTGTGACAATTTGATTCAATTTTCACCTATATTACCTGTTTCTCCAGGTTATTATTTATATATAAACATGCTTCTCTTTATCTGCTTCTTGCTCCTAGCCAGTAACACGTTCCATGTCCCAGGTATTTGGCCCAAACCTTTATTGCCAACACCACCTCATTTCTCATGGTTTTGAAGGCCAATAGGCATCTTGGGTAAACATTGAGCTCACCTGTTCCTGTGCTCTGTGCTACACCCTTCTCATTTCAACTGGGAGCTACAGAACAGAAAGCTACCAATATCTTTGCTATAAAAAGCATTTTAGTGCTACTCGTAAAAACAAATAAACACCTTCCCTGCCTCAGATTATGTGCTCTTGCCATGACAAAAAAGATTGCTTTTCTTGTGTGAATGTTGCACATATAATATCTCTTCAAGGATATGATCTCATAGCCTCTTGCTAATGCATTGATGACCCATTTTTATTTTGTATCATGCTGTTCAAAGACAAAAGAAGGTGAGACCATCTGAGAGAGTCTTAGTGATTAATTGCTCTGTGCTACCTGTCCCAGAATGCAGATTGAAATTGGAGCGCTCTGGCTCCCAGAGCTAAATTCACAGAAAGCAGCTGTTTTTCCAGTGTTTTTTGTTTTTTTTTTTTCTAATAAGAAGCAGAAACTCACACCTGCTACTTAATATGTGAATGGTATTTAAAATATTGGGTTGTTTCAATCAGATCTGAGTGACAACAGCTTCAGTCATTTAAACCCGTTTGCAACCTCTTCCCATTGTCTACAGACACCAAGAAGCACTTTTAAAAAGTGTGTGTTCCTGTGCATTATGTTCATGTTTTCATTTAAAGTCACTAGTGGTTGCTCATTTCCATTCTTCAGAAGTATGAAATCATCTCTGATAAACTGTTCATTTGGCACATTAATAACAATGGAGAATCAGGCTGGCTACGGTACTTATACCATCAGTGTGGTGCTTGAGCAACTCGCCTTTATGTGTGAATTTGTTTTTTGAATACTTATTGTGTGAGAGAAGTAGAGTTCTCATTACATAAATAGGAAATAGAAACAAACAGGCAAGCAAATGTTTATCTGTTTGCATAAGAAGGAACATCAAAATCAGCAAGCATCCTTGCAGGAGTGAAGTTAAGCATTCAAAAAAGCATTTGAGGAAATCAGAGTAGAATGACTATGCTCCAGCCCAGGAGTGTAAAAATACTTTGTACAGATGGAAAAGGGGTTTCCAGAGCCACATGCCAGCAATTAGGCTCTGCGGCCGGATGGAGAAACATCTCACTTGAGACAGTGCTGAGAAGAAGTGGCAGCAGGAGGGACAGCCGCAGCTAGGGATAATCAGCTGGACCCTCCAAAACCATTAAAAACACGTTTAGTGGTTGGGCTGGAAAGTCCTGTGGAGTGATTTTGTCTGCTCTAAAAAGTGACTATTTATGTGTTTGTTTTCTGGGGAGGGCTGTTAATGCAGGGATCCTGCTGGTGCTGGCAGACATAGACCAAGACAATAAAGATTTCTAAGTTGCACAAGGAATTTTTCTTTTTGCTTTGATTCTTACTCCCTTTAAAATCCTGAAAGTGTGCAACTTGTCAAGCTTTACTGGCGTCACAAACTCAGCAGAGTTGGGTATCTGTAGCAGATTTTTTCAAGGTGTTATATCTAATAAGTGAACTATGCTTTTTCTCAGAGCCTATGACTTTATCCTGATCTTGAGCCTGGGGAAAACATCCAGCTAGAGTCTTATTTCTATACGGCTATCAAAAACCTGGTGCTTGGTCACAAGGCCTCACTTCCTTCCAAAGATGCTGTGTGGGGAAGCAGTACCTAGCTGAGCAGGGTTCCCTCTGACCTTCCCTCCAACTCCTGCCTGGAGGTGGCTGGCATCCCACAACTGCCCCAGTTCCACACCTAGAGGATATGAAAGAGGAGAACCTTAATTAGTGAACATGGTGAGGTATTTCAAGAATCCACACAAGCATGTAAAGCCTATTCTGGTTTGTTTCAGAGCGGAGGGCATATACAGACAAGTGTTAGGTTGTTTGTAATTATCAACATCTTTGGTGCTTATCTGCTGGCATGGGCCATGAGGAGCAGCTCAGTGACTGCCTGTATCTATTTCCCAGCTGTCACATGTGTACTCAGTCATCTCTGCTGGCTATCACCTGTCAGACAGCAAATCCAAAACACAAAGTTTTTATTATTATCTGAGAATGGTATGAGATTTCTTAATCATCCTGTACATCTGATGTGACATCCTACATTTCAGGGTGACATACAAAAGCCATCCTAAGGGGAATCTCCAGCACTCGGCCCTGACTGCTTTCTGCCACAGTACGGCCCTGTTATCAGTGATGGGTGTATGACCAAGGGTAGAGCAGAGTTCTGTATTTCTGGGTTACCATAAATGATCCACTGTGTCCTGCAATCTACTGACAAGCAATCTGGGACAACAAGGCACATAACATCATCTTGATATTTTGAGAAATGGGGACGTAAGAATTAGAACGTTCTTGTTGGCTGCTTCAATGCTTTCTTCATGACAGAAAGTAATAATTTTGCTGTCAGTAGGGAAAAAATCCTAACCTTTTCAACTATGATTTTGTCAAAGAAAAAGAAAAGGAGATTTACTGAATATCTAACAGAAATGCAGCTATTCCTAAAAAGAAATTGGCAAAATGGTATTCTGAGCCTTCTAACAATAAAACCATCTGATAATGTTTCCCTTTACAGTGTGGCTTACTGCATAGTCAGTGTTGATGAAGCTTAGATAAGATTTGAAATTATATGGAATGATAACAGGAATGTAATGTCTATTTTAAAGATAACAGATACTGCATCTTTCTAATACAAGTTTAATTGTAGAATTTGAATAGTTTTGTGCACCTTGACAAATTTGTAGAACTATATACATAAATACAGTTATGTGATTTAATAAATGATTTGATGTTATATGCTTCAGATTTTGTACCATATGAACAAGGAATATTGTATGGGATGTATTTTGATTCTACAGTTTTTTGATTTAGGATACTTCTCAGTTACTAATTTTTATCAAATGTAAAACCTGATAAGCAATGTATAAACAAAACATTCCATACTGACTTTAGTTGGCTGTAAAGCGTCACATCCATCATTTAAAAATATATGGAATATTGGATTCAATAAAAACAATTCTGCTTTGCTTTAGACAAATGGAGTGAAAAGCTGTCTCTTGGCTCAGGAAAGATTGTGGAAAAAATCAGGGTTACAAATGGGGTAAAAATTCAAATGGTATTTAAGTTCTTGACAATCTTTTTGTGTTGTCCGTTAAATTGGCTAAGATAAATTGTGGAAAACTTTGCTTACCAGAACATTGTATTTGACTTGGATGAGTACAGTATGTAACAAAAGAAAAATCCACCTGGAAATCCAATCATCTCTCTCATCAGATGCTTATAACATTATAGCATGTTTTTTAATGGTAATTGCAGATTTTCTGATTTTAGAGAGGCCTTGGGAAGAGTGCAAATGAGAAAATTCAGTGGCTTTCATAGAACATTTCATGGTTGATTTAGAAAGATTTTCTTGGACACAAGTTATAGCAGAGAAATGGTACAGAAGTTGAATAGGTAAAAGACAATGAGGGCAGCATGACATTAATTGCTCTGAGTTAGTCACAGTGGGCTCAACGTAATGTCTTTATAGACTATGAATGTCTTGGAGTTTGCAAGCTGAGGCAGACCCTCTATCAGTAAGTGCATTCCTGTCATTATCTTGTTCTCCAGCTCCACAGGTGTGCATCATACTTGGCAGAAAATTTGAAAAGACATGAATCTTAAAATAACACAGGAAAGCAAAGATGCAAGTGGTGAGAAGGGAAATGTTAGAAAAGGACCTGGAAAAGAATTTTTACTTCTGCTTTCTCTTGTCAGGTCTCTTCTATTTTGTCATCTGTTGTGGCAATCTCTAGGGATGGAAATATCTGTCACACACTGCATCAGAACTTCTTTTCACTGTCTACAGTTAAGTCATCTGAATATTTGATGGACAAAGCTAGAAGTCTTTTTTCCTTCTAGCGAATTCACTTACATTTACTTTTTAGTTTCCACATGCGTATGCACACACATGTGGAGGATATACCTTTGTTCAAGAGACTAGAAACTGGAGCAGCAGATTAGCGGAAATAAATGAGGCATTTTGTAGAAAGCAGGGCAGAAGTGTACTGCTACAGGGATTCTGTACTGCCAGTTGCCTTGTGGAGCTCTGAAAGCGTGAGCAGCAGAAGAGATAGGAGAGTATTTTTTAGTGGATTTCACACCAATTATATGCTTTCTCAACCTTTATCTCTTTGGAAACTCCAGGGCCTCCAACAATGAAATCTATGGTGCCATCCAGCTGAATCTGTGCCTCTCCTGGACTAAGATGTGTGAGCCAAGTTGACTTCAGATATCCTTTCTTCATTACCTCCTTACAGATTTCAGCTGAGGAATATAAGGATATGCAAGTCAGTTAAACTCCTTAGGATCAGTCTGGAAAGTAACGATGGGACTTCTTTTTTTCTTCAATTTCTAAATCAACTTAATTTTCTATCTCCTTGGAGTAGATTAAAGCACATTTTTAAGCAATTCCCAAATACCTGCAATAGATAACAATGCAAAGATGAGTGAAAAAGCATAAGAAATGAAGAAAATATTCAAAGTCTAAAAATAAAAGAATATACATATTGTCCAGGTTAGCTAAGTGATCAAGCAAAGTCACATACTTTCAGAGAATGCTTTTTTTGTGATCCAATCTGAAGAAACAGACTCTAGAGAGACCCGATGTTTGTATTTGACTCTGTAAATGATGCTTCTCAAGAGATCTCATTCTATCCCCTGTGACCTACTCATGTTGAGACGGATGCACTCCCCAAGGAAGCCATCTTATAAATACATACTTTTTATCACTCCCATATCCTTTCAGGTTCTTCTGTGCTGTTTCTGCTAAAAGAGGATGTTGCTTTTTAAATGCCCTTCAGTCTCTGACTTCTCAGTCTTCATTTTCAGTATACGCTTCCTTCTCTGAATTTCTAGTTCAAGACTGTGTATTGTTTGTATAATTCTCTGGAGTAGGTAACTCAGATACTGCTCAGTTTTACCTTTAAATAGGAAGACAAGTTTTTCTCATACTTCCATCCTAATTTTCTCCTGTCATGAATGAACTACAGACAATTTTGTCTTCCACAGTCAACCACAGAGAAACAAGAACTGATGCTTACCAGAAAGACTGCCATAAAGGAAAGCCAGGAAAATACTGAAGTCAGTGTTTTTAAATTCTTCTTTTTAGTTTTGTAATGGAAAACTGAATCCCTAATGTGCATTCAGTTTTGGGCAATTTGTTGTAATGTTCAAAGAGTGGAGAGCTGTTAAAAGGATACTGCATACAGAGGATACTTCTATTATGAATGTATACTTTGGTACCTACTTATAAGTACATTATACTGTAAATACAGTGTAATTTGAATGTAATTAAGATAGGGATTATTAGGGGAGGGGAAAGGAAAAGAGGGAGATTTTACTTAATTGGGCATCTGAAATAAGGACAATGGCAGTCAGTTGTTAAATTATTTGGAAAATGCTAAATCAAAATCACTTTATGTTATAGGAAACTGCAATTGTGGAAGTGCTGACAGTGTGATACTTAGAGCAGAGCAGACAGTTTCTCCCTATTGAGTTTTCTTACTCCTCTAATTTGCAGAACTTCTCTGAAACAGAGCATTATTCAGTCTCTGATTATCCATGAATATTCAAAATTTACCCTATTATTTGAATACATTTGGCCAGATAAATTGTATGCAATTCCCACTTCTTGATTGGAGAAAAACAGATGAAATCTTTGTTCAAATATTTGCATTGATGCATTTTCCCTTGTTTTGAAACTATATTCGTACATTTGACTTTTAAATGATTTTTCATGAACATTGATTTACCAAAAGTTATTGCTCAGATCTTTCCACAAAGCATACTTAATTGATGTGAATGTAACCAGGCTGTCCTGATTTGAAATTAGGAATATCTGTGACAAATGAGTTTGAACTTTACATCCAAATTTCATGTAATATATTGTGTTATTGGCTGTGAACCATTCACCTGCAAAAGCTGCTCAGAAACATAGTTGTGCTGTCTCAGCTTGTGGCTGCTTACTGGTAATGCCATGAGTCTTATTAAATATTTAGGAAACTCTTACTGAAGTACTGTTCTTCAGCTGTAATTGTGACATAGCTGGGTACTCAAATAGAAATTGTATTCCCTTAAAGGGAAATAACTGAGTGTTGGAGTTTAGAGTATCTTACTTGCTTTAAGCTTACAGTTCATAAAATCAAGCAATAAGGTAGTTTATGCATACCAAGGTGAAAGGAAAAACAGAGGTAATAACATCAGATACCCATGGGGAAGCTGGTAGAGTATTTCTGCCTGCTTTGGGACCCCAAGCACAAGGTAAGAAAACACACAAGAAACAGAGCTCAGCCCCATGTTCCTACATGATGTGTGCCTAAGGCTGGCTTTGCAGAGGTGGAGGCTAGTCTCCATCAGATATTACAGGTATGTGGTAAGAGTTAGCAGCTCTTAGTTATGTTATCTGATCTAAGTTTAGTACTAGACCAACCCCCTCATCTGTTTGTTCTAGACACTGCATATTTCCTCCAAGGAGCCTATATACATGATCAGTGCTTCCATCTTTATCCCTCACACTTTTTTCTTTTTTTTTTTTTAAATTAAATGTGGTGGATTCATACCTGATTTTTATTTCAGTAGCAGTTTGGGTTTTTTTTTTTTCTTTCTTATTAACACCACATCAGGTCTCATGCCAGGAGAGGAAAGACCCAATGACAGGGGTGGCCAATTGACCAAAATGACATTGGGTGACCAATGACCACTGACATTGGTGGTCACCCAATGACAGGTGGCTGTACCTGAGTTAGATGCAAAGCTGTGTTTTCAGCTGGGATGAGCTTGATAGCAAGAAATATGTGGGTTCAGAGGTGAAGCTGCACTGGAGATCGCCTGTCTTTTCAATGGTCATGCTTGGATTAATTCATACCTGTCCCATCCGAATTTTCTATTCTCTCTTCAGGAAGCTGTTTTCCTACCCCCCGTGATCATTTCCTTCAGCAGGTGAGGAGCTCGTATAGGTCTTCTGCTCTCCCCTTGGATCTCTTTGAGAGCTGTTGTAGCTCTCTGCTTCTTGACCTCAGCTGATCCTCTTCAAAGTGTTTCTCCAAGATGTAGTTTGTCAACAGACAGAGAAATCAAAGAAGCAAGGGTTTGCCTTGTTTCTCATCCAGGTAAGCAAGCTCTCTTCTGATTCAGCTGAGCATGCATTGCAGTGGGCATCTGACTGCCAGTGCATTTGTGAGTTCTGAAAAAAGCGAGTCCCATTTTCCATATTGCATCAGCAAATGATAAAGCACCCAAATGCTATGCAGACAGGGTGACCTCAGAGCATTAGTAATTTAGATGAAGAGTTGACAGCAGAGGACAACTTTTAAAACATATGCATTTTTAGGTACTGTTTATTGCTCTGTGTGACACGTGGGAATGTGCAGATCAACCCTTGTTGCCTTGGTCCCCTACAACCCAGATCTCGTAGTCTTCCCTCGACTCCAGGGAGGCCATCTGTGGAGACGTCCTCTCAACTGTCCTACAACCATTCAAGCATGAGACTGGGACACGTCAAAGTTCAACTGAGCTCCAGGAATTGCTGAGGAAAAAAAGAAGCATATGACCACCAGTGAAATCCAAAGAGCCAAAGAGAATAACTAGGCTTTTATGCATAAATGCTGGATAGAACCAAGCTCTCTCACATGGGTAAGATTGATGGTTGGGCTCAATGTTCTTGAAGTTCTTTTCCAACCCAGATGATTCTAGGGCTTATGCAATTTGTGATGAGCCAAGCAAAGGCCTTTCTCTCAGTCAACACTGTGTAAAATGGTTTCACTCATGTCTTGAGACCATTTTCTTCCTGAGCTGGGACTCCTTAGGTGACTTAGGTGACCAAGCACTACTAAAGGGATGAAAAGCAGCTGCTCCATCCCTTGACTGTTATAGTATAGCAAATATTACGTATAACTGACTGATTTTTGTGAGAGCAATGAAAAGTGCATGAGTTTGCAAAAGGTTTATCTATGTTTTATAGCAGAAAAAAAATGATAGTAAAACTACATTGTTTTACTCTTTCATGCTTCCTTTCTGCTTTTAGATCTTGTTGCCTGTGAAGTAAAGCAGGAGGTTCTTTAGCTTCTGCAAATGTCTCAGGGAAAATGTAGCAGTACAGTTATGTATTTACAAAATGGCATTAAGCACATTATAAATTCTATCAATCAAACTGAATATTGCCAAATGGGATATTATGTTTGTTAATGAAGCATGTTTCCCATTCACACTCCCTAATCGAGCAGGAAACAGAGGCTACAGCACCTTTTCTGTAATTCCTTGCAGCCATAGTCTTGTTTCCCAGAACTAACTGCTCTGTGGGCATTCCATCTCTGAATCACTCCATCTTATTTCCAGTACAATAGGATTTTCAGCAGTGATAATTATGCTTTGAAAATGCTAAGTGACAAGCTCATAGCTGGTATAAAGTGATTCAAATGAACCTATGCTAGTTTCATGTCATAGCCACTGTGTGCATGTAGTAGAAAAGCAAAAGCTTTAATCCCTGTGAACATTTCTTTTTAATTAGAAACTTTACTAGGGAAAAGGCATGACTTCTTTTATTTCTTTTTTTTTTTTTTTTTTTTAATCCTCAAGAAAAAAGATGTTGGACAAGGACGATTCTTTGTAATCAGAAAGTCCAGTTTGATCTTACTAAATGTAGGAATATTTTGGGAGTGGGTAGTCTTGCAGATCTCAGTAGTTTTGAGAAGCTATAACTTGGAAGCAAAATAATGTGAAAGCATGTAAATTGTGTACCAGGTAAGAGAAAACCAAGTTCTGATTTGTAAAAAATCATGGGAGTTTTTGCTAAAAAAAAAAAACAACAAAAAACAAAAAACAAAAAAAAAGACGATAAAAACCTGAGAATTGGCTGCACCATTAACTCAAAAGATTTATGTTATGTAAATCTATTTCCACGCGAGGCTTTAAATGTTATACTGCTCTAAACCAGCTGAAACTGAACTCAGTCCTCTAAATTAGGTGAGGATTGGTTTGTCCTCAGACAGCCTTGTGAAAGAAGGAATGCATTTCCAATCATTATGGTAATCTGCTACATAAATTGAAAATTAAATTTCACGCCTTTCTCTATCCCTGAAACAAATACAGCAATCATTTACCTTGTCATTGACATTCTAGCAGTTACAATTTGATTTAAATACTGAATTAGCAATATTTAGGGTTTTTTTTACATTAAAAATAAGAAAATAAATCTGAAAATAGAAATCACCATAATGAAAAGACTTCATTATTTTATTTTTTTATGGAGGAAAGGTGCTGTGCATCACATGAAGTGAAATACATTTCCATCACTTTTAACTAAGGAAAAGCTTCATTTTCCACTCATAAATAGTATTTTTGCCTGTCTTCTTAGGAAAATACACACTGAAAAAAAAATCTGAATTGCTTATTAAAGTTTTATTGTATGCATTTGAAAATATGAAGGCTACTTGGAAAGTAGCGCCTGTTATTTCACTACGTTGGCTCATGACATCAGAGGCAGATGTTGGTATTATGGTAGTAGAGGATGAACCTTCCTGACAGTATTGCATTACATTTTGTTGCTGTCAGACCAATGGCAACAGGGGAACATTCTGACACAAAGGAATCTGACATGGAAGTGTGGTGTATCATTTAATTTCTTTGTGCGGAAAAAAATGGCAACCACTGACATTCACTGATACTTGCTAAGCTTTTATGGAGACCAAACAGTGGATATAAGCATAGTGAGGCAATGGGTGGTGGGTTTCAGCAGTGGTGACAGCAATGTCAATGACAAGTTACGTTTTGGATGGCTATGAACAACAGTCACACCATGGAATGAAGAGTTTCTCGATTAACTCATCTGTGCAAATCAGCAGATTACAACTAGGCAACCATGTACATAGCTGAATATTATCTTCAGTGCATTGGAAACAATGATGGCAACATTGGACTATCTCAAAGTTTGTGTCAGGTGGGTCCCATGAGTGCTCAAATAGGAACAGAAAAAACACTATATACAGGTTTGTCAGGACCTCTTGAACTAATATGAGGCTGAAGATGATTGTTTCCTGGATCACATCCTGGATCACTGCCACGAGCTGGAGTTATATTGGCAGTCCATAGAGTAACACGTGAATTGCTCATCAAAAAAATCCCTCTGGGTGCCCAGCCAGTGCTGGTAGTAAATTAGAAGAGGAATTCAGCACAACGGGAGAAATTTGAGTTGTCTTTTTCTGTGCTACTTCACATGGTTTTGGAACAGTAAAGCCCTTCACTACTTCTGGACTTCTTTTTGGTTGCATAGAGCTGCCATTCAGACTGCATGAGTGAAAAGAATGTTAAAACATACCAGGCCACATTGGAAGAGTATTCACCCAGGAAATATCCAAGTTTATCCCCAAATAACCCTAACATCCAAGAGTATCCATATTTGCATCCTTTATCACTAAGAAAATTGTGAGAAAGGACCAAACAGTAGCTTTTTGTTGTTGTAGTAGTATGTTTTTTATTTTTATTTTTTTATAAAGTTGTTATGGCAGCAATCTGTCATCGGCACTGTGAGTTTAGTGTCCAGATGTCAGTTTGTTTATTTTTTTGTTCTTCTGTAACTCCTATACTTTACTTTGCTGTACTGTAGAATGAGAGCGATAGCAGTTCCCATTGTAATCTTAGTTTTAACATCATCTACACTGTGTCCTCTGACTATTTTGCTATTGAAGACGAGTACATCATGTTAGCCTTTTGCATAATACGATTTAAGATGGTCAGATTTCTTTCTTTAGTTAGTAATAACTGTATAAGTGTGAAGTAGCTTTTTAAAATAAGTTCAGTTTTAATTTTGATTTTGAAGAAATGAACAGTGACGTTCTCTTTTCACTCAAGTCTGTAGCAAACATTTCACTGACTTCAAGGAACCATTATACTATCCAATGTATGTGTGCACAGAAATATTACATTGCCTGAATTGATCACCTGCTGGGCTGTGTTTCAGATAACAGCTGTGACTGATAGCGGGAAAAGAAAAAGAGTTGTTAAGAGCTGAGAAATTTAGCCGAAAATAATCAATTCCCTGTTTTGGAAATGTTACTTTTAACAGGTCCTATGGGAGCTATGGCCTCTTTCAGGCTTCTGCCTTCTCTTTACCAAAGTCCACTTCTTTTAGTAAACAATGAATGGATTTAGGACCTACCACTGCATTCAAAGCAGTTGCTGTAAATCATTATGTTCAAAAACACTAGGATGTTGTGCTGGCTCCAAGGATTCATTCACACATACCACACTGCAGCCAAAGGTATCCTGAAAAGAGCCTTAGGAGAATACCTTAGTAAACACTGTGATCAGTGTTTTAAATTTATTCTATCAGCATCCTTGTTAGCACTTCAAAGTATACAGAATTTTACTTTGAAGTAAAAAAGATAAATATTACTATATAGAGAACTGAATAAATCTATTGATCGCATGGAGGACTTACTGAACTTTTTAAACATCCACACTACAGCGAGTCGCAGCATCAAACTGTTGCTCTCTGTGGCTGATGCTTTCAATTGAAGTTCAGCTTGGAGAATTATTTGTCACTTTCAAAGACAAATGGGAGCTCCTGATGGCTGGATTTCTGTTTCATACCTCAGAAAATAGCTTGTTACAGGTGAAAATCTATAGTCTTTCCCAGAAAGTAAGTGGTGCATAAAATATTCCTCCCTCTTAAGAATTTTGACAGTTGAATCTATAGAAATAATAGACAAAGTTGTTCTGACATACATTTCAGAAGATTTCGTGTTTGAATCCATTTGAGATGGCTATAGGAGTTTAAGTGTAATGGAAAAGAGAATTACTAGGAATTTCTTGTTTTGACTTCCTGAATTTCTATATCTTTTGCTTTCTCATTCTCTACACTTCAGACAGAATTAGTTTTTCTTCTAGCTTGTGATTTAAGTGAAACTTAAACTGTGTAGCTAGTGGACACAGGTCCAGAGTTTGGGAAGGCAGATTTCTGATTATGTTCTGACACTGTCATATTATCCACAAATATTTATATGATTCTTAAGATGCACAAGTAACTATTTGCAGAAAATGGGAAAAATACCATCCTATGGGTAACTTCTCTCTTTCTCTCTCTCTTTTAGTTGTTTCTTACATTTAGATTATTTCAACACAAAGTAACTTTTTTTCCATCTTTACCTACTACTTTGACAAAACCTTATTACCTGTTCTGTTGTCTTAAAATGTTGCTTGAGTCAAGGTATCTGCAGGACCTGGATAATGCTATTGTGCCATTTGCACGTGTGGGAGCTGAACTTCAGAGAGATCTTTGGGAGCAGCTGCAACTTTACCCTTTTTAACTGCTTTCTACTTACTTGGGTAACTGTACTTTCTGTGAAACTAAGTAAAGCAATTGTGAAGGAGATTAGACTATGAAAACAATTGATGGAGAAAGTGGACATATATGACTTTGGTGTAACTTAGCTTTGATGTGCTTACCCATTGTTTTTCATTGGTGCAAAGGTTAAATCCATTAACTGGTGGTCTTCCAGTGTGGCTGACAAGGCATGATGAGCTCAGGCTAGCAAAACCACAAAGTACTTGATCTCTGAATGTATGACTTTTTTTGTCAGCAGCAAAAGTGACTTGACTTTCATGTGTTCGCTCTACATGTGAGGAAATGAACATAAATTAGTAGCTACAGTCATTTCCTCTGGGTAAATCTATCTATCTGATCTTAAATACTAGAATGCTGAAAGGCTAATGGCTTGACTGGCTGACATGATGAACATCTACAGCTGTTTGTGAAGACAAAGGCAAGTCTCGTGTGCTCGCTGTCTTTGAAAATCAGGTCACATCACCAGCAATGTCTTTATAAAGAATCCTCTTGATTTTAGGAATATTTACATAAACTTACACCAGGACAACAGCCTGATGTATCTCTTCAACATCTGAGTTTCTAAAAATTGAAAAGGTTGAGCTTGTTTGCCTTCCAGGAAGCATTAGATGATAGGTGGAGTGTTTTTATCCCCAATTCTTGAATGTGTCAGTGTTTTGCATTTATACCTAAAGAAGCAGTATGTAGACCTTACAGTAATTTGTAGGAAATGAACACACATTTGAGGTTTTATAATTCACATGTGCTAACTTCCCTTGCCAGAATTGCAGTTTGGGAATAAAACAAACTCAACAGTTCATGCCTGAGTGATTATGATTTTTCTGTGTCACAGGATATTTGTAAACCTTTTACACAGCATGGCTGTTTTAATTTTGTGGGGTTTTTTTTGTTTGTTTGTTTGTTTTTGTTTTGTTATATTTTTCGTCTGTTAGGAAAATTTTTCACATCAGTATTGTCATATTACTGGATAATCTTACTAGAAAAGGAAAGCAAAATAATTTAATTAAAAGACTTTAAGATGTCACTTCATGCTCAGCAATTAACAGAAAAAGAATGGTTAAGATTAGAAAGCTTTAGACATCTTACAATGTGAATATCCATGGCAAACTCTTTGCATGTTGAACCAGATACATTTTGTTTATATATTGTTTTAAGTGAGCAACTTAGCTAAATATTGATATTTTATGAGTTACATTTTTGTAGTATGTAGCACAAGGACAAACCCATAAACAAACATGATACTTGCATGTGGAGAAAAGAAATTTTGAAATGATTTGTGTCTTTGGCAATTGTAAATCAGGACTTGTCAGGTGACTGACAAGTTCAAGGCTCTTCCCTATATCTGGGAAAGGCTTCTTTGCTGTGGATTCTTAGGGTAGAATTCTGGCAACTTGCTCAGATCCCAGAGCTCTATAGAGGCTTGGGAACAAAGTGACAGATGTAGTCCCACATCTTGGCCCAACTCATGAGCCACCACTTTTTGTTGGTAACATTCTCCAGCTAGATAGGACTTTACACATGCCTAAAGCAGCATGTGTTAGCAAAGATAAGTAGCTCATGCTCTCTATGCATCATTTCCTATTGCAGAATGCTTTGAGGATATCTGTGAAAACAACCAATCCTAATAACCTGCCATCTGGACTCCAGAAATTTAATGGTTTCTGACTTTAAACTAGCTTCAATCCGCTTGCTGAGCTGCGTGTGTGCCTGTTACTGGTTGGAAAATCTCCAGGCTAGAGCATCCTACCTGAGAGAGAGGATATCTTCAAATATACATATCTTAGCCAAACTGGAACACAATACATTTGCAACTTGAACAATCATGCTGTATTTGATCTCTTATTTCATATGGCATTTATAAACCTATCCCATGTCTTTCCATTGGGTCTCAGTGTTCATACAGCCTAACAATACAGACCTGACTCCAATGACAGCTCACACCTATTTTCTCAACCTCTTGTAGGTTAACTTTAGAAACAATTCTCTCAAGATTGTCAGATAATCAAAAAGCAACCAACTTAGCAAATTTTAGAAAATTGCTACTCAGTAACGGCGATATACATCGTATGGTAACTGTTGAGTCACAGCCTGAACCACTGATTGAGCACCTGGGGAAAAAACGGTCAGCCCTGGGAGCACAGGTGAAGGCAATTCAGCTGTGTGAGAGGAAGGAGTGGAGCCTGGCTGCACCTCTCTTAGACCTCATCTCAGGGCTGACTGCCACTGGGGGAGGATCTCTGGTTGGAAGTTCATCCCTTGTGGAGTTTCCTTGTGAGCTTAGGTGAGGGGTGAGTACTTTCCCTTTTTGTAACTCCTTTCCATTGTGTCAGTCTCTTTGTGATCACATCTCCTGTATCGCCATTCCATCATGTTGATCTTTCTGATTGCTGTGTACATGCATCTAACAACAAATTGATTACTATGAATATCTGACTGGCTTATTTTAATGTATGACTAGTTATATAAGATATTATCTTCCTTCTCAGCTGAGATTTGTAACCATGTACAAATTCCTCAACCACTGCACTGAAAAGCAAAGTTGAAACTACTAATGCTATCAGCAGATAATGTTCTTGCTCAGTGACTTGCTACTATCTACTATGGCCTGTCTTGGGAAGGAATGATTGTCCCCAGGCAGTAAAACAAGAAAAACGAGAGGGAAAAAAAATTCTATGTGCTCTGGGTTTCTATAATATGGCAGTAATCACATAATATTCGCATATTTTTCAGTTTCTGAAACTGATTTACAGTTTACAAAAAGTTGAGAAGGAATAGAATCCAAGCTACATCCACCTGGTAGCATTAACCACAGTTCAGAAACTTCAGGCTTATGTAAGAGGGAGCACAATTTAGAGTTAACAAGGATTTGTGAAGTCTCCATTCATATTGACTAATTCATGCCTTTAAGAAAGATTCCTAACCTTTTTTTTTTTTTTTTTTTTTTACATCAGTGGATCAGTACGGATGATGAAATTTCACAGAAAGGCACTGAAGATAAGTTAATATTTATGAACTTTGTAAGTTCTGTGTAAATAATAACAAAAACCTGCTGTTTAATTCTCTTTGAGGTGCTGGTTAGTGACTGCTAAATTTGTAAACTTTGCACAGGTTACAAACTGGAGATTATATTCCGGTGTTATAAAGACTACTAGCTAGCATTTCTTTCCCTTTATGAACAAATACCTCATTTGGCAGGTTCAAATAAAGGCAGAGTGTTTATGCAGCTTCAGAGCAGAAAGCTTTCCCGGTTTTGCTATTCTGATAATCTCTCTTACCAAAACAAACAACAACAACCAAAAAAAGTAGTGAATTCTTATTTTAAAGGGTGTGGTCCTAGTTTAAATATTCAACTCTGACAAAAGTCTTGTCCTTTGGAGCAGCTGCCAAACTTAGCAAATGGGTATTCTGGCTCTAAATGGTTAAACATAGCATAGTCCTGATTCTGAGGAGTACCTTTTGAGACAGAAAACTGTAACAAGAAAAACTGTTAGTAAATATCCCTGTCGGCATGAAAAGCAGAACATCTGCTGAAGTCACCAGTGGTTTGTTGCCTGAGTTAGCAGCAGGACAGCTGCTAACTGATTAGCTATGGCTTGATAAGAGAACAGGAGCAAAGTAGATAGAAATGCTTGTCATTTGAAGTTGTTTGAAATCAGGCTAAAGCATTAAAACCTAGATAGCAATTTTTTAAAAGGCTTTTTATTTTGAGAAACTGCTGTAATGACTTTAGACTATTAATGCATCTCCTAACTGAAATACATGTGGATGAAAGCAAGACTTCATCTGATGTTCACCAGAATATTGAAGTAAGCATTTGTCTATTCCTACCCAGAAAAACACATAGTGCATGCAAAATACTGAGCACATGTTCCAAAATTAAGTTTAAGCATAGATTTAGGGTTTCCCACATATGCTGAGATTAGCTGGAATATGGCACTTGCATTCCTTTAAGTCTGTTTTGTGGGTCTGATCTGCAGAGCTGTGACACCAGCCTGAACTTTGGGCCACATGCTGAAAACAGTCCTTGCCTGCTTTTTTTCCTAAACTCAGCTTGTGTGAGGATCTCTCTGATTTAAAGTAGATGTGGCAGTTCAAACACCTGTGAACCTCAAATATATTCCAATTAGGCCAGGTGTAATGGTGAATTAAGTATTGATTCCAACACAACTTTGGCTGGCTTTCATGTTAATTCTTAAAACAAGACTTACTAACATGTGGAAACAGGAATAACCTTATGCAGCTGTTGGACTGTTTTTCTTGATACTCTGCACTTCAGCCTGGAGGAGGAGTTTTGACTATGAGAGCTACTATGATAAACTGACCGCTTGCTGATGTTGTTTTTCCTGCTAGGTCTGTAGGAAAAGTTTTTCTCTTCTCTGGAAAGAAATCAGTGTTGGGCAGTATGTAATGTGTATATATATACTTGCAGGTGTGTTCAGTAAATGCTCATACAGCAGTTAAATCTTGTAGCCGGAACGTCATTGTAGTATGATATGTGTTGCCTTCCCAGTTGGCACGAAAGAGATGTGAAATACATGATGGTGTTCTCATGGCACTGCTTGCAGATGCTCCTATCAAAGGGAATTTTATATTGTATGGGTAGAATAAAGAAAGTTTGTTAAAGCTGTCTTATTCAGTTTTGGGGGTGGGAAAAGGCAGTCTTTTTTTCCACTAGTGCTTAAATGTATTTTGCGTTAGATGCTTCATGCTGGCATACTTCTTATGAGACTGAAGTTTTAAATTCCTCTGAGAGGAATACTGTAATTTTTCTTAGAAACTATACCAGTTTACATACATATTTCATATATATGTGTGTGTGTGTAGGTATAGGCATAAAACCTATGCAAATAGCATATGCTTCTGAATGATGTAAGTCACACTTAAATTTCCCTAGATTTTGTGACTAACACAAGCCTCTGAATATTCTCAAGTCATCTGCTTTTACTTAGCCCTGTCTTCAGCAAAAGGTGTGGTAAATTACCTGAGGGCTTCAGAGCACATAAAGCAAGTTACCTGTCATACTATGCTGCTAGGAACTAAAATCTGTTTTTTTTTTTTTTTTTAAAAAAAGTGTATATATGTGTGTGTGTGCATATATTTGCATATATATATATATATATATATATATATATATATATATGCACACACGTATATCTTGGGCCTGTGTACTCATATCACCAAGGGCGCATTACTAAGACATAATCTCTCTATTGCTTGTTGTCTCTGGTAAATTACTGCCATTGGGAAATGTGACCACCAGCAGGGTATCTAAGGCAGTAATGTTGAATGTGGTCTGGATGGTCATGGTTTTATATAATGTTCATAGCAGGTCAAGCACAGCAAAATTCTTAAAATAAATTATTGTGTAACTGTGTCATTACGTGTGTAACCTGAGGAAGAAATGAATTAACCATTACAATCAGAGCATGCGTATTACAGATTGCAGACTTATCAAATGAAAGAAGGAGGAAAAAACAGCCTTCAAGCAGGAAAATTAGAGGAAAGTTAGATAGCCTTTTATTTGATGCTTACTATATAAAAGCTTTTACGTGCAAAAGGTAAGAAGAGAAAATTAGGAAAGATACTTTCTCTGACTCCATGCTTTGCTCCTATTCCATTATAGATAAACAATTTCCTTATTATCATTAATATAAAAAGGCCATTTATCTTAAACTGCAAGGAACCTAATAAAGATCAACACAAAATATTTATTACTTAATTATTATTATTTTAAAAGGCACAATAATCTTCCATCAAGAGACATGCATGTGTTCTGCTTCTTTCAGATCTAACTGGTGCTTTTAAAGACTTTTATTAGGATGTAATGAAGTGCTGGGAAAATACATTCATAGTGGCAGGAGAAAGATCTGCATTAATTTAATTTTATGTTGGTTTAAGCATAGTAAGCTGGCTTAGTGAGAGCAACTGACAAAATACTTCTGAACACAAGTGGGGAAATACTAACTGAAGAAGTATGAGAGCGAAGTACGAAGAAAACCCAACAGAGTGGTGAGAATGTTATGTGTAGAACCATACAGGAGAGCAAAGGCTTTGAGGCCATATCTTTAAGCAAACTTGCCTAAATATTACAGAACTTTGATTTTTTTTTTCCATGTAAGTGATTTTATGGATTTTAGTAAATGAGTAAATGTACAAGAAAATCTAAATAAGAGACCTAGAAAACTTACACAATTTCATCTTTTTAGAAAGCTTAGAAATGCTAATTTCAAGCTTTAGAAAGCTTGAAATGCAGATGGAAATGTATTTAAGAAAAAATAAAGAATTACTTCACCTTTTCCTCCTTGTATGAGAAATCTGAGTTTGGAGTCTGCTGTGTTAATGCTCCAGTCCTATGTTCATTTCTATAGTTCATCTACATGCTGGTTGTGTTTAATAGCAGGGTTTAAAAAATATTATAATAGTAATGATAAGCAAACTTGATTGAAATCATTCAGTGCACTGGCACCAGAAGCCCCTTACTTATTTTGGAGTATAATTAAAACAGTGAGAGGTTTGAAAGTTCTTGAAACTTCCTCTGTCATGAACAGGGAATATGGGTTTCATCCCACCTAGCCATATCAGGCTGCCACATAGTGGTTCTGCATGTTTATATCATCAGTGGGAAAATGTAGGCAATTGCAGGCAGCAGCTCCTGCCCTGCAGCTCAGATGGTGTCCACACCAACAAAGCCCAACCATGGAGATCAGATGGTGCCTTCTGCGCTCAGTAGCCCAGACCGCTGCAGCAAGCTGTTGGATTTCCACAAGTTACTGACCACCGTAACAGGTGGTAGAGTCACCATCCCTGGAGTTGTTCAAGGAGCATATAGGTATTGTAATGAGGGATGTGGTTTAGTGGGAAATACTGGTGATAGGTGGATGGTTGGACTAGTTGACCTTGGAGGTCTTTTCCAATCTTGGTGATTCTATGGTTTTATGATTTTATGAGATTAATAGTCCAGTATGCATGAGATAGTTCCCAGAAACTGCAACGTTGTGTCATTTCTCCTAAATCCAAGGACTTGCCCTCACTGTGCTTTCTTTCATATATTTTTGGAAGGGTAAAATGTTACAGAAAAGGTTTCTTAATATCTTGTCACAATTGTGAATTGTTTCACAAAAAAAAAAAAACGTTTTTCAGGGAAGAGTTTATAGTTTGGAGCTGCTGCTTTGTCCCAGATTTCTTAGTTCTTACTCAGTTGAAGCTCCTGAAGGTCATCATAATTCTTTTTGTTAACAGAAGAAGCCTAAAAATTTGTTGATAGATGAAGATTTAGCAGGACTTAACAAGTCAAAATTTTAGGCATTGCAGTTAAGTTTATAATGTATATATTATAAAGGGGATTGATTTACTTTTATGGTTTCCTGTTCAATCCATCTGTATTTATAAAATACCTGAAGCATCCTTAAATTCCTCCTGCATTTCAGACATGACAAAGACATATATGGGGCTCAATTCAATCATACTTCAAGGCTTTTTGCTTGAAATTTCTGGACATGGTATGCTTTAATTACATGTCAGTATGAATAGAGCTACAGAAGGGCGCTCCTCAGACAGAGCAACTGTCAGCTACTGCCACTGCCATAAGTAATTTTCATTTGCACTCTTTGTGTATTGGTTGCTGGATACAATATGGGACTTTGAATTGCAGCATAAAAGCAGTTCTCACCTCTTTCCCCCATGTCACTGTTGGTAAGTTTTAATTGTAAAAGATGCAGTAGATGGAGGTTTTCCTCTCAGCACTGCTGTCCTATTTTCCTGTGATATCCCCTGGGGATCTAAGATGAGTTTAAGTCAGTCCATTTTTTTCTCGACTGACAGAACAAATGTTCAGATGCTTTAAAATTTAAAGAGAAAAATACAGAGACGGGTGGACCAGTTCAGAAGAGGTAGAAAATTCCGATGCAAATTAACAACCTTCTTTTTTTGCTTGCTTGATTGCTTCTGTGTTGTTTTTGTTTGCTTTTAATTTTCTCTGATGATATTTTATGTTCTGGGAGCTCAGCATTCTCAGTTGCCTCTGCCACATCTGAAGAGGAAATCTGTGGCACTGAGGACCTGCAACCAGCAGAGAGAATTCAGTGTTGTGAACTTTGCCAGGAACTGCACCTATGTGCAGAAGACTCTTTGCATGAAAATTATTTTTGTGACACAGCTTAATGCTCATTAGTATTTATGAGGTAACATAGCTGCTCTGCATGGATTGAAGAAAATTCCTAGTTTCAAGGATGTTTGTTTCTTGCTTAAAAAGAACCATGTGAGAGCTACTGTGGTGAAAAGTTTTGCAGTTGGGAAAGCAGGGCAGAAAGTACAAAACTGAGTTGCTAAAAATATTTAAATATATTTTCTGATTCTATGCGTATTTTCTGTTGTTCTATTTACATATGTTTCTCTGGAAGTAATGCCTCCTATTTATTTCCATGTAAACCGCAACAGATACAAAGAGTACAACAACATTATTTAATAGAGCACGTTCTCAGCTACTAAATGTTACTTTCTTACACTTCACCACTTCACCACTATTAGCTTCGCATTTTGGTCAGCAATGAACAAAAGCATGTGTGCTGCACTTGTGACCATCTGCACCAGTGGAGATGTTGCACTGTCGCTGCAGAATTGTACCTCACTGTGCTCGCACCCGCTGGTTGGTCTCCACAAGCATTCAGTGAATGTCAGTGGGTGCTGTGGAGAAATTCAGTGCCATGCCTTTGCTTCATGCTCACTTCTATGTCAGACGCCATTTTATCAGGGCTGCCCCTCTGCTACCGTCTTTCACACGGCAACAAAAGGTAATGGAACACTGGTGGGAACGTTCAACCTCTGCTGCCATACCACCTCCATCTGATGGTGTGAGCCAGAATCATAAAATAGGAGGCATTACTTTTGGAGCAGCACTCGTTCTTCAGAACAGTTTAACAGAGAAGCAACACGGTGACTCATCTTTGTGGCGACGCGGTGCTGTGGTTGGCTCCCTCAAGTGCTCTCAGATCCATGCACTTGCTTGGATTGTCTTAATTTGCACTGAGTGGCGTTACAGATCCAGAACGGGGTGACAGAAGCGCTCCGAAGCAAAGCCTTGCTAGAAGGGCGCTGCGCGAAGCAGCGGCCCTGGCTTTGCTGCACCCACCGAGGGCTCAGCCTCTGGTTCTCGCGCCCCCGGGTCGCTCCAGGCTCGCGGCAGAGGACGCCGTCTCTGGGAGCTTATCGGGCTCTCCCCGGGCCATGGCACGCTGTGGGGCGGTGGATCGCGCGCGGGGCCGGAGGTGCGCCGCGTGCAGGTGGGTAACGGCGCGAGGATGGGGAGCGATGCCGGCAGCACCCCGCTGCTAAAGCTTCCCTCAGCCGAGCGCTGCGCCCACCCGCGCCCGGATCCTTTCACGGGCAGAGTCTGACGCCTTCCGTTCCTCGAGGAAAACGAAGCGTCCGGGGCACGGCACCGCGCCGTGGGGGGACCCGAGCAGGCGGGCGCCGACTTCGAGAGGCGCGGGGGGGCCCGGTGGCGAGGCGGGCGCTGCCATGCGGCGGGGGGGCGGCTCCGCGGCCCGGCCTCCGCCCAGCCCGGTCGGCAGCGAAGCGTGAGGGGAGCGCCGCCGCCGAACCCTGCCGCCCCGTCGTCCGCCACAGGTAGGCACGGGGGGGTGCGGGCGTTACCTGCCCGGCCCCGAGCGCACGGAGGCATATGTGTGTGTATCGGGGGGGAAGCGAGCACCTCGAATTTGCGGAGGAATTTCTTGTGCGGGAGGCGGGTCTTGGGGGGACTGCAGGTGAGGCGGAGGGGGAGGATGTCGCGGCTTGGGATGGAGGGGCAGGGGGTGCTGGGACGGAGGGCTGAGAAGCGGTGGGCAGGGGCCGCGAGTTTAGGATAGCTGCGTTGCCGCCACTCAGCCAGCGAGAGGCGGAGGAACCGCAGGTGGAGGTGCTTCCTAAAGGCTCCGCCGGGCAGAGAAAGACGTGGGGTGTAGTTGCTCTGCTCCGCACACCTGTGTCCTTAGGCCCCGCTCCTCAGCACGGGAGTCGCAAACCTCCCCGCAGGGAACTCAGCCTGCCAGAGAGTGCGTTCTGCTCCTGCAAGTTTTCACTTCCTTTGCTTTGTGCCTCGCCCTTCTCTCCTTTGCTGCGCTCTTGGCTCTGTTCGACTGTGCTCAGAACGACCTGCCTTGTTCGAGGGAGCCTCTGCCGGGAAGAAAAAATAAAAGCCCTCAAAAACAAATGCTATCTTTGTTTAAAGGTATTTGCGGCTCAAGGTTGTGACTTAGCTGTGGAATTGCGTGGTTTGTCTTTGCTTATATTGAAAGCACAGTTGTGTGGTAAAATAATCAAAGCTGTGAAATAGCAAGTCTCAAATGCCTTTTAACACTCATACGGTCTCCTGCATCAGCTCCAGTGGTCAGAGACACTCCAGCTCCCTCCGTGGGAAACTGGGAGTTCTTCCACAGCCGCTGGCACAGATGGAGTAGACGGCAAGATGGATTAAAATAGGAACTGTTTGCGCTGTTTAAAAGTTGCAGCTAATGAAGCAGAGTGCCTGCTGGTAAATTCTTAGCTTTGTTGCTGGATACCACTGTGGGAGTTGTCAGGCTTTGGTAGGGAAGTTATCAGGTCTTTAACACACTTGAAACGCAGAAAGTGTTGAAGAGAAACCTACATAGATTTCGTAGAGTGAAAGATCTGAAGTTTCAGCTGTACTTCTGGATACTGTAGGACATGAACTTTGCCTGTATCTTCTATACTAAGAATACAAGGACTCCAGTTAGACTCTCAGAAGTCAAATGAGAGCACAAACCACAGGGGAGCGGAGGAGGCACCGGTACTCAGTTCCTTGCAGTGGCAGGAGGGGGTTAGCCAGAACCCAGTTAGGAAAAGCACTCCCAAAGCTGTAGAAGGAGGAAAAAATGGCCTCAAAGAGCTTTGCTCAATAGTGGCAGCACTTTTTGAATCCCACATTTGATTGCCAATGTGATCTTACATGGGCAATTGCATGTTAATATATAAGGCATCACCCAGGCATTTGCAATGATTTTCTCCTAAGTCTGAAAGTTTAGAAGAATTAAGTTGGAAAAAGTAGTTGCTGATTTTGGTGGCCAGGCTTGAAGCAATGTTTTCTTTTCCTGGTATTTTGCTGTAAACTAGAACTAAAAGCCCGTGAAGATGTGGCTGAGAGTTCTGGCCACATCTGGTTCTTTGCATTGATTCTGACTAGCTCTTTTGATTGTCCTTTCTTATCCCATAGCACTCATGCTTTCCCTTGCTGTTTAGTCCAGAATAGATAATCTTTAAATTCCTTGGGTTGTTTTTTCTCCCCCTGCTCCCCATTTCAACTCTTCTTCTCCCTGTGTTTGTACTTCTCTGTTTCTCAGCTGAGGCTGAGCTGGAGCTTTCTTCAGCTCAGGAATTCCTCAGATGCTGCAACCTCTGGGTTACTTCTTAGCTGCCCTACTCAGAGCTAGCCCCTGTCCTGCTGCAGCCTTCTGTTTTTCCTCTCCACCTCTCTTCCTCTCTTTCTTTCTTCTTCCTCAGCTGTGCAGCATGTGGAGGAAGGTTGTGGCTTCATCCCTTGAGGATGTGCCTTGGGCAATGTGTGTGCATGTCAGGTGTCTGGGATGGGGACATGGCACTCCTTCAACAGCCCCATCCAAGAACTGTCCGAGGAAGAGAAAATGAATTATGCAAGAGACTCAGATGGCTTCATCAAGTTTCTTTCTTAAGTTTCATCAGCAGACTTCAATTTCATTGCTTTGGAGGTCAGACTATTGCGTTAGGGAGCCTGATGAGCATTTGCTGTGTGACAGAACTGCAAGTTTCTAGAGGAGCCCCGCAGAGCCCCAGCATGACGTAGGTGTTCCCATCAAACTACTTTTCCATTAATTAAAAAAGTAGGCACCCTAGATAGTGTGAACTCTTTGATGAGGACATTAGAGGCAAGTTGCTTATCTTCAGCATTATCTTTTTTTTTTTCCAGCCTTTATTTTTTACATGTAAGTTATTCTTGACTCTTGCCTGTCTGGAAAACCTCTGCTGTAACCTACAGGATCATCACTGCCCCATTTTCTAACTTCTCAATCTCATTCTAATCAAGAATGTAAATACATGCATAGTGATTTGCATGTCATTAACTTCAGAAATAAACAGTCATGCTAAGAATCAGGTTTTTTTTTTGAATCTAATTTTCTTGCCTGTCTGAGAAGTAGCACCTGGAATTCACAAACCAGGATGTCTGAAAATATACTTTCCACACTCTGCTCTTTACTTTCTACATTTTTCACTTTGGTCTGAGAAAAAAAAAATCATTTAAAAAATATGGTTATGGGGATTTTTATAGCAAGTTTCTCTCTTAAATCTTCAATAAAATGCTTTGCAGGTTTGTGAAGGCATACAGCAAAAGAAAAATATATTTTAAAATGAAAATTTTAGCATGGTGTGTAGTTACACACGTGTTGCTAGCACTGATTTCCTTGTGAACATTTGTGTACGCAGTGTCTGATGTAGTCCAGAGATTTCAAGGGAAGATCCTGTATCTGTGGACAGGCACGTGCTGATTTTGAGGAATTCTGGGAGACCAGAGGAAAGCTGATGTTGTCAGAAGTGGGCCTTGAACTTCACTTTCCACAGCACAGAGCTGTGTGCAGACACTGACAGTTCAAGCTGCTGGGCTCTGCATGGAGCAGTCCATAGACGAGGCCGTGACGCAGGCACTCTGCCAACAGTTTACACAGTTGTTTTTGCTTGATGTCAGAGATGCTGAGAATAAAAATTTGGGGGATTCTTGCTTGATTTTGGAAGTGATAGCCACAGAAATCTGGAGGAGCTGAGTTCCATTTATGCTATCTTTAAGAATGAGCAGATGTGATTTAATTCGTATTAAAATCCTGAGATGTGAAATGGGCCTTTGCTATGCATCATTTGTGCAGAATTCAGGTCTTGTTTTAATAGGCTGCCATCAAGCCAGCGAGCCTGTAAGCCAGCAGGAGGTTACTTTGGATCAAAATGCCATGATGTATAAGGACCTTCCCCATCTGAAACGGCTCATGGCCTTTCAAAACAGGATTATCGCTAGGGCTGCAAATGCACTGCTTTCTATTCTTGATAGAAATGCATATGTCGGACCTCTCTGAAGCAAAAAGAAATTGCTAGTGTTGGTGATGATCCAATATAGCAGCTTTAACATGCCTCTTCTTTCAGGAAGGATGGGAAAACAGTGTACAATGTTTTGCTACAAAGAAAGACCTACTTTTAAACCGATGAAATAAAACATGAGGCAAATTGTGGATCAGATTTAAGTTCAAATTCTATTTGAAGAAACATTTTAATCTTCTTTGCTGTGTCACATATAGCATATGGTTTTGTCTGAAGCCTTGGATGCAGTAGTTGTACTTCATGCTCAGCGTCGTTTGAAACAAATTTCTGTAATAGAAGTAAATGGTTTATCTTTCACTTGAATACCCAAACTCTGTTTGGATGCCAGGAGGAAACCAACTGGGCTATTATGGTTTTTTTTTTTGGTGTAAAAAAAGTGTGGGAGAGTTGTGCTCATCGTTCTGGTGTGTAGGGTCTGCTGTAACGTAGGGGGAGACGGGCATTGTGCTCAGCAGGGGGAGTGCTGCCGGGGTCTCTGCAGATATGCGTGGCTGAGCAATAGGATGCTTAATGAGGGGGTGATGAATGAAGCAAAGAGTGCCGTGCCAACACCTTCTTATAGGCACCGTAAACAATCACTGGCTTGTTTTGAGATAATGGCCTTAATGTTCAGGGTCTGTGGCGTCTTTCTGTTGAAACTGTGGTTGAATTCTTGTGTAAAGGACTGACAAGTATAGTTAATTTCAAATGTTTCCCTTCTATGTTTAGCTTCTGTATGTCTCTGATTCAGGTTTTGGTAAAACTTAGGCGTAGGCATAAGTTTGCCATTGCAGTTTCAGATTCAGTGTTTGCCTGCTTTTTGTTAACTCAATTGTATTGATAAAATGGAGCAAGTACTTCACAAAATTTGATATTTGTAATGAGGATGCTGTCATTTAGGAAATAGAGTTTTGGAACTGGAGAAACTTTTGATTACGGAGGAGTGTGTCTGAGTATGTTTTGAAAGTAAACCTCAGAAAACAGTTAAATGGTGTTTTTGTGTTCAACGTTGAGGCTGTGAAGCTATGACACAGGCTGAGCCAGCTGTGTGAGCTTTACATTTAACATATAATCATCAGAGGATAGCAGAAAATACGTTCAGTAGTCTTTATTTTGATTACAAAAGTACTCTTCCTTTGTGTTAACACTGCAGCATAAATATTTTATATCCTCCAACCATTCTACCATCATGACTCGTATCTGGGGATGTGAGAAAAGGCTGTGGATCTTGAGTAGTCCAGGACTTCTGCAGAGCAGCCTTCCACATTGCTGAGTCTCAGCTTGGGAGATGCGTTCCTTTGTCACGTGCAGCAGCTTGCCAAGCACTCCTGTGCTGGACTGACTGGAATGAAGCTCAGCTGGAGTATGGAGAGGAATCAGGGTAGCGGAGGAAAAGGAACAAAGGTGACTGATATTGGAGGAGAGAAATGATGGAGAGTGAAGCATTGCAGCTACGGTGCTGTATGATGTTAATCATAACCAACAAAAAGGGTTGAGAGTAGTCTGGAAAATGTGGGTAAAAATAATCCGTGTAAAAGGCAACCAGAGAAGTGTTAGAAAAAGTCCTTAAAATATCATCTATTTTTAAAATATCATCATTTCTGATCTGGCATTCCGTTTCTTCATTAGCTGTGAAAGTCTCAGTTGGTCCACTGCACAGCTGAAAGTCTTTGTTGTTGACTGTGGTGTAAGGGACTTGGAGAACCTTGCTCCTTCTTGGGAAACATCCACAGAGCCTGCTTTAAGAATTTTTTGTAATAAGAACTCTGAACCAGTCCTCCTAGTAGCTCAAGGGCTCACTGGTAGTACATGACACGCTGGGTTCAAACTAAGTTTTAACAAAAATGTAAGCCATAACCAAGCTAGTTATATAATGAAAAAAATTGATGTAAGAATTTACTGGGTACAAAAAGTGCTTTTGTTTTGACAAAAGTCAATGCTTAGATCCCAGCAAGCTATTTTAAAAGAAGAGCTGATGGCAGAAACTGTGATGTGCAGTTGGCTGTTAGTGATATACGTTGACATTCCATATATATGTGTTTTGAAAGTGGCTTTTCCAGTCAAGGGGAATAATGTGAACACGTTGCAGTTGAGTTAACATTATAGCAGTGTGGTGAAAATTGGCGTATGCTAATATTTTCCCAGATTCCCACTATTTTCAAATGTTTTACTGACCACTGTAATAGCTGGAGATCTTTTCGTATAGTCTAAAAGAATAGATGGAGTTCCTCTAGTGTGTTGCTGCCCTTACTAAGTTATAGACCTGCAGAATTCCCTCCTGAAACTGCCCCAGTGCTGCCCAGTGCACACGGTGCTGCTCACCTCCTCTACCTGCACTAATGGGAAGGGGCTCTCGAAGGACATGGCCTGATGGCAAATAGGGCATGACAAAAGCCCTGCCACTTGCCAGTGCTTCGATGCTAGCAATAAGAGTAAATGTTGAACTGGCAGATGACTCTTTTAGACCAGCTGATTTCCAATTAGTCTCCCCTTACAGCATGCATCCACTGTAACAAGCTCAGTAATTTGACCCATTAATTTAGTCTAGCATGTATGCATATCTGCAACCATTATTACTGAAAACAGACTTCTAAGTACATTATATGTGATTGTAGTTGCATGAAACATTACATCGCTCTTAAACGATATCTATCCAATTAGACAATATGCCCATAAAACATGACTTCGGTGTAGTATATTGTTATGCTTTTGTTATTGTGCGTTGCTTTAATCAGATGGCAAAATGACTCTACCATCAGTGCAGTGGACTGTACAATTTCTGTCTTCTCAAGGAGATATTAAGATAGAATTTTCTGAAGCATACTATAGCCTGAAAGACATAAACAAGAAGATGATACCCTTTCCTACTACCAATTTTTTTTTACATGAAGTATTTTCCTAGGGTGAAAAAGAAAAAAAAAAGTGACTGCTGGTAAATTAAATTTTTTAAACTTTATCCTTCATCTTTTTTTCAGTGAGAAAGCCTTTGTTTTAACTCTCAGTGACTGGAATTGTTGTGGAAGCTACTAGGAACTTTGTAGAAAAGTTGGTGTACAACAAGAAGAGGATACACATTTAGCTCAGTAATTGTCCCTCTCCTATCACGTGCTGATATCCTGTTTGGATTAGAGCTGAAATAGCTGAGAACATTAAAAAGAAATGACAATTTTTTTTGGTAGACCTGTGCATTTCTGGTGATTACAGTTTATAAGCGTCTGGTTCACAACAGCACTGTGTGTCAACTGAGGGCATCTGAGAGGAGGCATCTGGACAAGGACCTTCAAGTGCAGGGAGACTTGTCTGCTTCTGTGCTAGCCTACTGTTCTTAAAACAAGGAGGGAGTAGGGAATAGTTACAGGGCTTTACTGCTTCAAAATACTGCTTCAAATTAAAGGTTGGTTCAGTTTTATCAAGCTTCAGTGATCTAAGTGCCTTCTGTTTCAAGTGCAGTGAATAGTCCTTATGAAAGGTGCTATGGCTCAGCTATCTGTACAGGGCAAGCATCTCTCTTTTGTCTTCTCTTTTCTACAGTGTGTCTAAAAACCACTGAGTAAGTCAGCAGTCTGCTGAAATTTCATGCTTCTCCCATTTCTTGCTTCCAGTCCTGCTGTGGCTTCACCAGTTCCCTCGCCCATGTACTGAGACCCATCAGGAGAAGCAGCCTACAGACTTGCAAATTGCCCCACCACCCTGAGGTAAGGCTATGCGGCAGTGAGAGACCACTCACATGGGCTGAGGAAGGAGGGATCTCTAGGCCAGGACTGAATGCTCATGCTCATGTTGACTGTTCATCCTACGGCAGTGCAGTAGTGCCACTTTCTTTCCCCTTGTGATGACTCTGAGATGGCTGGGCACTGCTGTCTTCTGAGTAGCTACAGCTACATGGGGACACTCACAGTGACAGTGGCACCTGAAGGCTTGCTACAGCTCCCACTGTATTGATGGTTGCTGCAGGCCATCTCGGGAGTTTGTCCTCTGATGTCTTGCCGAGATGTAATCTGTGCTTCGCGAACACTGTGAGCACCACCTGCAAAACTGAACTTGACCTACCATTTTCCACGTGATGAAGATGCATTATGGAAGAAAAAACATTTTTATATTTAGTCCTCCTGCTGTGTGAACCAGAAAATTTTCTTCACCTTGCCATCAGCATAGCATTTACCTGATAGAAATTTTTCCCCTAAATAAATATTTAGAAATGTTATAATGGAAGGACTAGCTTTTAACAAATTAAGCTTTTTACTTTGGCCTTTGCAGTTCTACAGTCAGGCTTGGAAAGTGAAGTTTTTGTACCTCTATGAATGCCGCTTAGCTTGTCAGTTATGTGTGAGATGAACACATAGGATAAAGCAGTGTGAAATTTGTAGACTTCAAAGCCCATGAGGCACATCTGAGGAAAATAAATCTTTATTTTTTATACTTTGACATCCCCAACTGGTGTCAGCAGCTTGGCAGAAGTCAGTTATTTATACCACCTCAGAACTGGATTCAAAACAATAAACATCGATGCAATTTCAAATGAAAATTTAGATTTTTATTAGGAGTTCTCTCTGTTGTGGTTATCTATTGATTTGGTATGACTTTCTCTTCTGTCTGGACTGAAACACTGAAGGTTCTTGTGAAACTTCCCTCACATGAGGCTTCAAATTGACAAGAAGGATGTAAAACTCCATGGCATCAAACTCATCCTTTTTTTCTATTCCTTTCTAGCTAATCTGTGATAGCTGCTGAACCAGATGGGACAAAAGATACAATGATAGGTAGGCTGAACCTAGCAGTTTAACGGTGTGCCTGGCTCTCTACGTTTTTAGCAGAAAATACACACTGATGTTTTTGTAGAGTTTGTTCATATTTGCTGTTTTTATTCAGAGTAACAAAATATTGCGTACTATAAAATGACAGGTGAAATAGTATATTAATTACATGCATGTTTACTCATGGATAAGATTAAATAACTTTAAATCTAAAACTGAAAATAATAATATACCAAGGTCCTCAGAAATCCACATTTCCTTATTGATTATCTGCAAGTGTAAAGTGGTCTCAAAATGTATTGTCTAATTTATAATATTAATTTATGTTGCACACCAGTGTAACCATTAACTGAAGCCTTGCTTCCACAATATTGTCATAAAATATTTTATTCTTAATTTTTCCTCTTGTCCAGTCTAGCTCACTGTTCTTACAGAATTTCCATATCACTACATTTGAATTGCTGATGAAATTACTGCTAGGTATTTCTAGACCTCTCCAATTTGGTCAAATCTTGCTCTGACAGCTTTTAATTTTTGTTTTCCTGCTTGAACTAAAAGATAGTTTTTGATTTTAAGTTTGGAAACATTGGATTATTATTATTATTATTATTGATTTTTCCTAAGCAGTTTATTGTAGTTTAATCTCTCAGTAAATATTTGTGATATTTTAGAAAAGTTGTAGGCTTAAAGTATCACATATACAGGCTTGTAAATATGTCATCTTGGAAAGGTGTTGGTCCAACTGGTCACCAAAAGAGTGAGCAAATTACTTGTTTTCTAGACCTTCACTGACATGCCATTGGCATGAAGATGATGGCTTCTGAGTAAATATTACATCTTTCCCTGTGTAATAAAACAATTCTGTGATCGTAGAATCAGATTCACAGATGCAAAACAACATGAAAATTAAGCTCAGGATGAAAATGAATGAAAATAAGCTAAATTCCTGCTTTAGACAAACTTTCATTTTCCACCAAATCTGCAGAATCCCATCTGTGGGAGAGTTTGGGTCCCATTAGGCACTTCTGTCTGGTGTAAAGGTTCCCAATTTCTGAAATATCTGAAGTTTTTGTGTGCCTGGGCTGTTTAGGCTTAACTCGCAGATTGATTTTAACAGTTTCTCACAAACTGATACAAGTGTTGCATTTATAGTTGCAAATACATAGAAGAGTGTTTGTGTTGCAGGAGCACCTAGAGGTGTTAAACAGGTGGCAGCTTGTCCTAGTGTGTGGTGTAGAGAGCATTGGTTTTGCTTTGACAATTGCCTGGCTTAAATTTAACGAGGAGAAAAAAACCCCAAATCTACTGTGCTGTGAAAGGTATTCACTATCTACAGTCCTGCTGTAACAACATCTGTGCCTAATCTTGTCAGTTCAAACCATTTAGTGCTATTTTAAAATGAATTAATATATCTATAAGAGATTCTTGAAGATTATTGTGTTTGTAGAAAACCAGTCCTGTAGTCTTCCAAGTGAGCTCATTAGGGAGTAACAAATATTGGCTGCAATGTGCTGCAGAAATAAAAAGCTTTTCTTATGTGGCTATCATGCAGACTTGATACTTCTGTTGTGAGGCAGCCTTGTGAGGCTGGTGCAGTGGATGCCATGCCTTGTACTGGACCTGCTTATATAAAGATTATTTTGTTGATGCTTATTTTTGTTTCAGAGTTCTTAAGGTGATTGTAGTTTTTTGCCACTGTGAGAACAAGTAAGAGATATCTGTTGGCAAACACCTGGGCAGAGGTTTCTTAGGTGGTGATGGAACATGTTGCCCCAAGGTTCAGCCAGTGAGGTCTACTAAGTAACATTGTTAAGGTGATCTGTTCTTTGTAAAATGCTTAAGTTTAACTACTGTAAAGAAAAGAGAGTAGACTGGCTTACAAAATGCTGTTTCCAGTTTCTTGAAAAGGTTGAATATGTGTTTCAAAACCAGAGAAAATGAAATTGTGTATAAGCTGTGCACAGCTATGTAATTTGGGAAACTTTTTCCTCTTGTTTATTGCTATATCCCAAGCCATAGTTATGGCATCAATTCCAAAATAAGGCATCAGTAAAGCTCGAAGTTTTTTCTGTAGTATATTTAAGTTAGATTTTACTTTGTCTTGTCCAAACCCTTCACTTCCCCTTTGCCAAGAAAAAATCTTTAACCTCTATGGCTTTTTAAAATTTCTTGTTTACTGGTTTGCATTTCAGATTTTCTGGGAAGATTGTTGTTAGAAATGTCATTGGTGGCTGTGTGATAAGGGAAGTGTAACCTACCAAAGGCTTCAGTAAAAAGGTTTCTCCTTCTCTCAACATAAATTTTAGAGGCAGTTGAAAATAGAGGCTGTAAAACCTTCAATCTGGGCAAATACAGGAAAGAGGAGGGCAGAGCAGCTGTTGTTCTGCGCTGGGCACATATGGTTAAGAAGATCAAGTTATATGTGTTTGAAGTGATAAATATAATAATATGCCTCAAGTTTGACAGCAATTTAGACAAAGTCTCTTTCCATATTCTGAATCATCAAATAATGACCACACAGAGGTGTAAACAAAATTGTTTAAAGCAGGTAACTCTGAACTCTAGAGTTCTTGAGGTCATAGCCTAGCTGCTCAGCAGGTCTCACACAAGCAGCTTGGATGCTCCTACAGTGGATATACTTTAGGGGAAAGGGAAGAGGCATGGTAAGTCTCTATATACCTTTTCTGTAATCCACCTGTTTTATTTTCAGTTGCCTAGGGAAATGTGGATGAAACATACAGCTCAGTCCCAGATGTCTGCATTTCAGCTATGTTATGGAAGGCAAGATTGCATATTGTATTGTAATATGTGTTCTAATTTCAAAGGATACTATTTTTAATTTTTAGAGTTCTACACTGTGCAGGGCATCAACAAGAAGGTCCTAAGAACAGGACTGAAGGCTTTTCAGCTATGTAAAAACTTAGTCTGACAGTTCTTTTACACTGTATATCTCTGCATCTCATGAAAGACAGAATGGAGTTGGACAAGGTACAAAGGCAGAAGAGGCCATGACTTCAGTTTGGAGAGGAGAAGGAAGGGAGAAATGAAGTTTTGAAAGTCATGAAGGCAATAGGTTTATGTGTGTGTGGAACTGTTGTTCATTGAGTTCTGCAACAGGATTGCTAAAACCTGACGTTTCTAGTTAAAACTAGTAGCGTGGTTTAAAGAGCTGATAAAAGAAAGTTCATTTCTTTGTACGGTGGATACTGAACTTTCAAAAATAGGTGCCATAGGCAGGTGTGGGAGCAGACAGTACCATTAGATTCAAAATGGGATTAGAGAAATTCATGTACTGCAGTTCCCTGCAAAGATGTTAACTGGACTTGACATGGATATGCCCTCCAACATCCCTTTTACAATTCTTAATGCCGAGGAAGCCAAAGGGAGAAGTTGACAGGAGGTGACCAGGTTTGCTTGAGCTTCCTCTCGTCATCATCAGAGATAGGACGCTGGGGTAAATAATCATTGGTCTGACTGTAGAATAATGTGTTTTAAAATAATTAATGGATTAGTGTTCATCTCTAAATATGGCTGTGTTGATCTCAATAGAGAAGACAGAGTGAATGTCCTAGAGAGGTCATCCTCTTGCAAGGATGTATTAAGCCAGAAGTAGTGAATCAGATATGATACACATCATATAGACAAGATAATTTACCAACTGGGCATGCATTCTAAGGGGCTTTGGAGTCATTGAGACTCTTATGGGGCAGAAAACTGCCCCATATCTGTTGGCCTAGACAATGCATGCTGTGCTTATAAAAATCTGCACCAGTGGAGATGACCCACTTTTTAATGGCTGCTATGTTGGCATCGTTGCTAGGAAGTGTTTCCCATGCAGTCCTTCTTTCTTCATTCAGCCTGAACAGATGGAAGTCACAAGGCACCAAATCCGGACTATTACGTGTGTGTGTGGTGTCCAGCCAAGACTGGCAATGTGCTCCATGGTCTTTAAACTGGTATGAGGCCTACTGTTGTTATATTGCAAGAGCAAGGTTGTCTTCTTCTCTGTCCTGACTCGTAAGTTCAAGCGTTCAACTTAATAGGCATCATGATGCCATGGTCAGAGTTCATCATTGGTCTGGGCTTCAGGAAATCCGAAAGGATCATGCCTTTCCTATCCCAAAAGACACTTTACTTGCTGAGGGCTGTGCCTTGAACTTTTTCTTCAATGGAGAATTCCCATATCACCAATCCATGGATTGCTGTTTTGACTCTGGCTCTTAGTGATGACTCTACATCTTGTCAGTGCTAATGATGTCATCCAGGAAATGGTCACCTTCAGCCTCATATCGATTCAGTAGGTCCTGACAAGCTTGCATTTTCTTTATATTCTCATGTGAATATTCGTGGGATCTACCTGGCACAAACTTTGCAATATCCCAACAATGCAAAGTGCTTTTCAAGCAAATAAACATATTTAACTCACCTTCGGCTAAGACTCATTAGAAAAGTTGACTTGTTCAAGCCTTGGCAGTTGAATTTATTTATGCTGACTATCAGTGTTATTTTGTAGTAGCTGCAGTTATCACGGGGTACTGTTTCACTCAAATAGGTGACCAGGAGATTGAGACATTCAATGGTGTCAGGTTTTAAAAGTTTTCAGTATTGTAGTCATCATAATTTCTGACTACCAAGAACTTTATATAATAAGCTGCAATACCAAGGTATACGAGATTCTTGTAATAATGGTAAGAGAACAGCGCAATTTTATTTCCCTCCTATGAATATGATTGTGTTGATCTCCACAGAGATAACAAAGAATGGATGTCCTGGAGAGGCTATTTCTCTTGCTCTGGTTTATTAAGCAAGACTTTCAACAAAACTTTGCGAGTATGATGTTTATCAGAAGACATGTAGGGACCGTGCTTTATCTGGGGAGAACAGAATCTGACATTTTTTTTATGGAACAAAGTATCTATGTAAGGATGAGAGTGTTTTCAAAGCATCGGCTTAGGAGCTCTGAAAGTAAACCCTAATGCATTATGGGGAAACTCAGTAACAAATTAATTGAAAAAATTACATTTTATATGAGACTTTTCCTGATAATGTTATGTTTTAAAGCTATTCAAATTATTGTTTGCAAATTGAATGATAGATAATGAGCATAAATATCCAATTTACTAATTACAGTGCTAATATGTCATTAACATCCAATTTTGTTAGCACTTAGGAATGATATTTGATTTTGGTTTCTTACCAGTGAGTTTGCATTTATTGGTATTAATGAAGCACAAAAGCTCCTGATGTGATTTTTTCCTCTGAAGGTTTTTCAGAAAAACAGCGCTATCCTCATAGTTCTTATTCTTTTCTCCTCCATAGATGATATTCACTGTTTTGTTTCCTACTAATAATCAAGTAATTCTAATTTCCATGCCAATAATATCCATGCAAGCGTCCTATGAGATTTGTGTTCAGAGAGTGTTCTTTGCAATATTTTTTAGACCCATATTAATTTCTTCCAGTTTGCCTGTGATTGATAATACTATTTAGAACTTTCCTAAATACTTGTAAGAAAATACAGTAATAGGGCTCATTAGTGTTGAGGTGATGTACTGCTGGCATCTGCTGCCATTACATAGCTGGTAAGGAAGGCAAAGTGGTTGTGGGAGATGGACAACGACTCTGAGAAGACTTGAAGTGTGGCCAAAATGGACAATGGCAGGCAGGACTGTTCATATGGAACCAAAGTAGATCTTGAGTAGATCTTGAGATCATTGGACACTCTTGGTGTTACCATATGTTCTGTGATTCCATAACACTCACAATATGTCTCTCAGCTGAAGCTGTGGCCCACAATCCTACTGAGGAAATAATGTGATATCTTCAAAAAGGTTCGGTGCTCAGAATAGTATGTCCCTCTGAATAAGCCTTCCTCAGACTTGAAAAGTGGCTGGCATACCATAAGTCTGTGCTGCCATTTAGGCAGACCTGGACAGGCTGGTGGGCAATAAGAGCCAGTGTAGAGTCCTGCCCCTGGGTAGGGATAACTGCATGCATCAGTACAGGTTGGGGGATGGAAAGGAGCTTTGCAGAGAAGGACTGAGGTGGCCTGAAGGACAGCAGGTTGGCCATGAGTCAGAGGTGTGCCCTTGTGGTCACGAAGGCCAACGGTATCTTGGGGTTCATGAAAAAGAGCGTGGCCAGGAGGTCCTGGGAGATGATCCTTCCCCTCCACTCTGCCCTGGTGAGGCCACCTTTAGAACACTGTGTCATCATCTCCCAAGTTCAAGAGAGACAGAACTACTAGAGAAGATCCAACAGAGGGCTGCAAGGATGATTGGGACCTGGAGCATCTTTCATATGAGGAAAGGCTGAGAGGTCTGGAACTGTTCAGCCTGGAGAAGACTGAAAGGGATCTTATCAATGCTTATAAATATCTTACAGGGAGGAGTCAAGTGAATGGGGTCAGACTCTTTTCAATGGTGCACAGTGGCAAGACAGTGGGCACAGGCTGGAATATAGAAAGTTCCATACAATCATGAGGAAAAACGTATTTACTTTGAGAGTTACAAAGCTCTGGAACAGAGAAGTTGCAGAGGCTCCTTTTCTGGAGATGCTTAAAACCTGCCTGGATACTTTTTCATGTAACCTACTCTAGGGAACCTGCTTTAGCAAGAGGTTGGACTCGATGATCTCCAAGTGGTTCCTTCCAACCCTTATATTCTGTGATTCTGTGAAACACAGTCATTTAGAGATTAAAGATTTGCTTAATTGAAGCCATGCATGCTTTCAATTAAATAAGCCTTTTTGTATTTCACATGCACAGCTGTAATTTTCACATTTCAAATAATTTTTTTTTCTTTCCTTTTATGTATGTGGTGTGTATTGAAGGTGTAGCTTAGGTCAAGGTGACATTGCAGTGTTAGCTTTGCTTAATTTCTGACGCCTTTCATGGCTGGAGGGAAAGAGAAGGGCTGGCTTTGTTTAAGATTGCATTTTAAACAAAATACTCCATTTCTCAGGATAAAGATCACTCAAACAGAGCTTGCAACTACCCTATACATATAAATCTTAGCATTGGCTTAGCAGACTACATGGCCATATACTGCTTTAGGGCATATTAGCCTTTATTTTTTCCGCATGGAAGGTCAGTTCTCATATAGCAGTTTACATATTTTTAGAGCTGATTTAGTCATCTGTAGTAGCTGAGTACCTTTTTGTAGGTATATGTGACCTCTTCTGTCCCTTTATCCCTGTCTTCTTTTTTTTTTTTTTAATTTGTTTTTAGCTTTTCTTAGTATTATATTACTTATAGGGTTAAACAAATTTTTGGATTACAACACTAGGACAATAATTAACCTGCTTATAGGAAGATAAAAGCAAGGAAGGGGACAAGATGTGAACAGAAGAGACACCTGACAAAAGGCAAAAGACCGATATTTGAATATTAGTGGAAAGTGCATGTGCTTTCTTTAATTGGATTTACACTTTCTGTATACGAGGCAAATTCCAGTTCCTAAAATTGAAGACCCTAAATTACATCCATATTATGAGTAGAAGCACAGCACTTAATAAATCCCTCACGAAAATATTAGCTCATGTTCTGTGCAGTGCATTTGTAGTGGAAAAGTCAAACAAATCAAACAATTGATGCCTGGTGTGACCCTGTTTATTCTAACATGCTATATGAGCAAGGAATTTATACAAGGAAACAAGGAAGCGTGGAGATCTGCCATCTGGGTCTGGCTCATATGTCGTTAACGCTACCTATAAAGATAACAATATCAGCTTTTTGAATGCTAGTAATTAAGAAATAGTTTTTCGAATACCCGTAATAAGTAGTTTGTATGTCCTTCCTTCTTCTCAGCAAAAACAAATATGCAAGTGCATTCAGCTTTTATATTCTTTTACTTGTTAGGCTTACAGTTACACTGAACCTAGCTTGCTTGCTATCTGTATTCATAAGGGCTAGAAGCAAATACTAGCTTAAATAAAACTATTAATTTAAAAGACATCTTGCTGTCAGTACAGATGCCTCAGATTTATTTTCTCTGGATGTCTCTGTGTTAAAACACATAAAAATGTGTTGTAATATAAATGAATTTAATCTTGTTGAATATTCATTAACATGTATGGAGATAATCCCATTTAGGCAACTCAGTACGTTCACTTGAATATTTTTTTCACTTGCGATATGACTTATGTTGTTATATCTTTTTCATTTTAAACTATGTCCATCATATTCTACAAGTCTTGTGTTAAGAAAACATAGCTATTGAAATGTATTTCTATTACCTTTAAATACTGCTAGCAGGATATAAACTAGTTCATTTTTTCTTAAAATTGCGAGCGATTTTCTTGATCAAATTTTTAACCCTGCCCATATTGCTTAACATAAACCTGCTGTCAGTAAATGTAATGGGATGGAGATGGAGATTGTGGGCTCGTTTATCCCCTTGGAGCTATAGGCAAGACCTGGCAGCTGAATAATTGATTTGTGGGCAGCCTGGCTCTCCTTGCACAATGCTCGGTCACAACCCCTGTTTCTGCCTGGCGTGACTCCCTGTTTCATCTTTCTTTACTTACCACCCAGTTCAGCCAGGAAAGTCAATAAAATCCTGTCTTTTGCAAATATTCCTGTCTTTACGAGAAGCATGAAGGAACAGATGCTGCAGCTATTGGCAGTGGTTTGTGATTTGTAGCTGGAGAGATTTCTCCCTCCTATTGTCAAAATGCTAACAAGTGTTTCCTCAACAGAGTAATGGGTGTTTAGATGGCACATGTAAATAAAATGGAACTATCGAGGCTAGTGAAAAATTGGCAGATACTGTGCCCACTTATCTTGAGTAGATTAAGGCTGTTTCTTCCTTTCAGATAATTGTAATCTGTGAATTTCATTCACTTAGTGAAAAGTTCACAGCCATTTGAATGTAAGTCTGACTTGTAAAGAAAGAAAATAAATAAATCAATCAACAGCAACAAAAAATATCCAGAATAAACACCCACCCACTTTTTGCTTGGGTAAATACAATCTTTCATTTGAGTTTAGACTCAGTTGCACAAACAGGTAGCAATTGAATACAAGTACTTCTGTGAATTTAAATGGCAAAGGTTTTCACCTCAAAGAACAAAAGTAGAGTTTTGGAGTTTTGACTTAATTTTCTTGGACGCATCCAGTGAATTCCATGAAGAATTACATCCAAAGTGAGCAGCTTCTGGCCGTTAGAAATACTATTATTTATTACTGTGGATTTTGTAGTGTTTGGGAAATGAAATAATTAGGAGACGTGAACTGAAGATGAAATTTTTCTTTCATCACTGATTGCTTATGAATTGCAGTAATACTTACCACTTTAATGATATTGCCATTTCATACTCAGATAAGAATGGAAAGGAAGGTGGTTTCTTTTTTCTTCTTCTTTTCTTTTTTCTTTTTAAAAATTCTGTAACTGAACATACTTTTTAACCTACTATGATCAATAATAAACAACAGTGCAGGATCTGTTTCTGGTCCTTCTTATCAGAAACATGTGAACTGCCTGGAAAAAAAGGTATTCTTTTTATGGCACAGCTTTCCTAGTAATGAGAGTCTCTTTAAGGTTATGTTTAGGAGTGGAAAAATTTCATTTTAAAATACAGGTAATAGATATTGAATAATTTAAACAGAAGCTACTAGCAAGTCTTGAGATGTTGACAGGTGGAGATGTCTGTTAGCAGTGTACTTTTATTCTTGAGCTTGAGTTTACTGTTTAGCTGGAATGCTGAATACATTGCAGTTGTTTTAGTGGCTACCCACCATCTCTTAATGGAGTATCAGTTGAAAAAATGGATTCACGTTGTCTCTTCCTCTTCGAGTTCTCCTTAGCTGATGGCACAATCACAGGTCTTAAGAATCATTGTACAGGTTTTGTATGGGTTCAGCCTTGCTTTGCTTCAGGTGGCTGTCAGTCCACCTATGTACTTGTAATACAGCTACTATTTAAGTATCTCACAAACTCCTCTGACTTCTCAGTTTTATTTATTTATTTATTTTCCCAAAGGGACCTTTTTAATGAAGGTTATATTGTACTAAATAGTCTGCTAGAGAGGTCAGCAGCTATGAGTGATGTGCTCTGAATTCATGGCTGCCCTACTTTATCAGGGGAATGGGAGGAGGGAAATCTAGAAAGAAGTTGGCCTGAGGCTACCTGCTGTAGTTCCTGTGCTTGGGAAACCTCTGGTGTCAAGCAGCAAGATGACAGGTCAGATTAGAAGTGCTGTGTGACTGTTTGGGTGGTGGTACTGCCCAAAAGTGTTTTGTGTTTGAGTTGGATTTTTGCCAAATATGGTGTTTGCCCAATTTAAAGAGCCCAAGTTTTTGTTGAAAGTGGGGAGTGTTTTTATGACAGATAGAATGAATACTGCCTCAATTACCGTCAGCTTATTTTTGCATCTATATCTGCTCATTTTGCCTCTGTTTAGAAGGTCACTGTATTCCCCATTTATTCATGCTAATCAGGTCTCAGATATCAATTGCGAAGATTCTGTCTCTTACTGTCACAAGCTTTTTGAACTCTGCAGCACCACAGACCCCATTGACTTCCAAATGCACGCGGCTAGCTGTGCCCAATATTCATAGCCATGAAACAGAGGCAAAGTGTGTCCCTGAGCTTCACAGCAAGGGATTTGCATACTCTGTTAACTTCTTCCATGCACTGCTCCTTTTGCATCCTGCATGGCCTTTCCCATTGGAGAACGAGATGATTGGAGAACTGCAGTATGTATGCAAGTCAGAACTGTTTAGCAAGGTTTAATCAGGATCAGTAGAATGAAGCCAACAGTAACACACATCCTGTGGACAGTCGTGACACATTGCACAAAACTCTAGGAAAAGGGAAATCCTTTACTGCATGGTGCAGGCAGTTTGTTATGAACATGGTCTGGATCTGAGATCAGCTCAGATCACGTCCTGCTGATGCTTCTGCACCTTATCTTTCCTCCTGCTCCTCCAAGCTCAGGCAGTTAGGAGAAAATACCCAGTGAGGCAAGTGACTAAGGGTCCCTTCTTAACATCTGCTTGGAACACCCCGGCTTTATGCTAACCTGTCTCATTTTAGCATGTCATGTTGCCTAAATTCTTGGTCATGTTTTCTCTTGCATTGGGTAAGCACCTTTGAAGAAGCAATTTCTGGAACTATGGAGCTTCTCTGCATCTTCAGTATAAATGCAATTAAAGGCATTTTTATATCGTCTGTATTTGAACAGAAAGTAAATGATTTTGTGCTGCTACCATGAGCTTGCTCCCACAGACAGTGAATAATCTGAAGCCACAAAGCATCTAACGTTTTAAAAGACCGTTCTCTGCTAACACACAAAATCCAAGCATTGAAGCCATTGGGCTTGGATGGCTGAAGAAAAGAAGATTAGAGTAGTTGAGCATAACAAAGAGTCACAAAGAAATGAAGTCATTCCAGTAAGTGTTCAAGCAGCTATAGATTTCATATTTAGTTCTAAAAGATCAATGTAGAGTTCTTTCTGTTCTGAATTTTAAATGTATGCCCAAATACGGTCTGTTTAATGAATAAAATAACTATTTTTCTTCTTTTTTGAACTGTTTTCCTGATGCTGTTTCAACCTTGTGGACAGACTTCCTTTGTTTGCTCTAGCTGTATACAGTGGCAGAATTGGACAACAGGAGTTTCATAAAATCTCAAACAGCTCTTCCCTTGCTACATTTATTTTTCAGCTCACTGCTCTTCTCTTTGCAGAGCTAGAATCAAATGTGGTTTGCTTATACAGTCTCCCTCAAGCAGCCTTTCAACCCATCATATATGTATGTGCTAGACACACGAACCTTGGTGCTAAAATTTAACCCAGTATCTGAGCCTTCAATTTAATGGGTGGAAAAAGTGGAGAACTCAGTGCATGTGTTTGGGGTCTTTTAGCATAAAAGACACTTGGAAGTCTGAGTGTTGCTAAACTAATGGATGCCTGGAGCCTTACTATGCCTTCAGATCTCTTATAATAAGTTACCTGATTATAACAGTTCAACAGTTAGCACTTTGTTGCACTTTGTTAGCACAGTTGGCACAGCTGGACTGCTTCAGCCATTTTTAAAAACTGGTGAGGTGTTCACATATTCATATGAACTCTTCTGGTGTTCAGTTCTGTAGACTTTCACTCAAGCTTTAAGACCTCGTATGCAAACTGTCTTTGACATCTGAAGCTGCTTGCAAAGCAAGCTTTTGTGCAAATTGGGGATCTTCAGTGTTGGAAACTAACAGAGATTTTGGTGTACACTGCACTACACTACAGGAAGAAAAGTAACGGCATGCTATGGTAGTATTAAGAATGTAAGGGCTGTTTGTGTTCAGAAATGCTAGGATAAATTCATGATATTTCTAATTTAAATTGTGTTAATTAAAACATGCTAATCCTTCAGCTGAATGTTCCCATATGTTTCATTTCTGAGTGCTTCCATATATCTATTTGCCATTCTCATAAATTCACAAATTTCTTAGTGGCCATGCAAACAGCTGTGCAGAGAAGCTGGCTGGTCAACTGGGAGCTAGGGCCAGGCTGGCAACTGGGATGTTGAAACTGTGCTAAGAGGTTATGCAGGAATATTCCCTCAAGTTTGCCTTTGCCAATGTGGTTGTATGATTTCTAATTGGCATGCATTTGTGTGAGTCAGAATACTGGCAGAGTAAATGCATGTTTGTTTGCTGAGGAGCGCGTGGACATGCTTTATCTAGTCAGTAGCTGGATTTACTTAATTTTGCTCTTATCAGTTAATAACTTGTGCTTTCCAGAGTGTGCACCTGAGGCACAGAAAAATGCCCACAAACAAGGTTATTTCTCTGTATTGATGATTCATTATGTGCATGCGTTACAATAGAAAAAAAGTAAACATGGAAATCTTGTTGCTTTTATTCCACTAGTTAAAATTCCTACAAATACTGGACTGTTCCTAATCTGAAAACTTGCCAAACCTGTGGGAAGGCCTGACCAGTGTCCTGTTGGGACTGATGGTTCTGAGACCCCCTGTGGTGTGAGGCAGCCGCAGCAGTTCTGGCTGAGCTGCATGGGAGAGAAGCGGTACTGAGCATGGCAGCCAACCCTACAAATGCTGCATGGCTGTGGCCACACTGCTCCCGAGCTCTGTTACCGATGCTACATTGCACACTGCAGAAACATCAGATCTCACTGCAGTGCACTGAATCTTGTAGGTACTGCCAGCTGTACCATATGTCTAAGCACTTTGGAGTCATCATTTGATTCTTTTTAGGTTGATTTGATAAGGAAAACGGCTTACAAGGCAGGGCTGCAAGTCTTTTCTCCCCTCTATATCCCTCACCTTCTGTTTTCTAATGACCTTTGTTGTTTAAATTCAGCTATACTTTTTAAAGGAACAGAGATCTCTTTAGGTGTTACATTCCTACAAATGCTGTAAAAATTGTTGATTAGAAGTAGGAGAGACCCACATTAGTGTTTGATGGAAGGAAAGACATGAGGCTAGCAGCTGCCCATCCTATTTCTCTCCCTTGCCCAGCCAGGCATGAAGGCCACAGATGGAAGAGAATCCTATTGCAGTACAAAGTGCTGGGGATGCAAGAATAATTTTAATTTTCACGGCACAGAAAATTTTACAGGGATGCATTGGAGACTTTGAGGGGATAAAGAAAAACTTCAGCTTTGCCAGTCCTGAGCTTGAGGAGAGGAAGACAAGGATATGGAGGGAGCTCAGTCCTTTTGGTTTGCAGACGGGTATTAAGAGGTGTTTTGCAGGAACAGAAGACAAGACAGTTTTCCAACAATGGTATCTATCCACCGTGAAACATCACCAGTCTTGTTAAGAAGACAGTATTGGCGCAATCTGATTAGATTTCTATGTATATTTGCAATATACAAATACTCTAATTTAAAGGGCTTTATTGAACCCTTATCAAGTTGGTTTCCTGATGCTTAGATGTAACTGGAAAGTACTGTGGAAAGTGTTTTAACAATACAGATGAAAGTAATGGTGCCATGCTGATGGTCATTTTTGTAAACAGAAGGTTTGGGCTCCAAATGGAAAAAACGACTGCAGTTCTTATCTCTCCAACAAGAAGTGCAAAAATTCCTTGTATTGAATTTCTTTAGTTTTTATTTTCTGTAGGGTATCTAGTAGCTAAATACTTTACATTTATGTTGGTTTTGTTACTTAGATTTTATGCCAACAAAGTCCTGAAATACTGGTTTAAGTTATACACTGTTGCTGTGGATAGACCACTGCTAAATCCTACCAACATCTGTTGGAAATTGGCCAAGTTATAAATCTTTCCTAAAAACTACAAGGACAGTTTTTGCAATATGATGAACAAATGTCTCAACAGTTGAGAGCCATTTTGGAAATAATCTATGATGGATATTTTTGAGTCCCAAATGATTCATCCTTCCCTGTCTCCAGATTCATGTAGAAACTGAAAGCTAAAGGGTGTAAAAGAGGTGGTTCAAAAGTGGAAATAGTTTATCCCCTGTCCTATAATGTGGTTAATAAACATGTTAGATTAGTTAGTTAATTTTACTTTCCTTTTAATCCACTGATTTCCCATCCATGGGTTCTGTTTTTAATTTTTTTGAGAATCAGCTGATCCTTTCTTAGCTCTGTCATTTATGATTGCAGAGATTGCAGTTGTATCTCCTCTGTAACTGGAGAATCTTCTAGATTTCATCTCAAGTGCAGCTTACTTTGTCATAGTACAAAATGTAGAAGTTCATTATGGGGAACGCACTTCACTTAAATAGTTTTGCTGTTTCTGTAAGACGGTTGTGCAGAGCTATGCACGTCCTGGAGACACATTGTTAAGTATTTTCTTCCTACTCAAATTTTTTTGAATACGTTGTTTTCAGTAAAATATGTATGTTGATGTCTATCTTCATTTAAAATAATGAGCTTAAATACATTGTAAAGGCATTTAAAACATTTGTGTACACATGTATATATTAACATTAGATATAACTTGAATGGTATACAATAGGGAAGGTGTAATAAAGCGTGCAATAAGAGGTAATCTGAGGTAAATTTAGTTCTTATATTGGAGTAAATAATGCAGTCCAGTGATATTAACTGAATTATCTCTGAGAGGTTCCAGTTTTACTCGCAGTTGTGTTCTTTATTCTGGAGCTGCGTGACTGGTTTACACTTCTCTTCTGTCTAATAGGTGCCTGTTTGGACTTCTTAAACTGGTTAAATGTAAGAATGTAATCCAGTATGTAATGTGATCCAATATTATTGTTTGATCCAGTACTAGACACCAGAGTAAGCTACGAAAGAGTAAAAAAAAAAAAATAATAAAATGTCAAACTTGCTGTATCAATGCAAGACTGCAGACTTTCCCTTCCATTTATATCCATAAAGGTAAAAAATAAATGGGAGGCAAGACTTTCTTTAGCATGAACATTTTCTCCATGAATGAAGGCAGTGAATTTGAATCTAGTCAAATACACTTCAGTGCTTCTCAGCCTGCTCTAAGCTATGCCTTACTGTGGTGGGTGTTGAACTGTGATGCTCAGCACATCTGCTGAACTTGGGAATCTTCTGGAGGAGGTTGAAGAAACAGAGCTAATTTCTGGATCTCAGCTAGACCTGGAAAGGTGGGAGTGAAATACTAGAGTCTTCCTGAACAAATTAGAGTTGTTCTGCAAATGCACGTCTCTGGGATATTTGGCACATCAACAACACTTAAATCAAACAAGGTGTCCATGCTTTGCCAACAGCAGAGCAGCATCTTTCACCTTCTGTCACATCCAGCATGAAATTATGTCTGTTGATAACCAAGAGGGCCTCTTTTTGTTTTAGTACCAGTTTTGTGCTGCCAGAAGCAGTCTGGAGTGAGTGAAGTTGTCAGGTTATTACCACGTGAAGTTAAGCAAAATATCTATGTTACAACATGATGAATACGTTGTAAATTAGCTATGTGATAAAATACTTTTTTTTTTTTTTTTAAACTAATATATCCCCTTATGCTGCATTAGCTGCTTTGCAGATCTTAAAGAGGACAGTTATTAGATCACTGACTTTCTTTCTTCATGTGTCAGTCTTCTTATGTATCTTATGTGGTTGTTTATTTTTTCTTTCCCAGGAATCTGAGATGAGAATAACCAGATGCTGATGATCTTGACACTGTTTCTCTCTTATGTATGCTGACAGGTAAGCATGCCTAACTAATTTTGTAAAGAAGTCATTTAAGTTACGTCTCATTTCTCCATTTTTTTTTTTCCAGTGGTAAGTTTCTGAGACTTTTTCTTAGATTTTAATGCTATAGAATTGGTGAAACAGCAGGATTTGCAGCTTAACAGCAGACTGTAGTGAAGAAGGTTGGGAGAGTGTGTTAACTTTCATCATCATTTGTGGAAGCCTTCTTCTTCCTCCTGCTGAATATACTTTAAATCTGGGCCTGCAAATAGACATGTTATGATATTTCTTGTACCATTATTATAACATAACATTATTCTTGTTGAAACACCATTTTTCCATACATAATTTTTGGTGAGTTCATTGTGAATTTTGCAATTAATATTAGATTTGCATGAAGAATTTCTGGATTTTTGTACTGTAATGCTCTCATCTACAGTAAGGTAAGAACTGATGGACTGTGGAGTCAGTGTAGAGCCTCTCCTAACACAGTACAAACACATACCTTGTGTCTTTTTTGCCTTATTTGAATGTTGCATTTTCAGTGTTTTCTATTCAAACTTCTAGACTTGTTGTATTTCTTTCTTATTACACTTATATTTTTCCTCTTTTTTTTTTTTTTTTTTTGTGATTCCTTATGAACACAGTTTAAAAAGTTTTGGCAGTACCCAGAGACATTTTATTGTCTTCCTATAGAAAAGAGTTTCTTAAATTAGAATTACTTTATTGGCTTACTATCCAGTCATTACAAAATAAATAGAAAACTTAAACTCAGATATCAGAAAATGAGAACAAAATGTACAGTGATTTCAAATTATGTTTCCTTTGGTAAAGCCTGTATGGTCTGGAAACTAAAAAACTCATTTTCTTCGTGATAAAGTGAAGGCACCTTTTTTTTCACATTGCTGTTGCAGATGTCTTTGTTAATGCATGCTATGAACGTTGATCAGAGATAAGATAGTAGTGTGGTTTCACACTGATATACAGTCCTAATAATATTTTTGTTTGAACACTGGAAGGTGAATGAAAATATTAAAATTATGTAAAAACGGTGGAAGAGATTGCTATAAAGTGCATGGTGGCACTGTTTCAATTTAGAGGAGCAGTCTGTAGAAATGAAAAGAGGGGAAAAATATTTTAAAAAATGCTGTGTACCTCAAGGACAGCACAACAAAAAATGTCTAGCTTATCAGGCATTTAATCACTAACTGTGTCTGTGGCTACTGACAATATCAGAGATAAATAACAATGCTGATGAGAAGGGAAACAGAACGAAAACAGGTACAGAAATTTAGGTTTAAAGATATATATATATTTGATATTGTGTTGAGTTGTTATGACTAATATGTTTTATTGACAGAAAGGTGTGAGCAAGATTCCAGTTGTGACTAGGAGTTTTTCAAATTGGTCATTATTCCATGGTATGATCAAAATAATCCACCAGAGTCTGATGAGAGATGTGTATATTTGAGTATAAAGCAGAATTGAGAAAGTGTGGGTGTGAGATGGAATATTTGAATGATTTCCAAGAATAGGAAAAGAAAACTCTCAATTTTAAAATTGCTTAGTGCTGCTAGCTGTTTGCAGGAAGTAGATATCATCAGTATACAGCTGAACTACTTTTTTTACAAGACTGAAGCGTAAAAACAACACTTACTGAAACCTACCTTTAATAAAGACACATTTTAAAACAGATATGATGGGAAAGACATTAACACGTTTCAAAATACAGATCTGATTGGTGAGACCTTTGCTTACCTTTTCAATCTTTTTTTTTTTTTCTTTAATGTCACTCTTTTCCATTTACATTCATAGCAGTCACAGTCACTGCAGATGTGAAAAGCAGACATTCATCACTGAGCACAATGTTTCAATGTGAGAGCCAACAGTGACAGTGATGTTTGGCATGGGCTGTAAACACTCCTCTGTTCTTTACGTGCTCGGAGTTGTGAAAAGGAACTTAGAGGATCCTAGTTTCATGGCTTTCTTAAAAGTATTACTATAGGTCTTGTATTGTTGCACGTGCCAGTCTTTGGTTTAATCGCTACTATATATATATACTATATTATATATATATATACTATCTGTTACTATAATGCAGGTCATATTGCAGTATTAGCTTACATTATATGCATATTCTGTTCTTTTAATGTAGTAAACCTTTGTTTTGTGTGTACTCTTTCTGACTGTGATTAATGAGTTTCCTTGGCCAAAAAATAGGGGCAGCCCTGTACACCAGAAGAGTTGTCGTATAGGAGAATGAGGTGGTATGAGGCTCATCCTACCTTCCTGCTCCTGCTGCAGCAGAAGCAGCTCTGGTGCCCATCAAGCCCTTCTCTGCAAGCTCTAATGTTGGGAAATACAACTGCCAGGCATATGAATACCTGCAGGTTTGTGGTGAGGGAGAACAGAACCTGACTACTTATCCATTGAGTGGCAAATTAGCAAACATCCACAAATCTCCTGAAATAAAAAGAAAGAGGAGCTGGTGGCTGTCTTGACCTGAGAGAGGGACCAGAGGCATGCCTAAATTATAAAGTAATGGGGGAAGCGCATAAGAAATAAATTAACCTCTGATATGTTTCCAGTACCACAGAAGCATATGATCACTTGTAATTTGAGGTTGAGAAAAAATTTGGAGGAGTTAAGGCTTGGGGAGAACTAGTGATAGCAAGAATGAGATCTCTGAAAGGCAGAACAAATAGCAAGCATGGGAGAATGTGAAGCAGAGATAAGACCTAATGGCAAATCTCTTTTTGATGCTTATTTCCTTTAAAAACGTGAACTGAGAAAAATATGTCTGGTTTTATCGCTTTATATTAATGTTGAAGAGGAGAGCTTTTTCACTCTGCCTCTGCTGCCTTCGTTTCTGTAAGCAGCAAGGCAGAGAGGGGTTCAGTAAATCTAATTAATGGGTATGTCCTGAAGGATTTAGTTCACATGATGGGCTTAATTATTTCCTTCCCTGCACAGCTGCCTTACATGGTAAGCAGAGCTGCCTAGATGTCGCTCTTTTATAATGAGGTGAGGAATAGGTACCGCTGACATCTTCAAGAGCAGTGTTAGGAAATGAGATTTGTACTGAAATTGTTAAGATTAGCAATACATATGGGACCATTTGAACAGTAAAATAGAAAGGCGTGGAGTAAAGTCTGTGTCAGGGTCCAGCCTCAAGTTTAATAGAGAAATCAGAGTTCTTTGAAGCATTGTATTCCTGAGCATTGCTGCTTCTCGTTTTTGGAAAAGGACAGTCCTGTGTGAGTGGCCACTGCAAAGGACTGTGATATCCTACACCAGCAACTGCTCAGTGTTTATGCAAGATTAAGTAAGAACTTCTATGATGTACCTACTTATGGCAGAAACTGACAGTTTTATGCCCGGAGTTCAAGACAGATTTTTGTTAGGAATATTTTATGTCATAGTTCAGTCAGGATCTTTTAAAGTTTTTTTATATTCAGTTTGCATTTCTTGATTAGGTTGTGATAATTTTCTTGGCTGGAATCTTCAAAGTATGTTATCTTTAATTATAAATGGTAATGAATTCACTTAATCAGGTCTTACAGAAGTACAATCAACACAAAATATAGTCAATTAGAAATAATTAATTTAAAGCATTTCTAATTCTCCAAAAGCCTCACTTTAGGACATGCATTACCTGTGAGCAAATTAGAGACCTACACAAACAAGAGGAAATCGTACTCTGTAAAGAAATCACTGTAAATGTTGTAAACAAATCAAGAACTTTTTGATGATACTGAAATTTCTCTGGGTCTCTGTAGTAAATTATAGATTGAACTCTTCAATGATAATTTTTATTTTGATGTCCCCTTAAAAAGCACAAGAAAGGAATATACTACCAAGAGTACATCTAAAAGCTGGCGTGCATTTTTGCAGCTAAAAAAATTGTACAGATTAGTATATTTTGCAGCATGCTAATGTGTGAGATTGTACTGACTGCAAAGCATGTGATTGCTTAGGTATTAACTTGCAGAAAGTTTTTGGATTGCAGAACGAAGCCATATTTGTAGGTTAATCTTCTGGTTGTATACTAACCATTACAGCTCTGTTTAAAGGCAAAATGCAGAAGAAAATGTGTTTTGCAGTTAGCCTCAGAAAGAGGAGAGGGTCCAGAGGAGGGCACTAAGATGATCAGAAGGCTGGAGCACCTTTCCGATGGAGAAAGGTTGAGGGTACTGACCTTGTTTAGCTTGGAGAAGAGAAGGCTCTGGGAAAACCTCATCGCGTCCTTACAATACTTGATGGAGAATATAAACACGAGGGGAAATGGGTTTTTACGAGGATGGATAAAGAGTGATAGGACAAGGGGGAATGGTTTTGAGCTAAGACAGGGGAGGTTTAATTTAGATATTAGGAGGAAGTTTTTCACACAGAGGGTGTTGAGGCTCTGGAACAGGTTGCCCAAGGAAGCTGTGGATGCCCCATCCCTGGAGGCACTCAAGGCGAGGCTGGATGTGGCTCTGGGCAGCCTGGTCTGGTGGCTGGTGACCCTGCACAGAGCAGAGGGGTTGGAACCAGATGATCATTGTGGTTCTTTTCAACCCTAGCCATTCTATGATTCTGTGAAAGACTGAACTATTCATAGTTGGCATGGTTGTCAGTACTGGTTCTAAACTTAGTCCTGGCCTGGCCCTTATTAGTAGGGTCAAATTTCTGTAAAATATTTGGTTATAGCTCTGTCACATGCAATAGTAAAAGGGCAAAATGACCTTATTTTCTGAACCAGTATTTCTTTCAACAGTGAGTTGCTGCAGGAAAGCCATGGGACTGCATATGGGGAGAAAGTATTTGAACAGGTAGAAAGAATGAAGAAATGCTTTCCTCTGTTATTGCCACATAATTTGAACAATACAAAAATACTAAAGGTTTCAGAATGTTTGAAAACATGCATTAACCATATATTTACATAATACTAAAGTGAAAGAGAATCTTCACCTTTTAGCTAAAAACAAAATATGTGATTTTTTGTTTGGAATGTAGAAATATTTATACTGAAATGGATACCAAAATGGTCTTACTATAAAGACGATTTTCCTTGAGGGGAGTGGGCACAAAACTTGATGAGACCAAATAGAGTCGTGAGCATCAACTGGCCTATACCTGTGGAAAAGCCAGATTCTGTGCAACACTGCTTAGCAGGAGACAACATGTGGCAGTTGGAGCAAGTTCAGACTCAGTATGATGAAAATGTTTTTCCCCATGAGGACAGTCAGTGATGGGCAGAGGTTGCTCAGAGAGGTCACACCATTTCCGACCTTGGAGTTGTTCAAGACAGACATAGATAACGCCATGATCTGCCTGAGAAGATCTCACAGCTGGGCCTGCTTTGGGTAGCAGTTTGGACTAGAGAGCTCCAGAGGCCCTTCCAACACAAATGACAGGATGATTCTGTGAAACAGTATAGTATTTTCCTCATTCAGTTTGTGGAAGCTGATATTTGTCTTGCATTTGTGTCAAGAGAGGAGAACTTGGTAGAAAAACCAACATATGAGATGCTGAACTATTGTAGTACTTTGATGTGGAGAGTTTGTAGGTTTTGGCTGGAGACATTCATGGCATCTGTTTTAAGTTGGAGTGCAGACTCTAAATCAAAGTACTTGGTTATCCAGGTTGATTTGACAGGCTTTTTATTTTTAATGCTAAGTTCCAAAATACTCCTGGCATTTAGGTTGTGGAGGCTTAAAGAATTTTTATGAATTTGTCTGTGTGTTATTATATATGAATTTTTGTTTTCTTGTTTTGGCATGTTACTTAAAAATGTGCATCTCATCCTCATTTTTTTCTTGCCTAAGAATTGATCTTTTTTTTTTTTTGCCTTCAGTGAACAGAAATGATTGCAGGAAGTCACTGAGGAAAACTGGTTGTTTTCATTAGTTCTATTGTGCCCTGATAGTCTAAATTTTAGTTTAATATTATTAGGTAAAAATTAATCTCTTATCTCTACTGTGAGTTGAATCAAAATCTTAAAGGTCAAGAGAATAATTTAATTCTCAGTTCTTCTACAGAATATCTGTGCTGCCCGGATCATCTTGCAGAGCGTTTAACCTTTCTGAGCACGCAGATATTTTCCCCCAGACTGCCATCACCATTATTGCTCATATACACAATCAAAAAAATGAACTCAGGCTTGCTTCAACAGGCTGGAGGACAGGGTAAAGCCCAACATATGTTTACCTTGTAGTGGAAAATAAGCAGGCAAGATGCAGATCAGGTCAGCGGAGTTCCTCTTTCAAAATTTCCTTAGAAAAATTCGGGTAGTTTTTTTTGCAATCAGAAGAGAGGAATCTGACATAGTTTTGAGACCGTCTGCAACTAGGATGGGGGGATGTTTGTTTCAGACTTACACAGATGAGTGCAGATAGTGAGGATACGGCGCATGGCTTTGCTTACACTGGAGGCTGGCTGAACTGGTCACCTGCCCTAGTTCTACAGTGTGTGCATCCTTTTGTGGTCACCATTTGTTTGTTTTTTCTCTCTCTTGGTTAGAAAAAGAAATTAAATATAAAACAGCAATGTGGTTCCTTCTGCCTTTCTTCCTTGCTCTCTGTCACATTGATTTTGTGATCTTGAGGATAGGGCTTTTTTTCTGCTCAGCTATTTGGAAATCAAGGCAGCAATTGAACTAGAAGCCTATTTGCCTAATGTATTGTCCCTTGCTCTTGCCAGTATACTTCCCAATGCTGGTGAAAAGCAACACAGACAGACCTGCTTTTGTTCATCTGCTTTTGATCCAAGGCTACTGGACCCTGGTTTTAGGAATCCAAATTTAATTCACCTACCCAAACACAAAGGAAATTGATAGGTGTGTGTTATTGCTCTATGAATTTAACAGCTTGCATTTTCCTTTTCTAGTTAAAAAGATATATATTCTTTCCCTTTATATATATATTTTGTGGAGGATTACTGCATTTCACAACCTGTGTTTTGGGGGCTTTTGGTACAAAAGGTCTGTGTTTCAAGATCTCCAATTGCAGGGCATTGTGGCATTAGGACTGCCCCAGCTGTGCAGGCTCTGGGAAGCCTGAAAGCTACACCCCAAGGACCCCCTCACCCCACTGCTGCAGTGGGTGGGATGTATGCTCTGCAGACTTCCAGGGGAGTTCCAAACAACTGAAATAATAATGAATTTGTTGGAACTAAATTAAAAAAAAAACTCCCAAAGACAACAGAAAGGGGTAATTGATTCTTTTTCAACCATCTCTCTCTGGCAAAGATGACTAATCCTTATATAGGAAAAAGAGAGCATTTGTTCGAAGCTTTGCTTTTTTTGACTTGCTCTTTACTTGTAACATTTGTTGCAAATAATGTAAACAAAGAGACTATTTGGGGGAACACAGCAAATAAATTTAAATGACATAGTAGACCCTCATCAGGAACATACTTGAAGAAAATTCAGGTAAAAGTTCCTAACAAACTCCAAGCGCTAACCCATTTGTAGGGAGAGGAGAATCTGTGTTTTCTACTCTCAGTACCTGACCTAAGCTACCTAATAAGACAGCAACCGAGCTTCTCTATTAATTCAAATGCAAACATTATTAAATGTTATCACAAAAATGCTTTTACGATGGATAAAAGGGAAAATAAATTGATAAGCATGAAATGTAAATAAATACTAATAAAGGTGCTTTATCCACCATGGAGATGCACCAGAAAACAAATGCATTCCACAAACTTTGATTTTTTTTTTAAATCCAATTCCTCTTGTAAGTCTTTTTAAACTCTCTTGTTCTTTCCTTCCCAACTTATATAATCTTTGTGATATTTACATAGTCAAGTGCAAGCAGAGGCTGGAAACAGGCTAAAAGATGAAGCTGATTTCCCCACAACCCTCTCCCTCTTCCTTTCTCTTTTGCCTTTCCCTTTCCCTTCCCCTTTCCCTTTCCTTTTCCCTCTTCAAAACTTCTGAAGAAACCAAGGCAAGCATTATATCCATCTTTCATAAGTAGGTAACAACCATTCAAAATTGAAGTGCTCTAATGCTTGCACACTGCTTAAAGAGAAAAATTCATAATTAGTTACTTAGTCTGTACTCGTTTTGAGTTACTGAAGGGGAAATTGTTTTGTTTTGTGCTGCTGAAGTCTGCAGCTTTGAATTCTACATACTAGACATGAGTGTGCTTGATAAAATATAAATATTTCTGTGGTCATAATATGAAGAAATACTTTACTGGATCCAGAACTGAATAGACTTCCATGATTCACGTTGACCCTTATACCTTCTCCTGATTGTTGCTTCTCATATGAATACCATATGCAGGAGACAATCTTGGTGCAGCCATTCCTAAAGCAATTCTGGCTACTTAAGCAGGATTACATAAATTGATTTCCCATGCAAGGTGTGAAATTGCTTTAAAAGTTCCAGTCCATTACTTCATCCTTCAGGGTGTGTTATGATTTCATCTTGGAAAACTATAGCATACATTGCAAGTGGTATTTAAAGAATGACATAGGAGGACTGTTGTTTGTTCATCTATTTATTGGAAAATAGATGTTCTAATAAATGTACAAAGCCAGAGGCTGTGTGAAGAACAATGATAGAAATGAAGAGAGCCTGGAAGCTACCCGCCGTGGGGCTTGAGGGGCTGGCTGTAATGCCTTGTCTGGAGGGGTGACCTTTAAATAAAGGTCAGATAAGCTTGCACTGGAAACCTTGCAGGTGCTCTGCAGAAGACACTTAAGATATTGTATTGCCAGTGGGAGTTGGCCTTTGCTGTAAACTTCACTGCGTTTAACATTTGTAAATACTTGCTGTGCACTCCCTAGCATTATGCTTTTTATTCCTTTTTGTTGTTGAAAGATTTCTAACCTTTTTACTACTCCTCTTTTTCTAATGGGCTCTATTTTCTAATGGGCTCTCTTTTATAACGTTGCGAAGTTCTTTCTATTTTAAATGTTTTTAAGCCTTTTGCACACCTGCCTCTCTTCCAGCCTCGCTTGCTCAGGGCAGTAAGTCACTTATCCACTGAATACTTTGTTTCTATCCTTCCTCTAATTTCTTTTTGTATCTTTGTGATTGAAGTTGAGCCTTTCTGCAAAAATACTTTGACCTTCTGAATAGTAAAATAAATACTGAAAGTGAAACAGTTGGAGGACAAAATATATATCTACCTTTGTACAAAAGAGAATGCCTCCAAAGCTACTTGGAAATTTAAGAAACCTTTAGAAAACGACATTGTATCTGCAGAAATATGTTGCTTGTGTAGATTTTTTATGTGCTAGGAGTGCTAGTGGAGAAATACATCCGCAAAAAGAACAAATTACCTTCTTGCAAACTGATCTTAAGACCCAATTTAATCATATGATTTTGGTATTTGGGACTCGAAATACCAGAAGTTAATGGGGCTTAGCCTCTTGTTGGCAAGTCTACACTGTGCAAGTATACATCACCATGGGGCAACAACCTGCATTAGAAATAAGGATCAAGTTCAACAGTTGCTTTATTCAATTCTCTTAAAACTCTTGATCCCTTTTGCAAAACACTTTCTCGCTTGTGCGCAGCACACCTAGCAGAGTAATACAAGGACTACAAAAGTCAGCCCTAAAACAGGGCAGCTGGAACCTCCCAGCAGTGCTGGTGGGAACAAGTGACTGTGGCCACTGATCTTCAGTGCTAAGTCCAATTCTGTATTTGGGTTTTGGTGTAAGAGATACCATGCTGACGTACAACAGCTTCAGAGAAAAGTAAAAGAGGGATTTGCTTGGCAATGTGGTACATTACTCAGCACTCATCTTGTAAAATATTTATATGGGTGTTTCAGTTATTTAACAAGGAGATAAAAAATGCATTACCACACAGTGCAACCAAGGTAAATTTAAGTGAAGGAATGGTGTAAAAAAAATGAAAGGATAATTATGCAGATGTGAATTGCAAAATATTGTATAACCAGGATTTTTTAGGTAATTGCCACAAAGGGGAAATTTTTTTTTAAAGATATATGCAAGTGATTTGCTTTTCTAGTGCTCCCTCTCACATAATAAAAGTGCTTTACAGAAGAATCAAGAACTATTTGTCCATTTTACAGATAGAGGGAACTGCAGGACCTCATAGATTAATTTTCTTAGAGCCTTGATACATGCATGTCCTTATCCTCTATTTTTCAGTCTCCTAAGTGACATTTAAACTTCTGAATAGGATCAGATCAGGAGGTGTTCCCTTGGATACAAATCTGGCTCTGTTGCAGCAGACCCCCAGGAGTGGACCCCAATCAGCACAGCTCTGCGTGATGTTGGGTCAACACCAAAGCCCCCTCCTGGTCTGATGGAGTAGGAAAAGGGAAGAAGCTACAAGGACCTCATCCCTCTGGGACTGTACCGAGAGCTGATTAGCGTTCTTCTGTTTCTCTTCATCTAGGCATATACTTTTTTAGGTTTTTGCATTTTCTTGGTTAAATTTTGTATCAGTGGATTTCAGTAGGTTGATTTGTTCTGTGTTGTTATATCTTGTTGCTGATAATCAACACATATTTATTGGCGTTGATCAGATTGCTCAATTTATATAAATTTCTTTCCCATCACATAGGCCATGGTGTCTCGGATTCACTTTACACGGGCGAACGTTTATCCTGCCTTTGCAAAAAATGTTTTCTGCCCTTTTCATGCCCTGACTATTTGCTTCTGGCCCTCTGCCATCTACTTGCTGCTGCTTATTCAAACATTTGCATAGTGATCCAGAGTGATGGACGCTGAAGCTAACCTCCCAGAACAAAAAGCTGCTCTTTAACTTGGACCAGTGCTTTGCTCTGCTCCACTGCTTGTGTCGGCGCAACAATTAAAGCTGTCGGGGCACAGTGGAGGGACCAGGAGTGCAAGGATGGGAGTGAGGCAGTGCTACTTAATGCCAGCTTTAAAGCAACAGTGCTAAGTGGAGTTGGAGTCAATCATCTTGGAAACTGTCCATTGGAATTGGTCCGCCAATCAGATTGTCTTCTCCATGGTATTTTCTGTACAACTGGAGAGATGCTGATTGTACCCCTGTCTCCAGATGAAATGTGTTTTGGTTTTAATATTAATATAATTAGAAAAAGCAATGCTAGATCTTCTTCTGCATTTTAATTTAGTAGATTGGAGAGCTGCTTATTGAGCTGAGATGTGTAATAATCCTGAATAAAGCCTGAGAATCTGTCTGTTAGGAGCTGGAAGGCTTTATATTGATGGAATTTTTTTTTTTTCTCTGAATGTTTTTTTCTTCAAAGTTAATTATTAAATACCTCTTTGTTGCAGTTGCTATTACTCTAAAAGCAAATTTTTCTCACAGCTTGGTTAATGGCATTACTCAGCCCATAACAATGCCGACTCTGTCTCTGGGATATTCCCACAGGTACATTTTTAACTTGTCTGACAATAGCAGCCTAGAGGTCTTCTCCCTGCAGGCAACAGGGCTGCTATTGTGCAAATGAATGTTTATATAAAAATAGATTGTTCTTATCGAGACTGAGAGCCAGTGACCCTTGAATTTGAAACTTTGCTCAGAGATCTGCCTTGGTGGCCTTGGGCAAGACATTTGATGTGTGTGCCTCAGCCACGTTGGAGAGAAAGGAAAACTAGTAACTATTTGATTCATCCAAAATGGGCAGTTGTGGGAGACCTCAGTCTTTGTTCTCATGACTGCAAAATGAAAATATTACAGGCCAGGGAAGGAAGTGTTTAATCCTTCAATGTCCTTTATTGTGTTTTCCATATGAAAATGTGGCTTCAGTGTTAGGGATGTGTTTCCTTCTGTCCCACCATATGTTAGTCTTTCCCTCTGCAGAAACACAGGGGAGCACAGGCTGCAGCTGCCCTGTCCTTCTGCTCTCTGCAGGGCCAGGGGGATGGATGTGGTAGAGATCCAGGTCCTGCTGAGCTGGGTGTGCAGCAGCAGCAGCAGGAAGCCACTGCTTGAGAGAGCAGTTTTTGCAGGAGTGATGGCTGGGGGATATGTCCCAGGGGAACAGGGACATTGTGCCCCCTGATCTGTCAGCCTGGGGTGCTCCTCAGATGCAGGACAGTGGGGTTTGGTCCATTCAAACTGGAGAAATGCCTGCAATTCATCTTATTTCTTGGTGCTGATACAGTGGGGAGGGGACTGTATATGAGATGTTTTTCCATGTGGGTTTTTGTGTCTGTATAGATCTGCTCCAGTTTACCACTATGAAACTAGATGGGAGGGTTTGCTACTTTTCAGGACAAATAAATTGCATGTAACCTTCATTAAGTGGATGATTTTAAACTCTAATTTTGTAGCAGGTATTTGCACTGAAGGTCTTGCAATACTTTTGTGTTTATTTAAGATAACATGCTAAATATTTGTCCATATCAAATATGTTTTAATCTCTGTAGTAAATATTTATTTTATGATATTTAGCATAGTTAAGCATAAAATGTAAAATATGCATTTGTACATTCTGTCCATGGAATACTTACTAACCATAAGGCTCCAAAAAATGCTGTTCTTACTTTTCCCTGCTGTATCAATTTGCACTCACTGGAGCCCTGCATTCAGATACACAGAGAGCTCTGGGAGCTGAAATTCTTGCCTTTTGATAACCTGTGTGCTATTTGTATAGTCTTTTATATATCCTTAGGCTCTCCTTCCACAAGAAAAGTGCTGAAAGCAGCCACTTATGTATCATATCACTGGAAAATAACATCACCTTAATTATAGTAGCCAAAACAATTATATCAGTGAAAACTAATTTACATTTTAACTATGTGACCTCCTGTTGAACCAATAAGTTTTGTTCTTCCAACGCAGGAGAATTAGGAGACTGTGATGCCATGTTATCTTCTACTGTACAAGGGTAGGCAAACCAAGCAATGTGCTTGGTTGATGGTTTTAACTGGGGAAAAGTCTTTGGAATCTCACTGGGAAAAAATTGAAACAGCTCTGATAACAACTTCCCTGAGGGTGCTGTAATAGTGAGCACCTCTTGTTAATGAATGGCTGCATCTCCTGTTTCCACTCAAATGAAGAACCAAGAAACCAAATTGCCCTAAAGTGTCTGTAGGTTTATAGAGGCATATTTGGTCTTGGTGCCCTGGCAGGATCTGTCCCTCCCAATGGTTTTGCATCTCCAGTCATCAGATTGTCTTGTTTAAAAAAAGCTTTAAAATGATCTGTTTCTGGAAAGAGCTGTTGGGGCATAGCTTCTGCTCTCTTTACTCTTGTAAATGCAGTCTTTCATTATCCTTTGTGTGGTTACTTGTCCTTTCTTTCCTGTCTTATACCAGAAAGTTTGGTGATTTAAGTTTTGTTAAGTACATAGTACTCCAGAGCTGGTCCTTTAGGTGGTAGTTTCCCTTTGTTATTCCACAGTGAGATATTTCTGGGTAATTCTTGTACGAAAATCCACTCATCAAAACCTTGGGAAGTTTTTTCCCAATTCAGCTCTTTATTTCTGTGTTGTATAATTGCAGTTTACTGCACTCTATCAAAGCAGTTGAAGCCATTGCTCTGGAATATATTCTCAGATGGCTTTAGGGCAAGACAAGCCATGTGGTGATCATGTCTTTTTCCTCACACTTGCTGGCCTATACCTCTCATATAGGTATATATGTTCATATATACTGTGTATCAACCTACTACTGTAGTCTGATTTCATATGATTCAGCATTTGTAGAAAAATAAAGCAGCCATTGAAATGTTTATGCTTTTTATTGACTTAGGGTGGTTTGGAGAGCAGCATTAATCTACAGCTCAGTGAAGCAGTAAGAAGATAAAATACTCCCTCAAGAGTTTTTGTTTGTAAATAGAGACTTGCATTAAGCTGCTATGAACTGGCAAGCTTTCATATTATTTTTGAATGCACTGTTTTTGTCTTCATTAGTAGTTATAGCTGAGGGTAATAATACTGGAATTGTCCTGCACCAGAAATAACAATACTACTTGATGATGTGGATGTATGATGTGCTGTGGAAATTTTTGACTTTGACCTTAAACTCTTGCCTTGCCACTTCCCATGCTCTGGTTCAAGCTCTGCTGCCGGCACATTGGCACCTTAAAACAATTGGAAGGGTCACCTTTTCTGCATCTTTTGTAATTATTTCAGTATGAATGACCAGTCACTGAGGAGGAATGAGTAATCTCATTGTGATTCTCAGTTGACTCAAACTGAATTATGAGACACAATAATGCAGAGAGCTCTGCTGTTGTTTGAGTGTATATTTACTTTCAGGATCTGACTATAGACCATTGTACAAAGCATACATTGAGAGATCTTGGTACAGTCATGTGGCATGTGAGAGACCTTGGCAAAGTCAGTTTGCACTTCTGTGTTTTATTTCTGCTTTAATGTCATTTTAATGTGGGCCAACAAATGGATTGGTTGGTATTTTTTTTTCTTTGAGCTATGGATTTTTCTTTATTAAAAAGCAGAAAAGTTGTCTTGGAAGGTTGCTCACAGAAGACGTGGAAAATAATGTTTACATTTTTCTGGTCTCTGAAAACTGAAGAAGTATATGTTTGCTAAACACTGCATAGTTTATGGTGGCCTTCCCTTTTTTTTTTTTTTTTTTTTTTTTTTTTAGTATAAATTTTCCTCCATTTTTCCACAAAGTAATCATTACACATTTCCCCATGAAGCTTTATATTTCTAGGGGGCAAAAGCTATCATTTGCTTCTGCAGTTGGAAAATCTCTGGAAGGAAATTGTTCTTACTGTGAGCCCTGAGCAACTGATATCTGAATGCAGAAGTCCATTCTTTAGAATTAAGTATTACTTTCATGTTATCCTAATCTATAGCACAGATGAAAATATGTTTCTAAGCTCTGTATTTATGTACACATAATAGAAAGATTTTGGTAGTGTAGAGCCAGAAAACAAAGGAATGTCTTCATCTGTCTAGTTCCCTGTAGTATTCCATTTTTTAATTGATTTTGCTATTTGAAAATACTGTTTAAAGGCTTATACCTACCGTTTCTCAGAATTAATTTTCAATAATGATATAAGTTTAGCAGGTATGTTAATGTCCTTAACTGTCCTTTTTACACTGGGAGAAATACACTTGGATACTGGAAGTACAATTTATAACATTGCTGTTTAGCAGAAAACCTGATGAGAATACTCGGTTTCTCTGGATCTTTTGGAGGACCAAGTGTGCCTGGAAGAAAGGTCATCTTTTCTTTCAATTCCTCTTTTTCCTACTCTTGGTCTTCTTTCTCTTTTGTAGTAAATTGGTGGCCAGATTTATTTCCACTACATGCTGTCTACCTCTGTAAATTACAAGAGGAAATAAGGTAAAAGCTATGACTTCACTGTTAAATTTGTGTTAGTTTCAGGAAAATAAAGAACACTTGTTGCTGGTTGATTTTTAAGACTAGCTGTTTATATATTTTTATCTTTCTGCTTTGTATTGGCAGGGTAAAAAGCTTGAACATGCCTCGTAGCCCAACATCAAGCGAAGATGAAATGGCACAGAGCTATTCTGACTATTCTGTTGAATCTGAATCTGACAGTTCCAAAGAGGAAACTATTTATGACACAATTAGAGCAACTGCAGAAAAGCCAAGCAGCAGAATGGATGACAGTCAGAGCAACACTCTGGTGATTCGAATAATAATACCTGATCTCCAGCAAACGGTAAGGGATATTACATTATCAATTAAAAGAAGTTCAGATATTACATTATCATTTAAAAGAAGTTTAGAAAGATTAACTTTGCTGTTTTCAGTCCACAGTAAGTCTGTTTTGTTTTTTTTACGACTAAGTCAAAATGTATGTCTTGTTTGCTTTTGCATCCAATTTTTTTACCCCAGTGGTGTGTCCAACTGATTGCCTAAACTAAATCCCAAGCAAGAGAATTTATTTAGCATATTAACTTGATGTAAGCTGTGAAGTGAAATACTTGTCTGATCTGCATTCGGAGACATTTGACTGAGTAGAATAAAGAGAATTTCGAATCTAAAAAGCTTATCAGAATGTATCATATACTCTCTAGGAAAGCTGCATACATAAGTAACTCCACCATCTTCTTGTTTCTCTCCTTATGAGATAGTTTTTGATTGGCTTCACAGGAATTCACCATTCTCTCTCTTTTTAGTCACCTTTGTATATCCTCTTGCTATGAAACGATATCTTTGTTAGATAGCTATGATGTTTAGAATGTAAAAATGAGGAAAGAAACATAAAAATAGATCTTTTCTTCCTGTTATGCTGCTATGCTTTCACTACACAGTCCTATTTCTCAGTCTTCCCCCCAGAGAAATCAGCACCCTTGGTCTGGAAGAAGAAGAAAGTGTGGCGTTTCCACAGGTTTTCTACAGGTTTTACAGTGATGTGAAAACATTATGTTATTTTTTCCCATCTCCTCACCAGTTATAATAGAAATGTATCAGAAATTATAGGATTAGCCTTTTCTGATTTTCTGAAATGAATCTTTTAAGATGCAAATATTCTAACCTACAGCTATGTCTCACAATCCAAAGTCAAATGGATGAAAATAGAAAGGCTTATTCTACCACGTCTTACAGATAGAGACATTAAACAGAATTTCAATTTGTTTAAAAATGTACAAAAGATTTGATAATAAAAATGTTTTTTGTTTTTTAATTAAAAAATACATCTAGGATGTTCCTTACATATCAGAAGTCTACAATCCAGAATCCACTTTCTAGTGAGGAACTATAAAATTGTTTCTTTCGTGGCAGAATGTATAAAATGCAGGATATGAAAAGTTAGAAAAAAGAAGCTGGAAAAGCTTGCTGTTGTAATTTGTAATGGTCCTCCTAAGTGCTGCAATAGGAATAGCAATTGCATCCTGGAGAAGGTCACTGGGAATTACTTGCTGATTCTATCTAGAACCACAGCTTGTCTATGTTTTGATTAATTACCTAAATTACCTAGCCGCTGTCTGGATTTTCAGCTGATGGTGTGCATCAGACTTTCTTCATTTCAAAGGTGATTATAAAACCACCATTCTTTCGGGTGTGTCTGTTACATGCATCGCTCCATGGTGACATTTAACTTCTACATCATACAGTGCTGCCACTCAAGATCTATCTCAGATGAAATTATTCCTTTCTTTTTAATTAAGTTCATTTTTGGAATGATAGAGATGGCCTGTCTACAAGCTGATAGGAAAAAACTAGTTTGACAGTATGGCCTCAGGTGTGGTTGTAGAGCTGCTTTTTTTTTTTTTTTTTTTTTTAAACTCAATGTACAGAGTGCAGCAGAAACTCAAAGAAGTCTGTGCTGAAGCTGAGACCATTCTCTCTTCAATTCTTATATTTAAGATTTCTAGTTAAGTCTTGAACCTCTTTCTGTTGAAAATGTAGTTCCACTCTATTATTTTAAATGGTGTGAAATTAAATTCTGTAAAGAGGAGGCGGTGTGGGACCTGAGCTGGACAGCAAGGCTCTTGAGGGAACAGCTGCATTGTGGCTGCAGGGATCCACCCATAGGATCTTTGGGAAATCTTGGCTGAAACACTTATCACCTTGGATCTTTCATTTCAGTGCTATAGAAATATTGAAATCTAGTGTTGTACACAGTATCCTTTTAAAAAGGTTTTTACCTGTAATGAAGTCTTCTGCCAATGTTCCTACCAGTCTGCTGTATATTTTACAATGAGTAGATCCAAAATCAACAGAAGAATTACATTTATTTTACTTGCTAGCCTCTCTCTGATGTTAAAAACAAAGTGATATGAGTCCTCTCATTTCATCACTCCGTTTCTTAGACCAATAATACTTTGCTTATTGGTACTATTGAAACTATTATTTTGTTAAAAATTAATGTTGTGCAGGAAATGAAATAAAATGTATTTTAGGTTTTCTTCTTTATTTGTTCATTTTTATTGCTTTACTTTTCAGTATTTTTTTTCCTTTTCAATAAAGTTTTAATTAAAAATAACTCAACTGTTTTAAACAGTCCTGTAGCAGATGACCTATTTCTGATTTAATTTGTAAGCCCACAAATCCTTGTGCAATAAAGTGAAATCTGGATTCAGTTTTACAAAATGATATCTTAAATGCAGCATAACATAACTTGGAAAAGGTCACAGTTCATTATAAATTACCAATCATTGCGTATGATAATTAATTGATGTTCTCATCTGAAACTTTGAAGATGCTGTAAACCTGGCCACAGTCTTATGAAGACTTATTTTTCAGTTATTATATGAATTATTTTTTGTCTCCTTTTCAGTTCAGATGATAATCCATAGTGTTGAAACAACACATCATAGAAAGAGTAATTTCTTACTGCTTTTGTTCATCTGTATTCAAGAAAGTATCCATAGCACAAGGGCATGGAGAGTGTATAAATGAGTGACGGAATGACTTCCTGAATCACACTAATATTACTGAGGGAATGGAGCTCACAAAAAATCTTCCATACATGCGTAGGAGAGCAGACAAACAAGCTCTGTCTTGTGGCATTTAACTTCCTGATTTAATAAGCCAGAAGGTACTAAATCCTTCATGGATCTAGTGTAATCTTTTGAGTAGCTGCTTATTTGCAGTGCATCCAACACAGAGAGTTCGGGCTTGTTAATCTGATGGGAATTGCAGTAAGTGACTTTTTCTCCTCTGCTAGCTGTGGTGACCTCTCTCTGCTAGTTCAGAGAATACAGATAAGCAAGTCTGAATCTCTCTTGGGCTTGAAACTAATCCCAACCTCCTACCTCATGCCCAAAGGCAATACGCATTTTTAGTGTTGAATGTCGATTGGACATGGAGAGCTAGTGAGTGGATGGTCCTGTGCTTTCCTTTAAGAAGGATGGCATCTCTTCCCTTTTTTCTTTTCCTTTTCCCTTTCCCTTTTCCCCTTCTCTTTCTCCTTTCTTTTTAGATATTCAATGCTATTTGCATTTGCGTTTTCCTTTTTGTTTGTCAAATCTTTAATACTGACATCTTCTATCCAAAGGAATAGCTTCTATTTTGCTAGTCTGATAATCACAGTTTGGAAACTGTGTATAAAACTTTTGTCAGTATTCCTCTGACACAGCACAGTTTAGTATGATTGACATCATCATGATTCTGATGAAAAAAAGTTGGTAGTTTATTGACTTAGAATGCATAAATGTTATTCCTCTGAGATTCTGTATCATGAACGTTACTCACAAGAAATAAATACATTCCCTTTAGGGAATAATGGGTGAGCTTTGTTTCCCTTGCTTCCAGTCCTTACACTCTGTGACTTCCTCTCACCAGTACTGAGAGTACAAGGTTATAATTGACTGTATCCGTCATGATCTGAAGAGCTCTAATATTACAAACACAGTTCTCTCATTTCATCAGCCTATGATGACATGCTGTCTTGCTGCTAGATTTGGATTTTTAGTGGCCCAGTGTGATTTTGTCAGGTTTTTAGTCACTGAAGGCTTTTCCTTCCTCCCTTTTTCCCTTCCTCCCTTCCTCCCTTCCCTTTTCTATTTTAATTTTAATAGTGTAAGTAACCAGGCTTCAAGGCAAACTATGACATTTTGTCTGTTCTTGGGATGCAACAGAAAGTTGGTATGAATAAATCCCATCTGTCTATCATGTTGAAGTATCTGTTTCATGTGTATTTCTGATGTTCTTTGTCATTACAAGTTTTCTGTATTTTTTAATTATTAAGTCATAAAAGCATCCTGCTAGAAAAATGTCTGGCTTTTTTTTTTACTCAGCTGCTATCTTATTTTCTCATGGTCACTCCAGTTGCAGGTGCTGAACAGGAGGGTAGTCTCTTCCATTGCCTCATGTTGCGCTGCGCTGCTGATCTGAATCCGAAGAAAGGATTTATGTCAGATAGGCTGCTAACAATTCTGTTAACCCAGAATGATCTTAAAGCCATTCAGAACGAAAGTCAGGCTTGAATTCTGCCATGAAATTAAACGTTGGTACTAGGCTTTATAAATTCTTCTATATTTAAACCGACTGATGCAAGAGAAAAATAATTTAGGGTCTTGGTGTTTTTTTGAGGCTTCATGTCCTTTTGAAATATAGCTTGTGTTTCTGTAAAACTTCAAGAACTATTAGTATGTTTCAGTCCAGTGAATGGAAAACAGCTGAACTGCCTGCTGAACTGTTTGTCTTCCTCAAGCAGACAGTAAATCCCAATGTACTGACATCAGATTTCGTGATATCTCATTATTGACAATGCATGTTGATGCACTATTGATAGTAATTTTCTGTATGGATTTTGAACTCATTCCAAGTCAAGTACTGATTAGCTATTTATGTGAAAGAGACGAAGAATCTCATTCTCTTATGAGCATACCTTTGTTGGCTTCACTTGCAGAACTGTTTGTAATGCACGAATTAGTAAGGATGTGTATCTGTGGAGGTTTGATGTGCTTGTGGAATCCTGCAGACCTGACCCCCTCTGCAGAAACCTGCACCAGGTGAACTGCAACCCTAAGTTGTTGTGGGCATCTGCTCTTGGTATTCCAGTGCTGTCTGCTTCCACTGCTAGCAGCCTTTGCGTGTTTCTACAGAAAAGTTGGGAATCTTATTAGTGTAGTAAAGATGCTAATTCCTTTACTCCGAAGAAGATTATTTTCTTTAGAAAGACTCAGATGTCTGTTTTGAGGTGTTTATTTGTTTTACTTTTAGTCTGATTTATGCCTCAGAATGCATTATCTTAAATTCTGTTTAGCTGTGTCTGTCTCTGGCTATAAGGCTGATATTTCTATTTTATGGAAATCCTGTAATTTCCAACGAATATTGATATTTTTGTTTTGCTGAAATCAGGCCCTGCAGCCCTAGTAAGGAGCTGAAAATCTTTGGCAAAGATGATAATACGATTTCAGTAATCTTCAACATTTATAAAAATAAGAGCACTTGTGAATTAGTAGATAGGCTAGGACTGTGAGTAAATGAATCTGTAAGGTTATTAGTTTTGAAGGAGTTTCATATTTATTCTGCTATTGAGGTCTCTATAAGATATCATAATGTGGTAGAAATGTAATGGTGATATATGCATCAGATAACTCATTTTAAAGCAAGCCTTTGAGCTACTGCACAAGAAGAATTCTTCTGTGATGTTTCAGCCCAATGCAGGTGGTTAAACTCTTATTGCCTTTCCTCATGCATTAGATGAATGTGGCGATATTGAATGTGTAGAAAGGGAAGCATATAAGTAGATAAATATTGTGCATTACTGATGTAATGTGCTTAAATCCCGTAGAATTATTTTCTTTTGAAGTATGTTCTGATGAAATATGAAATTATTCATAATTTTGCCAGCTTAACATATCTTTGAGAATTAGAAATATCCACCATCATCTGCTATGCTTGCAGGTAATCAAGAATGGATAGATCACAACAGATTAGATGAAACATTGAATAATCAAGGTGTATTTAAAAAAGAAATAATAATTAAACTGCAATTGCAAATTAAAATCAAAGCAGTGTAATGTCACTGCAAGACAGGTCGTATCTTCCTTCTGCCATCCTTTTAATCCTTCATGTTCCCTTGTAAAAACAACAACAGAATATAACGCTTAAAAGCATGGGAGGTATCTGTAATTACTTGAGGACAATAAAATAAAGGTAGGCAGGAAAGCACACCTCAGAGTGAAAGCTGTCGACAGCTGTGGAGTGGAAGGGGTGACATCAGCAGAGTAGGGGGTTTATTTTTGGGGGTTCACTTGCCACAGAGTCTGCTTGTATGCTCTGGAGTTGTCAGCTGTTAGTCCCTTCTCCATTAATTTATCACTCTCACATCACACACCTCAAAATACCCTGATGTCAGTACTTGAGCCTTGTCTGAAAAACTGCTGGGAAAGACAAACCCAGTGGTAATTTTTAATAATTCATGACCGGCCACAGTGGAGCTGGACAGGACCCAATTCTGCTGTGCCTGTCTTGCTCACTTGGTCATGCCACTGCAAGATGCTGTCACAGCAGCTTCAATGGCTCTGCCAGCCAGTGATGACAAATAGAGGCCATTGCAGTGTCAGTCCTCATGTCTGAGGATTAATTCACAGAAGCACAGCCAACTCCTCTGCGTCGGCTAGTCCACTCTGCTCTGATTAAATGAATGCACAAGGAGGGCTGGTTGACTACAGTGTCTGCTCAGTTAAAAACAGTTGTGAATTCAAAGTCTTCTTGCTCCTGCTTGGTGCTTTACATTGTTGAAGATTTTTGCCATGTACTATCAAAATGGCCAAGAAGACACCGTAAGCATATAAAGTAATTGTAGCTTACGCACTTGCTAATAAAATTTCAGGATTGAAACACTCACATGAATTTGTTAGTTGGTTTGAGTTCATGGGATCAGAGGTGACATTTGGTTGTATGCTGAGTTTGCCAGGATAAATAAGTTTAGTTGAAGAAGACTAACTGCATCCATTCTATGGATGGCCTCAGAACTTCTGAAGGATGCCAGCAGACACTGCTGAGTTGAGCAGTGCAGAAGCAACAGTGAGGTTAAAGCATTTTTGTCAGCTCATACTGGTGAATTTCATTTAAGATCAAATTACTAAATAAATTCAAACACAGCATTGCTTGCTGGTTGATGGGAGGGATTGTCCTGCTGTATTCTGCACTTGGTGTGGCCTCACCTTAAGCACTGCGTGAAATTTTGTGCGTCTTAACATAAGAAGGACATCAAACTGTTAGTGAGCATCTGAAGGAAGGCTACAAAGATTGAGAAGGGTCTGGATGGCATGAGGAGTAGCTGAGATCCCTTGGTCTGCTCAGCCCAGAGCAGAGGAGGTTGATGGGAGGCCTCATAGTGATCTGCAGCTCCTCACAGGAAATGGAGGTGGTCAGCACCAAATTCTGCTCTCTAGTGTCGGCAACAGGACCCCAGGGAACAGTGTGGAGTTGTGTCAGGGGAGGATCATGTAGGGTATTAGGAAAAGGTTGTTCATCAGAGGTGGTGGATATGGTTCCAAGCCTGATGGAGTTTAGGAAGCACTTGGACAACATCCTCAGACATGGGGTTTGGGTGGTCCTCTGTGAAGCCAGAAGCTGGACTCAGTGATCCTTGTGCGCTCCTTTCAACATCCTTCATTATGTTCTATGAAATACTTGAACTCCTTAAACTCCAAAGTTTCATATTGCTCAGTAGCAGAGAAGTTGCAAAGGTTTCTGAGTTTTTCAAGTTGTCTGTTGCCTCACATCAGATAGTTCCTCTCACAAGCTTACCTCAAGATAAACTTATTTTAACTGACTACCATTTTTCTGTGAAACTCTTGCAGATCAGACTGGTCATCAGAACAGCCTAGAATCAAGTGGGTGGTTAAACATGTTGTAACATCCCTTCTTTCACTTGGCCTTTCTAACTGGTTTGCCAAGAAGGCATCTTTTCTTTGAAGAAGGACTTGGTCAGTGAAGTTTATGGAGTGACTTGAAATGTCCTGGGTTTTCATGGTGTTTGTGTGCTAGATATTATAGAAGAATGAGTGTCTGAAATATAATTCTATTGATGCAGATTTTGTCATGGCACACACAGATTTAGTGTATATATACAACACTCGTATATTTTATAGTGTAAGATACTGTTTGAATATTTTGTCATAATTCAGATCTTTTCTCTCATTTTGCTTTGCAGAAATGCATTAGATTTAATCCAGAAGCTTCAGTGTGGGTTGCAAAGCAACGAATTTTGTGCACTTTGAATCAGAGTTTGAAAGATGTCCTGAATTATGGACTGTTCCAGCCAGCAAGCAATGGTAGAGATGGAAAGTTCTTGGATGAGGAACGACTTCTCAGGGAATATCCACAGCCGGTGAATAAAGGAGTTCCTTCCCTAGAGGTATTTTTAGATGAAAAATCTGAAATAATGTTGTATTGCTCTGATACAGATTATACTGTAAACTATGTTTGAGGTTTCTGTGTGCACCTGAATTGCATTTGGGAACAGGAATCAGCAAGTATGAACTCGAACTCTTTCTCTCAGAAGTGCTAGTGTTTGCTTGCTGGTGCAGTTGTCCTACATGTCACCCCCAAAAGTCTGCAAAGAATCAGACCCTTGGGGAGATTTGATCTGGGGACTTTTGTCTCCTGAGGACATAGGAGATGTGTTTTAGGAGAGTAGGCTGTGATTTAAGAAAGAATTGTAAGGTTCTGGATTAAGATTTTGGGTATGTGATTATGTCTACTCAAGTAGGGTAACAGTTGCTTAATAATAGCCATTTGTTTCCTGCCAAAGGAGGGTCTTTCTGTCAGGAAGCTAGGCACAAAACTAGCGTTTAATTAATGTTAGTATTGATTGCATGATGGTACATCATCCAGTAATAACAAACTTTCCCCAATATGACACAAATGAAAGAAAAAAGAATCAGGGTCCAGAGAGAGTTTTGAGTCCTGTATTGTCCAGCAGTTTATTTTCTGAAAGTCGATCTTTGATGTTCATATTATAGCCATAAGCAAAATAAATAACTGCATTGTTTTCTCTGCCATGTTTGTTCCAGAGTTTTGTTTAATAAGCGTTCAGTTGGTAAAATTATTCTCACAGCAGCTAAAGGGTTGCAATGCGCAGGTTAAAAGTGGGCTTTTATAGAATCTGGTATTAAAGCTTCCTACAGTGTAGTCTTGTTGTCCAGCAAATGTGCTGCATTCTTTGAACTGGGTATATTATGATGAGATAATAACAAATTATAACTATGTAAACCCCATGATTCTGGCCACAGATGTTTCCATGCTAGCCGAAGGGTAGCAAACTGCACACAGAGACAAAAGAGACAATCCTGTGAACCTCACCCACAGGACCAGTCCCATTAAACATCAGGAGAACTGTTCCCATGTTCTGCCCGTGTTGATTTTACAGGAGTTGTTTCTAAAAATTTAAATTTTAGAAGTGCTAAGCTGATATTTTCAAATATGTTTTTTTTTGTTTGTTTAACATGACTCTTTAGGCTTTCTTTCTGCCTGAGACCATAAATAAAAGTGCTGAGATGCCCTTAGGAGTAAGCTCCTTTCACTGTAATTCTTGCTCATTTATGTAGATTCTGGAGACTGTTCTCATTTCCTATATAATTCCACTCATCTCGGTACATTTATACAGGATAGACATTTTGCTTACATGAACTGTACAACTATAATAACTCATCTTTTATGCATAGTGCTGATTGTAGGTGAATATTCAAAATAAAATAGTAGATCTTTTTTATGAATATTACTTAAATCTACATACTTTGGATAATCCTTTCTGGTAAAGTCAGAAATGTTTTTGTTGCTAGTTTTTAAGCAAAATATGACATTTTAAATTTTTGTATATTTGTTTATTGTTTCTTCCTCTCAGTTTCGATACAAGAAAAGAGTGTACAAGCAGTTCAATCTTGATGAAAAACAGCTGGCCAAACTTCATACAAAGGTATGCCCAGTTTACTGGGGAAGTTAGTAAATGCCTACTCAGAAAACTAAGGTGTCTGAGAAACTGGAAATAAGAAGTTTATTGCCACCTGAGTGAATTGCAGAACAACAAGCAACATGTGTTTCCCACAAAGATAGGGATGTGAATTGTGATCTGTGATTTTTGCTCATAGAAAAATGCCTGTGTTTGACTCTTACACAGGTGTACAAATAATATCTAATGAACATTTCTACACAAATACAGTGTGTTTTTAGCATGCTGCAAAAATGTGATCTATGTCTTCAGACTCATCTGCTCGTCCGAACAATAATGATTACCTTACCAATCTAATTTGTTACTAAATTAATATTTATTTCATTTTTTGTTAAAACTATCAACAACTGAATCTTATTGTATTTGATTCCTGAACTTTACAAACTGTAGGGTGTATTATCATGGTAAAAATTTGGTTCTTCAAGAGTGTGAATTAGTTCAGTGATGACAATGTACATATAGACAGAATGACAGAATATTTCACTTTAAGTCAAAATTTTCCTTTCCAACTAGATGATGATTCATTTGTCACTCTTTATTTCAGGCTAACTTGAGAAAATTTATGGATCATGTCCATCATCTCTCAGTGGAAAAAATCACAAAAATGTTGGACCGAGGACTGGACCCCAACTATCATGACCTAGAAAGTGGAGGTCAGAACAATAAAAGTAGCAGCATAACATTGGGTTTGCTCAGCCTAAACTGATTAACAGGTTAAATCTCATGCATTCTATCTGTTGCCTTTGCATCTTTAGCCTAAAGGTATCTTTATGGTTTTGATGGCCAAGGGAGGAAAATGATCATTCATGATTTTTGATCAGTACTTTTAACTTAATATTTTATAAGATTTTAAAGCAAATGCTCTTTATTTTATAAATCTGATCATTTCTTTTTCATGTATATACTACTCTCTTCTTCAGAAACACCACTAACTTTGGCAGTTCAACTTGACAATACAGTAGAAGTGATAAAAGCTCTGAAAAATGGAGGAGCACATTTAGACTTCAGAGCCAGAGATGGAATGACAGCTCTGCACAAAGCAGCCAGAGCCAAAAACCAAGTAACCCTCAAGGTAGATGCTTTCAGTAGCAAATTATACATTACTTTATGCAGAAAAATATATAAAGGAGAATGCTTTCATCCTCAATGGATCCATTAAGTTGTGTTTGTTCTGGTGCATTATAGTCTTTCAAATCTTATGATTTGCTTTCAATAAAGGGTCTTTTTACTTTCAATTCTTGATAGGGAAAAAAAGTAGTGAAATGTAAACTTATTACTGATTGATAGATTGGGACAGATCTGCTTGAGGAAATAGTGATAGTGTTATTACTGCTTATCTCTTGGGAAGCAAGTGCCAGTAAAATGGATTATGCATTGTATCTTTACAGTCTTTCCTGTTTTCTTTCATATTTTAACAAGTATTCTTAAATCACCTTGATAAACTAGATTCAATCTTATGTTTATGGCATTTGCTTATTTCCTTTTGACAGATATTCAAATTATTTGGTATATTTGATAATGTATTCTGTAAATGAAGAAGTAAATGTTTTTCAAAGGTGATGAAGCATTTTCAGAATGTGAGTTCTGAAATTTGTATAATATGGAAACTGTACATTGTCATTCATCCTTACCTTGTTATCCCTGTAAATTTCTTTAGGTTCTACTTCTTTTGAAGTCATTCCTTGCTTAACTTACTCTTTGTCACAGCCTATTATTTCAGCTTTTAAATAAATGAGCTATAAGTAGACATAACAAATATCACCTTCTGATTTCTTTTTCAGGGAGAAAAGCCCCTTTTCACTTGTGAGTCCCTTCAAAAAGCAGTTTTTGCTGTTTCTGTTTGTTTTCAGACTCTTTTAGAGCTTGGAGCATCTCCTAACTACAAAGACAGCTGTGGCCTGACACCGCTGTACCACACTGCTGTTGTGGGGGGGGATCCTTACTGCTGTGAACTTCTTCTTCATGAACATGCTACAGTTAGCTGCAAAGATGAAAACGGATGGCAAGAAATTCATCAGGTAGGGAAGATGAGTTTTTGTTTAGAATTCAAATTGTACTGGGAAATGTAATCTTCCTGTACATTCTATGTGCAGAAACATACTGTATACATTCTGTGTCTAAACAAATACCATTTCTATACATTCAGCCCTTGCACATTCAAGTATGGAATTATTGATTATTGCTTTGCATCCTGCTTTTGCAAACGCTTACTGTAGATTTTGTTGCAGAAATTGCGCTGGCTGCTAATGATATTTATCCGAAGGATACTTGGATATGTGAGTGTCTTAGAGATACTCTAGTTAAAAGAAAGAAAGAAAAGGAAAAAAAAAAAAAAATCGATCTTTTGTTAGCAACTAAATGATAATTTCCCTGGTAAAACTTTTTGTCTGTTAAACATACTCTCTTCTTTCTTTTTGAACTTTACAGGGAAGATTTAGATTCAGGATTCTGCTGCTAGAATCATGTAGTATGTTGTATTGTAGGTAGTTAAATCCTCACAAACTCATAATCTGAGTTCAGTTTTAATCCCTTGCATATATGGAAACTGAGATTCTAATTGTTTTTCTTCTGCTGTTTGTACATGGTGTTCTTTGTCTTTTCTTATAACTTGCCTGGTGGATAAAAATGGGAATATGCAGCATGAAAACAAACAAACGAAGAAAAAACCCCACAAAACTTTTTACATTCCTACTTAGGTTATCTAGGCTCAGTTTCTCTTCTATACAAAGTTCATTTAGTACACAGCTATGTTTCTTCTTTTCTTTGAAAGAAATGGAAGATGGTTTTGTTACCAGGTTTGCAGAAAGAATCTGAAAAAAGTTTTTATTTAGTGTGTATGTGTGTTTAAATCTGGATTGTCTGGATCCATCTAGTAAGAAGTAAAAAGAATTAATGCACTGTCATAATTTCTGTGCCCCTGAAGGAAATGGATTGTATAGATTGAAGTATGTCGGTTGCTCCGAAAGTAATGCCTCCTATTTGTTTCCGTGGAAACTACAGCAGTAACAGAGAGAACAAAACCACTATTTGATAGAGCAAATTCCCATCTGCAAAACACTTCTTTTTCAATTCAGTAATCATGAATTCACGCAGATGAGCTGATCATGATACTCTTCGTTTCATGATGTAACTATTGTGCATAACCATCCAGAATGTGGCTTATCTTTCATGACACAGTCACCACTGCTGAAACACACTATTCACCACCTCACTGTGTTCACATACACTGGTCTCCCCATAAGCATTCAGCAAGCATCGATGAACATCAATGGTTGCCATTGTTTCCACATGGAGGAATTCCAACTGCACACGTTTGCTTCTTATACATGTCCATGTTGGATGCCAATTTCTAACACTGCCCCTGTGCTGCCATCTGTTGCACAGCAACAAAATGGAATAGAATATTGGTGGGAAGGTTCAACCTCTACAGTCCCACTATCAGCATCTGCTTCTGATGCTGTCGGCCAACATCATAATGAAATAGAAGGCATTACTTATGGAGCAGCCATTCTCCTAGCATTTGTCAGTGAATTAAGGAAGACAGTGACATGATACAATCACATATATTGCCTGCATGAAGAAGGCAAGGTTATTTTGCATGGCAAAGAAATACTTTTTAGGGAGCGTGTTTTTAATTTTGTTAGAAAATCTGCAGAAAATAAGCCTCCAAGCTGCCCCTGTAGTAATGACAAAAAGGTAAAGTGTTCTGCTGTGCAGTAATAGGAGTAAACTAAATATCCTCTTGATATACTCATCCCTTTCTGTTGATTATAACAGGGAGCCCTCATTAACAGTTTGAACAGCTCACCTAACATGTATCCCCCTGACAAGGGAAATGCGTTTCCCTTGTATTTGTTGTCTTCCAGAGCTCCCAAAAAGCAGAGAAAACATTTCTGTCAGATTGGCAAAGAAAGGAAGAAGGTCAAATCCTGCTCTAGCAAGGAAGCAAGGCGAGAGAAGGGCCTGGCTTTAGTCCAGCTTGTTGTATTAAGAATAGAAAGTTGAACACCTGCACATTCATATCCAGATGTTGACTGACTTTAAGAAGCTGGAGAGAGCTGATAGCTAAATATGGCTCATTATGCATTTGGTCTAATATCCAGTCAGAAACACAGCTTTGATTCGGTTCTGTTTCTCCCTTTTGCACAGTTTCAGTTGCTTGCTTTCTGTTGCTTAACCTTAAACCTTTCTGTTCTAACATCAGCTGACACGATTTTGGCAAATAATGTGTAAATAAATAAACTAATAAAATGCTGGGGAATTTTCTTTCTATATGATGAAATTTGAAAATTGAAGATGGTGTGGTAGTAAATGTATTAGCCTGGGATTTGGGAAATCCAGTTCACTCCCAGATGTGTCACATTTAATCTTATGTTCAGCAGTACACTTAATTCTTCTGATTCAAATTGCAAGATGTGCAGGTGATATAATCCCCAGTGAAGTCAGTGTAATTAGGTACCTACAGCAGTGTTGTATATAAGCATCTCTCAGTTTAGATTCTGTGTTATTGTATAGGAAAAATACTAATTTGAGACTGTTAAGGTAAAAATATTACGAACATTAAGATGCTCAGTTGGTGCACTATAGAGAAGAAGGGAGGCAAGAACTTGAGACTAATGAATGAAATGAATGTGATTTTTCTCAAACTTCTTTGCTGATCAGGGAAGTTTAAAATTTTAGTGGAGTCTTTTTCTTTATCAGTTTATTTCCAACTATTTAAGGTCTAATGGTTTATCTCTGTGACTGAAAGTAACATTTGACAGTGTTAGAAGTTAAGTGGCAAAACACTTGAAAGGAATGCTCTTTAGGATCTTGTGTACACGGTGCATCTGCTGACATCACAGAATCTGTTTTTTCGAACTACTTTGACCGCGTTCTCGCAAACCTGAAGAGCGGAATTTGAAAATCTGATCGCCTTTAGTGCCATCTAGTGGACAATTTACCAAAGATTTGTGGGACAAAAATCTATTTTCCGTTAACTGTCAGACATGATGAACATAATAAGAATATTGGTTCCGTTTATGTATCCTATCTAAGAATATATTATAAAAATATCAACATTTGTATTTTACTGATAAGTTACTGATAAGGATATGCTTAAACTTTTGCACAGATTTGGTGTACCTGAAATGCACATAACTCAGTTTTCAGACGTATATAGATCTGAGTCTTGTCATGCAGTCCAGGGGTGGTTTTGAAAGTTAGGTCCCAAGTAAAGTAGTATCTTCTCTGATAAAAGACACTGGCCTGGTCTGCTTAACTGATGCAACTAGATTGTATAATAATGGAGACAATACGCGTCTCTTAATAGGCTTGCCGATATGGACATGTCCAACATCTGGAGCACCTTCTCTTCTATGGTGCTGACATGTGTGCGCAGAATGCATCGGGAAACACAGCGCTGCACATCTGTGCTCTTTACAACCAGGTGAGCAGGCACCCACCTTCCTTGCTTTTGAACAGTGGTCCTAGAAACTAGAAAATACGTAATAAAGCACATTCTATTCTATTATCATTTTATTCACTAATTACATATGAAGGCTGCTCATCTATGGTAGCAAGATTATACCTATTCACTGGAAATGCTGTCAACATCATGTATTACTGAACTGTGTTTTTTAGTATCATATCTGAGTATGGACCTATTGCTGTTTTGTTGGAATTTAAATTAGAATTAAATAAGAAATATGTAGAAAATACTGTGCAGATATATCTCTAGATTGTACAGAAGATATCTCATTCCTTGCTGTTTACAGCTTGTATAGTCATTTGCAAATAAAAGAACCATTTTGATTTGATAACATTCAACATGCTTTATATGTATAGTGAAGAGGGAATGAGTTTTACAACTGTGTTAAAATCCTGCATGTAGAATGTTGCATTAAATTAAAAAAAACACAAGTCATGAGATGTGACTCTAACTAACAAAAAGCTGTTAAAGCATCTGTTTCTTAATTAATTACCATCTTGCCTTTTCTGAAGTCTTATCAAAGCAGATCCCTCAAGTATCTCTAAAATAACCTCGACAGTTTTAAAAATAGGTTTTGGAGAATAATTTGACAATTTTCAAGTCTGCTGGCTTGATGTGTGCGTCATAATTGAAATAAATTCATAGACTCCTGTTGTACAAATCTTCCTCAGTAATGCTGATTATTGTTTGAAGTACGCAGCATAACAGTGGGTAACGTGCCGCTATGGGATTGCTTGTTGCTCAGTCTGCAAGCTTTAACAGGCCATTAAGTACCTAGAGCAACTAGGTTAAGGTTAGCATGTTTTCTTCACTTCTATAGTCACTCAAAGGTTCTGCAAGTTAACACTTTTCAAGATTTCTATCCAGAAAAGTAAAATTCACATTCTCAGCAAAAATTTTACTTGTAAGCTTCACATCAGGAACTTAATACACAACTAACTGTAAGCTCTTCTGCTGAGTATTTTAAAAATATATTTTCAAACTTCATTTATTTTACTTTTCCCAAGTAAGAATTTTGAAGTTTGGGTCATAGTGCACATATAAACTTAAAAACGTGAACTCGTCTTTCTCTCATATTTTTTAAAATTTTATATTATTTTAACAACTTATTGCAGTATTTCAATAGCCGTAGCTGTTTACAAGACCACACACTTTTAGCAAAGGTTAAACAGTATGAAAATTGGAATTTTTTGTGTACAGATGTATTGTTTTGACCCTGGTGGAAAAAATCATTCTGTGGAACACGTAGCCCTTACTGAAATTTCATCTACAAATCATGGGTATTTTTGAAGCCAGTTAAATTTGGCTCTGAGATTGGAGTTTTACTGCAGTGTAATGATTTCCTTTCCTTAATTAGGAATATGTAGATTTTTTTTCTCTAGGTGCTGTGAACCGTAACCTGTATTAATGTTTTCAGTGTCCTTTTTGTTCAAAAGTTGTTGTTAACTAATGTGGAAGGAAGGAACTGTGACCTTTTTTTGGCTGAAGAGGACAGGAACAGCAAAATTCTTCTTTCCTTTTGATTCCTGTAGATGGAGTCATTACCCATTGAATTTTTCTCTTCCATCTTTCCCCAGGGAATTTTCTCAGGATTTCAGCAATTCTATTTTCCTAAGTTCGAGCTAAATGCTCATCTGAATACATTCTTGCTTTTTAAAGTTGTTTTTTTGTTTTGTTTTGTTTTGTTTAATATTCACTAATACAGAGCACAGAAAAAATAGTGAAAAAAAATTTATCTAGGTATTTTCATGTTTAGAGTTACAGATAATACACCTTAAGTACAGATATCAGTGCAAGCAAATGAGACAATTAATTATACAGTAGAAACACTTGTGATGAGAAAACAAAACTGTTGTGAAATATGACCAGGTATGTATAATATCCTAAGATCATAGAATCATGGAATGGTTTGGGTTGGAAGCGACCTTTAAGATTGTCTAGTTCTAGCTCCCTGCTCTAGACCAGGTTGCCTGGCCTTGAATGCTTCCAGGGAAGGGACATCCTCAGTCTTGCTGGGCAACCTGTGTCAGTGTCTCACCACCCTCAAAGTAAAGAATTTCTTTGTAATATCTAGTCTTAATCTACCTTCTCTAAAACCACTGTCCCCCTGTTGCTATGTCCTTCAAAAAAGCCCCTCCCCAGCTTTCCTGTAGGTCCCCTTCAGGTACTGGAAGGCCACTGTAAGGTTCCCCCGGAGCTTCTCTTTTCCAGGCTGAAGAGTCCCAGCTCTCTCAGCCTGTCCTCACAGGGGAGGTGCTCCAGCCTTCTGATCATCTTTGTGGCCCTCTCTGGACCTGCTCCAATAACTCCATGTCCTTCTTGTGTTGGGAACTGAACACAGTACTCCAGGTAGGGTCTCATGAGAGCAGAGTAGAGGGGCAGAATCACCTCCCTCGACCTGCTGGTCACACTTCTCTTGATGCAACCTAGGATACGATTGGCCTTCTGGGCTGCAAGCACACACTGCCAACTCATGTTGAAACTTTCATCAGCCAACACCCCCAAATACTTCTTGTTGGGGCAGCTTTGAAGCCATTCTCTGCCTAACCTGTATATGTGCTTTTGCTTGCCCTGACCCAGGTGCAAGCCTGATGAAGATGAACAGTAAAGATGATATACAGGAAATAGTCAGAAATTGTAGTATTTGAAAAGCAGGCTAGAACCACAGAAGGTTTCTGGCAGATTACAATTGGTCATATTTTACAACAGTGTAGACTAGTGACTTCAGGGTACTATGTATTAATGTAAAAAGAAAAATGTTTTCAAAGGATTTCATTTGCAGATTTCAGCAGTTTAGAAGGATTTAATTCATGCATTTCTCTTTTCTTTACAAGAAAGATCACATTTGGTTTGCTCTATTAACTATTAATAATTTCATAGAGAAGAGAGAGAAAGTAAGCCTCAAGACTCATACATTAAATGTTTAGCACTTGTAGCAGAAATGCTAAGTCACAATTTGAACCAGTGAATGAATTTCTGGTGATAAGGCAGGGCCAACACAGGGGAGCTCAGGTGTATGCAATGTGCCTGAGTGACTGGAAGGGGTGGAGCCAGGATCCTCCCCTTCCCAGACCTCATTTAAGTGTTGGCAACACTTCTCACGGTAAGCAGCTTCTTCTCCCCCCCCCCCCCCATGCCTTTGACTCTTAAATTTGAGCAAATCCTCATTTGCTGTGGCCTTGTTCCTTGGTTCTCTTGCTGTGCTTTCCATTGTGTTACAGCACTGAAATGAGTGAAAAGCAAACCAAAATAACAAAAATGCTTCCCCTCCCTCCCCCCTCTCACCTCCCTCCCCCAAAAAAGCAGCAAAACATCTGAAACAAGAAAAATAGGAGGAAACAAGCACAAACCCAACCATCAAACAGAATAAGCAAATGGAATTGGTAAAACTGCTTTGTTTAATTTTTAACAGTAGGGGAGTATGCCCTTTATCACAAGTACCTTACTGTTCCTTTAACAGTACTCTTATCCCTACAGAATAGGCAAAAACTGCACGGGAGCCAATTTTATTGTTAACAAATATGTTTTCTGTAAGATCTAACCTCTTAAGTATGAAATTTTCAAGGTACAGTTTAAAAAAAAAAATTAGTAAGATGTTTACAACTTACATTCTTTTTTTTTTTTTTTTTAATATAAATTTGCAAGTTATTTCTACTCTACACAATTCAAAGAATGTAAAGCCCTGTCAAAAATACTAAAAATGCTACTTTAGTAACTTCATTTCTTAAACTTGTATGCATATTTGACGTTGCTTATATAAGAAAATACATACCAAATGTATCTCGTAGAATCGACCTCTCTTCAGGATTGCTATTAAGTAGTTTACTTTTCTACCATTTTCAGGAGAGCTGTGCCAGGGTGCTGCTATTCCGTGGAGCAAACAAGGAGATTAAGAATTACAACAGCCAGTCTCCATTTCAGGTAAAAAACAAACACACACACAGAGAAAAAAAAAAAATGAAAATGAATGCCCTTTCTTTCTGCTGCACATCAATGTCTATATTTTCTGTAGACGTTATTCACACAACCATACCAACCCACCCCAACAACAAAGAAAAACCCCCCAACTTTTACTTTTTTGTAATGTGGTTTGTGGATTCTTCATTCTATGGATGTGGTGCCAAAGAACTGGGATATGTTTCAAGGACAGGGTTGAGTTGAGTGCCCTATCAATTAAAATAGTTGAATTGTCATCTCTGTCTCTGCAAGGAAAGTCTTTCTCTGGATCAGTCAAAATTTGCTAGATGTTTTTTCATTATTTGCTTATATTAAAGTACTTTCAGAAAGCTTAATTAAAAAACTAAATGGAAGAAAATTGTCCGAAAGAGTTGCCAGGTATGTCTGACAACCTTAAGCCCTTATTTCTGAAGCAGCCTTAATTAGTCTGGTTTTCAGTAAAACATTCATAACACAAACTGGCATGTGAGAAATAGAGATGAAAGCTGCAATGTTTTAAGAAAAAGTAACAGAGAAAAATCTATTCTGCAGAAAAGGGTGCTTCTGGAAGACTGATGGTATAGTTGCACTAAGTGGAACTGTCTTCTTTTGAAACATGAGGGGACCATTTCTCAAAATCAAGTATTCTTTAAACAGTAAGAAATCCTGACTTACCCTTGCACACTCCGTCTCCCACTGCATTCTGGTCCTTAATTAGATAATCTTGGCTTAGAATAATAATAATAATAATAATAATAATAATAATAATAATAATTAAAAAACCCCCACACACATGCACACAAGTGCGAGAAAAAAGCCACCCATGAAATAAAACACTTTTTCTCTCATTCTTTGACAAATGAAATTGATGGAATATTTGCTATGTCCATGTAGGTCTCTAACTTAGTTTCCCAATGTTATTAATGCCTGTAAATATTAGAATCTTAAAAAATAGCTTGGGCACATAATCCCGCATTTGTTTAATTAGTTCTGTAATTTGAAGGTTTTCTGGACATAATTTATATCTCTCAAGCTTCAGAGTTCTGCTTGCAAATTCCAGCCAGATCATTGTTTTCTCTGGGGACTGTTTTACCCAGACTGGAGAAACAACATATGAATTTAGGGACCATTTTCAGGCTGCTAATAGTTTGACTTCTAAATATACACTACACACGAATTCATGAAGTTGTGGATAATATTTATCACTGCACCTTATATTAGAGAGTGATTTAATTGGATGATTAAAAATGGAAAAGAGGGATCTCTAATGTTTCAGTGGGTGAATTCCAGTGTCATTTGTTACTTTGAGAGACTAGATTATTTTATTTCTGTATCTGAGATTCACTTTTCCTTTTGTTTTAGGTGATTATGTAGGGAGGTTGGTTGGAAAGCAAAGCAATTTCTGCTTGTCTTCCTCTTTCTACTTAATGCTGCAAATTTGTTACTTTTCCTCTGAAGTTATGAAAACATTGAAAAAGACAGAATATTCAATCTTTGTAAATGCTAGTACTGATGATTATAGGGCATCAAGGAGTGAAGGATGACTAGCTAAAACCAAATAAAATTGGAATAGCAAGTGAGCACAGAGACAGGAGAAATAACCTTGAGAGAAGAGACTAATTGTGGAGGTGCACATGCCCTTAGGGAATAAAATGCTTCTATTTCTTATCATTTAGTATATGCTAACACTTCTGATATTTGGGCTTCTGTCACACCCTCTCCTAGTATAAACAGAAGGACTGAAAATTAGGTTGGATTTGTTCTATCATTGTCTTTTTTTGAGCATGTGGATGTGGAAATTGTTTCCATCTTTTTACTTCATTCTGTCTTGTAGGTGTAAGGAATGTAAGAAATGATTTAGTTTTTCCAAATGTAGTGAGTAGAGAAACCCTGGTGGCAGCATTGTAATAAAGCAGCATTAGAATTAATTCTTTGCCATCTGTCTGATGCTGACCCAGTCAATCAGACACCACAAGTGGAGCTGTTATAAAATTATGCAGAATCCCCTTGAGTTAATAGGATTTTGCATACTAAAATTGTTTACTCATGTAATCAGTAGCAAGGAATGTTGAAGAATCTCATATGTACATAATGAGAACACTTGTAGCTGCACCTTCTATTCCTTTGAGTAACCTCCATTATGTTGTTTTCTGAGAAAAATCTAAAAGGATTCCTTTAAACTGCTGCTTACAAAATTGACTGCATGAAAATGGATCCTTCCTGTAAATACAAAGTATCCATATATCAATACATGTGTATTTTGCATTCAAGGCCTGCCAAAAATGTATTTATTTTGGTGAAAATTAGGAGCACACTTTGACTTTTGTATCTCGCATTTGTGGCAGATGAATGTCCTATAATTTTACCGCACATTTAAAAAATATAAATAAAAAATGGAGCAAGGAAATGTTCACGTATTTCCAAACCATGGTGATGCTGAAAATAAGCATGGGTTCACAAGATCATAAGAAAAAAAGCCAATCCAAGTTAAACTGTGTACCATTAGATTCAGGTATCCCATACTGAGTTCCTTGTAGAGTTCTCTGCCTGAGATCTGGCTGTCTTTTTTAGCATTTCAATGTCTAAAAGAATTAGTATTGGAATGACATTGCCAGGTATCAAAGCCTGGAAAACCTTGTGTATGTTTCCTAATTGAATGCATAAGTGTTAATTAGCTACTTTCAAAGAAGTGTTCTTCATCCTGACTGATTGCTCAGATCTATTTAGTAATCAGTACTGAATACAGTTCGTGTCATCCAGAGTTCAAAGTCTGCTTTTGACTGTCAACTGCAGAATCTTTTGCTGATAGGATGCACTCTGCAATAAGAGTATGGGGCAGAAGAAATTCCACTGAGTTTTTTCCGAATAAGCAATAATGCTGACATAAACTATTATATCATCTCTATTTGTGTTCCAAGTAGGTTAGGACAATTCTTGTATCATTGTCCTCAGTATAGGCTTGAGAACCTTTTGCATATTATGTATTTTGATTAAAAGCGGATGAACAGTTACAGTTAAGATGAAACCTGTGCCACATCATTATGTGACATTGTTAGTTCTGTTGGTTAATCAGTTGCTTACCCATCATGTCTTGACTGAGTATCTGAGAATCTAAGTACCATATATGGTAATTTTTCTGTGCTAACAGAAGGGATAAATCTATCAGCATTACAGAACTGGAAGTGCTAGCTAATAATATGCTGTTATGTATGTATGAGCGGGTTTGTGCTTTCATTCATAGCACTGAACTTGAACGTGCTCTCAACCATGACTGCTGTAAGTACTACTGATGCCTCCATAGCCATTTGTAGCTTCTGACAGAGTTTGCCAAACATGTTTGCCACCATCATATAGTGGATTGAGTTACAGCTTTCATAAATGAAATGGTGAACTTCTGTTCCAGATGTAGGTTGGCTTTCAAGTTTCCAGTGGTTTTAGGTGTTTTTTTTCCTGTTAAAGTTTCTTTTTTATTACTAAAAATAAGAACAGAATCCTGTTTTTTGACCTCCTGGCAGCTGCAAAGAGATGTACTGAAAAACTTCCTAGATGTTCTTTCGAAAAATCCATTATATCTTACCAACATCCATAGATTAATGTAAAATTTCTTACCTGACGATCATTATTCCATTAACTCAGAAATATCACTTATCCAGTGTTTACAAGCCATTGATATTGTATTGTGCAAGTTCAAAAGGACATGCACGTTGTTTATAATTTTTCTTTTACTTAGCATAAGTCCTGTGTGAATAATTCATATGGTTTTTTTTTTTCATACTGTCTATAAACACTTCCAAGCTTAGAGCTAATAGAACTAATGACCAGTGTGTTTAAAGCATATGTGTTCAAATATGCTGAGGAATTTGCATTTAGTGACATTCAGGGCTGTATCTAAGGGTGATTTCACTCTCAGAAGTGCCTTGTTGTTGACCACTGCTGTCTCAAGTCAACACGGTCTTTTAATGTGCAGATATATAGACAGCACGAAGAACGACCATCTTCCGGTGCAGTTCCACTGCAGGTAGAATTGTTCCTTTCAATGTCTTGGCTGTGCATCCATTTTCAATTGCTCATATTTTTGCCAGATTTTAATCATTTGAAAAGAAATTTTCTATGCCTGGTTCATCAGGCTGCATAGTTCAGAAAAACAAAATGATTCAGCTGTTTCTGAGTATGGGTGAAGGAAAACATGTGTTGTTTTTCTCATACTGGAAAACTCTGTTGACCCCCCTCTCCTTGTCCCATCTCCCCTATGGTGTGATGTTGTTTTGTTTTCTTTAATTGCCCCACATGCTGTTAGTGATCTCTGTATTAGTAACACAACAGTGTAAAATGGCTTGCAGCCTGACTCAAATCCAGGGGCTCCAAAACTAGTTGCATATTTGGAAGCTTGCTAGGGGGATACAGATGTGCAGAATAGGGCACTGGTAAGTAAGAATGGCATTTGAGAACTTGCAAGTGGGTGGAAAAGTTTGGGACTGGCTGAGTCTGAGGCTGAGAGGCAGTGAAAGTTCAGTAAGAGCAAGATAGATAAGGGTCTTAGGAAGACTTCTATCAAAAGTGTCAGAAGAAAAAATAAAAATCAGTTCAGGGAAAATGGTGACTGACTATATGGAAAAGGGGGTCTGAGCTGGAAAGCCAGGGAGGGTAGGGATTTCTCAAGGTGGAAGTACATATGCTAGCAATCAGTCAGAAAAAAATTCATCTGTTATCCAGCATATTGCCATAATGACTTCCCAAAGCTCAGTTTTGATTTAGTTTATTTTGCAGAATCTCTTTTTGGTGGAATTTCTAGGCAAAGGACAAAAGGTTGTTTCCAGGTATTTTTGTCTCTGACTTATTTTTGAAGGGTAAAACTGATAAAGCAAACTTTAAAACTGAAAATCTCTGTCCAGTGCCTGAAGAAGTCATTTTTATAAATACAAAGAAATGTTAGAATATGTAACTGTTGTGTTACTGGAATGTAGCAACTAGAAAAGGACTTCTTTTTTGCCAAGTTTTTGTTTTTATATTTGCATCCTAATTCCTTCCCTAAAGCACCTGTGCAAAGAATGCATCATTGGATACTGCGTGTTATTGGCAAAAGAAGTCTCAAAATATCTCTTTTCTCATGATATGTTCTGCCTTTAGTCAGACCTTAAGCTTATTCCTGTTTTCTTCCTGCTTTGAGTGAAATCATTGAATTCATTGTTACGTGTTTGTGTTGGCTTATTTTTTATCCATGTTTGGCCACTGATTAGTTATATTTTGTTTTGCAGTACAAAAATAACAGGTAAAAGACAATCTGCCATAGAAAATTATGCAGTCTAGTTTACACTTACTCAAGATTTGAATATTGATGTAGAAGATTCAAAGACGTAATCATTTTTAATAATTGTGGTAGAAGAAAGTATGTTTTCAACTGCACACAAGTGATGATACAAGAATAAAATACTACATGAGCTTACATATGCATATTCACCATCATTTTCATAAGAAGAGATTATAAAATTAAAAAGAAAAGTCTCATGGTGATACACTCAGATGCAAACAGTGATTAGTTATGACATGTTTTCTCATCATTTACCTTGAAGTGCTATTTATAGAAGAACACATGTTCTCATTTGAGAAAAAGGATTTTTGGGAATCCTGTACATCACCTCCAGCATACTTATGCCTTTGTGCTGATATGGTATCTGCTATAATATTAGGGGAATTGTTGCCAAATGGAAATATACCTGAGAATAGAAGATGGGAATACCTGGGATAGAAGATGTTCCCATTAACACTTCCAAGAAAAAAGTGTTCAGTGGGAAGCTAGAAATGACCTAGGTTGTCAGTAGATTTACTGCTGTTGTTAATTTTGAAGCATTGACAAACTGTTAGGCAAAAGCTTCTCCTTGCTTGTGCATGAAGCACAACTCCCAAAGGTCAGTATTTAGTTCATTATACAGTTGGTGACAACAAAGCAAAATGTTGTATGCTCACTGAGAATGTGGGACAGCAAAGATGCACTGCTTTTGTAACAGAAACTGAAAATTGGGGCCTCTATATTTTACTGGGCAGAAATGGTGGGTTTGTATCCCAAGAACCTTTGCCTTCTCCTTAGATCTTTTTAGCCACCAACTCTGCATGTTACACATCTTTTGCTAATACTTTTTCCTGTCTTGGATAAGTTGAATTTGGGAAGAGATACAGGAGCAGAAAAATATATGTACGTATGTAATGAGATTTAAATCCATTCCCCTTGACCCAGCAATGGTTTGCAACGCGCTGGCTAATCACTCTCCTCTGTCTTATTCTTTGCCATTTTTCAGAAAAGTGGACAAATTGAAGTAATGTGGTAAAACACAAAGAAATTAAATTATGCGATCATCTGTATTGCAAAGAGCAAAATATTGCCACACTTGAAGGTACTTAAAAATACTTACAGCAGGTTCTAAAACAAAACAAAAAAACAATTGTGCAGCAACATCAGCTTTTGTGTCTGCAAACTTATGGAGGAGTGTCCATGAGCTGATTCTTTATACTGTACTCAGTGTGCGATCCCACACGTCTTATCATCCCCTTTGTGCTTTCTCTTCCTGCTCAGGCAGGAGCTGAAGTGCCTCAGGTGTCTGTCTATGGACCAATATTTCACTGGGAAGTAAAGTGTCCCTGAGGTAGCTAGGAGCCAATCTGTTTGTTTGTTTCCACCAAATGGATAAACTTCAAAAAGCTGAGAAGCAGCTGAAACTAGGTTATAAAAGGGAACAAATTAAGCAAACTAAATTGTAAGGGTCACTACCAGTTCTTGCCTCCAAGTGAGAGATGCTGGTGTGCAGTGCAGACGTGATGAGCTGTCATGGAGAAGGTTGCAGGAGGTAATGTAGATCTCTGTAATTTTAATTTAATTATAGAGTTTTGATAGCCAGACTGAATATTGCTCTTATTATTTTATTTATACTATCTCCTACAAGAGAAGGCAGCAAGGGTAAGTTCTTAACTGGCAGGGCTGTAACTGAGCAGTCACACATATATTGTCTAATCCTTATAAAAAGGTCAGCTGTGCTGAACTCTCTATATTTTTTGTTCTTGCTTTAAAGATCACAGCAATCTTGTCATTGGAGAATCTTCATTTGATTGTTGTGTATAAAGGGAGCTGCTTTTGCATTTTCCTTTCTTTTAGGCAGATTTTATGTCTCCAACTCATCGGAAAAGCTCTAAAACAATCCTAAGACCATGATGAACAGGATTAATATAAAATGTCCATTTATTTGAATTGCATTGTTGCCAGGATTTTACATGTATTGAAGTGGAAATGATAGATGCTGTATAAACTCCCAGAGAGTGACAGATAGCAAGTATTTATTCTCTCATATTCTTATAGAAAAGTGCACTATATCAGACTCTGCTTTAGATTTAACTGTGGGAGAAATGAGAGATGCTGTTCTCTTGATTCCTGTTCCTGTGTGTGTGGTATAAAGACCGTTAAACTGTATGAGAAATCTGTTTCATAAGTCATAGATAAGCATGCTTACAGTAATCTGCTACATGTAAAGTTTTCTTACTCTTACAATAGTGTTATTTTGAGATGTTAATACTATTCAGTTTCTCTATTAAATACATAATAATACATTATTAGACTTAGAGCAAAGCTGTATGTAAAAGCTCTATGACACTGATCAAATTAGTTGATGCAATGAATGAGAAATTTCAGAGAAGCTGAAATTTCTCCACATAGGCTGAAGCCACTTCTGCCTTGATGTTCCAGATGCCCAGTGGTGTCCTGCTGTTCACCTCTGCCTGCTTGCATCTGATCAGACTCTCAGAGCGAGTGCTTAGATTTGGGGGAAACGGTGTGTTCTTGCAGGCTGAGCTGAGTCCTTGCCTGGATCATGGGCACCTTAGGTCCATAAATACCAGCTAATGATTATGGCTATGATGTGCTGATGTAATCTCTTGCTTTTACGTGAATATACAGGCTGTTTGCTGTTAATTTCTGGTAATATCCACGTGAGTTCTTGTTGCTTGTAAAATGAAGTGCCTCTGGGATGACTGAGCATCTTCTTGCACTGCCCTTTGGAGAGTGCTTGTGTTGTGCAGTTGGCATATGCCACATCCCCATGTCCATCCTCATCAGCGCATATTGTGGCATTGGCCTTTACTGCTGTTTCCAGAGGTTTTGTCGTAGCTAACACATTGAGTTTGGAATTAATCCACCAAATGTATTAGGTAAGATAATAATCATATTTTATTAGCTTATTCAGCCCTAAGAGCTTTCAAAAAGCATTTTTGTCAATTTGGTGTAGCGGTTTAAACAACACTGTGTTATTAAACAGTGCTGTTTGCAGAACTGAATTCCATAAACTGTCTGTGCTGTGAAATAGTAAGCAGCATCTTTTGCCTTCTGTGACTAGGAAGGCATTTTTTCTGAAAGTACTTTGGAAAGTAGCTGCTAATATAGTATGTTTCGACTTTTCTATGAGGAAAGCCTGTGTTCAGAGGTAAAAGCACCTGCAGCAGGGCACATCTTTACACCTTAGCTAAATTTTCTGTATAACCCAACATTTACTGTGATTTCAAGGAAAGCAAAATCCAGCACACAGCATGCTTTCTCAGTCTTTTTTTTTCTAAATGACTTCTGCTGAAGATTACATTTCATGGCTTTCTGATTTAGCATATTATTGGGGAGAAAAAAAAGAAAATTAAATCAATTTTATTACTGGCTGTGCCTTATCTGATTCATCTCATTCTGCAACCTGGCTTTATCTGCTTTCAATAAACACTCCTTTGGAATTGCTACTCACCCATGTAGCAGTAATGGGGATTATGCAATAACTGGCTTCTGATGGCTCTTTCCAGCCTGATCTAGATTTTCTCATGGAAAGCATCTGTAATTGTAAATGCATGTATCACCCTGTCTGCTTTTTCTTTCTTATATTAATAATTAAAACGCAAGCATAGAAAAGTGCATCTTGCTTGAGGATGACTTGCTAGGTGGCATTTTAGCAGAGAAGCAAAAGAAAGATGTACATATTTTTTTCTCCTTGTAGGACAGAAATATTAAATTTCCTAATACATACAGTGACCAAGGAAGAATCTCAGTGCAGTCTGTATAAAACAGGGCAACCTAAAAATATCAGTTTTTTCTCATCTAAGGAAATAGAAGGAAATAAAAGAGTGACGTGAAGCGGTGAAATTGTGCCTGGGATGAATTCACCAGCACATTCCTTTTTTTACAGCCTGACATGTTTCATGGTAACTTTAGCTGACTTGCCGGCATATTCAGTTCAACACTTCCTGGCAAGCTGGTTATTGCATAACTCCGGATCCTTTTGTCATAGGAGTTAAGTTTGCATTTCAAAGCTGAGAGAGTGAGATGATTTAGAAGCGATTTGCTTGCAAGTTGCGAGGAAAGGAGTTACCTTCTTTAATCTTGGTTTACATGCAGAGTTAGTTTAATCTGAAGGTTTTCAGTCATTGCTTATTCATGAGTAAGAGTAATTAAGTTTTAAGAACATAGTTGTGTATTTTCTTGAAAGGATATTGTACGGTAAAATACATGTTCTACTTCTAAAATCATATTAAAGTTGCTGGAAAATGAGCTTGGCTGCCTAATGGCACTTTAGGTAACCTTGCTAAAGCAGAACTCAGAAGAAAATGAGAGGTTTCAGTGTAATAGTCTTCTCTCAACTTTGACTTGAATTCACTGTGCTTATCAACTCTGGCACTGTTTTGTGGCCACTGTGTGTAATACCAGAAAGCATAGGATCTGTGAAATCTGCAAGCAAAACCAGCATTTTAGCAATGAAAATGTACTGTTACATTTGCAATGTACTTTTTTTGATAATAGACAGGTATGTACATATGTATTGAGTGTCCATTGTTATATAACTGAATATTTGCTTGGTTTTTAAATTTTAATTGCACAAAGGCATTTAGGGTAAAGTCCTAATTCCTTGAAGTTGATGAAAGTGGATGGGATGGAAATTTGTTCCCCGTGCCTTGCTCAAGATTGTTTCAAAGCCATGTTGCTAAATCTTTCTTATGATATATTATACTTCATATAATTGCTTTTAATTAATGCTACCTAATTTTAGCGCTTAGCACTATTTTTATTTCTTTTAAGTCATGTGAAATTGCAAACTGCATTGAAACAAATAACTGCAAAGTTTTTAGCTACCGATAGATGATTATTGTAATTTGCTACTGCTGAAAGCCAAACAAAACCAATTTTAGGTGTCAGAAATGTTGCTTTAGTAGATATGATTGTAATTTTGTAACCTGTGAGAGAGGTTCAGGACATCTTTCTATTCTCAAATGTACCGCTGCTGTGACAGTCTTTTTGTCATTGCCTAGCAAGACGCGAAGCTTTTCCCACCCATTTTAGGACACTTAGACTCCTAGGATATAAAAAACGCTTTCATCTTAGTGCTGCAGTGCAGCAGTACTTGAAGTTCTAAAGTCAAGTCTTTGATTACTGTTAATGAGTAGTCAGGGCACCAGGTGGCTCTCACCCGGGAAGCTGCATGGAGAGCTTTAAGATGTTCGTAAAGGATGCTGGTACCCAGCACCGCAGACCTGCGCAGTGCCGTGAGATGGGAAGCATGAATCCTGTGACCTTAACACTGAGGCAAAGTGATCATTGCAAGCCTTTGTTTAAACGGTGCTAAAATGATCAAGGGAATGATGAAGAGCCTCAAAGAAATATTGGCCCTTGCCCATAATTTATATTTTCAGATGCTAAAACTAGTTGTTGAGCAAATGCAAGGTATCTATTTTAAGATACTGCATGTCAATATCTGACTACAGATGGCTCCATGAATCATAGTTGGAAGAAGGAAAATGTTAGACACTAAGATATTGTTGCTAAGAGATTTTTGTACACAATATGCTAACATGTGCTGGCAAATTTGGGAACAGTAGCAGCAACATGCTTTTGGAGAAAAAAAAATTCAGTGGTGAAGAAACTGTCTTCAAAGGACTATTTAAAGGATAGTAACATTATTGTGCTTTGTTGTATCAAGAACTGATGAAGATGAAATTGTCTTTCAAGCAGATAATATACAGAAAACATCCAAAAGGTAAAGCTAATCCTGCTATCCAATGAAATAGAAAGCAGGGACTAGAAGAAAAAAGAAAAAAAACCCTGTACTTTGGGTTTTAAATTAAGTAAATTTCAAGATAATTAAAGATATTGCTGATATTTTGCCATCTACTGGACAACAGTTATATTAATATATGATGTTAATTTCTTTATAAATCAAAAATAGTGGGCTTGTTTTACATTCTGTATTTATATCAGTTAAGAATTATTTTCTGTCCAGGACAAAAGCATGTATGAAAATGCTGAGTATAATTTTTTTACTTGTATTTTGTAATAACATCATAGAAAATTTTAGTAAAACGGCCAGTATTTTACTGACTTGGCAGAGATATAGGATGGTTCTGCACTTAATATAGTCTTTACTGACTGCTATGTGAAGAGAAGAAAATTAAGTTTTACTTCTTTGCTTCTTCTGTACATATATTTTACACCTTTTTTCAGTGTTTTGCTGAAACTTGAGAACAAATTATATCTGAAAGAAAATTTCAAATTCCAGTATTCTTTTAGTACTCTTTCTCTCTTGGAATAAAACTTTTTACAATTCTTACGTGTTTTCAGAAAAAAGTTATATTTATATACAAACATAAAATTCTCATGGTAAAATGTACTTCTGACATATTTCTAATTATGTGTATTATATCTGAACTTCAAAGCTGTTTACTTTTTATTAAAAGTTTTGGAGTGTAAATGTAAAGATGTATCTCCATAAGGTGAATATATATATCTTCTTGAGGTCGTGTTTCATGTCATCCATCTTAAGTGTAGTCGGGAGCGCTATTAGAAAAGAACATGGAATAGTGATATTAATAGCATATAGAACAAGAGTTTAGTTGTGTTGTATGATGAGGTGAACTAGAAAGCTTCATTTAATTTTATTTTGCCTCATAGCCTCAAACTTAAGAGTCAACCATAATCAATACAACTATAAAATATGGAATGGTGCTTTGCACTTTGAGCTTGGAAGGTAAAATATTGAATTCATGATTATTCAGCATATCTATTTTAGATTGTATAGTTATTGCAACTGCATAGCATTCTCCAGCTGTTCAGAAAATAGAGTTTTTGCTCTATTTATTGAATTCTTAATGTCTTCTCTACTTGAAAATAGCTAAAGCTGTTATATTTTGCAAAGATAGTACAAAATAATATATTTCTAAAGGAAAATGATTTCTAGATATGTCTTTGTATTTATTGAATAAATTAACGTGTCTTAATTTTAAAAGCTCTCTTAAACTAGGCAAGAAACCAATAATGCTTGATAAGTACATTTTTCTCCCACACCTATGGGAAAGAAATTCAGAATGCAGATTGCTTCATGCTTTTCCAAGCCAAACTCCATCTGTACCACTGAGGATAGTTTTAAAATCTACATGCTGCTCATATATGAGAGCAACTAATGCATATCAATTTAAGATTTCTTTCCAAGTCCACAGTGTGCTATGTGATTTTTCTGTCACTATTTATCAGGAATATAACCTCATTGTGCTATGTGCAGCACGGGCATGCACGCTCATACATGAGAGCAAGGGTTTCCAACTTTAGAACCTGAATTTAAGATTCTAACGTTGTTGTGGATGAATAATGGAATGGTGCACAGTGACAGTCTTCAAAGTGGCTTTAAACTCTAAAACCCTTTACCTCTTCATTTCATTAGGGATAGCTTTTCTGTCAGGAGGACGTGATAGAAATACGTTGAACTACATTTCCTTTTCAATGCCCAACAGTAAGCAACGTTTTAACTTCATACTGATAGTATGATAAATAGATGATAGATAAAGATAGTGATTATAATGCAATGGTTTAGAGATCACTATGTTGTTGGATCTTTTTTTTTTCTCCTTTTTTTTTTTTATTTTATATTTCAGGTACTTTCAGTGAGTTGTTGTTATGCTTTTTTGTCCAGAAATTTGTTCATTAAAAATGGTAACATTTTGATTATATTTAATATGAAGAGATTAAGCCACAATTAAGAGACATGCAAGAGCTCCTCAAGCAGTCTCTTTGTTAAGAAGGTGATCCTAACAATTCCTTCCAAAGGTATTTGAGATAATTTCTCACTGGTCTCCGCTGTGAATCCTACTGTTTTGTCCTTAGTAGTATAATGATTTATAATTTTACGTCTAGTAAGTCTATGATTTGAGTGGAATGCAATTTCTGGAGAACCTTATTGCTGGATTGTATCATCTTCTCCTTCCAGTTCCACCTGGAGATAGGAGAATGCAGTGTACGTAGACCCCAGAGTAGCTTTTATGTTGCATTTATTTCTCTTCCTTGTCTGAGTAAGGACTGAGACTGAGTAAAGTCTCTTTTTGTTCTGGGATGGAGCTATCTTCTGTAATGTACCGTGCCATACCTGAGCTCATTGCTATTTCAAGCTTTCTTGAAAGACTATCATTTAGTGAGCACTGCAGGATAGCAGAGACAATGCAAGAGTAAAATATCAGCTCTGAAAGAAAGAATAATGAAATGTTCTTTCATCAGGGAAGTGAAATTGTCTGGAAAAGAAGGGGAGAAAAGCAGGTGGGGAGTGCTATCTGTTTTATCATGAACTGCTTATGTGAATTGCAGCTACAAATGTGCAGCACAAAAAGCCTCCTCCACTCTCCATTTAGGCAGAGCATTTTAAAGCTTTGTCTCACATAGTCTAAGATTTAAGCATGTGGGGAAGGAAGTGAAGCAGCCTTGACTGAGAGAGAAACATAAATGAAATGTGAGATGCTCTCCCCATTTCCATGTAGAAACTCTGTTGAAGTTCATTGGCTGGACATTAATAGGGGACAACTTCAGTTTCTCCTTTTTTTTAAAATTCATTTCTTATTGTGGGGAGTAATTTGTTTCTAAGAGTAATAATGTCATATAGCTGTTGTGCTTGCCTTTCAGGGACTAACCTATTGCTGTAGGCGTAGGAGGCAATGTAACAACCTATAAAGCTCTAAAATTGTATTTGCTAACAGGCTACAAAGATCTTACTCTAATTTAATATAATCTCTACCTGTGATACACTTCAGGAGCAGAAGAAAACCAATTGTGAAAGGTTAGTGACAGGTAAAGTGTACATATAATTTCCAATTTCCCAAAAGGAACAAAGCACTGCATGAATTAAAATCCAGAAAATCTAAATGCTTGAGGGTAAGTAATTGATATGTTGACAGCTGCAGTTTCCATGCTGAAAAGAGAGCCTTTTGCGAGACAGTACTTGCTACAGATTGAAAGCCTTTATGAATCTCTCTCATGCTGAAACCTGTATCTGGACATCTACCAGGCTCCAGTAATGTAGACTTATTTGCCTTCTACTTTGGGCGAGAAAACACTGTACTTGAACTGCTTAGTTATGCTTTTCAGCTGGACATTCATTGTCACTGTGCTGGGATGCTGCAGGAGCAGTCTTTCTGATTCTGGAGCCAATGCATAGTAAATACAGCCTTTAAAAACAGAGTAAAAGATTTACAGATTTGAGTGGAAATCATAGATTAATGACTTTTTGAGAAGATAACCAGACTTTATCAAGTTTTACAGAATAATTTCACAAAGGACATGAACCTGAAATATCATAAGACTGCTTTATATGCTGTTTTTTAAAGAGCTGCAATTTTTGAAGCTTCAGCATAATAGAATCTGTAGCTAGCCTCTAGCTGTAAAGTGCTAGCTCCAGCCTTTCATGGCAATATTTCATGTCTGGAAACATGCATGTGATGCATTTTGATGACTGGAATCCAATTCCTACTGGAATTGGGAGAGACTTTCACTATACTTCTGCTGCTGGTGCTGTTTTTTTATTACTGCCAAGAAGAGATGTATTGTAACCCCAAAAAGAAAGACAAAGAAATCTTTCTTTCATGCAGTGGCCTGTCAAGTTCAAATCTGACTGTATAATATCCCTGCAAGAGAAATATGGATATTTAACAACATGTAAATTATGAAATCACTCTATTATGTTTTATAAATACGTGAATATATACTTCTTTCTAAAATACAACAAAATTTAGTACAATCATAGAACTTCAATGAATTTCCACTGAAGTTTTCATGTTACTCAAAGGAAAAGTTGGACTGCTTCATTTTGTATTAAATTTGTACTGGTTGAAGAACATTGTTCTGATCATATAAAGACTGCTCACTTGCCCTAATACATTCACACTAATAGCTTTGTCTGATTACACTGCTACTTAGGTTCAAGAAGAATTTTGGTGGAAAAGAGGCTACTGTGCTTCGTTTGCAACTGCAAAATCTGAATGAATATCATTTTATATATTTCAGATTTCTCTCTGACTCCACTTTCTCCCACACTCTTTACCCATCAAATTCAAGTGAAGCACATTGACGTTATGCCAAGAAATATTTGTACTTTTTTACTTGCTTTCTTTAGATCTTACCATACTTGCCTTCATTTTTGCTGTTGGAATTTTACATAATGTTTCTACTGATTTGAAGCAAATTGAATTAAAAGAGTTGATACCTTGAGCTTGCTGAATCTAGTGCTTGATTCAGAAACAATTCTCTGTCAAGCTGTCTCTCAGCTCTCTTTTTTCAAGTAATAAAATGTATTTGTCACTCGAACAACATGCTTCATTTGAGTTTTAAAATCTTTTTTGTATCAAACATTCTTTCATTTGAGTAACATGGCGGCTGTCTAGCAAGCTGCCTGTCACTGCTGAATTCCCTGCTTGAATTTTACATGCCAATTAGTGGTAATGCTGATGAAAGGTATTATTGCTCTTCTAACACTCCGTGATCTATATACAAATGTTGTTTTTATGAGGCAGACTGCAGAATAGAGGTTAAACAGGCAGGATTTGCATAGCTTCTCTGTTACTTTTATAGTGCTGTTGACCAGGTTGAATGATAAGTTGCACTTTAAAACTAGCCACTGAGGGCCAGGTTTGGATATATTATCAATGCTGAGAAGAAAGATTTTTTTTTCATGACTAGTTCCTGGAATACAGTTGTTCTGACTAATGGTTAAAATATTAATAATGTTCAGATGAATAACTATCACCATTGATGATGAGGTGGCAGTGCTCCACCATATCCATCTAGCTCTATTTGAACTTACTGCAGACAATGGAGCATGCAGATATCTTATACATCTCAGTCAACTGCAGTCTAAATGAAGTGGGATTGATTAGAACCAGCATTATTGATTAATAACAATACATTCTGCTCACAAGAATCATCAAGTATTAAATCTAAAACATCTGAGAAGTGCCCAGAGCAAAATATTTCCTTATGTTTAATATCGTAATGAGAAATTACATGATTATTACTGGTAAGTATGGTGCTAATCTATGTGCATCAATTACTTAAAAGACAAAAATTATTACATTGCATTTGCGATGCTCATAGCTGTCTACTGGAGATTATTTTAGAGCACAAATAAATATCTCTTGAGTACAACTGCTAGGAGCTGTGTAAATGTGGATCAGAGCTTCTGCTATCACATAAAGGCACTTGAAATGAGAAACAAACTTAATTACTGTCTTTAGCCCTTATGTTGGATAGAATTTCATAATGAAATAAGAAACAATTTGCCAAGGAAAAAACATCTGAAAAGCATTAAAGAAGAAAAAGGAGGGAGGGACTTGGATTTAGGATGTAAGCATGATAAATGCTATGTTCTGTTGCTTGTTTTAAGCTTTTCTTGATAGTTTGAAAGTCATTCTGATACTGCATTATACTTAAAACATAGTGATTTCTTTGGAGGCATGGTTATATTTCCTAGCCTGTAAATTTTACAACCTGAACTAGATCAGCCTGTCTCTCCTTAAACCAACTGCTGCTTGCTTAAGACTGTGAGATAAGTCCGAGACTACTTCAGTGTATTTGAAAGCATTTTTTTTATATCTGGGTTATTCTGCAGGGATTTCCAGAAATGTTTTGTGAGTGATAACTTGTGGCATGAGGACTAATTCAATGAGAGTCTTAGGTGTAAATGCCTTAAAGTGAGCTCACCAGAAGGACTGTAGAACAGAGAACGCGATAATCTGTCAATTATTCCCATCTAGCTTTATTTAGGAGTTTTGTAATGAGTTCTCTTTTCTTAGACAGTTCACCATTCCTGCTGCAAATACTCATCACAGGACTGCACATTAATGAGACTTGTTCCAGTGTTCTAATAGGATATATAATAAGCCTAAGGCCTACACAAGATTCACTAATGCAGGAAGAGATATAGTGTATGAAATGAGGCATGCTGAATGAAAAGCGCAGAGAATTTATACAATTTTTTTATTTTGAAATGAAGTAAATGTCTGAAATGTGGCTTATGATTTAAGCCTCCTCTAAGCTTACCATTTAAAACAGATTTGGAAACTCTTACCTACATAATAGTTGAGATTTTCTAACTGTATCTTGTCATGAGTGTATGATGTCTTCATTTTTGAGAGCTTCCATATTATTTTGTGTCTGTTAATAGTAAATAGAACATACTCTTTAAGGAAATTTTCTGCAGTAAGAGAAGTATAACCTTAGACTTCTTACATTAAAAAATGTTACTTGTATTAATTGTACCTCATACACCTCTCTAAGAATATGTCATTCTTTTCATTACTCTTCATGTCTGATATTAGTTGAATGGTTCAGACCAGCTGACAATTTTTCTTGGTCGTCAACTCAGACTTTTCCCCTGATTTTAAATTATTCTTATGATTGACTGTAGCTCTGTATCCAAGGAAGTCCTTAAGTAAGATTTTTATTTTCTTTTTCCCAGCCTGCATTAAGGTTGGATATTTGGACAAATTCTTTCTCAGAAAGAGTGGTAAGACACTGGAACAGGCTGCCTAGGGAAATGGTAGAGTCACCATCCCTGGAAGTGTTCAAGATATGTGTACATTTGGCACTTAGTTATGTCGTTTAGTAGGTGTGGTGGTGATGGATTGACAGCTGGACTAGATGATCTTAGTAGTCTTCTCCAACCTTAATGATTCTATGATTCACTCTGTATATGCAGAAGCTCTGATGAGAAAAGTGAGCTGAGTGTATCACTTTTACCAGCATTAAGAAAGATGTAGTGACCCTGGGAGGAAAGAAAGCTTCAAAATAAATGAAGGAAAGGGAGTTCATGGAGATTCGCAGTAAAACAGGAGAGGAAGAAGAGAGGAAATAGCAGTAGCATAAGCAAATCTTTCTTCCTATCCTGTGAAGATATTTCTCTTATTAAGATCATTTAGATGAGGACTTGCAATAGTCTGTCACGCATCCATGTTTTACAATCAGGAAATAAATTAAAAAGATAACAATTTTTTCTACCAAAAGTGTAGTTTAATAAACACTGTATTTACATATGCATAAACTATTGAAGTTTCTCTTTTGTAGTCATCTTTGCTGTCTTAGTGATACCTGACTTATTGTAGTTTTGGGTACTTCTTTCCTTGTTATCCCACGTACACTGCAGTGCAGCTTCTGAATCAATGTTCAGGTAAGGAACAAGGAGGATCAATAAAAGGAAAATAATGTCTTAGTATATGTCTCAGAACCTACGATTATACAATTCTCCAGACCAGTATAGCCCTGAGAGTGCTGGGGTTGCTGCTTTTGACTGCCACAACATGAAAAGCTCCACAGGTCTTAGAGCAGTCGCCTGAGAGACACCCATGATCACAGCAACCTTATTTAATGGACAACTGGGAGACTTGATCTGCTTTTTCACATAGATTGTAATATCATTTCATAATGTTGCTTCCACAATGCATTGTGTGCAACAATTGAAGAATGGAAGTAGAGATGTCCACGAAATAAACAATCAATTTTACAAAATGAAATGTCTGATGTTTATTAGAAGTATAACTTGCATGTTTTCTACTTAATGAATTATGACAAGATATTAATTTTAACTATTTTACAATCCTTCAGGTGGCTATAATAGCAGGAAATTTTGAGCTTGCTGAATATATCAAGAATCACAGGGAAGCTGATATTGGTAAGCAAAATATTTTAAAACACTGAAAATAAGCTATTCATGTTTGAATCAAGATTTTACAAAAATGTTAAATATGATTTAATGTTAGATATGCCTATGAGGTACCTGGTGATGGTGTTTCAGGGAGAATTTAAAAGTAACTTTCCTTTACATAATGCAGGTAGGAAAAAAAAAAGATGAAATGTTTTCAAAATATGCTCAGAAAAAGAAAATTTGATAGGTAATGCAACAGTTGCAGATGTTTTGAGTATGAACGAGCCAGTTTCTAATGGATTAAATATACATGGTCATGCCCAGCAGAGCTAAATTGCTAGCTATTTTGAACTTTAGCATCAGGCTAAAGCAGTTCTCATGTGGGAATAATTGGTCAGAGGAAAATAAAGATGCTTTCCTGGAACTGTATACATATATGGCAAAAGCTGTCTATCCATATCCATAAAAACTTTTCCTTTCACGGAGGTTGGTGTGTGAGATTGCATGAATCCTACAGCAGTTCCAAATGACAGGCACTAAGGGCCCTCAAGATAAACCTTCAGGATTTTTAAAGATCTTTTCACTTAGTGAGTTCCGCCATTAAAATAAAGATAATTTAAATAAAGTGATTCCTTACACAGATTAATTAAAATACTTTAACTGAAACCAATTAAAGCCCCACAGAAAAATTGTTGCACTAAGAAAGGCATTTGTTCTGAAATAGAAGAGTCTGTATAGTTGCCTGCACTAATTTAACTCCATGATGTGTGTCCATGACTTGTTAGTATTATTCATGTGGAATACTGAGCCAACTCAAACACAGTTCAGGTCTGAGAAAGTATTGCTCTACATTAAAGTCTCTCTTCCCTTTCCCTTCCCAGTTGCCCATGCTCTGTAGGGATATATTTGAAAATTCATCATGTGAAATTTATTATCACTGTGATACTTTTAATTCCTTATAGTATGCATTGAGATAACTCAGGAAATTTTGTGGAAGTTTTGCATAAGTGTCTTGTTTCTGTGGTTCATTGCAAGCTTGGAAGGCTTTTTCCAGACAAGTAGGATAGCTCCATTCCATATATCTTCTTCCTTCTGTCTTTATAAATAGTTTGATGTAAAAAATTAACATAAAAATGAACCAGCAATGCCTAATGCAGTGAACATCTTGTTTATATTTACGTATGATTAGTGGTTTTAGAACTTTGTGAAGATCTTGAAATGAACGGAAATGATTGGTTAGATTCAAATGGTCCCATTTGTTTCTGCTGTGCTAGTTCTTGGTACTTTGACTTGCCTATACAGCCAGTGCAGAACAAATACTGCAAATAGTGCATAATAATATGTTTTATGACTTCTTGGTTTTTTTTTTTTTTTTTTTCCTCTTAAAAATAGTTAAGTACAATGAAATAAAAAAATCTAACGACGGAATTAATTGCTCCAGTTTCAATATGAGAAATTGTAAAATTTAAGTAATGCTTACATTGCTCTTATTGTCAGTAGACTTGAAGATGGTTTGCATGAAACCATACTGACCTTGATGTTGTTATTTTTCTGACTTCAGTTTTGTGCTATTTTTCCTTTCCTCTGATCGGTGCCATTTCTGAGTTACTATATAAGAGAGATTGTAATATAGTTAAATATCAGATGGATGAAATTCAGGTCAGGAAAAAAAAAAAAAGAGTCACATGGCTCATGTGTTAGCAGTTTATGTTCATGTTTAATGTTCATGACTAAAATCGCTTTGTGATTTCTATTTAAAAAAAAAAAAAAAGCTTCTATGAGAAGCTTCTCCTGATTTTTCCCTTCACTTTCACTATGAAAAATGGAAATATTGGTGCTTTTGTCACTCACTTTTTTTCAATTTGTTTATTGATTGTGTATGATATTTAAATTAGTAGGCTTGTCCTAAAGAGCAAGCATTAGTTCATGCTGTTTCTCTCTACTGATTTGATTTAGTCAGATATCGTCCCTTAAGGTTTATTACCTGAAAAAATACTAAATAAAATAAAAGAGACACCAGTAAACATCAAAATGTCTAGTGTTTTTGGTTTTTTTTTTTTTAATTTAAAGATAAATAGAAGAATCAAAGAACAGTGTCCTGAGCAGAAAAGCTGACAGCTATTGTGGTGATGAATATGCAGTATCATGTCAGCATTTAAACTTCAACAGCTTGACTTTTATGTATCTTACTTGCCTTTATTCTTTATTTATTCCTGTAGTTTTGGATCTATTCTAAGATAAATCCTTTGATTAATGCACCTTTTCTGAGCACAGAAGCAACAAAGTGGGAACTAATAGCAAAGAGCTAGAGAACTATCTTCAAGAAGAAAAGACAATGGATAATATGAAGTACCTTGAGAAACTTTTCATCTTTCATCTCTCAGAGTATTTTGGATTAGTTATTGAACTCTGATATTGAACCAGTTCATTAAACCTTGCTGTTATTATTTTAGGTCCATTTAACAGTCAACAAGTTACATCTTTGGGAAATTCTTTGGAATATATGCAACTTTGGTAGGTCTCCTTTGTCTGTGGAAGTTTTAGCAGGTAGATGATGAGGTGTTCAATCATTTAATAGTAAACTTGCCAGCGATGTTCATGATTATTCACAATAGCACTCATTCACAGGAGGGGTTAGTGATGCATCAGAGAAGAAACTCTGCATTGCTCTTGGAAGATTTTTGATCTAATATTTTAACTTTTTGCGATCTCCTTTCAATATTTTTCCATATAGTTACTTTATAAGTGGGAGCCTAATATGTGCCTAAGTAGTAGAAATGACAATAATATTTTTTCAGAAAAATCTACCTACTTTCCTAGGTGTGTCGTCTTAAGTGTGGGAAAATTTTAATTGATGAGCATGACTGGAGGCTGGACCTAACTTTGCAGTTTCAAGAGCAGTATTTTAATCTGGCAATAGAAAAGAGTTTTTACATTTCTCAAGCTAATGCATCTAATATGAAGAATATTTTATTGAAATCTCTAATCTTAAACAATGAAGACTTCATTATCAGCGTCCATCTGTTTTGGTACGTGCTAATTAACTTCATTCTTTGATAAATTTATTGTCCCAAACTACTGCAGTAGGAAGTCATTTGTACTTTCAATGCAGAAGGTAGTGTGTGGGTGTCTTCCAGTTTCCCAGTAGTCACAAAGCTGTTTCGAGTAATGTAGCCAAAACGGCAATTATAAGGATCTAACAGCAGTAATGTAATGCTTATGATTCATGGTCCTGTGCCGTGTGTTGCCATGAATGAGCTGCTTCCGTGGCACAGATCATATCTCAGTCTTTCCACAGGAGGACATCACTGCCTGTGCAGTAACGGGAGGTGGCTGCAGTATGCCAGCAGCAACAGCACTGCACCTCCTAGCGGTAGTCTGTGAGAACTCTACGTAAATATATTTGCATGCTTAAGTGCTCGGTGTATTATTACTCATTAGACATTCAACCTTTGCCTGCCAGATATACCTTCATTGGCTTTTAGAGTAGGTTACGTTTTATGCCATACACAAAGTCTAGAATTACTCAGTTAAGAGGAGACTGATCTCATGTCTCAAAGGAAGCCTTTTTTTTTTTTTTTTTCTCTTGCCTGGATTGATAACAAATTGTAGTGCTATGACTATCTTTATTGTTGAAGATGATGGAGAAGATGCACAAGTGGAAAATGATCTAGGTATTCTGTAACAGTAGAAAATAATTTAGAGCAGAACTGTTCAGCAGAACTGAGAGTTCAAAAGTTTCTATGGATCGATTCCCACAGAGAATGCTCTTTTTTATTTAATTACGAAGCACTTATATCAGACAAATTTGTTGAAATAATGAAAAAATAGGCAAATATGAGATAAGCTTTTCTGCAGTAACTGCAATACTTGACACTACGCAGTAAAAAGAAAATTTAATAATGCCTATTTTAGAGCCATAAAAGGCAAAAATGGTGACCTATGTTACTAAAGTATGTGATGTCTGACTCAAAGAGAAGAATGTTCTTCTAGAGTGTGTGGTGGCTGTTTGTGTTACTCAGATGTTGCCAGAGTAAGTATCTACCTAGTGCTGTGAAAACAAGACAGGAGATTTTGCTAGGAAATTCTTAGCTGCATAAAATTGTCCTATAGAGGCTGTTCAGTTGAATAGGCAAAGGGTGTTTTGAGACCTATAGGATCTTTTAGGATTTCATAACTGCCAGGAGAGGTTAGAGCTCATGGTTGAAGAGCACATGCCTGGATTGCCCTCTTTGTAATTTCTTTAGTCTGGAGAAAGCCTGCTGCCCATCACAGCCTTGGTGAAGCCCTCTACTTCTTGGTTGATTTAGTGGATGAAACTTGTGATGAATTGAGGGATTAAGCCACGGAAGACTCAGAGACTCAGAATCCAAACCCACTTACTATGTTCATAACTCTGATTTACAGCACATTAAACATTCTGACAAAGTTGCACTTCAATTTCTTATATTCCTTTTTGGATCTAAGCCCTCATGCCTCCCAGCAAACTTGAATTTCAGTGGACCTGCTTTGCTTAACCACTGCACCAGGATAAAATCTGTTAGCAATTCTGTCTTACTGAAAACTAGATCTCCACTGGATTCTCATGTCTGTGTGGGACATGCTCTCCCTTCTTGTATCAGCAATTTTTTTTCTCATCACCTTGCTGCTCTTCCCACCATCACTGCCACTTAATCTTTCCCTCATACATTAGCTGTCTGGGTGACTGGTCTGTTGGAACTGAGACATGCAAATAATTCAGCAGAGATAACAAGTTTTTTGCCTTGGGGCTGCCATTTTAAGGAGCAAAAGATTTACAAATAATTCCTGGCACTTAGTACAGTAAAAGACACCATGCTGTCATTAACAGGAGAAGTTCACACCAGTTTTATCTGAAAGGAATGTTGCTTTTTGTAAGACCAAATCATATCTAAAAGATAGAGTATTCAGGGCAGAGAAAAAAAGTGTCAGTAAGAGATTAAAAAATGGATCCAGATTTCACTGTATTTATTTATTTAATGGTATACTAAATATCAGGGAATCCCTTTTGCTTTCTTGACAGATGTTCAAAAGGTAAATGGAAATTGCCCTATCATTTTTAAAGTAACTCTATTGGAAACAAAATAAATTGATATTTTTCATAAAGCAAGAAAAACCTATGATCAAATGGTACTTAACTTGTTTTACAGACAGTATGAAAGACTAGCATAGCCTCTCAGATAATTTCAATTCATCATGTCCCTAAATTAGTCATTTAAGGAATAGTAACAACATCAAAGCAGCTTATTCTAATTATCACTAATTACGAGAGTCTTTAGAACCCAGAACTACCTTGCAGCTTTTAGACTATTGCTCCATCTTCTTGTCTGCATTGAGGAAGACATTACCCACAGCCCTGATGGGTACAGTTACACATCACTTTAAAATAACCACACCCCTTTGCAAACTTAAAAAAAAAAAAAATAGTTTCTGTACATTTGTAATTTATTTATCTTCATGTATTTATTTATTGCAAACTAAGAGAAAGTAATGGATTAGAAAATGTGAGGAATAGAAAAGTTAATCCCTGTTTGTTTTCATCCAGCCTGCAGCTGTCTGTGAGTAAATGAGCGCAGCAGATTTAGGAAGATTTTGCTATACAGAATTTACTATGGCTTCTATAGGATGGAGGTACAAAACACAATCACATATGTAAGAATACTGAAGCTTTCATTAGATACAGATATGCAGATCTTAAGTGTGTTTCAAGTTGATAATCCTTTGACTTGGATAACCTATTTTTAAATCTGTCTTTTGCCTTGGTTCTTTGTGATGAGATGAATTTTCACATGGATTAAATGACATGGGTTGTTCTTCTTCAAGTGAACAAGGTTTGTTTTATATTGCGCATCTTGTCCTTCAGCAGCTCGGAAGCTAGAAGCAATAGAGGAATCTTTTGCTTTATTTTTGTTCGCTTTTGCTTTTGCAAAATGAAACATATTGAGCTGATGTGTGAGTTTTTGGTAGTTGATTAGCAGACTAACTAATACTTGGATACTGTTGCTAGGCTTCAAGTCAGTATTCCTCTATAATTATGCAGAGATATGTGTATGTGATGGTTTGTCTGTGCTTTCACATGGATTTTCTTTTTAAATATTGAAAGTCTGCTAATACAGTAGGCTTATAATTTAAAATATATGTATTCCACACAAGGCAATTGCTTTTATGTAAAACATTTTTCAAACATAAGTATTTATTTTTATAGGAATTGTGACTGTACATAGCTTAAGAAAAATGCATTTTATTGTAGAAGAAGCATAACAGGTCTTTTAAAAGACAAAAATACAAGTAGGTTTTTGATAAAACTGCTTTTTTGGCCCATTTTCTTAGATCAGAGTAATTGAGGTCAGCATTCTTGATTTCTTTTTTTCCAGCTGAAAATGTTTTTCTTAAATGCTAGCCAGCATGATGAATATTCTGCTTTTTTATGTTTTTATTTTGATTTTGAGAACCTTTTTAGAACTTCTGATTTTCATAAATCAGATGTCTGCAGAATACCTCTCACATTAAGAGAAATCATACCAAGAAAGATAAAAGCAGAAACAAGAAAGGGCAGTAAATCAAAAGACTTAAAAATCTACAAACTGTCAGCAGCACACTACAACTAGTTCTAATTTTAGCTCATGTTACTTAATAGAAGAAAAGGGACACAAGCGTGTATTACAGCCCTGTATATTTGTTATTTGAAGAGAAGTAACATTAACCTGTTTCATATGCTATTGGGTATTTTAGCACAGAAAGGGGATTAATATTAGTGTAATCAGGATAGCAGTGGTACTGAGATCCTCATTGCCCACATTTAAAATTCTTATTTTGGGTGGACTGCCAAATTCCTGTAATGCTGTGTTTGTCTTTGTAGTTTATTTTAAATACTAGTCTTAATTTTAATACCTAGTAATTAAATTAATAATATTCCTCATGTCCATAGGAAGACTTTTTGACCTTAATCACTTCTGATATCAGTTTCACCAAACAAACAGTAAGTGGTGTGGAAATAAATTTGTTGCTATTTATCTGTTTTTTTTTTTCAAAGAGCTACAAGAAATGGAATGTCATATGCTCAGTCTTGGTTATGCAGGAGCAAACAAATTGGAAAACTGGGAATTGTTATCTCTTAATGTAATTACATACTGAAATGTAGGACAGAGCTTGAAAAACTTACAGTAATTTTCTTTTTCCCTTTGATCACAGGTAAATTGTTTTCTGCATATATATTAGCACAAAATAGTGCCGTAGTTGTTTAGTTTTATTTCAAAGTTTAAACCTCATTTTCAGAAGCGGATTGTTTTTTTTGGCTTTTGAACTTCAGTGTAGTTCTGTGCATATTAGCATATTTGTTACTTATATGGGCTTTGTAGATCAGAGCTTCTAAACTGAGTATTGTGGATTGCTATTATCACTTGGTCATAGGTTGTGATTTCTGAGGCTTCCTCTTAAGTTCTGAGCAGGAAAGGAGAGCAAAGATATGGAGCAGTTAATGTAAGCACTGTAGGTTTCAGAATGCTGTGTTCTGGTTTTGCAAACCGCTCCATAGTCTGTCTTTCCTACATGTCTGTTAGGGAATAATTGCTACAGCTGCTCCTGTTAGAGTTATTTGAGATCGAGGAAGAAGAGCCCTGTATTTGAGCAGAAAAACTATCAGAAGAATATCGAGCTATCTTGAATACTGGTAGTGTCAACAGTTTTCTTTTCATGCAAGAGCTTTGTGGTTTGAACACTGAGTGATGGTCACACAGTGCTGGCTGACTTATCTGCATCTTCCCTTGTGGAGAAGTCAGGAAGGATAGCACAGGAAGGATGGATAGAAAGAGGGGGTTCAAATTTGGGTCTTCTCCCATTTGTTATGCTCAGACCCAAGTACTTGGAAGTTTATTCCCCCAGACTGGCTTCTAGCTGGCTCCTAGTCTGCCAGCCTCCTGATCAGGAGAAATGCTGCTCGCCTTCTCTGCTCCCTCCAGGTTGGTGTCAGCAGTTTGGAAATTGTGGCTTTTTATTTATTTATTTATTTATTTATTAATTATTATTTAACATACCTGCATGCTGCTTCATTATGGAGCAGAATCCTTTCTCCAACAGTGGTTTTTTGATTTTGCTTTTTAATGCCCTTCACTGGTTTGAAGCTTCTGAAGTAGCGTAGCCAGAAATGAAATCACAGTTTATATGAAGGACTAATGCAAACTGATGAATTAAAAATCAAGACAAATAGTATTGATAATATCATGTTAGGGGAAAAAAAAGAAAAAAAAAGTCTTAAAACATAATGAAAAGGAAAAACGATTTGAGAATATGCCAGGTATAAATGTATAATTGTTCTGTCTGGAGATAAAAGAGGAATGTATTTTTGGATATCAAGCATTACCAAATGGACAAGAGTTAATTTCTTTTTTAAGAAAGAATAGTACTCGAGTAATCAAGTAGTAGAACAATTCTTGTGAAATACATTAAAGGATAATTTCATTGAGGTAAAATATCAGGTCAAGGATCATGTTAGAAGAAGACAGCAATGCAAAAACCCCAGAGCTCTCAAATGCTGAAATTTTCAACTAATGTTTCCAAACTTGAAGTTACAGTTCTGTTTTCACTGAAATGCAGAACTAATTTGATGTGCTTGGCTGAATTGTTCCAGCTCATGGCCAGATCTTGTGCAAAATCCTTACAGCTCCTCTTGGAGGCACTAGAAGAGGAAAGTGGGCAACCTGTCCCTTGGGAATCCACCTTTCCCAGACACTCTTCGGGATAAAAATGGGCGTCTTATCCTGCCCTGGAATGCCTTTGGAGGCAAGGCCAGAGTATGTCAAATTAAGGTTAGAGAATTTAAGAAGAAGGTACTTTTGAGTTTATATGGGATGTGAAATTTGTTCAGTGATTTCTGACTGAATTTTATAGATCACAGATTCTAAAACTGAAAGAAGTTTAATGTGATCGTGCAATCTGATCTTCTCCATAGTACAGATTACAGCATTTGTATTAGCTAATTCCTGCATTAACTAAATTATAACTAAAAAAAAACCCTATTTTGTCTTGTCTAAAACCAGTAATAATGAATAATGGAAAATTGGATCTGAATCTTGCTATCTGATACTTTTGAATCCATTTGTGAATTGTTCTGATTTTTCCTAAAGAATATCCTGTGCTTCCCACAGTATATACAGCAAAACAACTCACTAAGCATTTGTATGAGCATAGTGATTGGCAAGGATGTTATTTTTCTTTTCAAATGGTTCAAATAACTGTTTCAAGCTTGACTTTTCAGTAACTGAAAATGTCTTCCATATTGAACAGATTCAGTCCCCTACAGTGACTTGGAGCTCCTCTTTCTATTATGCTAAATTTATGTAACTTCACCAACATTTCAGTAAAGCATACAGCTTTTCTTCCAAACAAGATTATTTATCAAAATTAAGTTCCCGTTATGTTTTCCGTTCCATATACAATGGTTTGGCAATTTGCTTTAAGAACCTAGGCTTCACTGAAGAAATTTATTTTAATATATTATGAATAATCTGATTTTAATATTGTGTTATTAATGTCAGAATTTCAGGGAAAATTGATCTTGTACTATACAATCTCTTTAAAAGGAAGAGAAGACCATTTGTTGTCAAATTACAGATGAGGCTTGATAAAGGGATAGGCTTTGAAGCATGCTGCTTCATAATGAGTGTAATATTTCACACTGCATTTCACACTGCTCACAATATTTCTCACTGTTGCTGTTACTCTGTTTATATCTCAATCTCATAGGCTGGTGTTCCTGTGTCTATGTTGACAGCCTTCTCTTTGGAGTTCTCAACAAGCTATATCTTTTTGCAGTCAAGTTTTTGTCATACTATGGAAAATACCTTCTGAGTAAATGCTTCCTGAATATTTAAGCTAGATCTTTTTAGGGATCCCAAGACAGTTGAAACTACTTGAACTTTTTCTGACGTTCCACATCTTTTTTAATGAGATGATGTTTGAAAATATTTTTCCTTTTTGTTTTTTTTTCATTGCCAGATATTCTCTTCTTTGACAAAAATGAATAAACAAAGAAAATGTTTTGCAGTCCTAAAGACTGCTAATTCAGTAGGATGCCTTGTTTTCTCTGGTTTACTGGTTTCCTTATTTCTCTCTGGTAACACATGGTAGTCCTAAAGAACATGTATATTATTTCTTGCCCTAACTTTGTTATTAAGTTTGTAAGGGAAATTGTTTTTGTGCTACCTCGCTTTTTGTGTTTTCAGGATTAGTTGAAAATATAAATAATTTCATAACATAATAATATACAACAGAATTTATGGATGGCCCTCATTGAAGGGTGTCAATTTTTAATTGTTCCAATTTAACCAATTAGACATAAGGTTTTATTTTCTAGGCTATTTCTCTCTGCATTTCATTGTGAATGTATGTATAGATTTGAATAGAAATAAATAAGCCAGTTAGGGAATAAGCTTGTTGATGTAATTTTGAGCAGTACTTCTTTTTGCTTATTCCCTGATACTTGACCAGACATCTTCCATTTGGATAATCTCCTACAGTCTGCCTGGGGCAGTGTAGTTTACACGCACTGCATAGCCTGGGAATCATGCTGATGTGCAACAAGATTGTTTCTCAGGGAATCTCTAAACTGTTAATTTTTTTCGTAACTTCTTATGTGTGTCCTGCCAATTACATGATCAGCTTTTAAAGCCAAAAGACTATTTTCTGCACCATCTTCTACATAATCTTGCTGAAATAATTGTTCAGTCAATTATGATACCATCTTAACTCAGAAAAGCTTGCAAGAGTGTGAGAAAGCATCTGTAATTGGATGCAGTCCGTGTTGAATGAAAGCAAAACAAGATAGAGATTGAAGAGGCAGGAAGAGATGACAACCTTACAATTGCATTATTTATGTAAGTGAAAGGGTATGTCTACTTTGTTTTTATTTATATATTTCTGCTAATTCCAGTACATTAGGACTTCAGTACATTAGCCTACTTAGTGGGACTCTGGTACAACACCAACTATCATTGTAGCTGCTTCTTTCTCAGAAACAAGAAAACTGAAAGCTGACTGGCCTTATTTCCTCTTAACATGTCTTCTCTTATGAAAAAGATAATATTTGATAAGTTTTCTTTATGTATAATCTTTTCTATTATAACATTTTCTGTTTGGTAAACTGGCTCTTAAATCTCTTTAGAATATCATAGAATCATAGAATCATCAGAGTTGGAAGGGACCTTTAAAGGTCATCTAGTCCAACTCCCCTGCAGTGAACAGGGACATCCATAGCTAGATCAGGTTGCTCAGAGCCTGGTCCAGCCTATCTGCAGTACATGACCTCTGTGTTTTCACTTTTAAATGTACCTTGTCAAATGTATAATTTAACATCATTTATTTATCCTGAAAAAATTATTTGTTGCTGCTGAAAAACCCTTCCAAGTGTAGATCACCAGCCTGCTGATTTGTCCTTTGAATCTCTCATTCCCTTTTATTTTTTTTCTAATCTAACATCCAGCCACCACTACTTCCAGCATTTCTGGGAGTACAGGCACGGTCTTGACCTCAGGAAGAGGTCAAGCAGACTGAAATCATTGTTTTTGTATATGCTATGTGTCACATAGATGGGAGCCTCCACAGCCCCCATCCCACCAAAGTGTGTTATATGTCATGCATTACACTCTGATCCCAGCTCACTGTCTTTCTCACTGCCTTTAAAAGGAGGTACTCCCTCCTATTTCTCCATGTAACAGTTGTCCAGACTGCTGAGGTTATATGATGCAAGAAATCAAGAGGCCACAAGTCCATAGTATTTTTTTGTGTTAGCTTGAATTTATCTTTTGAGGGTTTAGCTTTTTATTTCGGGTCAAAGCATGGCTTATCTTGCCAGATTCATTAACACTCTTGAGAGTGCCAGGTGCTAAAGAGCTCTATTTTTGCTATGCATATCAAGTGTGTCTAGTTTCTTGTGGCCTATTTTTACATATTTCTTCTTCTATGACTAGGAAAAGCCAGGACGGAGAACAAATGAATGACAATAGCCAAAGAAAATGGCTGTGATATTATTATGGGAAAATATAGGGGAGGATATATTTGTGAGTTTCTGTTACTGAGAGGTCAGGGAATTATAATTGAAGAAAACAGTGAGTATGAAAACAAAATAAAAAGCATAATAGCAATATTTCAGGAGAGGATTGACTATTTCAAAATAATTCTCTGGAAAATGTTTTTAGTCTTTGAATAAAGATTCTACGACACTAGCAGCTAAAAATTTTTCTCAGTTATTCATCAGTATTCCAGGGTGTCTTTATTTATCATTCAGTGTTAAGCAGTTATCTGTACAAAGGGAGGAGATATTCTCCCAGGAGGAGGAGACATACATTGTAACAGAGAGGGGAGCCTAGGGTCAGGAGAACTGTATCTTAAAAATGAAACAATAGCTAGGGAACTGGTAGGGAGGAAAGCTCTACTTCTTTGTGCATAAACCACCAGCTAGCATAGGAAATCTGGTATTGACCTGGGAAGGGCTGGAATTCTGCTATGCAATAGTTTATATACGTATGATATTCATGGAACGAAAACCATCTGAGAACTACTTGTGCTGACTTGGTGTATAGCAGCACAGCAACTTGTTCCCTAATAGCTCTGAAAAAATTCCTTGGACTAAGCTAATCAGACCATTTTAGTATTCTCTGGAGATCTCTTGGACTTTTGGACACTCATCTTGTCCCCCGAGTTCTCTCTAGACAATATATACCTGTATGGTAACAGTTGAGTCACAGCCTGAACCACTGATTGAGCACCTGGGGAAAGGACCGGTCAGCCCAGGGAGCACAGGTGAAGGCAATTCAGCTGTGTGACCAGAAAGGGTGGAGCCTGGCTGCACCTCTCTTAGACCTCATTTAAGAGCTGACTGCAAGTGGGGAAGGATCTCTGCTTGGAGTTCTCTCCTTGGTGAAGCTTTCTCCTGCAAACCTGTGATCTTTTGATACAGGTGAGCAATCTTCCTTTATAGCGTCTTTCTGCTGTGTCAGTCCTTCCATCATTGCATCTTTGTTGTAGTACTTTTCTCACTGTGTTGCTCTTTCCAGTTGCTACAATACCTAATGTTGTGGTTGAGAACTGGGCACCTAAGGCAGGGCTCCCTATGTACCTCAGTATTGTATGTGTATATTTTTTCCCCTAACCCCCTCAACTTCAGGTATTTCTATGTCATTTGTATGTAAGCAGGAGCTTTGACATTGCTTACACTCAAAGGCAAAGAACCTTGTGTTCAGCTGTGTTTAATACCAGAGAATTTCCAAGTAAGTGCATTAGGCTAACTTAGCTTAGTGCTGTGTTATCATAATGATACATCAGAGGTCTGTCTCAAAAAATGGTTAGAATGAGTTTACCTGCCTGTTCCAGATTTGTCTGGGTCATCAGTTTGTTCTCTACTACAGCATACCGAGCGTTTTCTTCAACACTGCTACCAAGTAATTCATATCCCACACTGGATTTCTTTAACTGCGAATTCCAGCTATAATATTTTTTAATTTTTCTTTTAACTTAATGGCATCTTGTCTGATTGAGATCAGTTATCTATTTAATTATGATTCTTTGCCTCATTTCACCTTTCCTCACTGTGCTTTTGTTTTTGTCAGGGCAGGCTTCTTTCCTGTTCTCTCAAGAGGGCTACCTTGGTGCGCTTTCAAGGTTTTCTTCCTTGGTTGCTTAACTCCTATTCCCATAAAAGATACAACCTCTTCCTGTGTCTGAGGAGCTTGCTAAGATTTCTGCTAGCTGACTTGTCCTTTGCCTCACAAATTTTGAATGAAACTGTAAGCTTTTTGAAATCAGGAATATAACTTCTTTGCTGCCCGTTCCAAAAGAGAGTAAGGCTGAATTTCAGCCCTGAATAGGGTAATCTCCTGCATGTTCTCAGAATTTGGTTGATATGAAGTTAAAACTCTGCTTATGTTTATTGTGAGTGATAAATATCAGAAAATGGCAGAAAAGTGTTATATGAAATACTTGAGTCTGAGTGTTGTGAGTGCTGTGGTATCTTAAATGTTGTGTTGCAGATACTGGCTGAGATTACCTGTGTTATAATACCATTGTCTGCTAGCAATGAATTGATAGTTTGACCATCCTCCGAGAGAAGATTACGTTAGGAGAAATAAGGAATTACGGTCACTTGTAGAATATGTTGTTCATTTTACATTGGATGCATGGACTTTTATGTTTTAGAAGTCCTGTGATGTATGTTTTGGAGCTCAGTAATTAAGAATAGCTAAGGACATCCCAGGAGTTTGGTGACGTCCTTCCTTTATATTCTGTTCTTAGGACAGAGTGGTTTTTTTTTTCTTTTGACCCATTAGCTTAACAATACATATTCAGCCATCTTAGTGAGCAATGGATGTACTATCTTGCCTGTGAAGACAACCAAAAGAGACAGCAAAATGTAAGAACTAATCTAACACTGTTTATTTCAATTAAATAAAAGCAAACTTGCATCAGTTGAATTACTAAAACAGAAAATACTTTGGACATTATGGCACAGAACTGTATTTTTCTCATTGTCATAAGCAATGTGCTGTGTGGTAATCATTCTTTTTCAAGCTAACTGAAATGTATTGAAAAGAACAGTGAAATACAAGGTTTTACAAGGCATATTTTGAGATTCAGTTATACACCAATTTGTAAATGTTACAGAATCAGGGTGATGTTATTCTGAAGATGTCCATCATTTATTCAGCAAAATAAAAAGAATGTAAGAAAAAGGTCTTTATTTGCTTGAGAACCTCAAAATGGAAGACACTGAAAGAATCTGATGCATTAGAATATCTAAGATTCATTCACACTGAGACAAACTCCAATAGTTAAGTTGATGTAATGTTTATTGAATCACTTTTTTTGACTTCTGGGCATGTTTTAAGTGCAAAAATCCATTGAAATAAACTTTTTGTGTTAGTAGCTTGATTGTGTACAATGATAGTACATGCATTTTTCCTACTCTTGTTGGATGGTGAAAGGGTTATCATCTTATTTATTGCTAAATACTAAAGTTTGGGCCAGTTTACCTCTAAAACTAGTGAAGGTTTCTCTACGCAAGCCTGTGAGGAAGGTTTTTTATTTATGAAGTGAGAGAAGATCTAGTAGAGTCAAAATTCCAGTGGGTTAACCGTGCTTTTGATCTTTCTGTGGAATACTGGTGTTACATTAGAAAGTACACTTCAAAAGTGATTTCTTGGCAAACATGAATTACTCAATTGAACATAATTCTTCATCTATCTGAACACTCACAGTGGAGTACTTAATAGAAATTTTTTTTAATCATATCCTTGCAATAAATGTGGTCAGAGCTTAACATCATGTTTTGTTTTTTTTCCTCGTTAACTTTGTTTTCCTATTTAAAAAAAAAAAAAAAAAAAAAAAAAAAAAAAGAAATCCACCAACAATATAAATCTAAGGGTCCCCCCCCTTTGAAGGCTGTTCTTTTCCACTGTACAGAACTGCAACCCAGAAGCATGGAGGAAGGCCTGTTATTGCAAAGGCTGGGGCTGGGCAGCAGTGCTGAGCACAGGGGGCCTGTGCTGGGGATGTGTGGGTTGCCATGACGGCAGCTCACTGCTCCAAATGCTGAGACACTGCATCTCCAGAATGACAGTGACCACCTGCCTGCAGCAGAGACCTGGGATTTGCTCTGTCCTGGGCGCTGTCCTTTTTGTGAAGCTGTTTGTGTTTCTGTTCTCCAGCCATGGCTGCTTCTAAATAATCCCCAGTAGGAGTTTATTCTGTGCCAGCTGATGAGGGAAATTTTCACGTCTAAACTCCGTTATGCAAGTAACAGATCGTGTTCTGCATTAAAGAAGTGTAAATCTTGATGCAATCCACATAATTTATTACGGATTTAGTCTAGTGCCTTATCTCAGGGTGTGTTCGAGTTTCTGCTTTGAGAAGGAAAAAGACAATCTACTAAGTCTGTTGCTGGCAGCAAGTGAACCACAGCCGATGCAATCTAGAGAATATCTGTGTTCTTTGCAGATTAAAAAAAAAATCTGCTTCTCTTTGGGTTTACATCTTTCATCTAGGTGGAAAAAATATGGAGTAAGTTGGAAGAAAAGGGTTGTTCAAGACCAAAGAATTCCCATCTTGTTACATGTAGCATTTGGTACATGTTCTTGATAAATGAAGTGTAGTGTACTTTTGATATCCAAACAACCCAGATGTTTTTACTGATACAGTGCTGTATGCAGATTAAAATCTAAAATCATTTGATTAATACTAGGTTCATGTGTGGTAGTAGTTATGCTGATTTCTGAAAAAGTAAGTTAAAACGACGCAAGCTTTGAATATAGCTTTTATAGATTACACTAGCATATGGCTGCGACACTGTTACCATCCCTATCACAACAGGCTCTAATTTTAGAATGTCCTTTATTGGTTACAGCTAAGTTGTTTTCTTTTTTCATTTTGAGAAAAGTAAAGGATGTTTGGTTTTTTTTTTGTGTTTTTTTGAGATGTTTTAAAAATCATGCTCAAATCCATTGAGCTTTGTGGTAGCACAAAAGAAATAGGGGAACAGTGAGTCATTAAAGTAGATGCTCTAGAAGATTGGATTCTGTGATTCTGGTTGAATCGTTTCCAAGCACTAAGAAAAAGTCAACCCAGTATCATATTGTGTTAAAGAAGTCTCAGAATTTTGGCAAGATTTTGCTGCTGGATTTTTTTCTTTTCTTCTTGGTAAATACTTCAAAAATTTGACTTTGGCAATACCAAAGTGATTCATGCTACATAAGAGGTGCCAAGAAAGGACTGCATAAGTTGGACATACTGATACTGGGAGGTGCTGCTGCAATATCATTGAGCATCAGTGTTAAAATAAGGTGCATTTCTGAATTCATGTGTAAGTCCTTGTCACCCAAGATCTGGTTTTGCTAACTCATAGTGAGCACAGCTACTTGAAAGGGTGAAATGTTTAGGTCCAGAATTTGTTTTATGGGATGTCCGGCTGCGTGCGGTTGTTAGAGTTCTTGCAAAAAAAAAAAAAAAAAAAAAAAAAAAAACAAAAAAAAAAAAAAAACAAAAAACAAAAAAACCCACCAACAACAAAAAAGCCCATAACCCAATGCTCTGTGACTTAACTAACTTATAAGGGTATAATTTTGTATAGGGCTACAAAAAATGGGTTTTAGTCATGGCACTTCACATACATCTGTTCTTTGACCATTTTTATTTCGTGATACAGCCATCACATCTATATATATATCTCATAAGAGCTATGTAGCTTTTACAAGATATAAAATTCTACAATCCTTTTTCAAATAGCTTTCATACTATTGTGTAAAATATTATTTTATAGGTTGTTCACTTCTAATGTGCTAAGATATGAACAGACACTTAAAAGGAAAAAAAATCCAGATGAGGTAGTTAAATGTTTTTTATGATCAGTTAAAAAATATTTTCTGCAAAACTGAACATATTTTGATTGCATAAAACTACATATGCACCGATGAGAGTTACACATATAAAATAAAGCCATTATGGTCTACTTTTTTTCCCTTTTTTTCTTATTAGAGGAAATCAGTGCAAAAAGCACTGACCTAAAAGAAGCTTGAAATCAAAATCTGTTCTCTATGTTTCCAGATACTTAAGATTTTATCTTTATCCAGATTTGGGATAAGGTCAGTAAAGTTTACACATGGAGAGGTGTCAGTTCTGAAGTATTTGGCAAAATATTTGGATGTATATTTCATCCCTCTTTTTTCTGGAATGCTACTGCTTGTGTCCTGGAATAGGAACAGAAGCACCAGAGATCTAAATTATTCAATCTAAATGAATAATCAAATAGGGATTTTGAGTATATGACTACAGCATGCTAATTTTGGTTGATTTCAAACATATGGGTAACTTTTAGCAAATAATTTATCTGTACATTCTGTAGAAAATTTAATATACTTTATAGTGCAAATATTATGCTTGAAGTATTCAAGATCCTGAGAACTGGTGTTTAACATTGTTTGAGGATGTGTTTGTACATGGGCTTCCTAGGGAGAGATCTCTGTCCAGAAATCAAGAAAGTCTGCGAAAGCAGAGTTTCAGTCTAGATTAATGTGAACACTAAGAGTCTATTGGTGATTTCCATAAAGTGTCAGCCTTGCTCATTTCTCTCTGACTTTGGTTCCTATTTCCCCTCACTAAATGATGCCTCTGTGGATGACTGCTCTCTGAGTTGGTGCTACTCAATGCAGAATAGATGTCACATTCCAGCATAGTGAAAGGAATTATGACTGAAATAGGAAAATGAGTTGCTAGTGTAACATTATATGTCAGTGGTGTTTCTAACCATGTAAAAGATTGTGACTTAAGATACTAGCCAATTTCTTACTGAAAAACTATTTCATCTTGATTTCCAGATGGATGTTGTTAGTCTTATGTCCACTTTTTTCTCTCTTTGGCAAAAGAATACTTCTCTCATGTTACGTGGAATATCTACCAATTAGAATTTTTTTATCTTAGATTTTCTGTCAGTCAAACATATAACTGAAAGGATTGTGAAGGTGAATTTTTTTTTGCAATCAGAGTAAGGCATATTTGATTTTTATTTGTTGTTTAACACTTCCAAATTTTGCACTTAGGACAAGAATGCTTTTGTCCATAATCTGGCTCTCTGAAATTTCATGAGATCAAAGCTCAGGTTGCAAACAGAATTTTTGAGTTCAACTGACTGTTGATATGAATATGTAAGTGATTAAAGATAGAATTTTTTTTTAACATGAAGCTTTCTTGGCTGAAAAATAAACATCAATTTCCATTTAACTGAAATTTTTTTCACTGTGTATCTCTGGGGAAGAACTGGAAAAAATACAAGCAGTATAATGATTGTCCTTTAAACCAGAGGCATTAAAACTATTAGATTCTGATAAAGAACATTAATGCATGGGGTTCACAACATCCTGAATATGCATCAATGATAATAAATTCAGATTCATGGAAGTACTTTCAATATAATGTTTATGCAAATTTCACTGAGAATTTGTCCAGAGTGATTTATATAAAGTTACAGAAATCATACATGCCTCTATTGTTCACATTAAATAAGTAATTAGGGCTTCTTAGCAGACCTTTCATTTCTCACTGTGATTTAAAAATGAGTTTGATTTCTGATCTCGGTGTTTTATTGTGTGTTCTCCTAAACATAATGAAATCTCCTAAAATAATGAAATAATTGTTATGGATCATAATTTAAGATAAATTCCATTGAAGCTTCCTATTGAAGATAAAGATGGTGTCAGCAACAACTTCTATAAAACACTTTTTCAGTGAAGGTAAAACATTAAATTTGTTTTTGTGCTTGACTACTGCATTGCCAGTCAGATAAAGAAGGAAAATAAACTATGAATTATAGTCAGTGCTAAAGCAAACAAAGGCTTTTAGCATAGAAGTCAATTTTTCTCTGCTAAGTGCCAAAGGATCTGCCTCCATGGACATGAAGGGAGAATCTGCTTGACCGTAAAGGAGAAATGGTCATGGGTCTGTGCTTTTGCTGTCATTCCAGAAGTGGCTGATTGGCAGCTTAAGCTACACCAAGCACCCACAGCCAGGAGTGGGGCTGCAAGGATCTGGGCGGCTCCTGCGAGCTCCAGGCTTCCGTTGTGTAGGAGTTGGGAGTTCAGAGAAGGCTGTGAATGATCCACATTCTTAACTGCTTTCCCTTGATTTACATTTGATTCTGAACTGCTTAACCACTGGTGGATTATTTCAATTTTCCTGGTGAATAATGCATAAGGGTATATAAGTGGAAGTTCCCTGGCTGAGTGGGCTGCAGATGAAAAGTGTCAGCTCCTTTGCAGCACTAATGTGTGACTTGTTTTTTCCTCAGGTTAAAGCTGTAGAGAACCTAGACAAACTTTTTTTTTGACAACTCCTACAAATGCCAAAACATTGCTGATGTTTGCTTTTTCTCTTCTTTCTCATTTGAATACCTGTTATTACAGTGAAAAATTCAGTTGCCAGTTTTCCATTATGAATTTGTTTTCCTTAGGACTCCCCTTCAAAATTTCAGTCCTACATTGTTGTACCTGCTGCTTAAGCTTTCTGAAAGCTGACAGGAACGAGAATGTCTTTGTTTCTCTGCCTTTAAGGTTAATTTGTTTTACTGGCTTGGACAAATTTCATCTGCTCCTTTCTTGCACCTCCTTATTCATCAGTATGTTCCCTCAAAGGATTAATGGGGTATCTATCCCACCAGCAACCCTGAGGCACAGATACAAGTATGTGGTTTTTTTTTTTTTTTTTTTTTTTTTTTTTTTTATAAATGTGGAATATTTGACATAGGTATATGTGAAGACAACAAATTCTATAGTAATTGATGCAACACTTACTGTCACCCGTGGTGCACTTGTAGGCAAACGTCTACAAATTTTCCCTTACTGGTTGGATGTCTTAATGTACACTTGTGTCAGCCCTGTCATAGGCAGAAAAGATTGGAACTTGGTTAGTGTCTAGCAGTTCTACTTTCTAGAATGTCAGAAAATTAAAGCACTGCTACTGTTCTTGTTTGCTTGTGGTTAGGCTTAAATTTACAGATGTTTATTTGTGATCATAATTTGATCTCTAAAATGTCAAAACTCTGCAACTTACTCTAAACCATTCTAAACCAAGTGTTTAATCAGAGTAGACAAGTATGTAATTTGAAGGCTTCCAAGGAGGTGTGATGTATCAATTATCTTGGAAAACGATGTTTGATGTGATTCCTTCATAGTGAGTGGGATTGAAAAAAAAACCCCTTAAAACGTGAGATGATGCTACTGAAACAAACAGGCCTATAAAATACAACTCTTCAAAACTTCCAAATATTATTTGAATTTAGGCATCCAGACATGATAAACACATTCTAAAGTGTAAAATTTTGAGCTAAACTTAGCCTTATTGGAAAGGCTGAAAACTTGCTTAATCATAGAAGTGATACAGTAAATATGACAGAATTGTGCAAATGTTTGAAGAACATTTCTGTTTTAGTAGTGATGACAATAGAACTCTGAAAGTATTTGGAAACAGTCCTAAGAGTATTTTGTAAACTTGTTTAGGATTTGATGTAGAAATGCTGAAATTGGTATTGAAAGGTTTGGCAAAAATGCATATTACTTTTTAAAATCATATGAGTTCTCAAGATGTAATCAAAGAATTGAGTCAAAAGAGGGAAAAGTGTGAAAAGAGCAGATTGAAGTTTGGAATAATTACAAATCACTCTATAAAAGCCATATATGATCTCTTCGTGATGGTAGAGCTATGACTCTGAGACCATGGGGTCTGACATGATGGTGTAGTAGTAGAGCCTTGTCCACAGCTGTGAAAAGTAGTCCCTGCCTTTCACATGTGGAACTCAGTACATTGCAGGTGAAGCAGGTTTTCTCATTGTTCTAGTCTTCTAAACCTTATATCGCCATCCTTCTGCTGTCCTTAATTTCTTTCAACACTCTTCATTTCCTTCCATTACCTTATTTATCATTACGTCACTTTTATCACCTCATTTCATGTGCAAAGTGACAAGGACAGAGGAGCGGAAGAAATGCAAACTCGGTTCCGCACCTCCTCTAACTGTTTATTTTGTCCATCTTTTGATTTGTTTTTTTTTTTTTCAAATCATGTCATAAGAACTTCACTTACATAATCTTTTACTTTCTAATTTTTTCCCCCTAAAATCTATTTCTGACGCCTAACTTTTTGATGTTGCCTTCATTCCTTCCCCTTCTGAAAGGATCCTGCTTCTCATATCCAAGTAGAAGTCCCCGGAATCTGTTGCTATCAGGTAAGGGTTAAACCACAGTAATTTTTCTGTTTGGGGATAATGGTAGAAGCATTTGATTAATTTTTTTTTTTTTTCTTTTACTGAAAGTGAAGGAAAGCTAACAAAACACGAGTGTATTTTAGGAGCTTAGCTGATCACAGGGAAATGCTTCACAAATCAGTATCCTGTTATCTTGAGCCTGTTTATGTTGCCAGTAGATGGGTGGAATTGAGAGAGTATTTGTAAGTGATACTGAACATTTATATTTAAAAAAAAAAAAAAAAAAGTAATGTAAATTCTGCCTGATCTCACAGACTTGTTGAAATGGCCTTTCAGCCTGAAATCTGTATGTAGGAGTATACTCTATGTAATTCACTCTACCTTTATTCCTAGAAAAGCCAGTAAACATGCAGCAGAAAAAGGGCAGCACTTAGTTTGCAAATTTCTGCTTAACATGTAAATACTATATGGTATTCACCAAATTATCAATTAATAAACTAATAAGTCACAACAATATGTCTCTTGGAAGAGATTCTACTGGACAGTAGATTGTTTTAAACACAGAAGATTGTTTCAAATTTCAGAACTGCAGATTGAATTGTACAAGAAATAGGGAAGGGCTCCTCGCATAATTCTCAGTTTGTCTCCTGTTCGCTACAGAGTGAATGAAATGTTTGATGTGTTTTGCTTTGTTTTATTTTTGCATGAAAACCTGAAAGAATGTTGTTTGATTTTGATATTTTTGATGGGCAATAGGATACTAATTATGTGTAAATATTTTCATAAATATAGATAGGTTTGTATTGTCATTTTGTTTGTTTTTCTTATAGGTTTCTTTTAAGAAAATGTTTTTAACTCTATCTATACTGGTATTTTACTTTGTTTTAATGTACTGATGTTTTAATGTGATTCGCAATTCAGTTGTTAATAGGAGGACTCCAAGTTTCATCTGACAGTGTTGGCTGGACCATTTTCAATGTATTAAAGGAATAGCTGCTTAATTCAAAGCCACTGAAAATTGGGCATAAAGGTCCTAATATCCTAATTCTGGAATCTCAGCCAACAGTATTGGTGTGACACGGAAGTCTGTGAGGTATCTGGATGATTACTGCAGTTCCAAAAATTCTGTGAAGTAGAGGAATGCTTCTACCAGATCTGAACTCAAAATTACCGAGTTTATTAATGTAACATTTTAATCAATAGCAATTTGGCCAACCAAAGCTTACATAGTTTCCTTCTAGTTTGTCTACAACGTATTTGTCTGTGGACACACGCAGCTGAGTATGTGCATATCCTTTTTTTCAAAGTGGAGAGAGTAACAGAAGCCATTTTAGTGTGAGAAAGTTCTCAACGTTTTGAAATAAAATGCTTCAAATATTTTAGCAAACGAAGTATCTTAGGTTTCTCAGTGTCCTGTCTATTAATAATCAAAAGTATAAGCTGATTATCATCTTAGGTGAGTTTTGACTGTACTCTTGTGTCATCTCTTTGATCTCTCTCTGTGGATCTCTATTTTGGTAATGGACATGACTAATAGTTGATGCTGGGTCAAAGGAATGTATTCAGAATTTAAAGGTGTTGCAGCAACAAAAAAAGCCACAGTCATGGTTTCCAAAATAAATCATGTATGTAGCCTTTTTTACTGTAGTAGAATTTGTCTTCTATATTATGAAGAAGATTTGTCCATCAAAGTCTTGGTGAGAGGCATTCAATAAGAATATATTTAATTATGATCTTTTATTTTTTTTCCTCAAAGGAGAAAAAAGATACTCAGTGAATTAGTTTCACATTGCTACAAGAAGTAGCTGGTATCTAGATTGACATTTATGAAAACTGCCCCTCGTTGGTAATACTGATGCAGTTGACAGCTTGGAGTTTTACTGAACAATTTAGCCTAAATTAGAGATGCTTAGATACTTCAATTATTTTGGGTGAGAGTTCAGTATCAGGAAAGCCAAAGCTTTTATGAAAATATTTGATGATCCTCTGTAGAATGGGTTGAGCTGGAAGGGGTAATTAAAGGCCATCTAGTCCAGCCCCACTGCAAAGAACAGGGACGTCTAGAGCTGGATGAAGTTACTTAGAGTCTCATGGAGCCTGATCTTGAATGTTTTCAAGAAGACATCTCTGGGCAATGTGTTCTAGTACCTCTCCATCTTCCTTATATGGAACATCTTCCTTACACCCAGTCTTACCCAGTCTAAATCTCCCTTCCTTTAGCTTGAAACTATTTTCCCTTATTCTGTCAAAATCCTTTCAAAATGTATATCAAGTTAGTCTCGTTGAAGTGATGATGCGCTGTGCTGTAACATTAATGTTCTAAGACTCTTCTCCTGAGCCTTAGCTAAAATATAGGAAATTTTCAATGCGGTTACACTGGGTTGCTATTCTTGATTTCAAGCTATAATGAAGAAACTTCAGAGGGTTTTTTCCAATTTTTTTTTATTTTTATTTAAACTGTGGTATAACTTGGATTACAGGTTGTCAGAAGCAAATTGTGCTACATTTTCTTCCGTGGTTACAGCCTTTGTAATGAAGTGTATAGATGTACCATGTACTGTTGGAAGTACTGTTGAAGTTGGAAATTATCTCAAACTGCTTAGTTTTATGACATGTTTTTCTTGTCAGAATCTGCCATGACAATTGCTTAACAAAAAAAATTCATGCCTTTTAGGTTCTTAATTCTGCTCTGTCTTTACCTGATAAAATATTTGTAAATACACAGTATAGGGTGACTGTCTTACATCTATAGAAGGGGTACTGAGAGTTGATGTAATTCTGAAACCAACAAGTATGCAACTGAAGAGAAACTTACACAAAGTATTTTTTAGGAGGGATAGTTCTGAAAAATGCCCCACTGGGTTGTAAAACTGATGAGCAAAACTGCCAGTCCTGCTTCCTCTAATTCATGCCTCCTCAGTATTTTTGGACTTGTTCAGAGTCAATTGTCGAGCCATTCCCTAAGCCCGGCAACCTCCCAGAGCAGCGCCACTTTCATCAGCATGTTCTGGTCCAGGGGGCATAGTTAGAGCAAAAATGTGCCTGACTTGTGCCCATCATCCAGGCATCCCTGTGTGATGGTAGGAAAAGCCTATGAGGGAAATCTGGGTCAACAAGTGCTGCTATAATGCAGCCCCAAAACCAAGGAACTCAAAACTTGCCTAAAGTCGATTTTGTACAGTTCTTTTCAATGTATCTCTCAGGACAAAATTCTTAATACATTAAATAAGAAAGATGAGCCTTTCAGATGCTAAGGAAGGCATGGTTTCATAACTAATCATTTGAGCAATTTGGAACACTAGATAATCACAAATCATATTCAGTTATTGAAAGCAAATGACAACTTTCCAGTAACAGCTTCAAAGCTGTTTGCTGCCTTCTGTATTTTCAGAGGCTTCTCACCATGTAGAAGGAGGGTTACACCAGGACACATCTTTTGATATCATCTGACATTATGCAGTGCACCCATCACATTGCATCATCATTGAAATAAACACTGTTCTGATCATGTCTTTTCCTTCCATTAAAGCTTAATAACAAAAAATGAAATTGCACTTGAGACCAAATGAATTCCTACTAGTTTTTTTTTTTTTTTTTACTATGTTTGGTTTTAAATGCTAGATTAAGTTAAGTTGGAAGAATATCATCTTCGCTGAAATCAGCAGTTCTAATGAACAGGTATGAAGGTTCAAGGCTTTACCCTTTACAACTTCTAGATGTTTAATTTTTCAAAATTAAACTGGAGAAATCGGATGTGCTGAAGATCTGGTATAGCACAGCAGCTAGATGAATGTTATTTTTCCAGCTTGCTCTCCTCCTGAAGCACTTTGTGGGGGTGTTTTCAGTATTCCCAGACGCTCCTGGGAGATTTTTTTCTTCACAATTCCAATGCCCATTATTGTCAAAATTTAAATCAGTAATATATTGATGCAACGAAAAGACATGATTGGGATTACCAAATTAAAGGAAAAGAAAACAAGTATCAGAATCCTTCTTTCTTGATTGTCCTTTTATGCCTGAATAGTGGCAGAGTTCAGGTCAGCACCCAAGTACTCACATGTTAACAGTAAGTTATACTATTCAAGGTCTGCCTGTATGCCTTTTTTGCCACTGTTTTGGTGGTGTGCTTTTTTACTTTGCGTACTTCTCTCTCATTGCATTTACTTTTGTGTAATTTCTGTAGGGAGCTTCAGCACTGACTTGCACAGTAAAATAGCACGAGTAAATTATTTAAAATAGGTATAGTCACTTCAGTGTGATTTAATAATTAAGAAACCCTTTTAAGAAAAAGGCAGCTCCACAGAGACTTCTGGTTAAGTACTGCAAACTCTCATTTGCAAACTAGTAGCTCCGACCAGCAGCCCCGAAGTTTCTGGATTACTATGCAGTTGTCAGCTGTGACAGCAACAGAGAGAGCTTCTCAATCTGCCTGTAGTCCCTGGTGTTTATGTTAACCATTTCATGAATGCTGCATTTGACCTTGTAGACCGAGATACGGGAATCTTTAGTGTCAACAAACTTTAGGAGTCTATCTCTTTTTGTTTTATAGCAGTAGTTTTTTTTAAGTAAAATGAAGTCCCTTTTGAGGCAATTTTCTGGGAATGAAATGTTCAAAAATGAATAAAATATTCCAGGTATGATCTTTTCATGATTTTAAGGGACTGTACTTCCCAACCCTCTTATCGTGATGTTTGAGTGTATGAAGATGCAAACTGACTATCCTTTTTTGCTTTCTAATTATTTTGCAAGTTCAGGACTAAATTATCATTACAAGTTCAGATAGTTAAACATTACCTGTCTTGCTCTTTCATTCTTCTCTTTTAAGGAATTGTTATCATATGCATTTGCGTTATCAAACTTGAATCTGTCATTTTAAGTAAACAATATTTTATTAACACATTGCTCTGTGTACGTGCACATCGAAGTGCTAGTGGTTTGATTTCCACATATTTAACTATAAATACTTGTGAAGCCCAGTGTAAACTGAAATGTTAGCATTAAGTTTCATTTAGGAAATTATCCAGAGAAAGATATTGCCTAAGGATATAAAAATATTTTATTTCCCTGAGAAAACAGAGTGGTTGCGATAGAACAGAAAAATTATCTAATGGAAGCTTTTCATAGATGCATACTTCTGGACAGAATTAGAATAGTCAAGCCACACTGCATAAAAGTGTTGAATTTTCTGGGATATGTTTTTGAAATAAGTATTCTTAGTGTAGATCTAAATACTTCCCCCCCCCCTCCCCCCCCAAAAAAAGCAGGTATTTTTCTGTAGGGTACAATTTAATTAATTTTTTTTCAATCCTCCCAGAATACTGTGCAAATGAAACATATTTGTTAAGTCAAGAAAGCTTTTGAACACCTGTGAGGAAAATTGCAGTCCTTTTGAATGCTGACTATGATTTCTGTAAGTTATCATCAGTACAAGTAATGATTTTATGTGTAGCAATATAATTATAAATCTAAGCAATAAGTCAAAGTTACGTTATAAATTTAATCACCTTTTTTCATCTTCTCACTTTGAAACGGGAAAATCGTTTAAATACTGATGTTTGAAATATAACCGTATCCAATTCTGAAAGTGCCCCTAGTGTCACCTAGTAGCCAGCCAAATACAGTTATTGACTCATGAGCCACTGTGGTGTCTAGGAATTTGGCTGCGTGAAATGCTTTGTGACCCATTGTAAACCTTCTAATAAACTATCTCCCTCCAGCCTGCACACGGAAGAGCTGCAGGACTGTTTTGCTCTTGCTCTTCCCCTTTCTCAATCTTCCCCCTTGAGATTTTCTACGAGACAGCAACTTTTAACAGCCCTGATCCTTCCCCTATGGGTGCACCATGCAACCATTCCAAGTGTACCTACAGGATGTTGGTAAACGTAATAATTTTATTGACTACGGTTGAAAACTACATGAATAGGGCCTGAAAAATGCTGAATCTTTATAGATACTGGATGCCTGATGATGTAGAAAGGAATACTTTATGGTTGTTTATTTTTTCTAGCTCCTTGTATGCCTGTCTCCCACTGAGGCATATATTTTAGAATTCAGTGAAATGGACATAGAAAATGTGCGCTGTGGTAAATCCACCATCCATTAGCATCAGCATCTGTGATCGCTTTCCACTATCTAGTGCACAGGCAAGCTGGCATACCCTGAAAATGAATAAAGACTTCTCAAGTAGAGTACTGTGAGTAAAGGATGGCTTAAATCCAATGTAATGCTTGCCTTGCTCCTGACTCTTCAAAAATCCTCAAAAAAATCTTCAAAAATTTTTTAATGTCCTTTCTAGCTTATTATGAACATCAATTTTTAATGTCTGTTGTTTAGTAATTAGTAAGATCCTTACTAATGCTTAATAAAAGTTTGAATGGAAACAAAAAAAACCTGTTTTCTACTCCTCTCATACCTTTATTCTCCTTGCAACCTTGAGGATCTCAGGGTCTTAGTTCTCCAGATCATGTTTGAAATCCCAGTAGTTGTGCATGGCCTAAATGAATGCATGCAAAAACTGATGCTTTCAATCATCCTGCTTATGGAATAGAAAAACTAAGATTGTGATCTTGCCACATGATTAGCATTCTTGTATTCTCCTAAATTCTGTGTCTTTCTAGCCTCTAATTTATTTCCATGGAAAATACAACAGATACAAAGAGCACAATAACATAATTTAGTAGAGCAATTTTTCAGCTACAAAGCACTGTTTTTTTCAGCATAGTCACCAGCATCATCTTTGTGTTTTCACCAGTGGACAAGAGCCTGCAGGGCATGTTCACAGAAGTGTGCACTAGTGGAAGGGACACACTGTTTTAGAGCTGCTGTGATGATGATGTTGCTAGAAAAATGCTACTCATGCAGTCTATTCCTCATCAGATCAAACAGATAAAAGTCAGAAGAGTCCAGATCTGGACTATATGGTGCACATGGTAGGACAGTCCAGCTAAGAAAGAAAATGTTATTTGTGGTTTTCAGACTGGTATGGGGCTTGGTGTTACTGTCTTTTAAAGAGAAAGGTTGTGTTGCTCTGAGAATTCAAGCCTTTAGCTTACATGATGTTGTGATGTAGCAGTCAGAGTTCATAATCTGTCAGGGTTCCACGAAATCCAGGAGGATCGCCCCTTTCCTCCAAAAACATCTCCACAAAAGAGACTGCACCTCATTTTACTCACTGAATGCTGTCTCTTGAACTTATTCTTTGGTGGAGAATTCACGCATCACCTCTTCATGGACTGCTGTTTTGATTCTGGTTCATAGTGATCACACCTCTCATCACCATTAACGATGCAAACTGTCACCTTCAGCCTCATATTGGCTCAGTAGGCCCTGACAAACTTGCATATGGTGTTCTTTCTATTGCCGAGTGGTTGCATTCGAAGGACCCTGGTGCAAACTGTGCAATGTTCCAGCTGTGCCATCATCGTCTTCATCTCTGGATACAGTTTCCTGCTCATAGTCCACCAATTCCTGCAGATGGATTCATTGAGATGTTCCTCATTTTGTGGTATGACAGCTGTGAGTGGCCATCCAGAAGGAAGCTTGTCTTTCATGTTGCTGTTATACACCACCTGCTGTATTACTGTGCTCACATCCATTGGTTGTTCTCCATAAACATTCAGTGAATGTCAGTAGGTGCCATTTTTCCTTATGGAGGAATTCAGTGACCTTTACTTCACCTTTACTTCATTCTCACCTTCATATTAGACACCATTTTGTCAGACTGTCCCTCTGCTGTTATCTGTCACACAATGACAAAATGTAAAGCAGCATTGATGGGAGTGTTCATCCTATACTGCCATATCACCAACATCTTTCTCTGATGTTGTGGGCCAACAGAATAACACAGGAGGCGTTACTTTTGGAGCTGCCCTCCTAGTAGCAAACTAGATGTGTCTTAGTTTGCTATTTAATTTTTTTAAATTGCTGTTTTTTGAGAAGTTACTGAAGTCAAAGTACTTTGCAATTGTGAGAAACCACAAACTCATTGCATTTGTACTCCAATTTACTCAGAAATACCTGTCTGTGATTATTACCATAAGTACTAAATTTCTGCTTTCTTCATTACTCCTTTCTCCTTTTTCATATTTTTTTCATAGGGTTTGAAACTGTTCCCTGAATTTTCTCTCTTATTTATCCTTATGTTCCTGTTTAATAACTTCAGCCATCTTTCACAGTCTCCTTACTGAAGTTCATTCATTGCTGGACCTGTGATGTAGTTTTCTGCCTGCCAGTTTTCTAAAGTGCTCATTCTGATGTTATTTTTTTTGTTGTTAAGTGATTATGGGATCAATTCATTACCGCTAATCCAATCTCTTTATCTTTTTTTTTTTTTTTTTTCACCCTCTTTTCTCTCTCCTATTTTATGCATACTTTTTTTTTTTTTTTACAGTGTTCCTTATAGTGAAGAACTGTTGCTTATTGGTAGTCTTTCTTCTTTTGTCACTGATTCTAAGCATCACTGATAGTAGGAAGGTTCTGAAAATGAAGACTATTGGTAGATGTGAAGTAATAATGTAAAATCAAAAAATTACCACCAGCTACAGAACATCAGTCAGGAGATAGCTCAATTTTCCCCCTTTTTTTTCTGTCGAGTGGCAGAATAGACAAAGTTCAATTGCCTTCACAGCCAAAGTTTTTCATGGCAAGAGGATTCATAGCAACAATAGGGCTGACAGTTCAGACTTACAAGAAGCACAGATAACAGTTAAAGTTTTTGGTAAGGCTTAAATAGTAAGACCCTTTAAAATAAGATTCTCACTTACACAGATGAGAAAAAATAATTTGTTTTATTTATGATCTTATTTACCCCTAGCAACAGATAATTTTCAGATAATTTGTCAATTAATGACCAGGATTTCTCATTTAATGTGTTCTAAAAAATCTGAACAAACTGCAACTGCTGTGTGTTCTTGATCATGTAATCTGAAAAAATAACTATGTAAAAGTCTGTCTATTGTTTTACAATACAATGCAGTGTTAGTTAAAAATGAATTACTAGTTAATATTTTGAACCTCACTCACTGAAATATTGACAACATTTGAATAATGAATAGAAGACTCATTGAGTTGTTCTGCTGCAGTTTGGCTCTGGAGAGTAAACTTCACAGAGATTTCTGTCTGTGGTTGTGAAGGTTTTCACTTTTAGTCTGCAGACTGTTCCACTTGTTTGATGGATCAAAGAAGCAAAATGTTTTTCGCTACGTATTTTACTAGAATATATGACAACACTAGAGGTAGGGATAAACTGCTCTGCTCCTTAAAGCTTTCTGATCAAAATGTGGCTTGTGAGCATAGCTGTGGAGAGCTATCTTGCAGCTTTTCTGGCTGGAAGGTGCCAGGGCCACATCCGTTTGCTCCTTCCAGTTATGTGCTCAAAGAAATCTACAGACTGATTGTTCATTGGAATGGGAGAGGGAGAGAAGAAGTAAAGTTGTCTACACCTTTTTTTCTGTTACTTCTGAATACATTTTGTGCTTTTCTACTGTTCTATTCTTCTAGTTATTTTACTGTTTCTGTAGCTCTGGAGTGGCCCTCAATTTCATATCAATCAAACTTTTCTTTGTTTCTTGATTGACATTTTATTTCCACCATAGTTCGTACACCACTCTTATTGGAACTAGAATTTAAGCAGTTGTTTCAGCAGTTTTATTTTCTGTTTATTCATTAACTAACAAGCTGTGGAGTAAAACAAAAAATTTTTCTAAGTTAAGCCAGTGTCAAAACCCAGCGACTGTGAATGGTTTAAGACCTTGCTCGGAACTTTCACCTATTGTAACCTTTCCTACATAAATTCAAATCACTAATTAGTCATTCCCAGGTCCTGATTATTCACGATATTTCTATTCCTTGCTATCTGGTTTGATATTTGTGGTCTGGTATTCAGAAAGTGTTATTTCAGGTAAGGAGTTGCTTAGAGTTGCCTTATACTTCCATGTAATGTACAGTCTCCAAATCTGTGTTACTTACTTGGTAATATGTTATATTCTGTATATATACAGAATACCCTTTCAAGAGTTGTTGAATTGTTATTCCTAAGTATCTTAAAGCTAATCCGTTTCCACTTTCTCCGCTGAAAATCTCTTTCAAATTATATGTCAGATTTGTGCGGAATCACTAGATTTTTCTCTGTATTTTCTTCCTATCTTCCAGTCCCTCCATTGCCATTCATACTTTTTTTTTCTGACCTTAAAGGCATCTATGCATCCTATTTATTTTTCTTTTATCTCTGCTGCTAGTAATTCTTTTGATGTTGCTTGCAGCTTCCCAACATAAAGGAAAGATGGTCGTACCAAGGGGAAGTTATGCTGTATCACTTCTAAACTTCTTGCAAACTGTAGACCAGTAGAAAGACTTAATGGAAATTTTACTTTTGCAGTGATTCCATAAAATTTTCTCCAAATTCATGGATTACCATTTATTCTTGGTTTGTTCTCCTACCCTTCCACTGATAATCATTGTTCAGCTGAGGAAGTGGTCTTAGGTTTCTGGATTCCTTTTCTGACCACAGCTGGAAACATGGAATGGGGATGTGAATACTTTTTGGATGTGTTTGCCTTGTCTGTTGTGATGGAGGCTTCCTATGGGCCATGGTTCTCTGTAGGTTGATCGGAAGCAGAGAAATCATCTAGGTGCTGCTTGCAGAATTGATGCACCACAAGTTTCTGGTGGGATAGCATCCAGAGTCCACTGGTCAAGCTGAGTGCTGGTCTTTCTTTCATTTCAGATTTCTATTAGAAACATTATTAAACAAAGAGATACTGTAACTCATTTGAATTCATTTTTTCAGCTGAAGCTTTCTAATGTAATACGTGTTCTATATTACCATGTCTGTTCTTATTCTTTATTTTTACTTTGATTCATTTTTTGTTGTTTTTGTTTTTATTTTGCTTGTAAAGACGTGCTTATTATTCATGATTTTCATACCTGAGAAGTATACAAGTACAGTCATCATTAACTTGGTTTAGATGATGTTTCTATAGACGAGGACAGGCTGGATAGTGGGTCTTTATTGGCAAATTATGCTTCCTGTAATGAAAGTGTTTGTGGATACATATAGTAACTTCACATATACACAGGTAATACTAGCATCAGAAATTATTTCTTTGCTAACCACACAGTCTGAAATTATTCTAAAACATCAAAAATCTACCTGAAATGCTGCTATGGCTTAGTAGAGGATAACATACACAATTTGCTCATTTGTACAATTTCTCTCCTTTTTCAGATCCCGTTCTTTTTTAGGGATGTGCAATGCCTTTTCCTACTAGCTTTATTTATACCACTCCTTGTCCGGAAGAAAGCAGAGTTATTTTCGAACTTGAACATGGAATTCATATTTTATTGTAGTACTCATGATGTCTGGGGGTGTGACTGCCAAATAATATCCAGAATGCTTCTATTTTCACAGTAATATCTTGGATGTCAGCCACACATTTTTCCACTGAATTAATGAATATCATGAGGCTACATCTACTACTGCTGTCAGAAATGTTAGGAGTAGCAATATTTCTGAAACAGTATGCACAGAAGATTACTTTTTGGTAATGGGCTTTAAGCTTGCATCATGTTTGTTTTTTTAGTTAGTCTTACCTGTATAAACAAGAGTACTTTTTCATATTCTTGTTACAGAAAATCTCCTAAGCTCAGCTATTGGTGCACCAATGTAAAACTTAGCCTGCCGTCCAAATGAAGAAACAGGATACAATAGCAAAGAAAAAAAAGCCCATAAAAACCAATAACCTTACCTCAACATTTTCAAATATTTTAAAATACAAGTGATATTGTCTTGAACATGAAGTAGGCGTAGTATTATTGGTAATAGTACTTCAAATGTTAATCTCAAAAGTGCTCCAGTGAGCAAGCCTGCAATTCTCAACGGGATTAACCACTGAAAATGCTACGAACGCTACAAACACCTACATATTTGTTGTACAAAGGCAACCCCCTGCTATAGCAGATACATTATTATTTTTTTTTTTAATCCTTTCTTATTTAGACCGGCATGATTCATTAACAGTTATTTTTGGAACAGAGAAATGTAGACTACTAATGTAATTTTAAATGCTGTTATTTTAAGGAATAAGTCAGCTATGTTTTAGTTTCTTCTTAAGACAAAATATCTAAAAGGGACTAAGGATAGTGAGACAATTATCAGCTTAAATTATTGGGCTTTATTTTTTTCAAAGATCCTGCTTGATGGCATAAATTCAGAGCTTCTTTTCTTCTATTTAGAACATATATTTTGAGAGACGAGTTGTTGCATGCCATAAGTACTGTCTAAGTATAGATAAGACAAAGACAAAAGAAAGGTTGCAGTGGGAGACTGTACACAGGTAACAAAAATGTGTATCCTCTCACTAGCTAAAAAAAATTTCCGCTTGTAGTGCTTGTAGTGCTAGGTCTACTTTGAAACTGAGTTGGTGACAAAAATGGGTAGTTGTTCCAGATTCTTGAAAGGGACAGCTCTTAAGAGTCTGTTGTGACAGGATAAGGGAAAATGGTTTCAAATTAAAAGAGGGAGATTTTGGCTGGATAAAGATGCAGAGTATAAATTTGGCATTTGCCCTACAGTAACATAGGAGTGACTATATGTCTAAGAAACACTTGAACTGGAGATGGGCTATCAAGTTGGTCTTCAATACCATCCCTATTTACCTTGTGTTATCATCTAGATTGTATGCATTATTTGTATATATAATAATGTAAATTATTGTCAGAACAGGGTGGATGTGTTTCATGTCTGATAATCTGGAGGAATAGTGCCGAAAGTTATGAAGCCTGGAGAATCAGGCCCAACTGACTGATGCAAACAATAGTACAAATAGGTTTATCCAGCCCACCCTGCTCCAGCAAGTACCTTTGTCTGTAAAAATTGTATTAGGGTAACACACAGGACTGTGGAATGCTGTCTGACCGCTGTGGCGGTTAAACATTTTGCAATTTTTTTCAGATGGAGGATTTTTTTCCTCATTGGTTGCAATAGACGTTTTCAGTTATGGAAATGATGTTATTCTAAATAAAACTGACAAGATCCACCAACACTTTTGGAAGCACAGATGCTTTGTCCCACTATTTACTAAAGAGGTTCACACTTAGATTAAAGCAGTGAAATCAAATCACTGAATAAATCCTGGAACAACATAATGATTTAAGGAATTTGTTGAGAGCTTTTGGTAGGAGGAAAGTTACACAAAGGCAAAATTAGACTGTTTTCTGTACAACACCAGAACACAAAAGCAGTATGCAATCCAGTATTGGTTCATTTGTTTTTCTAAGTGTATTGTGCAGTTTCATTTGTCTTTTTTCTTCTTTGCGACATGAGACAGCAGCCCACAAATTTGTGTACTGCATCCAAGGCCTATCTGCATCAGCTGTGAAAAGAAGCATCAGGCATCTTTCTTTTTAGGAGCTACCAGCTATGAAATTCTCCTCTGTCTAAATGATACTGAATTTTTTTTTTTTTTTTGCTGCTTGAACTGTATGAATTGGGAAATGCACAGCCCCTGATGTTAAATTATAATTTGCCAACTCAGTGTATAATGCAAAGAATGAACTTAGTTTCTCGTGTAATTCAATGAGTCTGAGTGGTGCTGCATCAGAACTAGATTTCTCAATGTATTAGCAGAGAAAATTGCACCATCCTTTCCTCAGCTTGTGTAAAGGAGTGTAGGAATATGTAGTGGCTAAATAAAACAAGTCTTTCTGTCCAGATGCCATAAAGGTTATTGATCTCTTGTTTTGATGACATATTTAAGTAGCTGGTAACTGATAATTCACTTCTATGTAAGAGTGAACAATTTTGGTGCAGTAGAATGAACCAATTCTAATTGGTACCGAAAACAGAATTTGAAAACAGAGCAGTCCATATTTAAAGAACTGCCATTAAAAAATAATCCAGACAGTTAAAACAAGTAGTTTCCTGATTTAACTGTAAATCATCCATTGTTGTTTGTTGATTATTTTTTTTTGAAAGCATTTATAAGAACTACTTACTTTTTTTATATATATTTTTTCCCATGGTTACATTACAGCCAAGGAAATTTGCTATTTCTTATGTGCATGCAGAAATGCATTTAGAACAGGATTTGATGTTCCTTCAAACCCAAGCATGGGATAGAAATAGAAGGCTGTGAGTATAAAACCTTTAGAAACTACTGGCAACTCTGAGCTGATGTCTCCATGCTTCATCTCTGGATCATATCCTGAAGAAACAGAACTTTGTAAACTACAGATTTGTATTTAGATAAGTGCCTTTTCTTTAAAGGACAGTACCTGTTAAGAATGAAAGTGAGCCATACGTTATTCAAATATGCTGCTTTCTTTGACATTGCTGGTTTTTCAATCATATTTTAAAATTCTGTTTCAGCTATTGTAGCATTCTTTCATTACCTTTGCTTTTCTCTCTCTTGAAGCTACTCTACTTACAAGACGTTTTCCTTCATTACTGGTCATTGTTTCCTCCCTGCTTGCAGCTTTGCCCATGAAATAAGAGGTTTTCATTTTCCCACACTTTAAGTCTTCGTTGTTCTGTGTCTGCCTGCATCCCAACCCACATTTCCCACACAACTTCAAGAACAGAGCAGCTTCCTATTCTTTGGGACAGAGGTTTTATTTTGCTTCTAAGATAAATTCTGGTGTGCGCACCTATAGTTGCCTTGAGCCAGGTAATCAGAAAATTAAATAAAAAAAAAAAGTGAAACACCATGATTTTCAAGTTCTTCTGTATCACAGTTTCTGAACCAATTATCTTCTAACCCAGCAAGGAGATTTCAGACATTTGCTCTGACACATACAAAGTTTTAAGTGATACTTAGCAATTTTTACATGTACGGTTCTTGATGTGTAAGCATCTGAAAGTAAGCCTTGCAGTCAGCATTCTTGCCTTCTGCAGAAGCATGCAGCTCTTTAATGCTGCTCCTGTATAACTGCTGTAATCCCACTGAATCTTATGGAAGCCTTCCTTTTTAATCATGTGAGTATCGTAAGAAAGAGAGGTTGATTTTCATTTCCCATGGTATTAAACTCATGTAAGTGTGGCAACTGTATACTCACTGCCTCTGGAAATCCTTTGAAATGCACCCAAAAACATGTGCACCTCACATACTGAATTATTAAAAATCTTTCAAGAGCATGAATTGAATAAAGGATTTTCTGCAGAACTGGAGATCCAGCAGTGGCCAGTTCATTCCATTGCACAAGTTTTGCCTCTAGAAACAAACCTTCTTGTGTACAGCTGTGGATTTTGCTGCACGTCTGAGAATTTTTCTAACTACTTGTTTTGGCTGTTGTTTTTAAATACAGTTCTGTGAATGTGCCACTTTCCCCATGAGAGTAAAGTGAGGCTGGCCCTTGTCAAACAGTAAACTTTAGGGACAGCGATGTAAGATACATGCCAGGTGATGGAAGTCTGGCACATGGCTATGTAACTTTCACTGCTATATTCTGTTTTTCTTTCTACTTCTAATTGATAACTCTTGCCATCTGTTCCCGATCCATCCCTCTGCTGTCCTTTCCTACACTGTTTCCTGCCCTTGTTCTACCCTTCAGACTTGAGCTGCCTGCCTGAAGTCTGCTAACTGGTGCTGATGGATACAGATAGCAGCTGAGTGGGGAGAAGTCCCTCCCAGTGGTGACAGAGACACACAGGTTAGGTACAGCTGGGCTCTTTAAGCGTTTGCGTGGGCTCAGATGCTCCTCTCTCAGGGCTGTTATAACTGCAGCCTCCTGAATGAACTCAGACGTTTTACAAAAAATAAAACAACATGGTGTGATGAAAGAGGTTTGGTTGTTGCCCTAAGAAGAACTCCTTCTGAAGCTATGCTGTGGCCCTTATGTAGGATAAGTAAGCAAGCTAGAAGTACTGGCTTTTTTTGTTTCTGTTTTGTACTCTACGGTCTGTATTTGAATCTTTGTGTACTTTACAGTCTATATTTGAATCTGTCTTTTCTCATCTAACTCTCCCCTTGGTGGCTTAGCATACGGGAAGCCTATTTTATAGTGGAGAGAAATTTATTTATATATGTGAAGAACTATATTTTTAACAAAAGCCTAGATGGGTATATGAGTTGAAGGGATTTTTTTCTGTTAAGAACTCAGAAATGGGCAAAACCTAAAAAGAACAAAGATGATAATTGTGAGTGTTCTGCCATTATCTGAGAAACGCTTGCTCTTTGTGGGAAGATGAAGCAAAGGCATAGATTTGGTCAAACCTATCATTTTTTAGCTGTTCATGAAGTTCTTAAAAGTGACTTACATATTTTTTTGAGGTCTACAATTTGGCATTGATTCCCAATGGAATCCAGAGACTGAGGTACAAAGGAAAATTTTAGGAAAGTGATGTTACCAACATACAAAAAAAAGGCCAATCAAAGTTAACTTTGGAGCCCATGTTTTGATTTACGCTTTGAGGGCCTCTTCTTTGCAGAAGTAACCCCATGCAGAGCCCATGGGTGTCTTACTGGGTACCTACAGAATATGTAGAGGGGAAAAAAAGACTGTTAGGGCTTACCTCTCTTGCATTTGTAGTGCTCTTCATGATTTTTAGATTATAGCTGCTATAGTTTGTGGGTTATATTATTGTATGCTGACGCAGACAAATTATTACTTCTTTTATGCTGAGCTAACAGCTCCAAGGCTATCATCACAAGGCAGCAAAAATCCTTCTGGAAAAGGTGGAAATTGCTGGAATACTTTCTTTATTACCTCCCCCACACTACAGATTTTAGGACTTCGGTTAAAACAAGCAAATTCTAATAAGCTATTAGTGACAATCAGTAAACATCAAAAACTGCAGCTGCAAATAGTTCGCTGACTTCCTTGATTGTCATATTTTCCAGTTGTACAATAACATTTATTGCAGTAGGCTCTGCCATGGAGGAAGAAATCATATTTCCTTCAATTTCCTTCAATGGGAGAAAGAGAGACACTTAAATGGAATAAAATGATCATTCATCTAACGATGTATCTGATGGTGTAGATAGGAAAGAGTTCCTACAATTTCCATGAAACTCAATAATTTCAAGTGACTTTAATATTTTTTTTTATGTTTTTATAACGCTGATTAGAAACCTCTAGGTGATGAAATGCTGGAGCTCCAGTGAGAATCTAATAAAAATTCCCCCTGGGATTGATTTTGATTGACCACGGTTGCCTGCCTGTTTTTATTTTTCTGTATATGAACCGACAGGAATAAGCACAATAGAGTTAACGCTTTCCTAGCCTAATTCTTGCAATTAGGTACTTAGGATAGTATTAAGTTGAAGCACTGACATCCACATGGAAGAAGATATAATCTGAGGATGAAGTCCTATAATTCTATACTGGCAGCCCTTTGTCAGCAAAGTGTCCAGGGCTGAAAGTATGGAGGCAGGGTTTTTGGCCTTTCCCTGAGCACACAGCAGGTAATTCTCTTAAAATCTAAGGGGTGTGGAGGGAGGGGGGAGGTGTCAGTCTATGTTCCGCATAGTCAATAAAGAGCATTTGCCTATGCTGTGTAAAGCTGATTTCAGTGCACGTCCTTGAAATCTCTACTCTGTGGGAGTAACTCATGCAGAGCTGAGTTCTCTCAGCCCTATCAATAACCAAAATCCAAGATTTCGAAAGAAAATCCAAGAAAATCCAAGTTGGTCTCCCCTGAGCTGCCAACACACAGCCCCCTTCTGTCCACCTCTCACTGCTGGTACTCTGCAACATCTTTAGGTTTTCTGCAGACCTCACTAGCCCACACTCACTGTTGACTGCATTTAGTTAGAAAGTACCATGGAAATGTAAAACTTTACTAATAATTATAACTCCTTTGTTGTTAACGTCTCCAAGTGTAATTGAGGGGACTGAATGGAGTTCTGTGAAGTGGGAGTTGGCCTCTTCTCCCATGTAACTGGTGATAGGACAAGAAGTAATGGCTTGAAGTTGCGCCAGGGGAGGTTCAGATTGGATATTAGGAAAAATTTCTCTGAGAGAGTGATGAGGCACTGGAACAGGCTGCCCAGGGAGGTGGCAGAATCAGTGGCTCTGGAGGTGTTGAAGAATCATGTAGATTTTGTAGTGAGTGATTTGGCTCATGTAGGCATGATGAGGATGTGTTGGTGATTTGAATAGATGATCTTAGAGGTCTTTCCCAACCTGAATGATTTTATGATCCTATTATAAAGGGTAGCATACAAAAGTTTGTAATGCAAATTAGTGACATAGCTCTCCTAGTGTAAGTAGTTCTTGTTCTGGAATCAATACTGACTCTTCTAGAGAGCTAACAAATACATTTACTTATAAGATGGTGAAAAAGACTTCAGAGTTACTCTTTAGAAAACTTTACATCTTTTTAAAGATCAGAAAAAAATATTTTTGTCAAATACAGATGTTTAAATTTATATGCATATTTTGTATCCGATATCCCTGGTAAACTTTCCACATTATGAGCACAGTGAAAAAGAAATTGAATCGAAGTGTGCAATTACATTGATTTCGAGAAATATTATTTTCATTAGAAATTAAGAGCTATACAAACATTGTTTGTTTGCATATGTTAAATGTTGAAATGAATGTTAATGAATGTTAAATGAAGTTTAAATAATTAAATTTATTTATGCTTACTAATTCTTTTCAGTTTTGCTTAATATGATGTCACCAAGCATATGGAGGTTGAATCCATTTAAGTGATTTATCTTCTTTCCTTCTTGAAGCTGTTTTCACAGTTAGAAAAAGGCCAACGTTTTCAAAATAGATATACTAGCAGGTCAGCAGAGGTGTCTGAGGCGGAATACGTGCTTATTAACTATTGTGTAGTTTATGCAGTTTGAGGATGGCTTTTTACCGTGGGTAACTCATGTTCAAAGCAGAAAACTTCCTGTTCTTCTTAGCTGTTTCACTGTAGGTTCTGCTAGAGCTCTGAGGGGCTGCTTGCACTACCCCTGCTTCCTCCCTGTCAATGTGCCTGTACACTATGGTTCCCTGCAGAATGTTTGTCAGAATTATTGTATCCTATCATAAAATGGCTTGGGTTGGAAAGGACCTTAAAGTTTATCGAGCTCCAACCACCCTGCCATGAGCAGAGCTGCCCCCCACTAGGTCAGGTTGCCCAGGGCCCCATCCAACCTGGCATTGAGCACCTCCAAAGATGGAACAGTGCACTACAAACTGCACACACAACATGCTTATTTGTTTTGTGGCATCTGCATGAAAGTTAGAGAAATGGCACAGTCAAATTTTAGTATTTTTGCCCTGTGCAGAATGGGATTCTGTTTTATTTTGGTGTAATCACCGCAGCAAAGGGGAGTGGAAAGTTGCTGGTGCTGAGACTTATCTGTGTCAGGCTGGAATATAGGCCAGCTCCAGCTACTCTGAGTAGTGGCAGTTTTGTGTAACATCTCACTGTAGTCAGTGCAGGCAGATTGCTGCTTTGATTTGCTTTTCACTTTTCCTTCTGAGCACCACGCTCAGCAAGCAAGCAAACACTGAAACCAAAGGGTGCCTGTAAGCCCCGCGGGTCAGCCAGGCAAGTTTGCGAGCTGAGCACGCTAGCGCTCATGAAGCAGCTCCCAGCTCTTCCAGGGCTCCCTGCCACTGACAGCACAGCCTGTAGTGTGGCCATGGAGCCCCGCTGCACATCTCCCATTCTCCCTGCCCCTCGCCTTGGGCCCAGGAGCGGGGCATTGCTGCGAGGTGGCAGCGGAGACGCTCACATGACTGATGCTGGGAGAGAGAGCAGAGTGGTGGTTTTTTTTTTCTCCTCTTTTTTTTTTTTTCTCTGTGTGTGTGTGTGTGTGTGTGAGCGGCTCCAGTCTATGCACAGTTGGCTCCCAGCTGACAGACAGGATGTGGGGTGGGCTTTGTCACCAGCGCGCCGGGCGCTGCGTGCCCGCTATGCTGGCAATTACACAGTGCCCAGAAACCTGCTGCTCATGTCAGGGTGCAGGCAGCTTGAACACATAGAAATTGGGTAGCTGTATTTTTTTCTTTTCTTTTCTATTTTTTTTTTTCCTCTTTCTTCCCAGAAAAGGTTATATAATGAGGGGATTGCTGCTAAAGTAAAAGGGAAAATGAAGTCTTTGTTAAATGCCTTCACAAAGAAAGAAGGTAAGCGATGCAAGCAGAACACTTCAATGTTTCAGACCGGTGTTTTCTTGTGTACATTTAATATGTTCGGCTTAGTGACTTTATGATTAATCAGTTCATGTAGTTTTGTTTCCAAAATTATTTTATGCTAGACCATCCATTTAGGCAACTGATTATGAAGGCTGGATGTGACTTTATTAATTGTGTTGTTTTCTCTGAAGTAGTTATAGAAATGTGTTGTTCCCTAAGAAATGCATTTGAAGACGCGTAAGGAATTTCCTGAGTGAATTTTTGTCAGTGACTGCTACTCCTTCAGATTTAAGAAATGCCAGGAGTAGATGGATGCTGAGATAAGGAAGGATTAAATGATGCTTTCAGACATGCTTTTAGAGATGATAATTTTAAACTTCAGGGGCTTTAAATTAGTTTAGGCATTTTCATGTCATGTTATATCAACTGTTTTTCCCAAACGAGTTTTAGAATAATTATTCTTATAGTTGTGAGCATAGTGAGATATTAGGGAGTGACAGTGTCCAACAGAGCTAAGAAAGTGGATGTTTGCATTCCATCATTTTGTGTTGTAGTGATTTTTTTATTGTGGAAATAATATAAATAATGACTATAAGAGGAGCTAAAAAAATATCCACCCACTTACAGTTTGCAGATTGCTGGGGAAAAGAAACAGTTGGGAGGAATATTAATCACTTTAGGCAAGAAAATGTTTATTTTTAACTATTTCTATAAAAGATTTGTTAGACACACATCAATTGATGTCATTAATTGTCCGCTTTCCTGTGCATTCTCTGTAGTAAAGGCTGATTTTGCTTGCAGTTCTGTCCTTCAGGATAGAACGTTAATAGTGAATCAAAAGCTGACTCCTAAATGTAAAATCTGACACATGAAGGAAAAAGAGTGAATTTAACATGATACCTGGTGAGCATGCACACATACAACACACCGCTTTCCAGTGGGAGGTAGCGCGCAGCCCTATGCTTTCTCCCACTGCTGGCACAAAGGTGCTCACAGCTCCCTGTTGCCCTGTCCCCATCCTGAGCTCGTGCCCTCCTGCTGCCACTAGCATGCACAGCTGACTGCATGGGCAGAACCCACGGGCACCATTTGGTTTGATGTAGCTGTGGCTCTGCAGCCTTCCCTGCGTGTAAGCAATTTTAAGGGGTAGAAATCTCAAGTCTTAGGGCCAGACCCCATTTTTACTGAAGTCTGAGACAAACTTTGGTGATCCTAAGGGAACAAGGCTAGTTCTTCAGGCAGAAATTCTATATCTGCCATACATTTTCTGATTTTGTCTGATTTCTCTGTAATTAAATTATTGCAGCAGCTGTTGTGTTTTATTTTGTACCTGGGAAAAATTTCTGTCTTCAGTGAAATCACATCCAGAGCCACATTCTGAATGCTGAAAGTACAACAGTAGTGCACAAACAGCACATCCATGTCACAGGCATTGATCAGAATATCTGTGGATGTTAATTCTGGATATAAGAACTGTGGATTTTCTTCATGTTAGTACTAGCCCATGGGTTTCACTGTGACATTTGAAGCAATAAGGTGCTTTCAGTGACACACTTTGCTGCTTTGAAACTCTGAAAAGATATGAAGCATGAAAGATTTGGAATATCCAGAAAATTATATAGAATTTCTGTCAGTTTTTAGCACAGATATTGAACTTTATGCCTTTGAGATCTTTTAAAGACTACTTCCCTTGTTTCAGCCTCTTTCAAATTATGGAAATAAATTTAAAGCCTTTCCTCTCTGTGCACACAGTTTTCTTTTCTATGGTTGTTCTGATGTTTTTTGAGCTACTTACCAGACACTGTTTCAACTCATTAAAAATATTAAGGATGCTGTTTTAAAATACTCAGAATCATGGTTAATCATAAAACAGTTCATGTGAAAATTGTATAAACCATTCTTTTCCTTACAATTACACCTTTATTTTACATTATAAGTATGCTTTCAGTTTTGCTCGAGAACCTTAGGTTTTTCTGTGTTCTCCCAATTAAAAGCTATCTGTCAAGGCAGGACAGATTGATTCCTGTGTATATTCAAATTTATGTGAATTCATTTACTTACAGCGTATGACAGACACATTCTAATTCTGTTATTTTGTATGTTTTTAAAGGGCACTGAATGTGTAGACATTTGTGGCACTTTACAAATGGCACTTCCTGGCACTTCAGAGATGTAGGATGATAGTTTGTGGGGTTTCTTTCCCAACTGAAATATAATATTTGAAAATTACAGCAGCTTAGTAAAGTCTTCAGAAAGATACCTGGCAGCTTTGTATTAGTTATACTACTGTGACTTTTCAGGTGTAACTACATGCATTTTTCAGATGTGAATACATTCAGGATCAATCCTACAACCCCATGAGTTCCACTGAAAGAAAAGAGAGTACTTGAGTGAATGTAGACTGAGCTAAGTATGAGTTTCCAAGGTCAGGTCCCTTACTGCCTTATAACTAGAAAATGCTGTCACTTCTAGTATGAGTTTAATGCCTTTTATTAGGAAATTCTACTTTTAAATTGCACTTGCAAGTAACTGACCCACTAGAGTGAGAAATGGAGATCTGGAATTTATAGAGTCTGCTTGTCCAAATTCTTGTATGGCTGCAGCAGTATACCAGTAACATGGATGAATGGATAGGCTCTCTGGTTTGCATTAGGTTTTTATTGCTCTTGCTTTTGTTTTCTGTAATGACTGTTTCATTAACTAGCATATTGCAGCCTTTGGATACAGTCATGTTCTCCCCAGGACGTGGCACGTGACAAGGCGAGTGTATTACCCTGGGGTAATATGCTCTATATACAATAGTAATAGATGGAGTAGAAATGCCTAGATTAGAAAGAGAAGAATACCAGGGGATTGTAGAGGTGTAATAGAGTTCTGCCAGAAGAAAAATCTATGTCCTTGATTTTTAACCTGGAAGATGGGGATAAGGTGACAACACAACAGATTTCAGGTTAGGCCTGAACTTGCAATGGAACATAGTTCTCCCAGCTTGGATGCTGATAGAAGAGGGGAGATGGAAGTTGATACACCAAAACCGTTCAGTGTCTTTCTGATTGAATATTACGACACAGAGTAAATCTGAACATTATGAGAGTCAAGCTCAGGGATAATTAGCTGTTTTCCTTTTCATAGACTGTAGCTCAGACTGCTCTGCAGACTCTGACCGCTGGCATTGCCTGACTATTTATTAAAAGCAGTAAACACGTTAATGTTGGCCAGTTGTTTTCAGTTTTAATGATGTTTTGAAGATAATTAATTTGATTAAATATGCAGGCAAGGTAAAGTTTCTGTCTCTGCAGAAAAAAAAACAATGCCATATGTTGCTAAATCTTTTTATGGGCTTGTAAGCACATATAAATGATAAATTCATCTGCGATTACCCTGGATATCTTTCTTTACACAGTGCCCTTTAGGGAGGCTCCTACCTACTCAAACAGAAGGCGGAGACCCCCGAGCACCTTAGCAGCACCACGTATCTTGCTTCGTTCCAACAGCGACAACAACCTGAACATCAACAATATCCCTGAGTGGTCAGCCTCCTCTTCTGCGTCTTCCCACCGCAGCCTTTCACCTCATCTACTTCAACAGATGCAGAATAATCCTAATGGAACTGTAAAAACTGTAGGGAGCTACACACCATCCTCCCGGAGCCGGTCACCGTCCCTAAACAGGTTGGGAGAGGATGGCAAACGGCAGCAGCACAGGCACATCAGGTGAATTTTGAACATTGACAAAGTATGAGATATTCCTAATGTCATCATGCTACACTGCTATGTTCTTATATGGAATTTATCTGACCATTTTGTAGACGATATAATGTATAGGTAACAAAATCTCAACACAGTGGAACATGTTTAAATGTGAAAGTTCTAATCCCTTCCACTCTGGTGGTCAATGCTAGCTGCCTCCCTACAGAACTTGAACAGTAAGGCACACTACAAAATCTAGCAATGCCCATCAGCTCCGCATCACAGTGCAAGTTCTCAAGATCTTCTAATAGTTAAAAAAATAATTGTATTCAGCAGTCATAAAAGATATTTCTGTGATTCTTGGTCCCTGTACACAGCTATTGGTCATGCTTGAAACCTGTGCTGGAGCTGCTATGAGTGATGGAGCAGAGACTGTTTAAGTTTTCTCTTCTACAGATGAGTGCTGAACCAAACAGGAAATCAGAGGGAATAAGTGTGGGCAATAAGTGGGGCTATACAGGAGGCTGACTGAGAGCAGAGGGAGTTTCTTGAGATGTTGGTGATAGGTGTCAAGGGCTCCTGTTATGATTATCCTTGCTGCAGGGTTTCACATTCCCTCAGACTTTGCTGCTTTCTCTCCTCTCGAATTATAAATGTGATTTAGCAGGCACTCTCTGCAAATAACCTGCAGCTATATCCCACTGGAGAGCAAATCCTTACTAATTAGAGTGATGTAGATATTGCAAGTAACATAATAAAGCAGCTGATTGTGTCTAGGTTTTGATCACAAATGAGGACTTTAGATTTATGAAACCACTGTCCTGTGAACAGGTAAATTAGCTACAGCTTCCCTTGCATAGGACATGGGAAATGTATCTGTCAAGTGTGCAAGTGATGGATTTGCACCAGGATGATAAGCAAGAGGGGTTAAACACAGGGTTACAAAAATGAAGAAAGTGGGATCGGGTACTGATGGAGATGTTCAGTGCTTAAATATTTTGACAAAATGCATTTAATTTATCATTTAAAATATCAGCCTTTGTCTATCCTGTTTCCTAATATCAAAAATAATCCATTCTTCGGTGCAGAAAAGGCAAGCGTATTGTTAAGCAATGTAGGTGTTGGTTTCTCTCCGTTATTTGCAAGTATATGAATCTTTATTCGAGTTTTCAAATCACTAAAACAAAATGTGATGCAGTTGAAGTTACTGTGCACATTCTGCACGTTTGTATTCTCTCTTCGGCAGTAGGCACCAAAACTGATAATCATTATTTGTGCTGGCAGCAATATTGCTGGGATGTGGTGCATAAAAAAGTTATCTGAGAAGTAAGAATCGCTGAAAGAAATTCTAGGGGAGTAGTTTCATGCAGTAGAGCAAAGTATGTTACAGTAGTGGCAAAAACTCATTTGGTTATGATTTGGATGACACTTCCTCACATAGAACTGTATCAACTTCATGTTGTCTGTAAGAAGACTTCACTGAGGTGAGGAGGCGGCTGTGAGATGGCTTTTGCAGAATGAGTGTGCCTGTGTTCCACTGAATGCTGCTGGTGTCACTAAAGTAGGATTTACCTTGTGTTCTGTGACTACTTCAGCTGTAATGGATAAAAAGTGTCTTGTCTTCAATATTCCTGGGATAACGTGCTTCCATATTCCTGGAGCACAGACACTTTTTAGAAGGGAGAACAAGTTAAAAAACATTGAACAAGCATTTGAGTGATGTTTGCTTGGTTTGGATTTATTCAGCCACTTTTCCCTTTCTGTGAACCAGCGATTTTGAAAACTAGCGTAAATGATAGAGCAAACAAATTTCCTGCCTGAAAATGCAGGTTGTTCTGTTAATGCATCAGTATGATATCTGCATGCACAGCTGTCCAGATGCAGAGGATCTGTCTGTGCTATGCACCAGCAAGACTTTTCTGGGAGAGATCCAGATCTCCTACAAGTGCTCAAAGAGAACGGAAGGCTCTGTAAACGTGAAGGCAACCAAAACATTTTATAAGTAATCTCTGCCTGCAGGCAATGCCTTTTGTTGCCACAGGCCTACTTTGCTGCCTTGAATGGCACCTCATGTGTTTCACTGTGTGACCATGGTACTTACTATCAGCTGAACTATCAACTGAGAATTGTTGCTGTCTCTGCTAATTATTTGCAAACAGTACATCACTGTGAAGCTGCTCCTCCCTTTATATGACAAAGCCCTTATTGACATTGCCACAGATTGAATTTCAGAGCCACAGCAGCAGATGGGACAGGATAATGGAAAAGGTCAGGGTTAGCATCACCAGGACATTAATGAGGTTTCAGAGAGTGGTTTGCTGCTGGGAAGGAGAGGGCTGGAAAGTGATGCTGGAAGGGGTCCATGTGGTCATTGCAGCCTGTCACTCAGGTGTTTGTTTATATTCTTACCTGGCTGCTGCTCTCCATGCCAATCAGGGGTGGCCTCCTTCCTGGGCAAGAGGAAAACATCCTAAATTCCCCATGTTCTCTTCTGACGTCTTCTTGGCATGGGACTTGGTGGGGCAAGAGGAGAAAGGGGAGATATTTTGAAGAAGTCGTGACTCCAGTGCTGTAGCCCTGATTTCCATTCAGGAAGCCTGTCTTATGCGAGAAGATGTCTCCAATGCAAAGCTTCAACATGCCATTATACCCTCCTCCTTCAGTAAGAAAGAAAATGAAAGAGTCTTCTGTGATAGATGAATAAATTGCTGCTGCCTGGCTGCTACCAGATTAGGCAGAAAATGCAGCTTTATACGTTTGGGAATTGTATGTCAGTCAACAATTTGTCGATCTGGATTGTTCACAGTTATGAGTATTTCTTCACTTATAAGGAAAAAGAAATGGAGCCAAATTGAAAATTGAACGTCTTCTTTTCCTGCTTTCCTTTAAATGGTGTGAGCCATTTCTGATGCAAAGTCCTTCACAGACAAGCAACAGGAGTTTACTTTTAAAGACCTAAGGACAGTTCAGCACATCTTCACAGTAATAGAAAAGCGTGATGAGGTTAGAGGGAGACTTCGTTCCAAGTGATGTAGAAGTTACTGAGTAGGATGGAAATGTTCATGATAAAAAAAAGGAGAAGATGAGGAAACAGCAAGGAACAATCCTCATATTTTGTTTGGTTTATAGCAGTGTGAGATCACTTATTTTTCCTTACAAGAATATGGGGAGTTGAAATGCCAGATCACCAATTATTCATCTTTTTCTACTCTTTTCCTAAAAATCTTTATTAATACTTTTCTTTCTTACAAATGGTTTGTGTTTCTGGACTTTGTTTAAGGCTTTCATACTTTTCATTTTTTAAAAAATTGAATAGTAGGTTATTGGTAGTTTGTGTTATTTTCTACAAGTTTTCTACCCTCTAATATTTGCCTCTTTCTCATGCTATCTTTTTGACGGTTACTTATTTTGGAGAGATTTGATAATGAGCTGTTTGGTAGTTTTCAATAATTTCTCTCTGTGTATTGTGACTAGACTGTGAGTTTTTTAATGATCTATGACTTGTTAGTACAGGCCACTCTGAAGTCACTGCGAGAGCTATAATGATCTCTTCAAGAACATGCTAGCCGTGCTTAGTGAAGATTCAGATCCAATATTTAGCTTCAGGCCTTGGAGTGATGAAGTAGCTTAATTATTTAGTCCGTAGTAGAGTGATGAATTAACTTTCTGTCTATTCACTTGATAATTCATTTTTCTCAGTTTTTCTGTTAACATTTCAATATTACAAATACATCCATTCCCAACAAACGTTATATACGGAGTTATAAAAAAAAGTTAAAAGTTAAAAATCTTTCTGACATTGTGGTGCTTGTGATGTATGGTTGTACAGAAAATGTAAAGTTAATCTGGAACTGTCATTGTGCTAATTCCATTTGTGGAAAAACTAAAAACTTTAGTATTATTCATTTTATTTTCTAGAACAACATGGTCAGATGCACATTGTATTTCAAACAAAAAGATTTCCAGACTGTAAAGAACACATTTAAAATGAAAATAGAAAATGTGTGTATTTATTTTTTTCTGCAGGGTTAGATGTCTTACTGGAAGATGATTACGCTACTCACTGCTTAATTTAATACTACAAATGTGATGGTAAATGATTAACTTTTTTCATTTTAAATAACCAGTTAATGGTTTTAATTTCAATTTCCAGTGCTGTTTACAATCCTAGTGCCAACAAGGATACTCTGTCTGCCTTGGATTATCAGGGTCCAAAACGCAAGCTTTACAGTGCTGTACCTGGAAGACTTTTTATTGTTGTAAAGCCATATCAACCTCAAGGAGAAGGGGAAATTCACCTGCATAAAGGAGACAGAGTAAAAGGTGAGTAAATAATTTTGGCTAAGCATTGAAATTTTATTTTAAAATTATTTTATATTTTAGGAAAAAATCTGTCTCATATTTAATAGAAGTGCTTTTTCCTTTGTTTCTTTAGAAGGTATTTTGCTCCTGGTACTATTTTGTAACCAATCCATATTCAGCTGCCATTTTAACTTTGATTTTGAAGTATTACTAAAATTCAAAAACATGTGCAGTAATAGCAGCATGTTGCACAGAACATGTAATTGGTTTCTGTAGTCATTCCAAAAAGGCGTTAGCACTTTAAAAGTTTGTAAACTTGTTGGCTATCCAAAAAGCTCAGGAAGGAAACAGCAATAGGGTCAAGTCAGTCTCTGTTCCTTTCCTCATGGAACAATTTACTGGTTGAATAGAAAGAGTCTCCTCCTGAGAGTTAGGATAAGTATGTAGATAAAGTCTGGTGTAAATAATCTAGGGAGCAAATATGGTGATATGCATCTCATTTCTGGTGCACTTCCCAAGCAAGAACATGGTAAAATCAAAGTAGAAGTTCATGTTATTACTTTGAAGACAATAAGTACTTCCAGATAAGACTGAGAGAGTGAGGCATGTGCTATACAAGAAACTTCCTAAGAGAGTTAACTGCAGTTTAATCTGTGGTTTTGCACATCCAGGTAAAACTGGAACAAAAGATCTTCTACTCAATACATGTAAACAAAATTCCAGTTATTGAAGGCAAATAAAAAGGAATAAATTCAGAATGCTAACTGAAAATGTTAAACAGATGAAAATTTCCCTGCAACTGAAACTCTTTACCCTCAAAAAGGAAAATATCCCCTTTTCTGATCCTGTATGTAGTAGCTGGAAGTAATCAGGGAGATATTAAAAAGTATTTTTCTATTTTGGAAATGGTTGACTCTTGAAGCCATTTGTAAGTTCAACAATTTTTTAAACTCAGCCCTTCAGAAGGTGTAGAGCAAATCTCAAGAATGCTGCACTTTACAGATAAAACACATGTGAGATGGGTTTTAGATGCAAGGATGAATGAGGAAGGTTGAATTTAGGTGAGCTGGTGATTGCTGTAGGGCTGAAAAAATGATTTGACAGTTCTGAGACTCTTCCCTGTCTGATAGGAAGCCGTGATTATGAGTGAAAAAAAATGGTGCACAAGGAAATTGGGGAGAGCCAATAGGATCACTTAATAAAAATCTGTAGAAATTGATAAGTAATGGGAGTTAACTAAACTAGAGTAAATTTAATAAAGGCAAGCAAATTCCTTGGGAATGCCAGATGTCAAGTAAAATTCAAGTCGCAAATAGCAGCACTGACTTCAGATTCAAGGAAAATTGACAGAGATTTGCATCTTCTGGGAACCTATTTTGTAAGCTTTCAGTGTATGTGAATAAATGCAAGAGAAGTAATGCATAATATCAGTTAACAAAAGCCTTGAATTTTCAAAAGAATGGGTACAACCTAGAGAAAGGTTAAGTTACATTATGAGTAACTGAATGCAAAACAAAGCAAATTGAATATAAATGTAATTTTCATACTTTTACATAACAATACTGAAAATGTGAAGGCCTGGGGTCTTGTGTGGAATTTGTGCTCACTGAAAAGATGCAGGAATAAGACAGTAGAAAAAGCTACATGTTAGTGAATTGAAAGAAAATGATAACAAAAAACTGAAAGTTATGCACATTCCAGAAGTTTTTGCTTGAGCATAATCTCAGAAAGTTTATCATCACCAGGGAGAATTGCTGGTTCCTACAAAAGGTGAAATTTGAGGAGCCATGAGTGGTACTAAATAGCTTTCTGCATTAGATGTGTTCATGAGGTCCCTAGTAGCCGCCAACAGATAAAGAATGAATACGGCTGAGCAACATCTGTCTTTAGAGAAGCATCATATCCCTGCATGATTTTGTTCAACTGGGTTGCTGGATTTAAAGAGTAATACTTTTCTTTATGTAGAGGATTTAAGAAAAGATAGACCATAGATTCTATACACCAGAATAAAGCATCTGAGACTCCAGGTAGTTCTGGAGTAAGATAAAGCAGAAAATTCTTTTCCTGACAGAAGTGGAAACAGTATAACACATTCCTTGGGATGCTGAAGTTTGTTGGATGTTCATTACCAGGCTGCTTGTTTACAGTAGAATTTGTGTTGATTGTATGCAAAAATATCCAACAAACAAGGGATTTAAATTTCAACAAAGAGTTGGAGTTTAATAGTTAAATGAATTAGTTTGGGAGCCCTTGGTTCTAAGCTACTGTGACAGTAACTGGAAAGCAATGCAGGGGGAAATTAGTTTACTTTTCAGATCTTCTTATAATAGGATGATCAGAACATAACACAGTGATTTTGTGGGGGCACTAACCAAAGCATGTAAAACTACTGAAACAGAAATTGAGGATAATTTATGTTTATCGAAGCTGAATATAAATTATTTATTACCTTTATAAAAAGCAAGGCTTACCTATCCAACAGCGAATCATCTCTACAGGGATTCTTCAGTTTCAAATATATGATCTGTATATTGAAGTAAAAAGGTAGCAGAGATCTTGGATTGGTAGCAGGGACCTTGTTTTACAGCATTTTATAGAACTTCAATGCAGTGAAGTCTAGTGAGATGTTTATACATGTCGATCCTTTTAGGAAAGCTTGGAAAAAGAAACGAATGTACATAGGAAAAAGAAAACAACAATAGTTCTGCTACTTAAGATGGAGTCTTGCTGAGTGTAATTTAAGTCTGTTTGCACAGGAAAGCTAGAGCCATATCATAGACTTCAATTACTCATCAAAGAAAAAAGTTTCAGAAGCATATCAAACCCTATTTCTTGTTATCATGTCAGTGGTTCCTCAAATGTCACAAAAAATATGTCAGAATGTACACAACAAGGTTACGCAGAAGATGAAGAGTCCAACTGAAATGACATTAATGCTTTAAAAAGGTCTCACAGAATGGTACTTATGTATGGAGGAAGAATTCAAACTTACCAAACTTTGACAAAAATCTAGGGTCAGTTAAACAATATATGCCTCTATTCAAGTGAAAATGTAATTATTTGAATCAGAGCAAATAAATAAATAAATAAAAATTGTTCCAACAGGAAGGATTGATAGACTTCCTCTCCATCACCTGAAAGCACAGACATTAAAACTCACATCTCTCAGTATTATGTGCTGGCTATCAAGTCCTCCTTTGTGAGCAGAAGATCCACTCAGTACCTGGTAGATCTTGTGTCATTCTATCCCTGAAACTTGCTTAGCAAGTCCATGATCCAGTCAGCACTGAAATTTTGCACAGGTTATGTAACAGCCTATTAATTCAATATCATTTTATTTTGTTTGGGGATACACATGCCTGTTAGGAGGCTTAGAGACTCGCTGTATGTAAAAACACTCTTGCTTTGCATTTAAAAAATAAAAAGCTTTCTCTTGACCCCACCTCATGTGCCAACTTGAGAGCTGCACTGTACCCTGATGGTACCACCTAAGGGTGGTTCTTGGGTTATAGACTAGTACAGAAATTCCTTATGGGGTTCCAGGCTCTGTTCAGTTTGACTGTTCTCATCAGAGTATCCTGTAAGATTGATCACTATATAGATGTTACACAGCAATAACACAGAACAACATGTTAGAGAAAGGCATAAATTGGGAAAAGTTTTTATGTGTTTTATTTTATAACTTGGTACAATAAGATAGGACATGGTGGTGAGTGAATCCCTAAACTCTTGATAAGAAGTGCTTTTATCAGGTGAAGATTAGGCAGAGTTCTTATCTTTCTAAAACCTTTGAAAGTGCATGAGTGACAACAGATCGCAGTAGATGGCACAAAGAAACTATTCAGAAAAAGATATGAATGAGCAAGGTCCAAAGAAAATGTAAACTAAACAAAATGGTCTTGTATTAATAGAATATTACATAGCCTCTACAAAAATATCAGCTTTATTTTTAGTTGTTAGTCATACTCACTGACATCATTTGTGTGTCTGCCACTCATGAGAGAAGGGCCATGGCTGATATAAAAATAAATGTTGATATATTTATACAGGTTTCATTCAAACATAAATGAAGAGCTAGCTTCATTCCCCATTGAAATATTTTTATCATACTTTGTTTCTTTTGCATTTTGCTATGGGCCTACAATTCCACTGCAATAAAACCAGTTCATTCTAAACAGACACACACAAACACACAATGTAGAGTATATTCAAAACGCACTTCAATAATCTTTTGCATTGATATACTTAATTCTTAAACTGTAAGTCAAGTGGCATCTTTTATAACAAAACTCAGGTATGGATAAGGCAATGCTTCTAAGCAATTTGTGTGTGAAGAATGGATACTTATGTGTGTCATGAAGACAAAGAACTACAGAAGAATGCATGCATCCTGAGAGGGTTACCTGTGATTCATGTCTGTAGTAGCATACCTTGTTGTGAAACTAGTAGATGCTACCTTTGGTCCCAACTCAGAGCAGACAATCCCTTAAAAACAAAACAATATCCCTTAGAAACAAAACAATAAAATTTTGGTTTTTTTTTTTTTTCAGAAACAGTGTTATATTACAGCATATCTGAAATGGACATGAATTACCACTTACTGACTGAAGAAAAAAATAAAGCATTGCCTAATTCAGATACTTTGAAAACCTCTGAAGCCTCATCTTGCTCACAGTTTTGCCCTTTCTTTCTATTATTGTGTGCTTTTATTACAGTTTGTCCATTTGCCACATGATTCGTATGTTTCTAATTTTTGGGTCCCAGAGTATTGTCTACCTTATGGTGGCCTCCAACTCTGAATTTTTGCTTCTCTCTTTTATTTTTATTGCCTCTCATGGTATCACTACCCCTTCAGTTTCACCTGGAAGGCAAATACATGGGCCAGTTCTGAAAAACGCTTGGTTTCTCTGTTTCTGTGATTAAATATATTTCCTAGTGTTTGTCATTTGGAAATATGGGAGGTTTTTCTGGTATCTCAAATGTGTTCCAACATAGAGTTTTTTGGGAATCTTGTCAGATGCCTCCTGTGCAGGTGCCGTCTGTACATCTGAGAGGAGTTTAGCGCAATCAAGGTCTGCTCCCAGATGCATTCTTTTTTGTTAAAGAAAGAGAAGTCAGACAGTATTGGTGACTTGATGATCTGTTCTACCAGAAGGTCAGCAGTTCCCTGCATTAGAAATAATGACCTTTATAACACTACTTTTACTTCAGTGTGCTCTCAGCCAGTAGGGCAATCCAAATATATCAGTAACATTTTAATTCCTTGTGAAATCTACTTATAAGTCATTTTAAAAAAGAAAGATTATTAAACACCTGCTGTGCTTGAAAATATTGCCAGCAGACAGTGTTTGTGGGCAGAAGGAAAGTTGTTCTCCTGGGACTTTTGCAATTGTTAGATTAGTAAATAAAATCCTGGAAAGGGAAGAGCTACATAAATGTATTTTGTTTTTCAATAGCATTTTGTACCTTGAGTGAATGAGCCAGGCAACTGAATTTAACCTAAAAGGTTTGCATAAGGATTGTTATACTGTAAAATATGAAGGATGAAATTAATGTGAAATTAACCTTGCTCAGATTCATTGGTTTCTTTACTGTCTCCTGACTTGATCAGTTTGATTTAAATTCCTAACATAAGCTGTTGTGACTCATCATAGATAATAATCTAATTCATTTCTTCCAGTCACTCATATCTAAAGGAGACAGAATTGTGCTTCTAACTGGTACATCAGAGTAATATGACAAACACACGGCCTTGCTCCTGCTTGAATAAGAGTGCTTGCTTTGCTCAGGAGGCTGCGTGAAGGGGGTTAGGATGTTCTTACATCTTCAAATCCCCATCATCTTCAGTAGTAACTGACCAAAAATGTTCAATAGACACAGAATACCAATGAGGTGAGAAATGGATTGGATATGATCATACTCTGCCATCTGATAGAGTAGTATAATCTCCTGATCTAAGTTAATTTGCAGCCACTTCTCTAATTCTCTCTGCTCTGCACTCCCCACACCCGGCTCTCTCAGCCTTCCTAAACAGAGATGGTGATAAAATGTATAGAGCTAGAGATTTTCCCATTTCTTGATTCTAATTTGTTCAATATTCAGATCAGTACAGGAGGATTGTGTTGTGCAGTTTTCATCTCTACTCCCCTTTCCTCAAACTAAGACACACACCTGGACAGCAGCAAAGCGGTTAGCTTCGTAAAAAGTAGTTCACAAAGGCAAAGAGGAAGAAAAAGTGTACAAAGCTAGATCTCAACTGGAACAGCACAGTTCATTCAGTTCCATTTCAGTTGAGCTCTCTTTCCTCAGATTTAGAGGATTAAGGGCAGATTATTGCATTTGTGGACTTTGACGTAGTGAGTGATTGCTCTGTTAACAATCCATCGTTGTCAACCATCTCACAAGCCAGGGCCTCTTCTTGAACGTTGCTTGTTGTTTCTCTTAACAAAATACAGGCGGTAAAGGGAAAAAAATGCTGCTCTGAGGATTTAGCCTGATATTGACTGTGGCCATGGTGGCTGTGGCCAAAACTTTAAGTCTTCCCAGACTTTAGTGGTGTAGGGCAGTGATGGGGGAATAAGGCACAACCAGAAGACATGAAGTTATCAGAGTTTAACAGTTAGTCTGTTAAAAGAAATCAGACAATTTAATGGTTGAATTATAGGCCAGTAGGGTTGACTTTCAGATAAACAAGAAAGATCATATAGATTACAGAAATTTGAGTAGGTTAATCCTAGAAGTCACAGATGATCATGCATTGGTTTTAGAGGCAAAACTGGAAGTTAAATGTGAAATCTAAAAGTGAGAAATATCTCTGTCCATGCTACTTCCCCAGTTTCAGTTCTGTACGATGTTCCACAGACAGAGATGAGGAAGGACTGCTGAATTTGCTTCTCCACTAAAAGAAATGTCTGTGGAGCTACTGTTGAATCTGACTGCTGAGGTCAATCAGGCAAAATCATTAACTGCGGATACACAAGGCTTTCCTTCCAGATTGTACGCGGACTGCACAGGAACATTTTCTGCATGGCAGCTGGGACTTGTTTGCATGCTGGAGGCCTTAACATGATTTTATCAGTGCTATAGACAATTAGTTCCTTTCTAGTAGTTTTGCACTCGTCTCAAGATATGTCAGTCTCTCTTGATCATTTTGAAAGCCAGAAATGATCTGCCCATAAGGCAGAACAGACAGATCTTGTTCATCATTAATGACAGGGAGGGCAGGCAGGATATGTCTCTGGAACAAATGAGGATACATAAAGAAATGGAGTAAAATTTAAGCCAGATTTTCAGAAAAAGAGAATGCAAGAGTAAGTTGTAACTTGTATTGACCTGCAGTTGTCTTGCTTGTAATGTATGAGTCAAGATGCATTTCAGATGCAGAGAACTGTCACTCTGCAAGGTAACTGTCACTTAATTTACTTTTCTCTTTACTTGCTTCTATGAAAACATAGTTTAAACCTTTAACTTTTTTATACTGAAACATATTTAGAGGAAAGAAATTGCCCCTGTAACACAAGGTTAAGAAAAAACATTTTTAAGTTGTAACTTATTAAAGGTATTTTTTAAGCAAAACTGTTTTTCCAATGAAACACCTACTCTTGGAGCAGTTATCTGTCATTTGGAAGCTGTCCTTTCAAAGGGCAAATAGTTCTGGAAATTTGCATCAAACTGACACTTCTAAAAGAAAAAAGACTATAGTAGATGTTTCTGAGAGAAATAATTTGTTTTTGTGCCCTTCAGAAAATTAAAAAGTATACAGCTTAATTTAAAAAAAATCCAGGCGATGAATTGTTGTTTATAGCTCAAATTTTCACCAAACCTTTCTATCTACAATTCAGAGGAGAGCCTTTTGCATTTCATTAGGTAAATAGCACTCATTAGCAATAACTGACCAGTGGTATAATGGTAAATGACGTGGTCAAACTGCATTTTGAATGGAAGGGGCACTGTCATTGTTCCTTTCAGATGAAGAAGGAAATTCTGAAATTTTCTGCTTTCTACTGCGAGTTCTACAGAATGTTCTTAATTCCTCCTCTCACTAAAAGTATTGCGATCTTCAGCTGCTCATCGTTAGCAAACATATTTACTTTCAGCTCTGATGGCTCTTACATCAGCATAGGCTAGTTCTGTTGGTAGATTTTTCAGCTCATTGTCAACTTCACTTGACTCTATTGCTATTGTGATCTTTTCCTTTATTCTGTCACTTGTAGAAATATTCTTTTTTTTTTGTAGCAGATCTATCATTAACTCTACGGATAAGTATTTGTTTTCCCATGAAAGAGTGTATTTTATAGTAGCACCAAAATTGGTTGTAGATATTAGAAAGCAGTTTCACATAAACCCTGTAACATCTATAGACAGTCGCCTGTATTTGGCTGTAATTTCCATTACATTTTTTGCAAAAAAGGATAACTAGAACAATTCTTCTATTGAATCTTCAGCATTATTAAGAACTTCAGAAATTGTTTGCATTATCACTGGATGGAAAAATGTCCTTACACCCTACTATATGGCAGTAGAATAATGAAGGGAGCTATAATGTGGGAGAATAAATTTTCTTGTATTTTGATTTATGGTCATATGGTGGATTTTTGGTCATATGTTGAGTAATGTAGTTTGAGATGAGCATGTTATATTGTTAATAAACTTAGAGAAGTTGTTAGAGTTTAAATACCCTACAACAGATTGGTACTGTATATAAATTCTTTACCATTTTTTGGGCTTCACCAAGGTAGAATCCGGCTTGTATTAAGCATAATACTTAAATGATATTAAAATATAAGATTCTAATAGGATTATGCATATTTTCATGTTATTCAACTGCTTGGTCTTTGTCCAATTTTGATTTGAACTTTTGTTCATGTAATTAAATATAATTCTTGTTTTAAACTATAGTTTTGTTGTGAAAAGACATACCAGAATTCACAATGTTAATAGAGCCTTAATTTTATTCTTATAACATCACATTCTTTTTTGTAATTCATATTGTATGTAAAGAAACTCTGGCCTGCTCTTACCGTAGCAACCACATCTTTTGTTTTTACAAAAAGCAAAAGGGACCAAAAAGAAAAAAAAAAAAAGCTTGAAATGGTAAAGCCTAATTATTAATTTTGGGAAAGTTATCCTTTGATTCACCATTGTTATGTCCTTCCGGAGGGAAAATGTTGACTAGAAAGTCGCTTGCTAGTACCAAATTATCTATTACAATTCTATTGTCTATATCTCTTACACATTGTTGTGAGAAGGAAAAGACAGACATTAAGCCCTCATTCTAAAAGAGCGTTAGTGGTTTCAACAAATTATATATATATATATATAATATGTATATTATATATATATATATATTTATCCTTGAAGTTCTCTGCTATCTGTGTTGGAATACATGAAGCATTGCCAGTTTTTATAAATACAAAAATTATTTTATTATTGACTCCTGCTGTGGAATTTCATATTAATGACACTGCCTGAGATTTATTGAAAAGATTATTTCAAGTATTTTTGGTAGTGCAGAACCTATGTATCTATCTCAAATTCTATGCTTTTAGTATTAGGCAGTGTGTGCTTCTCCTCCATCTCACCAGAAACTTGTCTTGTCTTGTCTCAGTACATCAGCTGCACCACTGGCTTCTCCACATTTTCCTCTTGCAGTTCCAATGGTTTTCTTCTTCTTGATATCCATAATGCTGTATTTCTTTATATAATCATTATTATTTTATTTGTAGATTTAATCTCTAGACAAACTTAGACAAGAATGGTGAAGTCTGGCTGCATTCTAGCAGTACCTCATTTTCTTTTCTACCTCTTTTCCATAGATGTTAGGTCTTCAGGCAGGTCTAAAGATATTTTCTTCCCTCTTGCTGTTAGTAATTGCTGATATTTAATAATCCATGCAATAATGGGAAAGCTTTTGCTTTCTGGTGATCTCTTTTTGCCTTGTATTCACAGATGGACGTATAAAAAGCATTCTTTTTCTCATCAGCTGCTCCTATTGTAAACTCATGAAATTACGGGTGTGACTATCCCAACTTCTGTCTCAATGTGCTTTTTGGACATTGAAATATCAGTGTAACTTGGAGCATTTTTGACAGGTTAATGACAGGTTCAGTTCTGAGCTCTCCTCAACACGAATTTTACCGCCGCATTTTGCACTGTCAGCTGATTGGAAGCTTGGACTCGCATTTGTTATTTGAAGCTGTACAATAGGATGCTAGAGTGGTTATAATAAATACATGTGTGCTATTAATTATGCTTTCCTACTTATTTCATATGTAAGAAATGCACTCTATTCTTATTCAACAGAATATACATTGTTAAAAATATATTAGCTGTTGATAAATACCTAATATATATAGGATGAATGAACAGGCTTCTATTTTTTTTAAGACTGAGTTATCAGATTGATTTTGTGTAGTAGTAAACACAAACTTTTCAAGAACTGGAATTTATAAACATATTTTTCATTAATTATACCCCAATTTATATTTGTTAATACTTCTATTTATGTATTATTTACAGTTTTCTTTTTTTTTTTTTTTTTTTTTTTTTTTTTTTTTTTTGTGTAAATATAGAGATGAGATATTTTCTTCTTATCTAAACAGTAGCAATAAGTCTTAGGTAACTAAAAAAAAAGTCATGCTAAATTTTTTTTATTTGCTTTCCTTCTCACTGTGGAGTTGTTACTGCGTTCCAAAATCAGTGCTCACCCCGTTAACCTCTAACTTTCTAGACAGGTGTAGGTTTCCCTATATACATGAAGTTGGAGAAGTGCTTGAGAAACAGTATTAATATTGAAACTCACCCAGGTGTAACGTTTTGCTTTAATGGATGTTTTCTTGGGTCTAAGATGTACTTCTCATTGAAAGTGACTGGTATATAAGCAGTTAGTAGAATCTGTGCAACTGAATATGCTATATTAAAAATCTGAAAATTGACACTTTAAAAAATATTTTTCTCTCAAAGATTTCTGTTAGTAGTCATCTGCGCTTCATAAGCAACATCTCAAATATCTTAGGATTGCATCAATGACAAATGAGGTAAAAATTTAATTTCAAATACTGTTTTTACAGATACTGATTTGTCAGACCAGGCTTCTTACTATTCCTTTAGTATTCTCAGGACACTTTTTTTTTTTTTTCTTTTTTTTTCCCTAGCATTGATTTGATTTTCATCTGAGTCTATAGTAGTGCAAATCAAGTTCAAATTCAAAGCCATTGAGTCACAGCAGTTCCACTGATACAGAATTCAATTGCAGGCAGGCTCTGGGACTACAATTTTAAAGCCTGATAAGGCATGTTTTAAGAGAGCAGAGTGCTTATGCTAGAAATCATCAAAATGGCTCTGAGTAAGTTAATATCCCTACCATGCTACAATACTCTGCAGAGATCTTACTCTGGGTTCCAAAAACCACATGCATTCGTTAGCAAAGAGATGATCTTGAACTAATTAGCCTTGATTTTCAGCAGGGCCAGTTAGCTTGGCTGGTTAAGAAAGTACACTGCTACAGAATTGTGCCGCCTTGACTCCCATGGACTTATTTTTGGTAGCTCAGGGACCTCCACGCTGAACACTAGGTTTTGTACAGATGTACTCTGGAGACCTGTATTGTATGACTGACCTACGTTCCTAGTCAACCTACTCTGAAGAGCTATCCATGTTTTTATTAGTCTATTATATCATATGTATTCTATTAAAATAATTGATAGCATATTTTTAATAGAACATTTATGTTCTTTCAGTGTATATTATTAACACAGTGATTAGGAAGAATCTCACCTCCAATTGCTTAGAAGTAAAAAGATGCATTATTATTGTGCAATTATTACAATCCTTGATAACTAGAACTAAAGCTTTTTTTTCCCACTGGAAACTTACTATGTCCCTATTTTTATTATCTTCTACTGAGAAAGGTCACTGAAATGTTTCAAAAGGCATGTACATTGTGTACTGCACCTATGGGATGTTTTTGCTGCTGCATACTCAAACTATTGAACCACATTACTTGACCTATATTACACGTCTCTGGAGTTACACACTAAATAAAACGGCATGTTTCCTTAGGAGGTACAAAACATATGAGATGTCTCTCTCTCTATGTATACATATATATGGAAACCCAGTTTCAACATGGATTCAATTTTACGGTGTGTTCATCACTTCACCTTAATCTGAACAGGCAAGACACATTTTTGGTGTTAATACGACCATACGTTTATTCTTTTAAATTGGCAATGCAAAAACTGAAAATGGAAGGGATTATGTAAGGGCTGAAAAACTTCTGATAAAAATAGTTTGGGCAGGGGTTTCAAAGGCTGATTAGGGTTAAGTTACATTTGAAGTTTACTCTGTGCTTGCTTTTGCAGCACTAGAATTTAAGTTATTAGATAGCGTGTTTGCTCTTAGGAGCATGATATTCAATTATTATTAAAAAGTTTTTCAAATAATCTTAGTTTTTACATCAGAAGAGAAAAAAGTCTAATGCTTCCTATGTCTCTATTTTTAGTTTTAAGCATTGGCGAAGGTGGATTCTGGGAAGGCAGCACCCGGGGACATATTGGATGGTTTCCTGCAGAATGTGTTGAAGAAGTTCAGTGTAAACCAAATGAAAGCAAACCAGGTAATCAGTTTAAGTTCTTGTTGAATTCTAACAATGACAAATGTGACGTATGGGACAAGCAGAGACAGCCTAGATGGTAATGTGTTATACAGCAGTGTGTTTGTGCAATATTAGAAACTGGAGAATTAAATAAAACTGAGCTGCTGAATTAAAAAAATACAGGTTTATTGATAAGATTTTACTGGATGCTATCTAAGCAAACAGTCTTTCACATGAGGGATGATGCTGTGAAGTACTGTGAAATCTCTTTCATGGAGCTGTATTCACAAATTTGCAAAGTGGTGTGCTGTGCTTTATCTTCTTACAGTATGGGAGAATAATTAGACAAATAATGGAAGGAAAATTGATCAGTCATCTCCCAGTCTAAGGCAGTCATATAATGTATTATACTCTTGTTCATAGAGGCAATGTTTCCCCTGTTGACCTTTTACCAAATTTTAGAGGAGACATCTGTTAGCGGGATGGCCCACATACCACCTTGCTGATAAGAAATGAAATAGAATTCTCCATTATCCTACGCTTTAACTGCCATGAGTAAACCAATAATGACTTCAGGAAGTAGTCTCTACATTTCAAGTAAAATAAAAGAAAGATGAACATTGAAGCATGCTATTTTAAGAATTACCTAGCATCTCATAATTTCTGTCCTTTTAAGAATTACGATATGAGGACATACTCTCTAATTAAAAGCTCATTTTAAATGAGCTCTAAGAACATAATTAATGTTCTCTACAAATGTGGGCAGTTCTAAATTAGCTATCAATGTGTTTTGGTTCTCTGAGGTATTGACTAAGAATTTCCTGGCACTGCACAGAAAATACCCTAAAATTTATGCATAGTATTATTCATTCATGAATATTATTATTTTAGGTGTACCATTGTAAACTGCACAGGCATACTTCTTTTACTTCTTGCATGTGCACTAAAGTATATATATAAACTGGATGGAATGGAATAGAATTGAATATGCTGGATAGGATAATTCCAGAGTAGTAAGAATCTGGAGATGTTTGTAAGATATTGTAATTATTTTAATTTCCTTTCTTATAATGGAAGCAGAGGTAAAATGAAATAGATTTTAAGGGATAAGCAGAAAAGGAGATCAAAAAGGTTGCTTTTATAATACGAAAGCTATAAGAATGAAGGAATGCAGCATCAGAGACAGTGCTCTAAAGATAAGCAAGCACTACATGGAAAGGTTATACTTCCTCTTCCATTTCCCTTTTGAGGAATAATAATAATAATAAAAAAACAACAGGCAAAATCAAATCTAATATTTGGAGAGAACAAATTCATCCTATAGAGTAATGAGAGAATAGTTGTATAGCTCCTCAAAGGGCTTAAGAAGAAATAAGAATTTAAAGACGTGGAGGTATATTAAACAAAAGGATGACTGAAGCTGGAAATGATGAATCTAGGAGCAGTGAAGTTTGTTCTCAAATATGGGATAAGACAAAGAGAATAACAAAATTGGAATTCCAGTATACAACATTTTTCAGAAACAATATGGAACAAGAATAAATTCAGTCGATGTGAAAGATAATCTACTGAAGCGTAACACATGAAAAATTCTGAAGGTCCCTCAATAACAGTTTGTGGCCACTTGATTGGAGAACTTCAGAAAGATACAGTCTGTATAGGAAAGATGTCATAAACAGCTTTCTTGGCTCTATCATGGCAACTCTGCGTTACATCAGAGCTGTGTATTTTTGTATCCAAATCGGAAGAAAGTTCTGGGGAGGGAGATTATGTGAAGTTCTAAAAAATGAAAGCAGTTTTATATCTTCTTTAGGCATATGCAGTAGTTTTGTACAAAGTAATCAAATCTGTTTGTCACAGAACCTTAAAGGTCCTTTCAAGAAACAGTATAGAAGTAAATTCAGTATATCACAAGATTATTTTAATGTATGACAAGGAATAGCGCTTTGATCAGTCAAAGAAAATGAAAATTAAGAAAAAAATTGTTTTGATAAGAATAAAAACATGACTAAATCTGGAAGTACTGAAAGAATACCAACAGAAACATCTTAACATTTTCTGATGTGAAATTTTGAAATCTTCTACCATGTGTCTGGTACAACACCAGAGCACTTACTGTTCTTTGTACCTTGTCTTTCTGATTGTTCTTCAGTTTACTTATTGTAAATTTTTAACATTACCTGAAATTCTTAAGTTTAACATTCTTCTTTGCCAAAAACTAATATGATTAAACAAACACGAATGTGCACAATTTCTACACCTTTAAACTTGAGCACTCACAAATTTTCCTGGGCTGTCTGGAAAACTCTGGCTTTCTGCTCTGCACTCAAAAGTCACAGGTAAAGTACAGTACACGCCTCTCTGTGCTATGAGCATGAAATATGTCAAATCCAAAATATATGCCATATTGTCATTGAGATATGGTATGGACTGAAAGCAGCTGATCACTGAATTGCTCTATGCAGTTAGCTTCATTCCTTTTGCATAGGAAACAATGGGAATGAAAAGAGAAAGCTTTATAAGCAAAAATCAGCCAGTACTCTCTCTGAGTACAAATGCAAAATAATTTAGAAAAATGTGTTAAGCATGGTGAAAAGATTAGAAATTAAATTAGGTCTGCTGGGATTGCTGAAAGAGCATCAGCTGAGAAACATCATAAACTTGTGGAAGTTGCAAGAATTTGCATCTTGGACTTTGCAAAGAAGCAGAAGTTCTTATGATAATGATTTAGTAAGTAGATCATCATAATGTGTAGGAAATGAATCTCAAACTCAGCTCTTTTCAGACCAGGACCAAAGCAATAGATTTTTTTTTTTTTTTTTGCTGTAAATGAGATTTAGGAACATTTCTTCAAATGACTTCCCTTTGCTATTAAGTTTGAATAATAGCGTTTAATAGTAGCTTGCCATTTGCATGCCAAAGGTGAAAGAAAGAGAAATAGTTCTTGGAAAAAACAAACCACAATTAAACACTACATGTCCAGTAAAACTGGCAGGCAGGTGTTTCATGTCATGCTGATGTATAATCTCACTTCAAAGACAAGTTCAATTTTCAGGGAATTTCGTTGCCATCCAGACTCTTCTCTGGAAGTAGGCAGCACAGAATGGCACCTGGTTCCTGCGATCTCTTCAAAGATACCATGCCAGCTTGGCAAGTTCTGTTTTCCAAAAAACAGTCATATTGACTGACATTAATTCTAAACCGCTTCTTTAAGCCTTCATTAGTGGAGACTTGTAGAAAATATTCCATTATTTTCCTAGGACTGATGCCGGGCTTACGGGATTTTAATTATCCAGGTCGTCTCATTTACCCTTTAAAGCACAAGATCTTTTTTCTTTCAGTTTTATAAAATTTCCTTAGTATTTCAAGAACAAATGAAAAATGAATTATGACAAAGAAAATCATTATCAGTGGCCTGCTGTATTCCTTTGCTTGTTTTAGAAAACATGAATTCAAAATCTTCATGCTATCTTGTTTTACACAATGTATTTTTAGTAGCCATATTTAACATTTTTCTGAGTCTTAGAGTCAGAAGTATTCTTTCAGGGGAGATTGGTACAACTTTTTTTTCTTCTAGCACAAACACAAAATACAACTGTTACTTATTTCTTTCTGCATTGACAGCTTTCCTTTGTTATTCAGGAATGAACCAATTCCGATGCTATTTTTTTTTTTTTTAATTCCTAAATATGAGAATAGGATAGTGGAATAATGACTTCAAAATAAAAGAGGGAAATCTAAGATAGTTGTTTGGAGGAAATTCTTCACTCAAAGGCCCTGGTGCATCTGCCCAGAAGGAGCTGTGGGTGCCCCATCCCTGGAAGTGCTCAAGACTGGGTCAGATAGCGCCCTTGGCAGCCCCATCTGGTGAGGGGCAGCCCTGCCCATGTCAGGGGGCTCGGATTGGGTGGGCTGTAAGGTCCCCTCCAGCCCAACCCATGGTATGATTCTGTAAAAATAGATTGTTTGCATGTGTGCCAAAGTGTTCTGGGTGGATTACAATCATGTTCTGCAGGAAAAGCTTGATATGCACGAAACCTAAGTTATCTGACATTTATGTAAATATGAGGCTCTAACTTGTGTTAATAGACATCTTAATAGGATTTATTAGCTAAGTAATGCAACTCACAGCAACACAAGTCATCTTGGATCTCTGGCAGCAATAGTTTGCATACACTGAGGACACACTACATAACATAGATAAAATAAAAAGCAAGGCTCTTCCTCTTACCAGCTTATTTTCCTCTTAGAATTCATTTTCTTTCTTAATATCGGAAGAATTCCTACCTAATACTTGCCAGTGGCAAATGAAGTATGAAATAATAAGTTGTCCTTAAAATCAGCTGTCTCACCAATAGAAGAATACCATAAGTATAGATATTTTCATTTGCTTTTCTCACATCACTCTGTCTTGACAGATATAATACAAAAATGCTTTCTGTTGGATTTGCAATTTTACACTCCACGTCCTTTAGCGCTCATATATAGATTACCTGATTACTTGTAGCTGAGGTGAACCTTCATTTAGTTTTTTAGCAAGAAGCAATCTTTAATGTGTATTGTTGTTTCCTGCTGTGTTCTCTACCAATTGATTTGTCTGAAGAACTCTTAGATTTTACAGATGATACCAAAATGTAGGCTCAGCTTGTCTTTTAGTTATTCTCACTTTAGAAATTCCCTTTCATTTCTTGACTTCCTCAGTGTACCTTTCCCTGAGTTCTTTGCTTATCTTTCATATCGTCTTTTGGGTTATTTTTCACTCAGCAGCAACCTCCATACATTTTTCTATCCTGTGGCCTTAGAGTACACATTATAAGCAGTTGTAGCATGTCTAATTCAGAGAATGAGGGGAAGATTTGACATACAAAATCTCTGCACTTCATATAGTAGTTGATTTCCTAGCAAGCTCACTTTATTTCTCAAACTTTGTATTTTTCAAATTCATATTTTTCAATTTACACTTACATTCAATTTAATAGTAAAGTTTATCTAAATCCCCTTTTATGTTTCCCTCAGATTTTCTATGATCCTTTGTTTCAAACTTATACTCTTATTATTCAATTTTTCCACCCATCTCCTCCCCACTCTCCTCCTCCCCTCCCCTTCCATTCCTCTCCTCTCTTCCTTTTTCCTTTTTCTTTTCCTTTTCCCTTAAGCAGCTTTACTAATGAGATCCAGCTTTTTACTTCGTTTACAGTAGTCTTATAGATACTGTTAGAACTTCATACACGCTTTTTTTAACTGATGATTTTTGGACACTTGGTGTAATACTCTGGAGTTGATGCTCTGAATCAGCCATCATTTGTACTTTTGAATTTACAATATTTCTGCTTATTTGAATAGTTTTTTAGTTTTGTGAAGTTGTATTTTACATTATTCTCTTTGCATGTGCCTACATATAATGGAATATAGAGTGTGATTTCTCACCTGACAAAGAGGTGCTTTGCTGTTATAGATAAAATTAGGGACTATCCACATCAGCAAGTGGTCCAGCAGGAAGAAAGCAAATCCGAAGAGTGAACCTCACATTCATAACGCAGGAGCCTGGGTGCTCATTTCAGACTAGACATATTTTGGGCATGTGATTCGAACAGTCACTAGTGGCATCTTTCATTTAGTTTCCTCTTAAATGAATCTTCAAATGTACAAACTCTGAGCCTGCTCAGTCTTGTTGGCTTTTAGCAGTGTGGGGCACTTCAAAGCACATTTCTAGCCCAGGCTAAAATGCTAATGTAGATGCTCTCATGCTGACCTCTAGTGTCACTGGTGCTCAGAGCAGATGCTGTCTAGTGTCTGAGGTGGTCTTTCTCTCTGAAAATGTCTGTACCAGTAAGTTTGGTACAGCTTGCTCCTGTGTTCTTAGCAGAGTGAGAACACAACAGATTTTCCAGTAATAGAACATTTCCCACACCTGTTTGTGTTTTACCCATGTAATCATACACTGATTCTATAAGCAGAAACTGTAGTTTGCCTCATCCAGCATTCCCTCTAGATGCCAGAAGCTACCAAACAGGTTAAAGTTGTATTAATAAAAGGAATGCTTTACTACACAGGCTGCTAATATTGAGAAACAGAATTTACTTTATTACACATTCTCAGTCTTTAAGAATATGTGCATTCAGTATAAAAAGATATATTCCCAATTTCTGCCTCCCCCTTTTAAAGTAGTACAACACCTTTGCAGACAGTGTAACCAGACAGGCTGGTAGAAAATTGATTTGCATTCTTATAAAAGAAGATGTTTCCTTGCTGTGCATTGAGGAGCTACATACATTCTTACATAGCTGATGGTTAATTTCAAACATTTTCTGTTTAACTCCTTAACGTGAGGAGAAGGGGTGCTAGAAAATTAAAGTTTCACATTCCTTTTTCTACTCCTTCTTCATCCTGGGATAGTGATACAGTGTACTACAAAAGAATATCTTACTGGGTGTGCTCTGTTAGGCAAGTGAACAGTAAATCTTATCCAATAACTTTGATCTCTTTACGTGTGTGTGCATGCAGGAATGCATGTATACCTCACTGTATTCCAGTTTGGAACAGAAATGTAATCCAGTGAGCCTTATCCATGAATCATCAAGACCAGAGGACATGATGGAACATGTATTCCATTCAAGCAGAGCTTGTTTACGCAGCTGAGGACTTGGATTGGGTGCTTGCTTTGGAATAATCCAGTCTTTCACTACCTATAGAGGGCTTGGAGCTTTTGGATACGGCCATCACACTTCTTCCTATGAGCTGATGGGGCACCTGAGTTCTGGAAGGTTTTTGATAATAAGTTTAGATAAATGCTCCTTCCATGTTATTTCACCTTGAATAGAAGGTACATAGATATCTGTGGCAAAATGATTGTGCAACTGAAACTTTTTGACATAAACAGCAAAAATTAAAGACAAAGCATTGCTGCAGCTGGAGAGACTAAAGAAGGAGGTATAAAAATAAATTACATAGGTAAAAAGTGAAAGACGAATTTTTGTTGTGGAAGTTAACCACAAACCTTCTAACGAGAGTTGTGTTAATAGCTGAGAAGTCTGATAGCTTGGAAATGTGTTCTTACAATAGCAAGGGCTTTGGCTGAGCTTAATATGGCAGAGCATGTAAACCAAGTAAAAAATATTAAGCACAAGATTGCCACACATGTAAGTAAGTTTATCACTGTAAAAACATGGTATGATGTGGATACAAATTCAGCTATTTGAAAATAGGTGAAAAGCTCAAGAGATTAATGCTATATCCTTGTAGTTTCAGACACCAGTCCTAAACATGGTTTGCAGTTGAATAGATGCGTTTATGCAACCTTACCCCTGTCTATTTGAGGAATGTCCAGCTATCAAAACCTGGTACCCAGAGCTCAAAAGAACAGGTCAAACAGTATTCTGTTAAGTCCCACTGCTTTGAAGTATACCGTCCAAACCTCTGACCTCTGAAATAAGCTTTTCTGCCCTATTTCTGTATTGTGCACAACAAACCACATGGCTCTCATGGTTCTGAAAAGTTCCACCTTTTGATAAATGATTTTTTTCTATAAAATATATTTCCCATCTCCAAATTTATAATTTAAAAAAATGTGGATAGGTGACAAGACATGGCACAGCAATCATCCACAGAAATTGTGTTCTGTGTGAAAAAGAATGCTTCACACTGTATTTTTGTACAAACTGCATTCCCTTCCATCAAAGAGTAGAAAAAAAATGCTCTATCCTGGAAGAAAAAAAGTCAGTGTGAAGAACTAAACCTAAAGTGCTTTCCACAAACCCCAGCTGACATGGGAACTTGGTGCAATAGTATTCAGCTAGTTCTGATAACTCTGTAGCTGAGAATGCAAATCAACTCTAGTTTTTGTCTCGAGTACTGGAAATTTAAAGAATGAACCTCAGCAACTTTCTATACTTTAGCTTTGCTGAGCAAAGTATTTGTGCTCTCAGTAATGATAAACAGCAGTTTAGGAAAAGACTTCTAAATGAATCATCACTCAACAATAATGCTAAAGAGCTGTTTTGGTCCACAAACAAGCTATATTATATGATGGAGTTTTGTGCTTCCCACACAGCCTGGTGATGTGTATTCACTCTGACCAAGGGTACATTGACCTTCCAGTCAGTGCTCTTCTTACCAAAATATAATGGGAAATTCTTACTATAATACTATTATTATAAGAAGTACATCTGTCCTTTGGAAGACTGAGTCTACCAACTTATTTTGCTAGTTGGCTCCTCTCCCTCAAATTATAGCGGCTTTCCTCTGGTAATAGTATGAGTTTAGTTCCAAGAAAGAGTAAAATAAAGCATTCCATAATTTATTCAATTTCTGAGAACAGCATAAAGCAAAAGCCTAGGTCTAACCTGTCTTCACCTTTATCTCTGAGTAAGTAATTTTTAATACATAATATTTCACTGTGATCTCCTTAGCTGATGTGCACTTCATTGTTTTTACTCTGATTTTCATCCTTATTAAGAGCCACATAGGAATAACTCTAATCAGTTGAAAAGGAACACCACAACACTCTAAAGCATTGAAATAGGCTAAAGTTAAATTGCACAGCAAAAGAAAATTAAACTGAGATGCTAGGGAACTCAACATTCCAAATGCACCTAGGATTGCTTATGTGTGAAATTGGACACGCAACTACAGACATTTTCCTTTTCTGATTCCTTCTGCATTTTTCCACTGTGTCCATCTAACTATAAAGGATTAAAAAGTGCCAATTCTGAGGAACGTCTCAAAAAGAAAATGGTTACCATTATGGTATCTTCCTTTTATTTTCACAATTGCCTTCACATTTTCTATTCAGCCCAGCTAACATGAAGAAGTAACTTTCAAAGTCTGTGAGCATACATAGATGCTAAAAATGTCTTATGTTAAAAATTACTTAAGTGTCAAAAAGATAAAGTTATAACATGAATGATTTATACAGTGAGCCAAACTTTGTGGGAATTTAAGCCCAGTTATTGGTTTAAGACAGAATACTACAGCCTGCGGCAGTCTTTGAGAAGCACTGTTATGCAGTGCACTAGCAATCCAAATATAATAGTAAATTTTTGATTCTTCATTGTTACTGTGAAAAGTACACACATTAATCAAATTGTCGGAGTCTCGGGTCAAGTTATTTGAGTTTTTATCAGTAATTTGTCCTATCTCCATTGCTTGTAGGCAAAATCCATTGCTTTGGCTTTCTGGAATTTTGGATCATTTCATATTATATATATATTATATAATTATAGTATTATATATATATTATTATATTATAGTATATATATTATATAATTATAGTATAATATTATATATTATAGTATATATTTTGATATTTTCTTCTCCATACTAATAGCTCTTCTTTTTGATTAGCTGTATTTGTTAATATCTTGTGATTTTGTGATCAGATATATTTGGCCTTTGCTCTTTTGATAAATATCTTAAATTATAGTAGGAGTGGATCTTTAGTTTTCTTTTTCCATTCTGTATGTGGTTTTTTTTCTTCTGAAATACATTTCTCTGATGCAGTTATTCAAACATTATTTATCTGAGAATATAACTTCTGTTAAAGTCATTCTGTGTATTCCATCCCTATGTATTGGAATGAAATAAAAGGTCATTTTTCATTTAACTCATTTCATTTGGTATAACTTAACACTTTCTTTTTAAAACCATCTACTTGAAATGGCTGACATAAAGCAAGGCAAATCTTAGATCTCTGCATATTCTGAAAGTGTTGATAGATCATCATTTTCTTCTGTTTTCTCTGGTACTAAATGACACATTTGGGTTTTTTTTCCCTTTCTTATTCTTAATGGTTCAGATTAAAGGCTTGACAACAGAGCCTGAAAACTCTTTGAAACACTCCTCAGTTATCTAAGATCAAATCCATATTAATTTAAGGAAGATGATAGAACATCTGCTTATAGTAATGGCAATGCTGGATGTGATCAAGAAAATGATCCCCAAATAGCAGCAGCTGGTAGATAATACATATTCTGATCTTAAATTATATCAGTGCTATTTGCTTTCATACCTGCCTGCAGCAAAAGAGGGGAAAGGGGCTTTTTCCAGCTTGTTAATAGATCTGTGAGTATGTAATGGGAAGAAAATGTTTTGATAATGTACATCTTAATGACAGCAACTGATCATGTAGAATGAAAATAAGCATGTTATACTGGTTCACTGGGGGTGGGGGGGGAAGACAACAATAAGAAAAACACCATGAGTTTTTACATTACATACCACTTTCAACTTTTATCCTGTAGAGAAAACCATGTAAGTGTAAGCTTTCTCTTTCCAGAAAGCTATCTTAATTTTATTGCTGAATCAGTATCAAAAGAAATATTGATATCAGTCAGAAAATCTGGGATCCCACCTTTCCTCGTGAGTTATTAACCAAACTGGTGGGATAAGGCTTTTAGTTTCTTCTACAAGAGATCATTTTCACTGGAACTTCTTTCTTGAGCTGGATCACCTCTAGGCAGGAATCTGTTCAGTCTTTCGGGTAGCCCTGGATATGGCTGGACCTCGCAGAGAGAAACTGTTTTGCTAGGGTCCTCACACCATCTCCTTTCCATCCATTTCTATTGCTTTCTGTATCTGTCTGACATCTCACAGGCAGATTTTCTTAGGCATCAGCCACTGTCCATATTCTGCCTGGCAGAGCCTGAAGGCACAGTCAGCACAGCTGCAGCAGATTTTCTGTGGCACTGATTTTAAGGATTGGGCTTTGAAACATGTTGTGCTTACTCAGGCAATCAATACCCCAGAGCGTGTTTATCTAGTTAAGTGAAAGATTATCACATTGATATTGATGGCCTTATTCTTCAAACCAGGGGCAGGTTATTGGTTTTGGTTTAAATAAACAAATCTGAATAAATGTTTCTAATTCTGAACTCACAAAAAGTATTGAAGTTTTAATGGTAATTGAGCTTGCTTGCGTTTGGAATGGAGTTTGTTAATTTGGGTTGGCTTACTGAATTGAAGTGGAAGATGTCCATGGACACCCTTAACCCTCAATTCTTCCCTATGGGAAGAGTTGGGTTTAGATAAAGGGCATTTGTTAATTGCTGTTGTCTGATGAAGCTACTGTGATTGCCTCTTGAAGAATCAAACACTGCAGAACTGTTTAAAGACAACAATTTCTAAAAAGCTTAAGGAATGAAGTACTTTGAAAAATACCAAAAATAGCTGTAAAGTCAAGATAATTTTGATTAGCAAACTGAAAGAATTTCAGTGTACTGTTTTGGGGCTTTTTTTGTGGCTAAAAATTCAACCAGTATAAAAATTCACAGGAAGCTATTGTCTTTAATTCATGTTTATAGATGTTATGTACGTTCCAAGCACTAGTTTAATGATATCCAGAAAGACATTTAAAATAGTTATGTATTTTGGCTGCTCTCCTGGCACTAATATAAGAACTTCTATTTAATTATCTTTATGACAAATAAGTACTTTAAGGAAATTAAATCTAATGTATCTTTGTCTCATTTATCTAAAAATTCCTTACACTAGAAAAAAAAAAATGAATTAGATGTGGAGTAAAGGTTAATAAGAAACCTGTAGAAGTTATAATATTCAATTTTGGCTGAATAGTTAAAATGTTCTATCATATGAGCTTAGAGAAATACTTGAACTCCGTTAGATATATTTCTGTGTAATGATACACTGCAGGAGATGGAAAGCCTAAAGTTAGGTAAGAGGAGTAGAATTATTTGCAACAGCATTGTAATGAAAGATTGGAAGATTGCGGGTGTGCTGTGAATGCACATAGATGTTATGAAAGACAGGCAAAGTCAAAAACAAAGTGGATTCACAAAAACAATCCAGTAAGATACCAGCAACATTGAGAAACAGAAAGAGCTTAGAGAATCTTGGCAGTGAAAAGATGTACTTAAAATGATTCCACGCAATGTGTTTTTCTTTGCCCAGGTGTGTGTGCTAGAGGTAAAGAAAAGGAGGGGTTTTCATGCTTTCAGCATATCTGCTCTAAACAAGTTGTCAGTTGAAAAGTGCCTAGGAACAAGAATCACCCAAATTCTCAGTAAAGCCTTACATAAAGTTAAAATTCACGCAGACGTGCTCATATCATGCTTTTACATGGCTGTGTGAAATAGAGACTTACTACTTTTTTAGTTGCTAAGCAAGCTGTTATGGTTAGAGTTACATATTTCTTACATGTACAGTGTTTTCTGTATAATCACATCCATCTTGGGTGCAAATATTGTGCAGCAGTGTTGTCTTTGTCTATGTCTACTGCAATTATTTTCCGTTCCCAGATTCCTTTCCACGTCTTCACCAGCGCAATAGTTTACGTGGCCACACTGTGGATGGAAAAGGCAAAACACAGTGCTGCAAAAATTTTAGCTACTATTTCTATTCTGAATGTTTTATCTCTCATGTAACTTAGAAAAGCAATTCCTTTTACATCTGATGTTAAAATCTGTTTTCATCAATTATTAAAAAAAAAAAAAAGAGAGAGAGAATTACCTAATTATAAATTCCCACAGGTTACGCTTCTACTTTATTTGCCAGAACAAAACCTGTGCATTGCTGCAGTCTCATTTAAGACTTGTCAGTGAATAGTAGGCTTCTGAGTGAGGGGAAATGCACACACGTGCAGGAGTTGTGCAAGACACTGTTACAAAGTTTGTAAATCTATTTTGCTAAGATTCTGTCATTCAAAGACAGGATACAATTATGTGCAGTGAAAAAAAGCCATGAGAAAAACCAATGCCAGAATTCAATCATTTCTAAAAACCAGAGGATGTTTAAAAAGTAGTAGAAAGAATGGTGATTTTTTTTTTGCCCTAGAAAACAGAAGGGCAAATTGTAGATAAATGCACTGCGGGAATAAAGGCCTAGATAAAAACCGGAGGAGAAGCACAAGACCAAATTAGCGTAGAGTTGTAATCCTCTGAGTTTTTCTTTTTGCTTTACTACTATGTTCCTAGATGTACGCTGTTAGCTGCTGATAAAGTAATACTTGCAGACAGAAAGAAAATCTGGCTAAAGAGTGAAACAGAAAGGGATTCTCTTAAGATAAGGAACTCCTTTGGCTGGAAAAGGGACTTGTAATGTTGCTGTAATTCTTTGGTGACGACATCTCAATATCCAATTTAATTTTAAACTCTTAAGACTCTGTGTCCCTAGATATTTTTGGTATAAAGCTGTCAAGCAAGTTGTTTTTTTTTTCAATGATAAAGACTTCCACAGCTGGGTCAGTTCTTGGCTTTACTACCTCCATTCCTGTAATCATGTCACAGTTCAGCTTTCTTCAGTGTCTTCTCCTAAGCTGTGCTCTTTGAGAATTCTTCTTAAGTCCCTTTGATTTCCCCAGCCTATAAACAGGCTTTTGAGTGGCACTAAAACTCTGAAATTTTTAAATTTCATAATTATTACCAAACATCATTATTACAGGTAAGAGATCTGAAAATAACCTATTATATATATATATATATATATATATATATATATATATATATGAGATATATATATATATTATTTCTAGTATTTTCTAGTATTTTTTTCCCCCCCTTCTGGTATTACCTGCATACTTGAACAAGAAAATAAGGTGTAAAATATTTTAGAAATGTAGCAGTATTTAAAACTAGATTACTGTGATGAGTTTTGATAGGGCACACTCCTTTGGAATTGTACTCTGCATTGTAATTGCAGGAAATACATTTACAGAAGTCTTGCTGGTTAGGAAAACAGATAAATCAAGTGAACTTTTTTGCTCCTCTTTCATTCTTGCTTCCTTTTTTAAAAAAATAAAGTTTTAAGGATTTAGGGTTTTTTTTCTTACGAAAATTTTGAATATTTCCATTATTCTCATTCATTCATTTTACCTCTTTCATTGTAAGTGAAATTTGCATGAAGCGTAATACTGACTTGGTGAGGTAGTACCTGTTATCTGGGCTGCAGATGGACAGGTGAAAGGGGAAGATATTTAATGTATTGAAAATATCTTGTTCAATGCAGGAAATGATCGAGTTCATAGAAAAACAGGAAGTGATTCTCAGAAGTATCACACTTTCTTACTCTGCAGTAAAAACAGCTTGTTTCCAGTTTTTGTCCAATTTTTCTTATTTACCCCATAAGGTATTCTATCAGAGTGAGAAAATGCTATTCCTACTGAACAGCTTAGCACTTATTTCTCTCCACATCAAATTCCATTTTCTGAAGATGCTGCCTACATTGCGGTATAGAAGGAACTATTCTTAGGAATGGATACCCTCAGGTCCCCACTCCCCCAAAACATATTGCAGTGCTGTTAAAAAGTACAGGCGCTTGGTAGTACATGTAGACGCCGTACTAGACTTTGACACAAGAGCTTATAACTCTTGTAGCTTGGGGTGGGAAGTGTTTATAAGACTGATGAGGAGGAAAAAACATACACCTGAGAAGCAAAATAACTGACATGGATGCAAGTGCTGTTAGTTCTATGTATTTCGGTACACCACTACCTCCAGCTTTTCTTCTGTTCTATGTGTCTATTTAAAGATGCACTTAGATATGCTGCTAACCTGTGAAGTATACATATATAAAACTTGTTTTTCTTTTCATTTGTTTGTAAAACTGTTTGTATCTTGTTTCTATAATAATGACTGATGTTTCTAAAGTTTAAGTAATCTTGAAACCAAGTTTGTGCTCCGTCATGCTTGTATCCATAGGGAAAGACAGTTACTGAATGTTAATGAATTTCTTACCCTCACTAAGCTGGAATTAAGTTTGTTAGCACATATTTTCTTACTTATCTAAGAAGTGCAGGTCATGCTGACTATCTAATTAGAAGTTTCATTTCTAACAAGAAGTTTTTAAGTGTTACTTTTGATAGATGTGGAAGGGTTCAGTTCTGAAAACGTATTCATTGAAAATAAATAAGCCTGAATGTGAACTGGAATACTTTACATGAACTACAGTGTAGTTCCTGAATTTGGGGATTAGGTGAGGTATTGCTGTATGGAGACAGTTGAAACACTGAAATGTGTTATAAATATTCTTCTTCAAAAGTATATCATTAGGATATTGTGATATCCTAAACTCACTTTGTAGGACTTTGCAACTGGCATGTGATATTTGAAAGTTAATTGGAATTGCTCGAGTTAATGGATTTTAACGCATTAGAGAAGCATTTAAGATGGTTTTTGTGAAGCTGTTTTTACCAAATAGGTAAGAAATAGATCATATATTTTTTAGACCACAGTGAACTAGTCTTTCTGTCTGTAAAATGTATACTTAGTGTAGGTATGTCTCATGCATCTTCATACTACTTCACAATAGGAAGATAACTCTGTTTCATATTCCAGTTGGCAATAGTTTTACAGCTACATTGTTAAACTGCAAAAGTGCACAGGTTTGTCATGGCTATGCCTATTTCATAATGAGTATTTTACTCATGGGGTATTTCCTGAAAATTAATAGATGTGTTTTAAAAAAATGTCTAAGCAAAATCATGTATTAATTAGTGACTCAGTATGAGAATTCATCTGTTTCATTACTGAATCTTTTAAAAGCAGGGATTGAGTAGATAGCCGATTATCCTGATTTCTAGACTGACCAGAATAGCAAATAACACAACGTATTAAAGTTACTGTCCAAATCATTTAGAATGAAAAGAAGATATAAGAGTGATATAAGTTCTTTACTATGAGAGTGGTGAGGTGCTGGAACAGGCTGCCCAGAGAGGTTGTGGATGCTCCATCCCTGGAGGTGTTCAAGGCCAGGTTGGATGGTGCCCTGGGCTGCCTGGTCTAGTATTAAATGGGGAGGTTGGTGGCCCTGCATGTGGCAGGGAGGTTGGAGATTCATGATCCTTGAGGTCCCTTCCAACCTGGGCCATTCTGTGATTCTGAATAAAAAATTCTGTAAAAACAGTATATATTTGTTCAGGTTGTAGTATATTAAAACAATTTTGAAGTAAGAGTTAGATGGTCATTAAGCATAAATACTTTGAGAATACTCACAGTGTTTCTGAATACAGCTATAAATATGGATACATTTCATGTTATCATGTTATTTCCAAGATGCAAACTGTGTTGAAGACAAAAACATCTGGTAGCTCTTCTGACAAATACTGTCTTATTTAAAGGAACAACCATATTCCCTTGTAATTTTACTTTTTGGTACTTTTTAAATTCTGAAAACTGATTTGTGAATAGTGTCTGACTTTTCTAGTTGTCACTGTTGAAATTTTGTGAGCACACAAATGCTGAAAATGGAAAAGCATGTAGTATCTCTCGATATGCTGCCACTTCTTACCTATTTTTATTTTTTTATTTTTTACAAAGGAAATAATCCCACATCTTGAATCTGTGTTGTGGGGATTTCTTTACTTTTATGTTTTATGATCACCTATTTGTTGTATTTTGGTTAAAAAGCAATGAGGAAAAAGAAAGGGAAAAAAATATCTTTGAAGTAGGGAAAGTGATGGAAAACAGCCAGATGAAAATAGGGCCCCTGTTCCTGATTTTGTCTGCTGCTGAACCAGGGTATGGAGCTAGAAGAGGGAAGACGAAGCAAGAAGTGTGCAAGAGGAGGACTGTGCAGTGGCCCCCTCTCAGACCAGGGACAGAGTTGTGCTGCAGCAGGCTGAAGGCATGGCCTGGCTGCCGGCTGCACCCGCAGCTCCACATCAAAGCCACGGCATCCAAACGGCTTCACACAAATGTTACTGAAGCGGTAAAGGAACCAGCTGAGTGCAGGGTGCTCTCAACCAAACAAGTAGTTAAGTAATAAAACACACAGGGGGGCAGTGATGTCATCCTGAAAGCACATGTGCTGTTTAAGTAAGTGAGGTGTTAACGTGACTGCCAAATGATAGTCCTCATAGATGTTTCTCAAGCAAACAGAAACACAGCTGGCAGCACAGCATAGTGGGAGCCACTGTCTAGTGATGACATCCTCCTCATTTGAGAGCTGGATGTGAGGAAGAAACTGAGTTTTATGTTCTAGAAACTTCTCTCTGGAAGATGTTTTCCTGATTCAGTGGTCAGGTCTATCTGCGTTGCTTTTGAATCTGCTCCTTGTGAGAAGCTTAATCGTTGTCGTTTTGGACAGAGCAATTCTGAGGCATGTGAAAATCATCTGGAAACTCACAGGTAGGTATTTTGTGAATACATGGCAGTTATTTCTTGGGACTAATTCTACATTAAGCTAGGCTGAGTCCTTGCCTCTTCTGCCAGAGGCTCCATGTCCAGGTCTTCCTTTCTGTGCTATAATCACCTGGCCTGTTTTGGTGCAGGTAGCAGAGGAAACTTGTATTCCTTGAAATTTCAGTCAGTTCTACCAAAGTTGCAGTAAGAATATTCAAGAGGAGCAGGAGCAGCCTCACACAAAAAGCCGACTTCTGGCAAGGTAATCAGAGGTACAGATTACAGAGGTACAGATACCTTCCTGATGTGCTACATAGTTCTCAGGGATAGTTCTCAAGAACTCTGCCAGCAGTACCCATTTGGTTCACACAATGACGCCAACTTTACACCATGTGCATATGCAAGACATAATAAAAGCAAGGCAAGATTAACCACTGGTTCAACTCCCTATGGTTTTACATACAGTCACAGTAATTGTACCAATAGGTAGTCTTTATGAAAATCTGCGTGCAGATTTTTTTGGCCCTTTTGTGCTATCACAGTTTGTTTTGAATTAACTCAGTGAAGTATATTTTCCTTACACATGGCAAACTATTTGAGTTTCAGTTTAAAACTTACCGAGTTAGTTCCTCAGGCTTTTGTGTGCTTGGATGATAGGCTGCTACCAGCTATGTTTTGGCTGAAGTGATGGCAGAATAGAAGGAAATTTGTTAGTTGCCAGCAGTACCACAATTACTCTTTTGGACACAGAAAAGAATATAGACTTTCTAATGAAATTCACTGCTGACAAAGTTTTTTCCTTAATCCTCATATTTTACAAGGTTCAAACAGATTACGCAGGTGCTGAAATCAGTAGGCTTCATTTATCATTTTTCTCTGCTGGAATCTCATTCTTAGAAGAGACCTTTATAAGACCATTGTAAGAGACCACTGATTTACTGGGAGCATGTTTTCCATATTTTTCACTTTGCTCTAAATATGCCTGATATTAAGTAGTAGGAGACTTAAAAAACGGTATCATTTTTAATAAGAAATATTTTTAAAGATTTAATTTTATAAATTGAATATTGCCAATGACTTAATTACTTGAAGGGGAGCTTTAATTAATTTACTTTTTCTAAAGAAACAGGGCTTGTGTGTTCTCGCCATCTCCATCCGTTTGTTCCTCACCACAGTGGCTTTACAATACATTTTTGCTTTTTCTGAGATCAAACTTTGTGAGTCAATACAGAAGTGTTGACTAAATGAATTTCTCATACGTTAAAAATCTTATTGAGTGCTTGTAGCTTCAGGTTAGCTCCTCCACACCAGGAGAAAGAGCAGCAAGCAGAGAAGGGTCTTGGCACATTGTCAGAGGATTGCTGAGAGAGTGAGAAGGGCTGATGGCTGCACATGGCCAGGATGATGTGAAGGAGAGGAGGCAAGGGAGTAGGGTGGCAGAAGGCCAGGGGGAGCAGGTGTTGTTGTTGCCCTCCTGCTGCCTCCTCCATAACCAGGTGTTTCATCTGTGGGTCCTGAACAGTTCTGGAAAGGCATAGCACTGAATGACAGGTAAGCAGTCTATGCTTCACATGAATGAGAGCTGGATTTCTTTTTTTTTTCTTTTCATGGGAATTCTTGAATATTTTAACTTCACTTAAGCTTAATTACTTTATGCACATGGACAAGTGATACTTCCTTTTCCAATTAGAGGTTTATGCCTTTAGGTCAAAAAAGTAGCTATGTTAGCTAACTTTATTCCTATATATATATAAAGGTGATTAAGAAGTCGTGCAACACTTCTGAAAATCTTAATCTAAAGTTTATTTTATAAGAATATGTAACAAATGATAATCCTGACACTTTAAACTATTCACAAATGCTGTTACTAAAGCAAGACAACTGCAGGAGAGATGTTTTCACGAAAGTCACAACTGCAAAGAAAGTTCTATTTGCAGCTTGCAACTTCCTTGCATGTGCAAGTCAGTCAACTGCAAGACAAGTTCACAGATCATAAATTCACAGAATCATAGAATTTGAACGAGTTTTTGTTTTAGTTTTGTTTTGTTTAGTAGTTGCTTACACAACTACTTAACAACATGTTAGTCTTTCACATTTTTCACCTCTATGATACATTTTAAATGCCTTTATAATAACCCTGTGACATAGTGATTTCCCCTCCTATTAAACTTCAGCATGCCATATGTTTTTAAACCACTTGGTTTTGATGTGTTAAGTCTGTTTTTGCCAGTCACTTTGCAGTATTCATTTTGCTTTATGTGGTCAAATATACTTTGTGGATATGAATGTACCACTGATTTGTATTGATTTTTCTCTGCCTTGCTATTAATCAAGACTGAATGTAGAGACATTTTTAAGGCTTTTTCCTTGCTGTTCTTGGCAAGCTATTCTAGAGTACAAAAAAGAAAAAAAATATCTCCACAGCATCCTGCAGCTGTACATAACATACAACCTAGTGATCATTAATATAGTTCCTTCATATGATTTTCAACATCTGAGATACAGTAACATATTTGGAATTGTTGCATTTGTTGAGTATTTGGGCCAAGACTTCTTGAAGTTCAAAAATCGGTTAGCTTCATTAATTTTTTAAAATCTCAAGAACCTGTTCAGAAACTTATTTCTCAATAGATTGTACTGTTCTGGTATCTTCATCCAGAATGTCAATATTCAGAAGCCTTTCTACATTCTTAGCTTGCTGATTGCATTTTTTTCCTTACAGAAAATCAATTACTCTTACTTACAGCAGCAGAATTTTAAAAAGATATAATCAAAGCTTGAATTTCATCCTAGTTTCAGTTCTGGTTGCTGTGGGTACAGATACCTTTTGTGTCCTTAGTTTAAATTCCCTTTGAGTTGCAGATCAAATCATAGTTGTGCTACCTTACTCCAAAAAGTGAGAACGCAAAGGTGCTTCTTAAGACCTCTCATGTCATTCTGTATAATTGTTGTCCAGAGAGTTATAAGCAGTTGTTACCCAAAGAACTAAAGCGAATGTAGTTTGTGTTTGGTATGCTGTATTGATTATCTCACAAAGCAGTAGAACTACAGTATGATGAATTTCCACAGGTCAAGAGATATTAAAAAATAAAAGCGAATGCAGAAGTGTTCTTTCAGGTGGTTTATAACATATCCATTGGAAGAAAGGTAAATCCTTGTGCAGGCACTCACATTATGTGTGATGGGGTCTCCTTAATCCAGTACTGCGTGATGAGAAAGGATGGTAACAGGATGGAATCTATCTGGTACCGTGCTTTCAATCTGTACATGTTGTTCTGTATCTAACCTTAATACAGAATTTTTAATGGCAATTATTAATTATAAATTGGTATAGGTTACAGCTTTCAATCTGATTTTATGCAAAAGTGTTTTTTTTAACATTTCCTAATAGGCAGTTTCATCAGGAATGAAAGGGCTTTTAAGGAGTGCATTTTTGCTACTAAATTATGTATAGAATATGACCTGACTCAAGTTTTCTGACGAGACTTCCGTAGTAGGTTAGTTTTTCCTGTGATCAGCTATATGTGACTCAGTTCTATGCTTACTGCTTACAAAGTTTGTGATTAGCATCATAGTAGTCCAGCCTGTATTCTGAAGGTAACAGTAGCAGATGGTTATCTCTGTTTCTGTTTACTCCCAATAAAAGATTAATTTTTCCAAATGAAGGCAATATTAATCTGGAAAAGAGTACTGGAAGAATTAGTTTAAATTAATCAAAAGCCAAGTCTGTTTTCCAATATCGGGGGAGAAAACAAAGGTAAAAAAAAAAATAGGAATATATTTTATATATTATATTATAAATTATATATGTTACATATTAATAGAAATAGTATACATCTGGTAATGTTGCTGAGATGAAATCATTCTGCTTTTCTGAAATTTTTATATCTCTGAAATACTGCAGTCCTCAGTAACATGTCACTAAATACGCTCTCTCCAGTCAATGCATGATTAGGATGCTAATATGCTTCTTTCTGCTCAGTATTTAAGACAGTCCTTTTATGGAAGCAAAGCATTTTATAAACTTTATTACATGGTATGACGGCTTGTTGAAAATTCTTGCCTTTAGGATTTTTGTGAAATATGGCTTGTGTTCAAATGCCTTTCTTGTACTGAAACATGCAATTCATTATACCATTTGTCTTTTATAACAAAAAGTGCTACGTAAGAGATATTGTCACAATACAAGGGAGCTTAAAGAAAATGCTGTGATTATTTTTGATTGATAGGAAAGTAGTCTTAGTGTTTAAGAAAAAAAAAAAGCAGGATAGAAAGAAAAATTGGGATTTATCCTATCTACAAAATGCTGGGAAATCATGAATGCCTCAGTTTTGAGCTGTTGATCCATACTGAAGCAACATTCTGCAAGATAGAAACCACCTTCTGGGTAGAGTAGCTGAATCACAGCGGAAGTGACAAATTTGCAAATGGAGGTCAGATGTCCTTGTCTGCAGTAAGGACTCTTGCATTAGAACAAAAATACTCTGGCTAAGATCTTATCCTTGCTGTTTTTCACTTAAAAAAAAAAAAAAAAAAAAAAAAAAAAAAAAAAAAAACCCTTGCACCTCATATTTAATGTGATATGTTATCTTAACAGTTAAAGTGAGATGTCTTATTGATACCAAGTCTTGTATTCAGTAGATGGTCACTAGATGGCATTCTCTGGGTATAGAATTTAAGAGAAAATAGTACATAATGCTTCATTTGTATTCAGCCACATTTCTGTCAATTATTATGCTTCAGTATAAAACCCTTAGTAAGGACACACTAGGGCAGTGGGAGAGAAGGGGGAAGGAAAAATTTGGTGGTGTTATTTTAGAGGCTGCACTTTCTAAACATTTTGGTTTACTTTGAGCGCTAAAAATGTTGTGCAAAAATCTTTGAATGTTTTTCTATTTAATGTGTTTGAAAGTTGGTTTTCAGATTACAGATTTATGCAGCCCTGTGAATCTGTTAAGTTTTTGCTCGCACTCCTTAAAGGCAATAATCAATCATTATTAAATGTTCTAGGTAAGATCTCATCTTCCAGGCCCTTAAAACTGAAACCAACTAATCAACAACATCAGCTCTCTTTGTAGAGAATGGCAGGAAACTGATATTCAAAGGATGAGTACAGGTAGTTACTGGCGTTGTCTCCTCTAGAGTTGGGACAGGGTGTGAGTATAATGCTGTGATAATCTGCTTCACTGAAGTCCATCAGAAATTCCATTTAAACTGAGAATTCTTCTTCGCTGCAGAACACAAGGAGTAATTAAAAGTGTTTTGCCCTAATGAATCTGTAAATACTAACTGGTTTCACGGGAATTGCTTTACTTCTGTCTGTGCCATATTTTAGAATGAATAAAAGCAGTCATCATTGATTTCTGAGCTGTGTTTCAAATCTGACTCATCTACTTTGTTCTAATTCGAAATGGGATGAAGTATCTCAAGTGGCTATAAACGCTGTTCTGTGAGTGCCATAGAGTAGCATCAGTTTACTGCAGACAGCACTTTCTGGACTTGAGTGCCGTTTGTTTTTATTATTCCTCAGTGACATAGAGGAAAGGGCATGGTGAGGTATAGTCTTCTTTATGTACCATTTGCACTACCTGAATCTTTTAGTATAACTGGTGAGATTTCGAGTATCCAAAATCCGGCTTGCTTCAGATATTAATATATTATAAATTTGATGACTTTCTCTGTGCTGATCTTTAATGCACCCTCATCATAACCATAGAATTATAGAATTCTAAAATGGTTTGGGTTGGTACCCCAGCGTTGTTTGTTTGTTTGTTTAAATTTCAACCCCTCTGCTATAGGCAGGGAGTAGTTTTAAACCAGGTATTCGCAAGACTTTCCAATTTCATATCAAGACAACTTCTACAGTGAAGAAAGGTGAAGAAATAGTGTTTGACAGTCTTAACCTTAAAATATCTGATTTTTATATACAAACAAAAAAAGTAAAATATGTTATCAAAATTCTTACTTCAATGCAACTTTAATCTCTTTCCTAATGTCATACAAAGACAAAGCTAACTCAGTTGACAGCAGTGCTCTTAAACCAAATAGGAACCACTGTGAGCATAAGGGAGTGGAATTCAAGAGAAAAAAACTCCTGTGTCACCTAGAATGAGCATAGATTGCATCTTTTATTTAGCTTTCTCTCATCCTAGCTGCTGACAGTTTGTTTTTCTATCTTAAACTACTCTGTAAAATTGTGATAATAACTCTCTAAATGTGTTTGAGGAGTTGTACAAAATGAAAAAATCTACGTATGTGAGCGCCTGTATTTTTCTTCCTTATTTGTAAAAAATTGAGATTAAATCTTGAGTGCAGTTCCTGGGTACAATTTTATACACTTCTCTGATAACAATTTCCTCTATTCAGAAATAGTTATAACAATTTTAATACATCAACACTTGGTATTCTTCTTACAAAACCAATATATATTTCCTGTAGCTCATCCCACACTATGGTTTATTGGGTCTGGCCCAAAGGCACTTAAGGCCTTACTGATTTCCAAAACCAACTGCCTTTCTTAGGCCCTGCTTCCTTTTTCCTTCTACTCTGTTCAGATTTTTGTGTTTCTCTTGCAGACTTTCAGACTTACTCTCCAGAAAACTCTTCCGTGTACCTGTGACTTAAGTTTCTTCTCTGCTTGCTTCACACGCACAAAGGTGATATTTCCATGTTACCCAGCGTTTTCATCAGAATTTAATATAGGATAATCCTTAGAACAGGAATCCATCATCTCTTTTGAGTTAATGTTCTGTTCTGCTGCTTGTGGCCTGCCCTTAAACACTTTGTGCATTGCCTCAGGTCAGTAGCAGAAATGAATGCTTCTGCCTCTCCCGTTTTCAGCTGGTCACAGGTTAGAATAAATGAGACTGCAGCACCTATTTCTTCAACATCTCGTTTTCCTGAGGTGAATCTTTGCTCTGTGTGTGTGTATGGGAACTGCAGAATCATGGCCTGAACCTCTGATCACCTGAGGTGAGCACTGAGTCAGCCAAGGGAGCACAGGTGAAGGCAACTCACCTGTGCTGCCGGAAGGGGTGGAGCCTGGCTGCACCCATTTAAGAGCTGACCATCAGTGAGGAAGGATCTCTTCTGGAGATCCCCCCTCTGGAGTTTTGCAGTGAGCCCAGGACGTAGGTAAGCATTCTGTCTATTCTCTTTTTGTTATTATAATGTGCTTTGCTAAACTCTCTTGTTTATTTCATAATTATAGCATCTTTATATTCATTGCTTATACCATGTGGAACCTCACTTTCATTACTAAGGTGAGATATTTTTAATTATCTTACCTACAGGATAGATTTGTGATCCTGGCGAACTCTTAAAGAATGAATATCGGAAAAATGTACTTGTTTTAAAAAATAAGCAAAAGCGTATCTTCATCCCACTGTGTGCTTGTTTCTCTCCCTGTTTTTTTTCAAGTAGGCTGCAATCATTCCTCTCTGCGTGGAAGGAATGCACTCATAAAATAGGTATCTTAAAATATAATCAAAATAGTACTTATTTTCATGTAACACGGAAAATGTGGGTGTTAGAATCAAAAAGCTCTAATAACTTGCTTAGCTGCTTAAACAGTGTTGGTGGAGATATGGGAAGATCAGATACGATCCAGTGGAAGGAAGGCTTTGATGTTAGGCCAAATTGTCAGTGAACCATCTTGCCCTTTTAATTGTTTGGCCTAACCAAGGCATGGGAAGACAGTGGCAAAGACTTGAATTAAAGGGTCTCTGGATGGTGTTTGAATGATATCAGTAAGTGGCGAAGGGAGAGCATGATAGCATATAAGTGAAAATCTACATAAACTTTGAGTTCTTGATCCACTGGCTGCCTGAGTATTTCTCCATAATGGGGGTGGATGCAAGGCAGATGGTTGGCTTGTTTTTATCCAGGTATAAATCATACACCTTGATGTTCATTTTTTTAAAAAAATAATGGATGGGATAAGCTGACAAGAAAAAAAAAAAGTATTACGTGAAACACTAAGTAGGAGTAAGTGAATAAAGGAATAATTAATTAAGATCCTTCCTGATCCTCTGTAAATTGTTATGTGGTTTATTTGTATGTGGGTAAGTTTTGTGGTTTTTTTTTTTTGTATCAAATATGGACCATATCGCGTAACTATGAGACTTTCATTTGAGAGCAAGGAGGCAGGGGACAGCGTAAACTAAGCCAGAAATGTTTTCTTGCTAAGATTTGGATAGTACTGGATACATCTTGGAGTGACTGTGTTATATCAGGCCATAACACTTTTGTTGTTGGTTCTGCATCAGTGGGATCTGAACTCCTACAGGCATCATATTCATGAATGATTTTTTTTCAATAACTTAAAATTCCAATTTTTCTAATTCCATTTTTCTGAGTAGAATAAAGTGTTTGCTATTTTCTTTACCTACAAGCAAATACTTTGGGAATGTTTCTCATTTAAAAAATGCTGCAACTACAGTGCCACTATAATTTAAAAAGCATAGTGGAAATAAGGAAGGGAAAGTGCATGTATTTGGGGATTTTTTAGTTAAGTTTGCACTGAACATCTCTCTCTATTCATTTTACTTGAGAAAATTCCCTTAAAGCCATTATGTTACACAATTATCCCTCTTCAGGGGGGGTTTCTTGTGCCACTTAATCTTTCATTTTTAGGCCAGAGGTTGTGCATATGTGGCAAAAATACTATCGAACATTCATAGTTTCATGTTATTTTTGGTAATCTTGTCCACTAGTAATAAATATGCTTTTCATAAAGAATAGCATATTATCACTTTGCCTAATTTCCTGGAAATTCAGTTAGTGAATCAGAAATAATTAAATGAAAAGAGAGTGGTTGATTATTCTTTAATCTTTTTATATGCAACATAAATGCCGAAGTAAAATATGCAGTACTAATGGCTATTTAATGTTCATGTAAGATACAATACAGTGGGGAAATAACTCTGCAAATGAAAAACTGGCACCGGAATCTTTCTTTTTTTTTTTTTTTAAATGCGAGACAGTCACATAAGCTTTTATTGTATGAAAATATGAAATTGGAGTTTGGTATAATCTTATCACTACTGTGCTCAGTTGAGCAGAAATAACACAGTCGCTTGCTATTATCTTGATGAGCGTCTTTGTACTGTTAGGTGGTCAGAGGGGTAATCTTGGTTTCTCCAGTGCCCATAGCTTTACTTTGATAGGAGATAAATTCTGAAGTTCTTTGTCTCTACCTGCAGCTGCATGGCAGATTATATCTTTCCAAAAATTCTGTTGCCGAATAGTTACATGCATACATGAGTAAATGAAGATCTGAGCGTATATTTGAGTGTATACTGAGCAAATATGCAAGAAAACTGCACGCATTGTCTCAAAGGTGGGAGAAGTGTAACTAACAAACATCTTCCGCAACAGGAGGGTAGATCCTCAGAAGGAAGTAAAAATGGTATTTTTTAACAGTGACACTGAAGTTGAGGTATTGACAGCGTGAGGAAGAATTTCAGTTTTTTCCTGGATTGCCAGTCAGAAATTATTCTTATTTCTGTGTAGATTCACTGGAACTTATCTACAGCGTAATAAAGCCCAGTCTCTGGAAACTATATACACTCTAAAAATGAAAAAAATCTTATCTATTTATCATTGCTCTTGCTATACATTACTTATAGCATGAGCCATATATGAAGCCTAGTGAAGATCTTTCAAAAGGTGTTTTATGTCTTATTAGTATGCCCAGGGCTAGCTCTCGCGAGAAACCTGTGAATCCTAAGAAGGAGCAGTGGCCTCAGAGCACTCTGAAGTGTCTAAAAGGCTCTATCCTATCTGACTGCTTTTTGCTTTCCATTCTTTTTGTGAGTGAGAGAGAATGCTGCTTATCAGTTCTTACAAGCCTTAACAAGCTTTTAAAATATCAAGAGGCTGTTGGTCTGGGAAAATCCTGGATCTTGGCCTCCCTGTCAGCTGAAGAAGCAGCCCAGATGTAATGAAAATCCTTCTCTCACACTGTATAAACTATGGATATGGGAAGTCTTATTTTGTTACCAGATGTTCAGATTTAGTAGTATGCTTTCATGATTTTTTTGCAGATAATTAGAATATGCCCTGATATCAATGTATTTTAATTGTAAATGGGCAAACTGACTAATGTCCCCTTTGTTCACCTTTTTTTTTTTTTTTTTCAAACACATCTTCCCACTCAACCAGTAACTGAAGTAATCTAGGCATTACTAGATCACTTAGAACTGCCCACGGTACTCAGTGTAGATATTCAGGTTAATGTGATGAAATGTTATCCTTTATCTTGTTTTCTTTAGAGCATAGAGCATAGTAGCATCCTAACCAGGATACAGTTGGCTTTCTGGGTTGTGAGGGCACATTGCTGGCTCATGTCCAGCTTGCCATCCACCAGTATTCTCAAGTCCTTTTCTGCAGGTTTGTGCTCTATCCCTATGTCTCCCCGCTTGTACCAATAGCAGGGATTGCCTCAATCCAGGTGCAAGACCTTGCACTTGGCTTTGTTGAACCTCATGAGGTTCACACGGACCCACTACTCAAGCCTGTCTAGATCTCTCTGAATGGCATCCCATTCCTCAGGCATGTTGACAGCACCACAGAGCTTGGTGTAATCCACAAACTTGCTGAGGGTGTAAAATCCACAGGATCTTTCTCCTCTGTAATTTGTACTTTCCACAAAGCTGATGAGACCTTCTCTCCGTTTCTGCTATTCAGCTTTTTTGGTAAGAAGGCTATTTCATTAGATTTCTAATTATGTATTCAGGAAACTACTAATTCCTTTTTTTGGCTAATGACCGTTGTGCTTTACTTTCTCTCAGAGCAAGATGTATGATGGCTTCTGTTATGTCAGTAATAAAACAGATGGCCTTCGACACAACATCTGGGGGAAGAGAGGCAGATCTCTGAAGCTTATTTAGTAAAGTAAACATTGCTAAAGTGAAATTAGATTAGTTGCTTTGCTAAGAATATCTCTGGATTGAAGCATACCTGAGTGTTTTGTACACGCAGACAGGAATAGAAATAGTTATGTATTACTACCATTTCAGTTTATGACATTTCCTTCACCGAAAGCTTTGAGCAGGAAGTGTTATTAGTACTAGTTCTGGGAAGAACACCCTGCTGATCAGTGCTAAAAACAGCTGTGTGGATTTGGTCTAGTGATGTCACCATTTAACATCTCTCAATTAATTTTGTGATTGCAAGTCAGGAAGAATAAGGACTTGATGCTTTTTTTAAAAATCACTCTGAATTTGTGGTAGCTTAAACAAGCATCCCAAAATGGTCTGATTATTTTTGGAAGTATATGGGATTTTATTAATAATCTGAGTTATGAATCTGGTTCTTTTCTGATAACAAAATGTGCTTAAAGGTGATGTAACTGAATTTAATTATAAACAACAAACTGTGAATAGCAAGTCTACTTTTAGCATCTTTATTCCTGTTACCCCTGTCCAGGTTAGCCTTTTTCAAACAATATTTTCTTAAAATGTTGACATAATACTGTAATTAGTTGACAAGTTGTCAACTTCATGTTACGTGATAGGAAAGAAGGCTATTTAAAAGCAGTTATATGTCCTTTCTCTCCTAAAATGATTGTTGTTGTATGTATGTATGTCAAAAACTTGTGGTTCTTTAGCAGTCATGTAAGAGTAATTAATCAGTGACGTATTACAGCATAATCATTTAACCATTGTGTCAAAAGAACTCTTCAAACTATGCAAATTGTCATCACTGTTACGTGATTATTTTTTGTGTGCTGGATTATGGTAAATAGAATGAAACAGGACTTTTTGATTGTATATTTGGAGGATTAGATTTGCACAGTCTCTTTGAGGATTAAGTATGCTGAGATGCAATTTATATGTGAGTAAGAGATAAGGAGAGTAAGAATGGTAAGAAGAAGGGGGTGTGATTATCAGGTAAAGAGAGATGGCTAATCCAGGTTGATTTAATATACTTGATTACATTTTTAGAATAGAGTAAACCTATTAAGTGTGTATGTACGTACACACGTACACACGTACACACGTACACAAAATTAAGTGTATCCCGTGCTTGAGAAATCTCCAAAGAATGAAAATTCACTGAACTAAAATCTCCTTTAGTACTCTTCCTTTTTTTCTTTATTTTTTTAACATCAAATTTCTGATGTCAGTAAGTCCACCATATGAAACTTATTAGGTCAAAGCTACACTTTTCAGCCTTAAAGTGGTTTTGGAAGGTTCACTGAGTCTGTTTGTTTTTTATTTCTTCTGGATGGGGGAAGAAAAGTACATTCCTGTTCCATACAATCCAGTCAATCACAATAGGCTTATAAGCTCAGAATTACATTGCCATTATTTTCTTCCTCAGTATGTCAGCAAGAGACTCTTTTAGTTTTCAGTACTTTACAGAACTTGGCAGAGTAATCTTCTTGAACCCCAAGCTGACAGCGCAGTTTGCTGGTGTGTCCCTTTGCTTTTGGGTCCCAGTGCAGCGCAGTTGATAGGTTTGCTTCTTTCCTTATGATCATGGATTAATTCTAATCACACCTTTGTCCTACTCGGAATGAGGATTTACAAAGCTGACCAGCATTCCCCTTTCTCTGTGACTCTGAACCAGACCACCAAACCTACAGTTGGTCGTGGATTAGTTTACTTTTAAGGATCTGAAATTGTGAAGAAGTATGAGGTGTAAAAGCTGAAGCTTCACTGACGTTGTTAGTCCTCTGCCAGTTAACCATTAAGCTCAGCAGGGATTACTGTTAGTGACTGTATAAAAGAAAGATTGTGTGAAGAGATGCACTGTTGTTGGACAAGGTTAATGGTGCTCTCTCATAAAGTATGATTACTGCATAGGTACAGAATTGTTGGTAACTGTTGGCTGTGTAAGGTATCTGAATTTCTGTTTTCCTCTTTCTCTATCCCTTCATTTCATTCAGTGTTCTGGATTTTTTTTCTACTACTAATATACTCAGACTATTTGATTTCCTCAGTTAAAATATTTTACGAATCTCATAACTAAAAATCTCCTAAGTACAAAGATGCAATGTAATTAGTTTTTTCTTATTAGTTTACAGTCATTAAGCATGGTACATAATGGAGTTTCAGGAACATATCAGTCTTAAGAGAATTCCTTTCCATATTGCTACTTGTTTCCAAGAATTAGTCATTTAGAATTACAGAAAACATTTGGAAATGTCTTTTTCCATTCCTGCATTTTTGACCTTTGAATATCTTTGAATGTAATGTTTTGACATTTCTGTAACAGTTAACAAATGTATATTTTTATTGTTAGATTTATGAACTTAAAGCTCATACGCTTTTTCAGCAGAACTACTTTAAAAGATGTTAACTGTCTTTCTCTATAGCCTTTGGCATGCTGTTTACACTCCCTGTGCCTCAGTTACCTAATTCTCTAAATTGCAATGCTGTTCTGAGGAGAAATACCCTGAAGACTTAGTTATTTGTAGTGACTTAATGAATGCTGAACTGCAGAAATGAGATTCTTTTACTATTCATAGTGATCATTTCCATGATGATGATCACTTAAATTTAGACAATATAATCTGAATGGTATTTAGGCTGAAAGACTTTCTTTTCTTCTTTGGTAATACTTATATATTCCTACAATTCTGTATCTTTGTATCATAATATACTCTTTGCTTTAATCGTCACTTAAGAAAGACAGAATTTTGATCAACAGTTTCAATAGTTGGACAAGCTGCTACTCAGTTAGTTTAGCACACAATTTAAAGCCATGTAGTTTTCTAGTGAGCTGCTTGTGTCATTGTACTCCCCAAGGGTTTCAAAGTGTGTTATAAATAAAACTTTTGAAGGATATGCCTTCTGTCATAGTAGAGATGTAAAATCTTTACTTTGAAAAGCATGTTACTGCCACATATAAAACAAGTTCCTAATCTAAATTGGACTAAATGTTAGAAAATGAAACTTGAAAGAGTCTGGCTTGAGATGCAGATAAAAGATTGTCACATTTGAGAAAGAAGACCTACTTTCTTCTGCTTTTTAGAAGACTTCAGCAGATGAAGAAAATGCATTTATGTGCAAGCGTCAGAACTAACTAAAAGGTAGCATAAAGAATAATATATATTCAAGCTGATTTGCAGTATGATCTTTTAGTGTTCTTAATTTATAAATATGCCCCCTGTTTTTTTTCCCCCGAATTTGAAATTGGGCGATGAAATTAAACATACCATATGTGTGAGTTTCATAGCAACCTAAAATCCAAGACAAGTACCCTCATCATACACACTTTATGAATTTGTTAACTTACAGGTAAGTGATGCAGTTTATCTTTTAGCTGGTGAAGTATGCGCAAACTTGGAGCTCCTATCTCTGGCAGATCATAGAATCAGAGTCACCAAGTTTGTTATTAACCACATTTTCTGATTTGCGTGTTTACAGCCTAGTAATGAAAGTGTTCATCCTTCTCTAGCTTTGTGATAGACTACAAATCTACTTTTTGCTAGTCAAATAGGCATTAGTATCTATATATACTAATCATATTTTCAGATGGCACATCTTTTAAATATATAGCTTGGACTGCTACTGCCTATACTGTCAGGTTAGCATGTAAAATTGCAGCATTTAAATACCTAAAGGGAGCCTACAAAGGGGAGAGGAATCAACTCTTTGAAAGGGTTGGTAACTGCAGGACAAGGGGAAATGGTTTTAAGTTGAGGGAGAGGAGATTTAGGTTGGATGTCAAGGGGAAATTCTTTACTATGAGAGTGGTGAGGCGCTGGAACAGGCTGCCCAGAGAGGTTGTGGATGCCCCATCCCTGTTCAAGGCCAGATTGTACGAGGCCCAGGGCAGCCTGATCTAGTATTAAATGTGGAGGTTGGTGGCCCTTCATGTGGCAGGGGGTTGGAGATTCATGATCCTTGAGGTCCCTTCCAACCCTGTCCATTCTGTGATTCTGTAAACCCCTTTCAAAAATCTACTATTTGTATTACGTGGGTAACAAAATGACATGGAAATACAGTATTCATATGTAAAGTGATATGAATTTGTGGTGTAGGTGCATTAGACTTGACTGTTCTGCAATCATAAATCTTACCATAATTGCCAGAATGAGAAAGTAAAACTGTAGCCTGTAATAAATCCAAATGCTTAAAGTATGGGTGTCCAACCTTTCGGTTTGCCTGAGCTGTGCTGAGTGAAGAGGAATTGTCTTGGACTGTGTATAAGATAAACAATATAGCTAATGTATATAAGTATCACTTTTATTTTTATTATTAATATTATTTTTAATTAAAACATAAAAGGAGAGCAACACAAGCATTAAACTACTGGGATACTTGACCTTGTTTTTGGGAAACTACTGCCCTTGTCTGGTTTGATGGAAGTGGTCGCAAATCGTAGAGTTCTCAAGATGTTTGTCAGAGATTTTTGGTGAAATTTCAGTCTTCCTGTACTTCATCACTGAAAACAGTTGTTCAGAGATGTATGTACTGCCAAAAAGAGATGACATGAATTAGGCTGGTTGTGAAGTGAGGGATATTTTTCTCATGTTAGATAGGTTTTTTGAAGGCCCAGTAAAGAGGCATGAGCAAATATTTGAGTTAACTATCTGATTGCAACTCCCTCCATACATTCAATTTCAAAATTTGCAGGTAATATATTTATGTCAACTGAAAATAGAGTCACACATATGCAAAAAGGAAAAAAAAAAAAAGATTTTTTTTCAGCAACTTTGAAACCTATTCTGCAGTTCCTTTATCAAAATATAAAGCAAGGATGCACATTTTTCAATCTTCACAGGACCATGTTTAGGTCATGTTTCAAAATTATTTGCCATGACTAGAGCTTGCCAAAGTTTTCACCTTGATGATGCATGTCTAACACTTTCAAATGAGTGGTCAAATCCACAAAAAATGTAATCTGTGAGCAATTTTTTCTTTTCTGGCAAAAATTTCCTTTTGATTACATAAACGACTTGATTTCATTTTGCACATCATAAAATTTTATTAGCATTCTACCCCAACGTAGCCAACTTACTTCAGAAAAGCAAATGATGGATAATCAGTATCCATACTTCTAAGGAATTGCTGAAATTTGTGATGATTCAGGCCTTTGGACTTCATGAAATTCAGTTTTGATGAGAATTTGCATGACACTATCCGTTTTTAAAGCTTTCGTGCATAAATCTTCTTGATGTACCATGCAGTGATATTTCATCAAATGTGACATGCTAGTGGCAATTGCATGACCTTCTGTTAATTTTATGTTGTTCTTTTTTACCAGCCAGCGCTGTAGCACCATCAGTAGCTATACCAGATGTGTTGACAAAGGTTAAAGACAGTCATTTTAATGTAAATGTTAATGCTTCATACAGATCAAGAGATTTAGTTGTGTCTTTTATTGGTACCAAAGAAGTCATTTCTTCATTGCCTTTATATCTGTTATCAAAACCTCTAATAAGAATGGCGAATTCAGCCATATCTGAAGCATCAGAACTTGCATTTATTGTGGAAGTTTAAACTTTGAAATTAGCAGCTTTAGTCTCCAAATTTCTTCCAATAAATTTTCCTTCAGTTCACCTGGCTGAAGTCTGGTGAGATGAACTGATTTTAGGAAAATCTGTGTTTTTTTTCTATGAGGACTTGTATCTGCCGTGCTTTCCATACACTGCTTAATAATCCCCCCCCATCAGTAAATGGCTTTGATTTTTAACAGTCAGATTTGCTATCACATAACTTGCTTTTATAATAGTCTGTTTGAGCTGTAACAGTTTAAATAAATTTTGTTGTACTACAGGCATTTTCAGTTCCACTATTTTGTCTTTCTGAAACATTCCTTGATATGCATTGAATTTGGCACAATGTTTTTGCATATAATGTCTTTTCAAATTGTAATCTTTGAAAACTGTCATGATTTCCTTGCAAATTATGCATAGTGCCATATTATTTGTCTCAGTATACATCTGTCCATTTTTCACTGAACACTGTTCATCCATAATTTTTGTTTCTTTGGGTTCTGTTTTCTTTTGAGACTGCATTAGATTGAAATATTTGTATCAGTAATTACTGCATTTTATTTACAAAGCAGAAAAAGTACATTTAAGTTGTAATACTGAATGTGTGTAGCAGGCATGAGAGGTGGAGTTAGCACTGACTGCACCCTCACTTGTGCAGCTTTCAGCTGAGACAGCATTAACAGCACTCTAATAGTTTGACTGTCGCTCAGTGATAGGTACACGCCTAGGGCTGGGTCTGGCTGCTTGGTGAAGAAGAGTTGTCACCATGATGGTGTGAGGCAGAGGGCATTATAACTGTCGCAGGCTGCATGTGGTCTACAGGCTGGGAGGGTTGGACACATCTAACTTAGGGTACGGTCTGTAGTATCATTTGGGATGTATTCTTTCTATGGTTTGACTAGCAGCATGTTAGAAACAGTATGATGTTACCCTCTGTATGGGATCCGATCTACTGGACAGACTCATGCCTTGTTTGCTTCACTAGCTTTTGCTCCTTCCCACAGTATCGTTCTTCCCCTATATAGTTTCTGTTGCTGCTGCTCCTGTCTTGTTTCACATAGCTTTCTCTGTAAGTGCTAGTCTAAGCTGCCTTCCATTTTCTCTGCTCTGGCTTTTCCGTTCAACTAATCAGACATTATTCCCACTGGTGGTCAGGTGACAGTGTGGAGAACTTGAGCATGTAGAAAAAACTATATCTCTGCTTACTGAATGCTTGCTTCTCTAGCTGTATATAGCAATTGAGAATGGAGGGGTTGTGCTTGCTTGTGAACTTGTGCAACGTTGAGACTTGACTGCAATTAAAAATTTAAGAGGACTTTTCATCCAGAAATATCTCCTCCTTCTGAGGTCCTACTGTTTGTGGTCTAGCTGTAATATTTCTTGGCTGAAATCACAGTGACTTCAGGTAGAAAAAAGGATCAGAAGTAGCACCTTACTGGCATACATACATACAGCATAGATGCTACATCTCAAACGTGTGCTTGAAAATTTCTAACTGCTATTTATTCACTGGCCTCACTCATATATACGTAAAACCATTTGTGAGACGTTTTCTGTGAAGCCTGGTGTAGACATTAAGAAGTTAGTAAACAGAATCCAAAAGCTAGATCTTTTCAAGGTTGCCCAGTTTCCACTTAAAAGTGGTACTATGATAGTTCACCCCTCCCCTCACTCTTGAAGAATGAACTAACTAGGCTGTCATACCATTCAAATGGTCTGGAAAATCTCTGCCTTTATGGCATATCAACAGTGTCTTCTTCACATCATTAGATATTTTCCTGTGTGACAAGAGGTAGGAGTGCTTTGAGTGCAAAGCAGCAGGAGGACAAGGCAGCTAGCAGACATGGATACCAAACCACTCATTTGCCAATGACATGAACCAAGTGAATCCACACACTGTGTGGCAGAGGTGAAACTTCAATAGTGAGTCTCTGGCAATCGGTATGTAAAGCGTAATAGACCTGTAAATACTTAAACACACACAAAAAAAGAATGTGTGCCCTTACTACTTTGTATTACTTAATTTGGGTGCTGAACTGCAATTATCTTTGTAAGTCTAGTTGTACCTATGACTGACATGTATGCTCTGGCTGCAAATAGATGCTTAGCAAAACATCAGAAGTTATAACATTATTTTAAGGATCATTAGGCCTATTGCTCATCAAAATAACTAAAGTGTCTTTGACCAGTATTGGAAAGATAAGTTTTCATGTATAGTGGATTTTCATTGCAGAACAAATGCATGTTATTAACTACGTTTGTGTCTTGCAATTGATATAGTATTACTTTGTTGCATGCTTGTTATGTATGTATTTTTAATGCTTTTTCTTCTTTTTACTGCATCTTATAGTCAGTAAAAGAGTGGGTTTAAACAAACAGAGAAGCAGTTTTGTTTTTAGAACACTACAACAATATATAGAAGTGATAGCTGTGCCACGTTTCTAATAGCTGAGTTGAATCATATTCTTTTCCTCTAATGGCATGCGTAATTGCTCTAGGTTTTCAGGCGTCCTTCACCCGCACTTATTTAGATTAGTGACTGATGCATTTCCATGGAAACCTGCATCGGGGGAAAAAAAAAGTCTCTTGGTACAGTGTGGAACTGAAAGGATGTGGGCTTTGAGTCTCAGCCTATAACTTGTGTGAAATAAGACTTCCTGTTTGTGGTCAAATTCTTTTTTTTTTTTTTTTTTTTTTTCCTGTTCTTTAAAAAGAAGAATTGTTTTTAGCAGTGTTTTGTATTAAAATTTAGAACACTTATCAAATCCTATATTTCTTGTAAAGCTTTAACTTTTTTAATGTAGTTCAGGTAGCATATTTTGAGGTGATGTTCTGGGATGTTTTTCTACATGTGGATGCAGAAGCATACAAAACTCAAGTAAGCTGATTAGGAACTATGGCTGGAAAGTCAAGATCCATGAAGAGAGTTCATCTTGGAGGTACTGTCTGTGGCTGTAACAATGAATGGCTATTTTTTGAAGTGGTGGCGGGGGAGATGGAAGGGACTTATAGAGTGAGGTTAGTGACCTCAGTTTGGAAAATGTGGGTATTTTAAAAAACTTCGTACAGTGCTATTTATTTTTTTCTCAATATCCGTTGTGCATACTTAATATGCACTAGCTAACATATAATATCTCTTTAGTAATCTTATTTTTGATTCTTTTTTAGGAAAAGTTTGTTGTTGTCATTCTCAGCACTTGTTTATAATTTTTAGGAGTGGTTAAGGTTACAGCAGATCATAGATTTGTGTTCTTTTAAAGTACTTACTATTATCTGTCTGCTCAGTGCTGACAGGACAAGTACTTTCTGCAGATTTTGAAATATATTTTCGGATTTTTCTGTGTTTTAGACTGCAGTCATTCTAATTATTTTGAATACCTATGTGGCTTCTCCAAATCAGTGGTCAAATTAGTTTCTCATGTGGTAGCTCTTTGTGGTTTGAAAATTAATTAGCCTATGGTCTGACCTTGAAAACTGTGTTTAACTTTGATTGAACAGCCATCAACATGAAGTATCTATATTTGCATGTATGTGTCATTTCCATACATTTATTTATTATGCATTCAGTATTATGTTACTATTATATCTGTACATAAATGTGTCTCTATATCCTGATGGTGCTTCACAGTTCAGTACATAATATTCTGTTCTCCATTACCCTTAAAAGCAACCTGGTGCTTCTACATAATTTGCTGCTGCAGAACCTTTGCGTTTTGTACATGTTCAGGAGTGAGGCGAGGAAGGAGTTCTTCCTCCAGATTAAGGAACTGCAAGTGCCTCTGCATCTCCTTGCTCCACCCAATTTTCCCCTCCACAGTCCTGTGTAAACTCCTGTACAACATTGCTTAGCAACATTCTGCTCTGCTAATTTGAGCTATTTGTTCACGCTGACTGAAATCATAATGTTAAATTATAAGTTATTCTGAGGCACTTGCAGTAAAAGTTGCTGAGTATTTCTTTGCGTTTCTTTTGGGTTTTGGTAATGGCACACTTTCACTGCAGTGGAATTGAGGCTGGAAGGCACATGTGTGCAATCAGAGGAGAGGGGAAAAAAAGGGACACTGAATGAAGATAAAATTTTGGCTTTTCATTGCTTATTATTTAGTGTTACTTTGTTCCTTAGGTCATCTTCATTTTATAATCTTTTAAGTACTTGTTGCACCATGCTGTTATGATGTTAGGGTGACCAGATTGGGTGAGAATTGGGAAAACTATGAGAAGAAAGGACAAAGTGAAAATGTTATCTTGTGGGACATTTTTATTGAAGTCTAAAATACTGCAAGAGGTTTGAAGGAGAGGGGAATGGAAGAAAATAAAGCACTCATTGTTAAAGGAAAGGTAAGGAGTATTCTTCTGAGCTGATAAAATGACTTCTTTTGGAGGTCTAATCTAGCAGAAGTGTGAAAAACTTGCTCCCAGTATCCCCACTGACCTCCCAGAGCACTCTACAACCTGTTTGATGGTAGGAAGATGAGGCCTGCTTCGAGCTGGGATTGCTAGCTGGCTGCAAAGCTATCATACTGATGGGTTTGAAACCACAACACCTCTGGGAGTGTTACTGTGAAAATGGCTGGGAGGCGCTCTGAACTTCTTGCATGTCTCCCTTACACAGATGACTGCTTCTTATGTATTCAGAATGTTATCCATTATTCAAGTGTGAGAATTTGACAGGTCGTTAATCCTGAATAGGTAACTAGTAAAGGCTTTAGGCTTCAAGAAGGCTTCTGTAAGGATGGTAGTTGAGTGCAAATACTTGTATCACCACTGATGGGAGGGGAAAAAAGTCCACAGTAACTCTTGTTGAAACTTGCTGTAATTGAAAATTAATAATGTTTAAAATTGAGTAGAAAAATGGCTTTTCAGGGCTGTGTTTTTCCTTACACAAACCCAAATAGATCTCCATCTGTTCTTTCCACCTTAGGGTGTAGAATGACCTTCTTCAAAGCGGTTGGTTATCTTGTGTGACTGTAAATACATCTCAGGTAAAAACACTTTGTGTGCTGTAGAGTAGAGCACAGTTTCTGCCACACAACCAATAGAGAGTTCCTCCACAAACTTGTAATGAGATCTTTCTAAATTTCAGATAAAGTTGCTAGAAGTTACCCACCGCACTGAAACAATACTAAAAACTACCATTTACAATTCACGGTCTTGTGGCAAATTTGTAACTGTGTGAAAATGATTGATAAAATGATATTCTTGCGATGTCGTTTCTTGGCTGAGAGTAAATATCAAATTTGGCTCTACAATAGGGAGAAGTAACCAAAACTAGAGGGCTGTTATGATGGTTTGGTTGTGATCATGATTGCTGTTGTTGTTCTGTGACACTTGAAGATATGCTGAACAGGGGGAGTGTCAATTAATGTCACTTTTTGAACGTTTGTAGGAAATGTGTGACGGAGATGTGCCTGGCACCTTCCTAGCCGGTGACTGTTCTGATCCAGTTTCACATAGCTGTGCCTTAGCTTTAAAGCTGCAGAACTTCATCTTGGGAAGTAAATTCTGCTGTCTGTTTAGAATGTAGAGGGAACTATGAGAAACGGAGCATTTAGTTAATGAATGAGACAGATATTGAGTTCTGAAATGTTAGTTGTTTGTTTTTTAGAATATTTACTTTTTTTTACTCTAAGTATTTTTAGTTTTCCATTTTTTAGTTTTATTTTAGGTTGAGTGTGGAGAAAAAGAAGGCTTCTTCCCCACATATGTGCAGGGTTGATTTTTGTTTGCCCTTTTTTTTAAATTTCTTTTTTGTTTTAGGGCAGTAAGTAGAAACAGAGGTAGACTGAACAATATGCTAGTGTATTAGCACTGAATTCTGCAAAGTCTTTACTTTGTTAACACCTCCAAGCCTGCTTTCTCTATTTGCAGTAGTAGCCCCTGCTGCTCAAAGATACATATTCTTGACCTAAAATGTGTAAAATACGAAAACTTAGTGTTTGCGTAAGATAAAGTGTGTTCAGGAGCACTGGAAGATGGGGACTGCAAAATTTCCATTCACAAATTGTGAAGAATAGAATCCCACTGTAGAGCTAACAACTAAATTTCAAGTGATTCCTGCCCTTTTAGATTATGCTGCTGCTTTTTCTCACAAAGCTAAGGTAACTCACATAAATATTTTCAGAGGAGAAGGAAAATACGAAATAGTGTGATGATTTCAAGCTTCTGTACTACAGATTAGTTCCAAAGAATTGGGACATTACAATACACCTCAGCTTTGTAGTTGAACAAACCATCCTGACCTTCAGGACAAGTAATGATTTGCAACAGATCAAGATTCCTATGTTCTGTCTAAACTGGAAAAACAAGTTGCCTTCTTACATGCTTGTAGGCACTTTGGAATTGACAATAATAACTGTTTTTTATAAAGTATACTCTACATATTTTGAATGTGTAATAGAGGGATAAGCAAAATGCATTTAAGTTGCTTCATTTTGGACACGATTTTGTAAAAAATGACATGTTCCAGCAATGATCTAAATACATTCTAACTAATCAATTCCCTGGTTGGTTGCTAGAGTCTTTGAAGTCTCTCTGGCCCAGGTCAACATCCGTCTCTTTACAAGCAATGAAGTCTGAAAAGCCTTGTAAATCTTTTAGAAAAAGAGGAAAAGTCCTCTCAATTTGTTCCCTCCAGTGACATCACCCAGACCTATGTCTGTGTCTGCTCCAGACATCAAACAATTTAACCGTCTGTTTCAACTGGGACCATGGACACAGCTACCTTCCAGCATCTGGAGGCTGATTAACTGTTCTATTGCAGATGGGTCATAAACTGGGGGCAGAGGTACTGAAGGCCTGAAGAAAGCACCAGGAGAGCATATCTAGAGATCACTACCACATTTTGCATATATTCTGCAAATGGAGGAAGAACATGTTCTGTCTGCTCTGCCTGTTCTGTAAAAAACAAACAAACAAACAAAAAAAAACAGAGAGAAGGTCAGTCTACCTGTGTTTCTACTTATGGCAGTAATAAAAAATGGGGGGGGGGGGGTGGGGGGGGAAGGCAAAACAAATATAGCTCATTAAACTAGCCTCAATTTTAACATACGTTTAACTTTGCTTCTTCATATGATGCAGATATAAGCAAATGAAGCCATGTTCCCATTCAGATTTAAACTTCAGCAAGAGAATTTTGTACTTAACTGGTGACCTGGATGTTTTCCTCTGTAGCCTATTCTAGTGAACTGCTTTACCATAGGTTTTGGACTAGGTGACTTGCATCGGTCCCTTCCAGCCCCTATAATTCTGTGATTTTGTGACCTTGTTACAAGAATCCTGATTCCTTGTAGTTAGCTCTGTAAGATCCATTCCAAAAAAGAATAAGCAAAATTTTCAGCAACTCCTCGCTATTTTTTTCAGTATTAACTTTTTTTCATAAATTACACGGAAAATTAATGACCTGGGAAGCCACTGTTCCTACTGATAACTCCCTCTCCAATGCATCCAACAGTTATTAAAGTTTCCCTTGCAAGCAAACTTGCTGATTTGCTACATTGATCAGTCATTTCCACATCCTTTGTGAGCAAGCTAGTTCACTACATTCCAGCTAATCTTTCTCTAAGGGTACAGAAGGGAATCAACATAAGTATTCCTTCCTTTTTTAAAGGAGTTGATGGGGGGGGAACCAAACAGGAGCATCTGTTGCTGTTGCAACAATCTGATTTGCTGTTGCATTCAAATTTTATAACTTCAAATACCAGATAAGATTTGCTGTTTCTTGGTTTCATCTGAAAGAAAAAAATGGCTGAGAATATAACATGAACTGTGATGAACTTTAATATCACATGAACTTTTCTTTATTATCCAGTTATTTTCTAGACCAAAGTTCATAATGTGTCTCTTTTCAAGAAAATCCCTTGTTACTTGAAAGCAAAAAGCATACTGAACTTGCAATGAGTTAAATCTGTAGAAGTTACAAGGCACAGAATGGAAGGAATAGGGTAACTTCTTTGCAAAACTCTTTTGTCTTCCTAAATGTGGCGTTTATTTCCTTAATACATGTTTTAATACATTCTGTATTACAAAACTTTAGTTATGCTGTGACTTACAGCAACGCTGAGGGTGCTGTTTATAATTGGTGGCCTTTTGCTGAAGTACAGAAGTAGTTAAATTGTAGGATATGTCTTTGATTAATCTGGTCATGTAAAATGGCGTTATTTTGGCCAGCACATCATCCAGTATTATTTTTCCCACAACAGCAAAGGGTTGTGATATAATGACATGCTGAGTTTTCTTAAGAAATGGCGAAAAGCATAGGTTGAGACAAGGTTTTAGGACAACGATGTCCACCCTAAATTAGCATTTTTTGAGCTAAAAAACATGCTACATATTTTGCATTTGGCTTCCTCTAATATAGAGGTAATTTGGCATCATTTAGCATTTTGTATTGCAAATACTTTGAATGCAACATAAATGCTTTGTTGTGACCGAAACATAAATGTTCTACATAGTGATATTTTCAATTCCATATACTTCTTCCTTTTTTTCTTTTTTTTTTTTTTCTCTGCAGGGTCAACGTATTTTTATGATACTATTGGAACAGTTCTAGGAAAGGCTCTTGTTGTAAATTGTCTATTAACCTTACATATTGTCTGTGTACCTGGCAGTAACAAAGAATTTTAGACCACTTTTCTCAGCTTTGGATAAATTTTGGCCTAACCCTCAACATAAATAGCTGCAAAAGCAGTTTTTCCCCAGGAAGTATAAGAGGGTGCACAGTGCAAGCCTTTGCCTCCTGCCTCTGCTGGGTATTGCATTCTATCAGACTCATGCAGAGTGCTGTATCTGACCTTGTTTCGGCAGAGAGCATCTCCAGCTATCTATGGCGGTAATGAAACATCTCTCAGAGTTGTTGCTGGGGAAAAAGCTTTCTTTTTTTTACGATGGTGCCAAGCTATTGGATTTACTTTGGCCAGCAGAACAACAAAATCAAGGACTTGGACTCTCATTTTTGAACTTTTTTTATTACTTGGGTTGAAAACCATTTCTTATTGAAAACTATTTCTTAAATTCTGCTAGCATAATAAATGTCTTAACTTGATTGGAATAGCAGTATGCCCTGCCTTTACCTTTCATGATCCCTTTATGATATGTCTCTCTGATACCACATCCAAAGGAAGCAGTGGCACTTTCATTTCCTCTGCCTGGCCTGTGCTCGTGTGGATCACTTCAAACCCTTCCCACAGCGCTGGTAAGCAGGCTGATACGAACCCCCTGGCAGAGCAGCCCCATGCAGTTTCCTAGGAAACAGTCTCTGAGATGCCCTGTGAAGAGCAGCAGGGAAAAGTACAAGAAATGAAGGTAGTTTCTTTGGGATTTTTACCTAGTTTACTACTCTACTGAACAATATTGAGTATGTAAGCAATCTACTGCAAATAATAGCACCACTGTGGTGTTTGAGTTGTCTGTCATAACGTACTTACAGTAGTTATTTGCTAATCATTGAAGAAACAGAGCAAGAAAGGAGTTATCTGTCTGTGTGAATTATGTCTTCCCTTCCATGGCAGTGATTTTCAGTTTTCATTTTGCTTTCAACTTTTCATTATGCTGTCTGTAGGCACTGCTGGAGCCCTATGGTCAGTTCCGAGGCTTGCACAGGGAAGTTGCAGTGAAGTCACAGATGTATTTCTCAGTTGAGGAAAGCCATTACTTACTCCTGAAGTGGAAGAAGAGAAGGAGGATATATCTTATTGCTTCATCTTCATAGTGATCACCCTTATTTGACCCTATAAATTATATTGAGAATGGCAGGATTTGAATTGCTCCATTACTGAGATCTCCACAACACTAAAGCATTGTTATAAAGAAAAGGCTAGTTGTTTATTCTTTGTATTACCACTAATACACAGTGCAAAGTGCTTATGTTTGCTGCAACTTCATTGGCTTCAGTGATAAATAGACCAAGAAAAAAACTGGCCACGTTACTTTTTTCCTCTCTATGGCTCTCTGTAGTGGGGCTCTTGTTGCTCCTAGATTGCTTATTAATTGAGGCAAATAAAGTCTCTTAGGTGGTTTACTGACTTTTTTGTTTCTTTTTGTAGCAGAAAGTAGAGAGGTTTATGCTGATATGCACCTATAGAAGATATTTTCTGTAGCTGTAGAGGAAGCCTTGCTTTTGCATAAAGTGGTCTTTAGTCTGTGAACATCAGTGCATTATTTTGAGGACAGAGTTGTTAGCTGCGACCCTGTTCCAGTGCTTGATGCCCAGGTATGTCCTGTTGCTTTAGCACAGCGAAGGCCTGTACTGTGAAAGTCTTCTAGCTGACTGAAGATAATAGAAAAAATAGTACTGGAGTTACTCTAGTAAAATGGAGATTTCTCAAGAAGTATAGAAAATCTGGAATGATCAATGTTCCTTTGTTTTTTTTTGTTTTTTTTTTTTTTTTTTTTCTTCTGTCAAAGGAAACAAAGCTAGAGCAATCTTGCAAACACGGGTGTTTTGTTCTGTCTCCTGGAATGACTTTTGGTCTGATCCAATTTCATGCAGTTACTTTTGGCTGTGGTGAGACATGTTCATCTCAGTAATGATACAAGATTATTAATACTAGTAAATAATGTTTTTCTAGACCTTGTCTTTTATTTTATTGCTATTCTTTCTCATCTGTCTGTAAGCAAGTTTAAAAATAAATCCGTAAAGGTTTCCTTAAAGGACTCCAGCAACGGCGATAGGTAGGGTTACTAGCCTTGGATGGGCCAAAATTGCTGCAAAGTACTCTGGTTAAAAGGTAAAAAGCTGAAGGAATGTAGGAATGCATGAAAATCCACTGGAACCTGGAAATAACCTTTTAGTGTTATAGCACCTATTTACTGCACAATTCTGGCTTGAATTCAGAAATTTATTACAGTTACATATCAGTACCTTTTATTGCTTGGTCAGATTAGAGAAAGGACTCTCCAAGTACCTTTTTTTTCTTTTTTCTTTTTTTCATTATCCTGTTCATTATGATGACAAATTCCCAATTCTTTTCCCTTATAGGTATCATCTGCATTTATGCTGCATAATAAGACAGACTGGAATCTGAGTCAGGGTTTAGGGAAAGAGGTTAATTAAAGAAATATAGGGTTTACACAGCAACTTGGAAAACATGCCACTTAGCCTTGAGTTCATGGATTTGTGAAGCTAATAGTTCCCAAATAATCCCTGTGAATGCAATTACAAGGAGGTGGGGAAAGTAGAAGAGCAGGAGTGACAAGGAGCAGATACTAGCCTCAGCTGAAGAGTGCTGGCATGGCATTACTGAGTAGCTGAACGAAGCTATCTGCCTTACAGTGTCTTGCCTTTCCTCTCACTCTCACACAAAATTTGTATTTGCTAATAGCACTGAAATATCACACTGTAGAAAACAGTTGCTGCAGAAGAAACATCTGGTTCCACAAGGCTCAAGCAATGGCATGAAGTGCTTCAAAAAAATTCTTCATCAAACCTTGTTCTTTTAACTACTTTTAGCCAACTTTGGAAAACAGGCCAGTGGTAAACAATGAAAGGAATCCAGTGTTCTTCTATGTGGCTTCTGATCATGTCTCTTGATAATAATCTGATTTTTTTGGATTATGTGAAGAATAATATCTCTTGGTGGGGAGCAGGCTTTATGCACGTCTTTTTTCTTCATGTCACAGCAAGAATTTGACTTCTGAAGCTAACCTTGTAAATTTAGCAACGAAGGTGTGACCTGTGCAATTCACAGAACCCCCTACAGCACGTTGAGAGATACAATCCTACACTGAGCTATTTCAAAGACAAATCTCTTTGAGCAGCTGCCATGTAGCCTTGGGTACTGCTGTTGCTCCCTACACTTCTCGCTCTTACCCTGTGAAAGACAGTGTGGTGTTCTGCAGCGCTTCAGCTGATGAGCTGCCTGGTGGAACTGTTATTGTACCTAGACAGGCACCAGGTGGCTCCTTTTTGGCTGTTCCAGAAAGGCAGGGGGTAAGGGTAGTAGGAGTTGGAGTCTGGGATAAAAGTAAGGTGTCTTTGGCAGACAGTGCTGCTTGGAAATGAATGATGAAGGGGCTGAATGTGCATAAACAAGACTATCTGATAGAATTAATGCTGTAATTGGGATTTTCTCCCTCTTTGACCATCCAGTAGGAAGGATGCTGGCTGATCTACGCAAGATTATTTTTTTTTATTGTTAGACTTGTAGTACAGCCCCTCTTCTATCTTGGAAATTATTGCACCAGTATGAAGAAGTAACTTCCTTACTCTGTCAGCCAGCTGCAAACTGCATGTGTATTTTCAGCCATAATTCCTCTGTATTGAGTGTGTACTTGTATTTATGTCTCCAGCTGGGGATATATTGAAGTCCCACAGTCTAGTTAAGAGTCAGCTGTACTGATTAAAGTAAGGAAAGAAGCTTTTTCGTCAACTTTGTTTTCCCAAACTCTGTCCCCCAGTGCTTTCTTCTGCACCGTGCTCCTTGACTGTGTTTAAAGCCTGCCATCCTGCTTTGATGTTTTGTTTTTGTTTTTTTTTTTCCCTGAGGGCCAGCACTTGGTCATCTGACAGCACTATATCTCAGAGTAATGTTTAATATCCACGAAGTTGTGACATAGATATGGTGTACCTCAAAGGCTTTGACTGGCTTAGAGAACTAAGAAAATTTGTTTGGACTGAGCCAGAAAGTCCTCCAGTCAAAAATTCCTGGGTCATACAGATGCGAATTTCATGGTTGCAAGCTAAACCAGGAAATTTTCAATGTGATTTTTGATGTCTGTTAGGCTAATACTTTGATGGCATTTGAGAACCAACCTGTATTTATGTAAGACTTTTTCCTTCCTTGAAAAACATGTTTCTGCATAACTGTCTTCCCATAGATGATAAAGAAAAAGACAAAGGGGACATACTAAACGTTTCTAAGGAAAAAATAAATGCCCTAAATATCTATAAGGCTGTTCTGTACAAATGCTGTGGATTTACTACATCTAGAATTGGTTGTTCTGAAGTATCTTAAATATCTGTTAACTTTTCAGAATTTACATTGATACATAACATGGAGGAAATATTTTGCTCATGATTAAATAATATTCCTGAAATGTTTAAGTCTTCAAAGCAGATGAGGACACTTCCTTTCTGATAAGATAAATGAGGAAGATATATATACGCTTTTTTAATTGTAGTGGAAAAAAGAGACATCTCAACTGTTCAATGAAGTAACCGATTATACACGTGCAGAAGAAGCAGTGTTCAGTGTGGAAACATCCAATTTTCAATGTCGTGAAAACTTGTCACGATTTCCAGGCAAATTTTGCTTTCAAGTGTTGGAGCAGGCTGCCAAGATAGTGTAAGAAATAGGCAGATGTGGCACTGAGGGAAATGGTCAGCGGGCATGGTGGGGATGCGTTGGTGATTGGACTTGGTGATCTTGGGTCTTTTCCAACCGCAATGACTGTGTGATTCCTGTTAAAAGGCAGAGTAAGGTTCAGAAAATTGACACTTTTGGAATGATAATCATAAAGCTTCCAAGGAATATTCATTCTTTGTTCTCTTTTTTAAAGTTTTATTCTATATGAATGCTGCTATTGGTAGTAAATTTGTTACGTTTTCCTGTCTGAAGAAGAATATGACAAAAAATTTATCTACTGCCTGTACAATATTTTTTGTCCTTACCTGAAGGTGCAATTTATATATGCATTTTGTAATAGTCTCTCAGTGTATACCTTTTAGGTTATGATATTTGCTGAAAAAGAAGAATAAATCAAATACTGGAGTAGCGTCTGTATCTTTGACATACGCTTGACTGGTGCTTTTCAAGATACCCATTCAAAAAATAGGAGAACATCTTTTGAGAAAGATATGTTTAGCTCTTTTATCTGCCATTCTATAAATACTGTTCTAAACTACAGTTTTAGATCTGTACTGAACCAGTATTGATATTGGCCAATCTGACTGTAGAAATACTTATTAACATAAATTTCATGGTCGTAATAGATTGATTTAAAATTGCAGCCACTGGATATGGGATCTGTTTCAGTGGAATGTGTGGCTTTGTTCTTTGTGGGGTTTTGTTTGTTTTTGTCTTGTTTTTCTTAACGAAAGGATGAATATCAGGTTTTAAATGGCTTTTTTTGATGGATGTGTTGTTGTATCATATTCTTTTGATCATCCTGTTTTCAAAATATAGTTTCTTTCTATTTTTCTTAATCCTTTGTCCCACAGTTTGTTAGATTGTTTGCTTTTGCTGTATAATGCTAGTACAAGTCTTATAGTACTATTTATTTGATTGACGGAAATCAGTGTGGGCACTTTTCCCCCTACTTCTTCTCTATCTGGGTAATACAATGGCTGAATATACTTTCATTTTATGTGTTGCATGTGTATATTTAAACAAAAAGCTCATTTGCATATATATTTTTTGTTACTTCTTAAACCTTTCCAAACTGTATTGATTCTTTTGTTTTGTTTCTTTTTTCTTTTATTTTGCTTCTTAGTCCAAGAATGCTTTTACCTCTGAGAATGGAGATGGAACATTCAAACTTAGAACTAATATGTTACATTATATACAGAGATTTATTAACTTGGTGCATGTGATATGGTAAAAGAATGTTTCAACTCAAATGTCAAAATTTCTTCAAAACTCCTAGAGGCCATTTTAATTCATTGTAAGTTTTCTTTATTGACATATAGCAGAAAATCAACTTTGAAATTGCTAATGAGAGCAATGTTTGATTAAAAAGTATAGGAGTACTATTAAATGCTCCCCTTTTTTATGCAGAAACACGAACAGATAGAACAAAGAAACTGTTTAGACACTACACAGTTGGATCCTATGACAGCTTTGATGCTTCAAGGTAAGGATTTTTCTTTTCGGTTGCAATCTGTTTACAAAATCTTTCTGAGTTTTATTTAATTGTTACTTATGATTTAGACTTTAGAGAGGAAAAGGAAAGCAGATTCTAAGATATCATTCTACTTCTAGATCTTTTTAGCATAGTTTATTCTTTTCTTATGGGATGGGTTCACAAAAATCATGAATAATGAAGTAATAGCAAATTTATGTTCACTATTACATTTTTATGAGCAGTGAAGGAAATCAGCATCTCAGAGAAGCTGTATGTTCTAGCTGTTTCCACAGTCAAAGGCCACTTAAGCTGGATATTTCACAAGATCAGGCTTTATCTATCTATTTGCAGAATCATACTTGCTGATTAGAAAACCAAAACAAAGTTTTATGACTTAATTTTCTGAATGATATCTTAGATCCGAAGCAGAAATTAAGCTGCTGGAAATTAAAAATTTTACAATTTAGATAAATTGTTTCTAGTTTCTGCTGAGTATTCATGATTTCAAACCAGGTTTTTCTCCTGCATGTACATAGGATGTATAGCCAGCTTCTGGTAGGATTAGCTATTGGTGTCTTGAGAAAATTGTGGTGGCATACTGGAATTTCTTAAGCTTTTCTCTTGACTGCCTAATTACAGCTTTTCAAGAAAGACACTTTTTTGTAGAAGAGTTCTGAAATGTGTAAAGCAATGATGGCAGAGTTTCATGTGGCATGTTATCTATTTCAAGAAAAAAAGAAAGTGGTAACTGCTGTTTCTATTATGTGATCTTAGTCCAAGTTCTGAGGGTTATGCATAATTTCTATGCCAGTTAAACAACTTGGAAGAATTTGGAGGGTGAAATTCATGTCGGATGAAGTTGTTTGGATGCCCAAGGCATCCTTCCCTGTTCCTGCTGGTCAGTGCGCAAAGCTCTGAAAGGCAGAGAGCCTGCTGCTTGTCTGCTGCTTACAGCTTGTAAATATTTGGAAAATACTAATGCTTTAGTCCTATTGAGTTGTAATTTGAAGGACTATTGCAGTGCTGGATGAAGAAGGAAGGTTTGGTGGCACAGTGGGAGAACGCACAGACTTGTGGGTGAGATATGATTATCCCATCTTAGAGTATCTGATGTTCCTGTTACAGAACACAGCGTGCTGTAGGGCATCAGCTCTGGCTACTGCGGAGCAGAGAAATCCCATTTCCACATCTTGCATATTTCCCTGCTGTGATCAGCCAAGTTAACAGAGCTTTGCACAGTGGGACAATGATGTGATTGACTACATAGTCTAATAATGATAAAGTTGTCAAGAAAAGCTATTATTCTGTGCTATGAAACACGTAAATGTTCTGCAGAGCAAGAGAACTGGTTAAAAGTTTCATTTTCAGAGAGCCATGATGGCTTTTTGCAAGACTGTCTGATCATTCTATAACCATAGCCTTGTCTCTATTTCAGAGTTAGCAGAGTTGTTTCAGTAAAGCAAAAAGTGATGGCTATATCACATTGCCTCACATATACAAAATAGTTCCACTTGGAAACCTATCCTTAATGATAATTTGAAAATGACAAATTGTCTTTCTTTTTTTTTTTTCCTACTCTTAAAGTATTGGATTTGTGTAATGCAACAAAGCTCTAACGCATTTACATTGTCTAATTCAGACTATAGCCAGATAGGAAAGTTGATCAGATAAATGAAAAGTTTTCATACACACCCTAGTCATTGAGTAATCGGATTGGAAGTATATTTAAAATTGTTCCTGATTTTGTCATCAATGTCTTGTAATTGTCTGAGGAGTACAAAAAAAAGCAACAGAGTTCTCTTGGCAGCTTCTGAATAAAGCAAAGTTTTGGAGAAAATTAATTTCCCTTGGGAATCTGAATCCCAGGAGTCCCATTTTGAAGAATCATAATGATAGCCCAGCAGTACAAGCTGAAATTAATACTTTCTCCAACCTTACCATTTTAATGGGAAAATTCAGGAAACATAACTGAAAGGTATACCTGTCCAACACTTTTTTAAAGAGAAAAATGTTAATTTTAGTGTTTTTTTTTTTTATCATAATACAAGAAAATTTAAAAATTTAAAAATTGGTGACTGAGTTTCCAAAAAAGAAAATAAATTTTCCCTGAGACACATATAATAACTTGCTGTAATGAGGTGTTTACTGGGAACATATGCCACGTTGCAAGGTAACCTTCCTTCTTCATCCTTTTCAAACGTGCCATATAGAAGAGAAACAGCATTCTGATACTTGCTTTATTAAAGCTGCAATAGCAAACATGCAGCAGCATGAAGTTGAGATTCAAATACTGGACTGAGAACGTAGATCAGCTTTTTGTACATCTAAATGCTAATTTTACTGTTGCTTAAGTATTGTGGCAAAGAAAAAGAATTTGTATTTAAGAACGACAGGAGATTGGTGTGACTTTTTAGTATGTTGAGTACATTTAACTCCTAGCATGGGCTTCTTCAGAGAGATTGTTAAAAGTAGCAAACGTGATGTCAAACTGACAACAGTTTGTGATACTTCCAAGTTAGTGTGCTGCTTTGATTACTTCCTATGTTATGGTTTCCTATCAAAGTAAAGGAAGAATACAGGAAAAAAAAAGGTATAACTGCTCACAGATAAGCTTTAATAAACATTTGTTAGAAGGCGATTGTGTTTATGTGCTAAGAAGAGCTTTGAAACCAAAGTATTAGCAAATATGACTCAATTCCTTACCAGAGATGTGGGGGAGTGAGGGGAAGTCTCTGTTCCGCTCATTTCTCCTTCCTGCTCCCAGGAAGACAAAAACTGCTGAGTAGAAATATTCTGTTCAGAAATCTATATTAATAGGCTTATTCACATGCAGGAAAATGTATTGTACGTGGCATTTTTCATCTTTAGGAAAATGTGCAACTTGAGTAATGAAAGTTCATTAAATCTTATTTCAGCTTCGCATAAGAAATGAATTATCCGTAAATTAATATTCCATGAAAATGGATAGTATGCTTACTAACGTGCAGAAAGGCAGTGAGGATTCCTTGCCAGTACAAATAATCATTAAATACCATATTTATGTAATGTTTGGAACTACTGAGACTAATGTATCAACTGACTTAAATGCTGATGGGATGTATTAATTCTGTTGTGGAAAAATGACGTGGTCTCTTGAACCTGACATGTGCTGCCACTGCTGCCATTCCTTTACAGCAATTTCTCTACTATTTTATTAAAAACTTTTAATAACTAATTTCTTTCAGTTTCCTTTAATCCTATGCAGATGAACACTGAAGGGAAGGATAGGCTTTGTTGCAATTGCAGACATTTGAGAGAGGATAAAGCCTCTTATGCTAGGAGGATAAATGGGAATACGTACATGTCTCTGGACATTCATCTCAGGCTTCAGCTCCGGAGGCTGAGCTGAAAAATGGGATTGCTGGTTTCCTTCTGCATCCCAGATGGAAAACACAGAGAGCCCCATGCCTGCAGTGGCTGGACTGTGGCATCAAACTCAAGGAAATAGAAAAGACCCTCTAGGGCAACAAACCCCAGGCTAGAGTCTCTACTTTATGGCATGCCTTGTAGCCTCAGATAGGAGCAGGAAGTAGGCACAGACAAAAAGCAGATACACCAATGCAATTGCAGGGAGATATATAAGACAGCTCTGACACATCTCTAGAGTTCTTTGGCTATCCCTGCTTTTGTGTTCAACAGTAGTTCCAACAACCGTGAGGTGCTGCTTCTGAGAGTTGGAGGTAAGGGGCAACCTACCAAGTCTTGTCTGGAAAAATATTTGTTTGTGTCTGTCTTGAGTAGACTGAGTGGGTGATGTTGTACAAAGAAGCTCCCAGAAAACAATTTGTATGCCTTAAACCAGTTATTTCACGAAGTCTTGTTGAATTTCAGTTTAGTAAGAGAAATTAATACTAAGGCATAGATGTTGAATGCTTTTTAATTTAAATTAAAATCATTATAGATCTTTACAAATTATAATTTTTAATCTGCTTTTTAACATGTAGTGAGGGAATTGATTCCATCAAGATGGGTTAGGGAGTTATTCACTCAGGAAAATCAGAGGGAAGACAAAATTAATAAGTTAAAATGTGTAAGATTAATTACTTGTGCACTTTCACATGTAAAATATTAGCTACCTTTTGAAGGATGTTATTTTTTGATAAAGTAACTTAGTTTTATTACTCTACAGACATAAATGTGAGATTTCAATAGTATGTAAAGATTGCAAACATGGTTTGGTGGAAACACACAATCCAGTCGCCCTCATGGATTTGGGAACTTTACGATACACATGTGGAAACTTGTACTACTGCATTAATTGCATCATCTGCCTGCTACCTTCAGCAGTATAGTCAAATACCAAAAGTCAATAGGATAACTGAATTGCCAGCTTCTATGCAATTACAAAGTATATATATAAATATAAGGTTTAATGTCCCTTCCATTACTTCCCCTTTCTTCACAGTCCAATTGATTTTTCACATCTTTTTTTTTTTTTTCCTAACCACTTTAACTGGTACTAATCACTGCACAGAAACTTTCTTGGTGTCTTTTCATGACCTGCTTTTACTACAGCACTATTAAGAAGCACATGTGAAAGGATGTAATAAATTTTTTTCAAAGGCTGATTGCCACTGAGTTAATGATGGTAGTGAATTTATTTGCTTTCTGATGGTAGTTCTATTTTTTTGGATGAAGAGAAAGAGGAAAATTTGACTGTGTAGTCATACACAATGATATGTGTAAGAAAGCTTAATTAAAAGCTTAATTCATTAACCCTAATGGCCCTGCCTGGACTCCAGTGGCAGCATCCACATCTCATGAGCGTGGAAGCTGATGGAAGCAACTCCTTAAAAACCAACTGATGTACAAACATGTAATGAGGGGGGGAAAAAAAAAAAAAAAAAAAAGAGATCCTTCTCAGCTTTATATCTTATTAATTCGCTATTGATGTTGTCATCTGCAGTGTTGGGTAGAGTTGTATATGCTTTAACAAACAGCTCCGAGAGCCTCCTTAGTGCAGATGAAGCTGTCTGTCCCAGGAACTTGTAGTGCTTTTTATATTTTTATTTTATAACCTGCCAACTATACTTGTTGTATCACAACAATTACATTACATTACATCAGTTCTTGTCCTGAAGTTGTGCTGTGATTGGAGCTGCTTTAAGACCCATAGCATCAGATGTGATACACAAGTATTACACTGTATTTTTTGTTTTAGTGAAAACTTTTGATACAGAAATACTTTGATCTGATTTAATATTTGGCTTCACGTGGAAATACTCTCATTGTCCTGTTCCTGGAAAATACAAGTATTCATGACTTGATAGATAAATACACTTTTAAAATGAATGGAATTTCTTTTGAAAATCTCTGTTCCTTGCAAGTCCTGAGATCCTAAGCACCAGAGAAGAAAGAAACTGAGCTTTTCCTGGTTGTGGTTACAGCAGTGGTATCATTCCTGTGTTGCAGTGAATTGAGCATATGTACTTGCTGAGGGCTGCTTACTTGTGTGCAACTATCAACAGCAATCTGTTAAGTCTGGCAAAGGGTTCTTCATGAAAGTTGAAGAGATGTGTAAGGTCTGTTGTTGTTTTTTACATTGTTTGCCACGTTGCTTCTCCCTAGACCTGGAGAGTATGAGGGCAACACAGATAGTGGAGAGGTATTCTTATCAAGAAGAGAGGGTTCTGCATAACTGGCTGCTTCTGATCTTCTGTTGGATGGCACCAGTTCTGCTGTACTAATATTTTCTGTGAGATTTGTACTGTCCAGTTAATCTCTTTAGGGAGTTGGAGTAAGGATATGAAAATGAACACTTGCTCTTAAAAACAGATTATTTTCTTTTACTTTATTCTTGGATTGATACATTGACAGTAAGTTGAAAGGGATTTTACAGTATTATTATGCAGTATATATGTGTATTTATTGCAGGAATAGATTTTAAACAATATTCTTTTTTTTTTTTTCTCTGATGGAAAGAAACAAATACTATAATATTTTTATTTAAAACAATATATAGCTCAATCTTTGTCGGGTGATGGTAGTAAAAATATCTGAAAATGCTCATACTTGTAATGTATATTCACATGATATAGTGGATTTGTTTACATTTGAATGCATGTTAAAATTTTAATTACATAAGATCTTTGTACATGTGGTACTCTTGGTTCTTCCAGACAGAGAGAACAAGCAGCACTGACCAAATTATGGAAACAAAAGTGTGAAAACTTTTTTTTTCCTGTGTATTGTTATTTTATTTCTAAAGATATTTGGGTAGTTTGTCTGATGCCTACTCTGAATGAATATATGCTTGCTTTGAGTATAATGGTTTGATAGTGCTGAACTGCTCCATTAATGTGTGAGGTAGAAAGACAAGGGCAGCTCATTTTTAATGCTTTATGCTTCATCAATGCGAAGAATATAATTTAATACAATTAGGGAAATTAAGTATATGTGCAAGCAATTATTAAGGCATCATAGTTTTTTGTGGAATAGGAGGAGATATAAGATGTGAAGTCTTTCATTTACTATTATTTAACTTCTAATGAAAATGATCTCACTTGCTAATAAACAACTTTGCCTTCACTGCTATGTATACCGCTGTGACCAAGCTTTTTATGTTTGTGACTACAGATAATATTTAAAGTAATTGCTAAAATTAGTGGGGAAAAAAGGGTGTGTATGTGTGCATGTATCTGAACTGTAATATCACTTTATTAAATCTGCACTATAATTGCATAAAAATGCACGTTAAGATCTACTGCAGTTACATATAGGTGCAGTATTCCACAGTGAGTGGTGGGAGTTTCCATGAAGTGGTAAGCCCATTTCTGAGTTCCTTATTAGTAAAGTTTGTTTAAAGCACTTTAGTAAGATCCTGCTTTTAACAACCAATGATTTTGCTACAGTGACTTAAATTTATGAGACGTTTTCTAGGCTAGATGGGCTAAATTTTTAGAGGTAAAGCAAGGAAAGACCAACAGTTCCCAAGAAAGAAGTTATGAAAAATACATAGCGCTTCCCAATTTTAAAATTAAAACTCTGTAACTATAGGTACAGATCTTGTTTGTCAAGGCTGTGATTTGGTAATGGGCCATTTCTCATAGAGCCTTTGATGCACTCAAGTTCTCTATCACTCATCTGGCCAGCTGCTGGAGGGCAGGAGGGAATTTAATCAGATATTCTGAACGTGGGGAGGAATAAATCTAGCTAAAGTAGAACGGAGGGAAGTAATGTGTGTGTGTGTGTGTGTGTGTGTATATATATATATGTATATAGGAAAAGGAGTGAAAATGACAGAAGGTGGGAACACAAGAAAAGACTGTGAGGATGTGATACCAGGTTAGTTAGAAGCAGGAGCATAATTACATGCAAGGATAGAGCAGAAGAAAACAGGAGATTTAATGTTTGTTTTTCTGAGAAAAGGAGAACAATTAAGTTTCTAAGAAATACTGTTTTACGTTCTTGAGTCCCAGCCTCCACTGTGATGACTTAGCTTCCTCTGTGTGACCTTTAAGTCCCCGCTCCACTCCACCTTTGTCCACCTTTCTCTCAGCTAGTCACTAGATGAGCAAAAGCTAACATATGGTGCCTTCGATTATAAGTGATGCATTTTTATGTTTTGGCAGCCCAAAAGAACAAATAACTGTGATCTTTCCTTCACAGAGAGCAATAATTTAAATAACTTTTTTCCTTTTTCCAGACAGAGCTTAACAAATATTGGTTGCTTTGCAGAATTTGATCTACAAGGCAAATTTTAAGGGTGGCTGGCAGACAACGTCTTTTTTCCTGTTAAAAAAGAAATTAGCAAACTAGAAAGAGGTCACTGTAAAGCTCTCTCATTACACAAAACATTAAGGCTGATGAGAGAAGGATGTTTTCTTCTGTTCTAGGACAAAACCGAGGTTCTGGAGTTACATTTCTTTGGAGGTTTTGCTTCTGCCCAGTTTACACAGATGGATTTGCTAGAGAGCAAGCAATAGCTGGTGTCAGGGTATACACCTGAACACAATTCCCTCGTATAGTGGATCGCTTTGACTTAAACCTGAACTTTGCATTGCTGGTGACTGCTAAGAACCTGGCAAACAGAACAATTATTTGTCCAGGTCTTTTGAAGCTTACTCTTTCATTGCCAAGAGGCAGATTAGCTCAGTCCTCAATAGCTGTGGCATGCAAGTGGGTATATCAGATGTGGATGACTGGCAGATGTACCAGCTGAATAGCTGCTGATCTTGCTAGGGGTGCCTGTGCACTCTGGCAAAACGTTTCAATGTTCATCTCTGGAGAAAGAATCTTTAGCCAAAAGTAAAGCCTTTGTTAAAATATATTGAAAAAGAGATTATTTTTAAGAGAGAGGCATTTCACTAATACTGGTTTTGTGAAAAAATTCCCAACAGAATATTAATGAAGGTTCAGAAAGTTCACTGTTGAGAACTAGGGCCTATGTGGAGCAGTTTGTGTTATGCTCTAAACCAGCAGTTCCAAAGATAGATGGTGCAGCACAGTCAGATCCAGTTACAGTTGCACCTTTAACAGATAAGTTATATTATATCTGTACTGTGAATGCTTCAAATTTAATACATTTTGAAATACACTTAAAATTAAACTCAGTGCAACTTTAATTAGTCACCCAATTTAGTTGATATGCTAAACCAAAATTTCTACTGTCTCCAGTACTTACAGTATAAAAAGTGTAAGAAACTGCCAGAAAATAAGCTGTAATACAGCCAGCAAGCAAGAAAAGGGGGCAATATGGAGAGATTCCAGTTCAACATTACCTTAATTAAGAAAAGTTATTGCTGGTTTAAATGAAGCAGAATTCTTTCTCTTAATCAGCTGGTATATGCATGATTTTTCACTGTTACTACCAAAGCTATGAGCTAACTGGCCGTTATCTGACAAAATTTCTGAGAACTGATACTGTTAGATGGGAACACTGCTAAAGAGAATGTTTCTCAAGCTTTTTTGCAGATAAGTAAACAGTTCAGAGTAGACTTAATATAACTGAGGGCGTTAGTGTAATTAGAGATGAAGGACGTGGGAATGTATTTCAGAAAAAAGGTAAGGATGCTGCCTCCTTTTTAACGTTAATTAGGTTGTAAAATAATATGGTAATTAGCCAGGGTTTTTAAACTGATTTGTGCAAATTAAACACTAATTGACACCTTCCCTTACCTTCCTTATAGAAAAAGCCTAGAACATATAACTTCCTTATTCTTTGCTGTCTTAAGACTTTTGAGAAGAAAAAAAGTGGGAAAGTGCTTGTGGGAAAAACAGTACTCAGTGCCTTTGATAATACTTTCTGTGTTTTGAGACAGAACTTGAAACCTACTTGTAACATATGCCTTATACTCAAGTGTCATAAAATTTTACAGGAATGTTAATGCTGTTAATTAAAACTAAAGATGAAGTAGTATTTTATATGAAATACTCATATCTGTAAAATTGAAAGGAACTGTCAAGTCACTCAGATTTCTTGTGGTTAGAGCTGCAGTCAGTTTCCAGGAAATGCAGGACAGCAGGAGTATAACTCCTTGAGAGTAGGGCATGATGGAAACCCTGAGGGATCCTTTAAAGCTAATTTGAATTTGAAAATTGAAATCAGGAATGTTGACAGAAGAGTATTATAGAAATACTAGTCAAGAGATCCTGAGGAAGGCTGATATAACCCCTTGTATTACTGTGAAATGTGCCAAAACGTGATGACAGTACTGCACGAGAAGAAGGCATGTTTCAGGGAGTCTGTAAGGAGTAAGTAGTCCAGCTTGGTTGGATTACTGTGGGGAAGCACCACATGTGCTTGTCCTGCTCTTGCACCCTTCTCTGGTTTTGTCCTTTCAAAGAAGAAGAATGTTGGATCTAACCCAGCGTGGCTGTACGTATGTCATACTGGCATTTGCTAAAAATGGGAGGAAAGTCCTGTTTCATGCATGCCAACTCTGAGATAAGCATAGAGATTGATTATCAGGCTTTATGAACTAGTTAAAATGCTTCATCAGCTGGAGAAGTTCATTATTGTTATATATAGTTATGTTTTTCTACATTCATACCATTATCTTAAATCTGAATAAATCTGGATTGACGTCACTGGCTCTACCTTTTTTTTCACTTGACCTATTTGCTAACCTTGAATTTATTTTTCCTTATTACCGTGGTTGTCTGCAAGAATACTGACTACCTTTAGCAAAAGTATTTGAAAAATTATTGTTTAAAATAAAAGCTAGGGAGAGAGGTAGCATGATTACTAACATGAAAATTACTCATTTTGTGTGAATGCTTTAATAAGATTCTTAGAGAGAAAATTCCTCTTTTTGTGTGCTTTGGTGGCAATAAATAGAAGAGGCTAGAACAGCAACTGATTTGGGTGGACAAACACAATCCTAACAAGGATAAGTATTCTAGTTACTTGCGCATATTTGTTCTGTCTGTTTATTTGTTCAAGGCTCATAGTATGAGCAACGAATATTAATATTTTCATGCTGCAGGCATAGATTGCTCACAGGCTTGATAATTACAACTGAAAATTGTCATTAAGTATCAGGTATAAGTGGAGTGTGCTGCAACCCAAAAGACTAATGTGATTGATGGAACAGCTGTATGTAGGGTAGGATTCTGCATTATAAAACCTTCATGTTGTGTACTAGAATTACACCTACATAAATGTTTCGTGTTTAGTTTTCATTTTACCATGTGTTGTTATTATTATTCTTTTAAACACAAATGAAGTTAATTAAAATAAGGGAATAAAGCTTTTTTTTTTTTTTTTTTAATTTCATTTTGCCATCCTGCTCCCTCAGCATGCTGTTTTCTTTCTACCAATACAAATGCAAGAGAATAGTAACATATATTTTAAAAATGATGATAATAATAATAATGAAAAGCCTATATGCATACATTATAATGTATTCAAGTGTAGGATTGTGCCCTTATGATTTGGGTTTTTTCCTTCTTATCCTATCCTGAGATTTCTCTATAAAGTAAAATAGATTTTACTGGATGATTTATATTTCCAGGAAGTTTATTTTGACTTCCTTTTTCTCCATGTCAGTATGTTACTTTAATGGTTGTGTCCCAGCAACTGAAGGTATATAGGGAACTCGGGTATTACTTCAGATTTTCTGATCTTTCATACACCCAAAGAATGTAATGTTATAATATCAAGTTGAATTAAAAGTAACTAAAAGAGTGTGGACTGATACAAAGATATATAGAAAGTCTCTCTTTGCTTCTACATTGAGAAAAAAATACATAGTTTCTCTGTCATGAAATTTTATTATTATTTTTTTTTTTTTAAACCTGTATTTCTTTATTATGTCTTACACTATAAACTCATGGAGGTATATAGCATTGCTGTTCTTTTTAAAATAAAATGCTTCTTGTTCCTTATAGTTGTGGTTAAACTTTTGGGCAACTCTGTCAATCATAGGGCTGGAAAAAAACCAGCACAATCTTTCCTACTTTCTAAGGCATATCAAATCACTTCATAACTGATTTTTTTTTTTTTTGTTTGGTAACTTAGAGAAGCACTGTTCATTTTTTACACAGGTTGTCAAGTATTCAAGATCCAGGAAAGACAACTTGATTACTTGTTCAAAAGTGTGAAACATCTTTTTAAATTGAGGAAGTTATATGTGCTGTCAGGTTTTACTATCATCCATAATGATGTCATAATGTAATGGAGATCCATGAAATATAGGAATTAGGAAGTGCCTATATGTCTCTTCTGACATGTTACAGTTTAGCATTAATCAAAAGATGAATTTAAATGGATAATATGTAACACTGCATTTTGCATGATCAAATAGGCTTTTACTGAACTCTGTAGAAACAGCACTGATGCATGAGGTGGAACACAAATAAATGGATACAAAGATGTGAGATATGAAAGACAGAAACAGGTAATGGAGGTATGTAGTGTATCACTGAAGCATCATCTTTTCCTTTCCCATTCCTTTTCTGGGCCTGAGGATAGCAAACTGAAGAAGATATGGATATACTGAGTTAGACAATCAAACATGGAAGAAAGCTGGAATTCATATACAGTGTTGAGCATATTATTCTATTATCTTCACAAATTCTCTTTCCAGATGTTCAGATTTAAAGTAAAATCTTATCTCTTTCTCTTTGAATTCTACATATGCAGGATTGTATGCAGACCTGGTTTTATAGTTGTTTTTTTGTGAAATAGCAAAATGACTTAGAGCTCCTGTCACTGTGAATGCCTGATTGAATTAATTATTATTCTCCAGTATAATTATTTTGAATGCATTAAACAGCATTTTGAGGACTTAATTGGCTTTTTTTTGGATGGACAAATGTACATCAAAACATAGGGTTTAATTCCTCTAATTCTGTTTGATCAGTAAATGTTGTACTGATGTGATAACTTTGCATCATGATAATGATAATATTGTTTTGGGAAACAGCTGAACAGTCTAGGTACACTTTAGGTATAGTAGCTCAATGGAAAAATAAAGTAGGTCTGTGCCCTGATACCCTATGTAAAGAAATGTCTGTGAGTTCCTACAAATGGTGGGTTTTGGGAACAAGGAGAAAGAAGGGGAAAGTCAAAGACAACAAAGAACAGGAGAAATCTTTTTACTTAGCTACCCTATTGTCGGAATCTCATGACCTCAAATATTGAAAAGCAGAAAGGGTGACCCTGCTTTCAGCTCTATGTCATTCTATTCAACTCTTCTCCTTTATGTTTTAGTTATTATACCAACATCAGTAGTCCTTGGACTTCCACCTTCATTTACCTAATAAGAAGTTCATCAACTTAAAGTTTAGAATTTACAGTATTCTGACATTTCTGTTTTAATGACAGGTTGAGACTTCCTTGAATATAAGACTGTTGAGGTAGTTACCAACTATCTGTTTGAAAATATTTTCTTACAGCCCTTGTCCCAACTACATTTTGCTATAAACTTCCGGATAAGCAAATGTTCTGTATTATAAGGAAAATCATTTAGACTTTTCTTATATGATCACAATGATATTAGCGGAATCGATCAGTTATACAAGGCAGGACAAAATATAAAGTATTTTTACTGAATATCTTCTATGTGAGTAAATTGTATTTAAAAAAAAAAAAAAAAAAGTTTTGTTAGAAGATGGAAATAAGTAGTTAAGGAAAACAAAGTTTAGAAAGCAGATGCATATTCTGGAAAACAATAAAACTTTCTTCACTAAAGTAGACAGAAATTATTTGTTATTTAAAATGTCATTGTGCGAAACCAAGAAAAAGATTCTGTCAAGCATAATAGTAGATTGTTAATTCTTCTGTAGCGTAATAACCTGTTATCGTTCAAAGCTATATCTTATCAAATAAGAATATTTTTAATACAAATTGTATTGCAGTGCAGCTAAAGATGTCATCACATAAGGGAATCTCTGCATGTGATGGCAGGGTATTCAGAAAAAAGAGTTTTCTATGAGTTTGAATCTGTGATTGACTACATTGTGCTGTTTCTGTTTTGTAGGTGGGTGAGGTGGGGAGGGACCATCCGTGTTTTTTCCTATTTGCACTGCAAAAGCCATGCTTATGGTGGTATCTAGTACCCCTTCGAAAAGTAATTCCTGTTTTGTGTGTTACATGAGCTGTGGAAGCTTTTCTGCAAGACCATCAGCTGGATGATCGATGTTTGAGAATAACGAGCAATCAGATACAGAGTCTTCATTAATCTTGAAGGCCTTAATTACTAGGATTAGGCAATTTTCCCAAAATTGTTAGAGTAGATGACTATAAATAGTAAGGTTGACCCCTTCCAGCAATAACAGGAAAGTTTTTCAACTGGAAGTTTCTTACATCTTTCAATAAGATTTGCTATTCACATTATTTAAATTTTACGTGGTGTTGAGACTGGTAACTTCTGCCCAAAAACAAGTATTCTGAAAAGAAGTTCTTTATGTGCTTTTAAAAGGGAATGACCATCAAAACAGAAGAGCTTCTCTTGAATAGATTTCCAGAATACCTCTCTGAGTCTGAACCTACCTGCCATACATTGTCTTATCCTGAAAGAAATTAGTGCAATTGCTTTGAGGTGTTGTATGTAGATTTATGGAATGGTTTAGATATTTTTTTTTGCATCTAGCAAAGTTTAAAAGAGGCTTTGACTTTTGAAGAGAGGGCCCTGTTTGATTCTTCTAACCTGCAGATATCTCTGTATTCAGTAGCTCTTTTTTTTTAAAAAAAAAAAAAAAAATTAAAATTTCAGGAGTACTGAGGAGAGGACATGAAAAAAGATTTGAAGAAAAGATTATTTCATTTGCCTACTGAAGGAAGTTGATTTGGTGCGGATAACTTCTCACTAATAGTTCAAGCTAAGTCTTGAACAGAAGTTTGTAGGCTGAGAAGGCTACTCATTTGATTGCAGCTCTGGCTGTCAGAATCTCAGATGTGATCTGTAAGATAAGTTTTTCACTTTGGAAAGCTTATTCCATTTTGTTAAAGGTAAATTATGTCTATAAGGGCTGCACAACTTGAGAGAATTAGGAAAATATTTTCCTTTCATGTTCTTTTTCTCTACCTTAGGAAAAGACTGACAGTATACCAAGTATCTATTTCTGTTTGCCAGTAATGATGATCATGGACGCTATGTGCTTTTTTTTCAGATGGAAATCTGCAATGATACATGCAATACAAACATGCCTAAATGCATTCCATGGTCCTGATGGTTTCAGTCTCTGTATTTGAGTGTTCTGACTTCTGTTTTTGGAATAAATTTGTGCTTTAAGGTAGGGTGCAGAGGTTTTAGTTGTGAAACGGAAGCTAGGTTTCATGGGTTTTGCTTCCATCAGGAGCTAGGGCTTTAACCCTTATTTTCTTCTTTATTGACTTCTACCTCAGGCACCGTCTGATTGGGTTGTTAGCAAAGCAGAACTTCTTGCCATCTTAAAGAGTCTACGTGTATGATGGCTTTTATGTTGAATGAGTGCTGAATTCAAATCTGTCTGACCAGTCTTTATATTTCCCTTTCTCTATTGGTAAGACTATAAAATTATGGAAACTCTGACAGCTGTGCACAGTTCTTCAGCCTTAAACTGTTAAGCTACACGAATGGATGGACGTGTATTTTCTAGTATTCAGTTTTTGCTTAAAGCCTTAAGTTGAAGGTTTGTCACAGTACCTCATGAAGAAATATTCTGCATTCTATAGGATATATTTTGCATTTAACCTTATATATAATGAATCTTGGACTTACACAGACCAAAGTTAATGTAACGTTTCCTCTTTGTAAATAATGAGCTATTGTTTTTAAAATTACTTGTTACCAAAATATGAAATCAGTATTATTCTGAATGCTTTACTGTGGAATAGGAACTGTTTCATTTCAATTTGAGATAGGATAGAAATTGATCTTAAGGATTTTATGTACTGAAATTTAGCGTAGGGTGATATCACTGTGTTTAAAGCATCTGTGAAGAAACACTTCTCTGCTTAAGATCAGACCTCTGAACAGACTTGCAACACAATGTCTCCTTTGTTTGTCACTGATAGCTAAACCCTATATGCATTCTGTTGCTGAATATTTGTGACACCTTCAAGATCAAAGAAATGCTGCCAACAAGACTAGTTAAGAGAAAATTTGACCTACTTTTATATTTGGCTCCCTTTGCCTGCCAGAACCAGGTAGATCTGTTCCACAGGTCTTCAGTGCAGATGTCCACTCTGACACTGAGATATGGGTGCACTGTCATTGCAAAACAAACAAAAAATCAGTATTACAAGTAGTCAGAGGTTAAACACTTTTCTGTTCTCCCCCTTTCTCAGAGGTGCAAGGGAGCTTGCTGGCAGAAGGATTGTGAAGGTTGCGAATTTGGTTTGTGTGTATGTTTGTTTTCCATCCTTTTTTTGCTGCTCTGCAACACCAGAATAAGGGATCGGTTTGCTTTCTGTGCTTGGTTTAAACAACTTTTAACAGTTCAAGACACAAGTATATTGCAGATTTCATTCTTCCATGTAAATGAGAAGTAATTGGCTAAACATCTGGTTTTTTCAAACCTACGTTTTTACTTTACAGGCTTTGATAAAGTTTTCCTTATGTAGTACATCACTGAAACTGTGTATTAGTAAACTATTTGTCAAATAGTAGAGATCAGTTTGTACCTTATGTTACCAAAAATTCTTGTTGTGCTTCTACTTTTCCCTTTGCCCTTTACCTTACATTACAATGCTTTGTAACTGTTTAGTATTCCCACTTGTATTGTGTAAACTGAGATACAAAACTGGCTAGTTGTAAAAATAAAGTGTGCTGTAGAGGAAGAGAAAATCATAGGTGCTTCTCACACTTTTCATATGAACAATTCTGCATATTATGTTTAAGTGAGCATACCTTAAAAATGCCAGTGAAGTTTGATTGTGAAGAGAGCTGAGATTTTTCTTGGTGTTGTTTTTTGTAGGTTTTTTTTTTTTGTAAGTTTGCTTGCTTTGTATAGACGTGTAACATTGATCAGGTGAACCACACCAAGAAGTTTTCAAAGCACTGCTGTTGAAACTTCAGCTTTTTAAGGAATGATGTTCTGAATTTGATTTTGTTGACAAAAATGAAATAAGAGCAGTTTAATAAGGTACCTAGATAATACACTTCTGAATTCTCTGCATTAACTATCTCAAATGAGAGATTGGTTTGGGTAGAGTAGAGGAGGGGTTTTCTTTGACTGATCCCTTCTATGCTTAGGTTCTCAAAAGTAGCTTTCCAATTTCTATTAAGCTTGTTTCCAAGAAATCTTGAAGTAAATAGGTCTTATTCATTTGACCAGGTATCAAGAAAAATGCTGACGATAGCTTTATTGTTGGATCTTCACTGAACAAGTATAGAGTCCCATCTTGAAAATTTGATAGTGAGTTGCAGGCAGTATGCCTGTGTAAGTTTCTGTAACACGAGGACGTTGTTGGAAGGCTTCAGAAATATAGTATAGACTCTGAGGTTGCAGATTTCCTCTCCAGTATCCCTGAACTGGAGCGTTTTCAGTTTTCATGAGAAACACATTTCTTTCTACATCATTATCATAGAAAGAGTATTCATTGTAAGAAGAGGTAACATCCAAATTACAAGAGCTGCTCTGAAAGTAATGCCTTCTATATTATTATGTTGGCTCACTATGTCAGAGATGCATGCTGGTGGTATGGCAGTAACGGTTGAACCTTTCCATCAGTATTCTGTTACATTTTGTTGCCATGTGACAGATGGCAGCAGAAGGGCAGTTTGACAAATTGGTGTCTGGCATGGAAGTGCAGATGAAGCAAAGGTGTGTCTATTAATTCCTCCTTGTGGAAAAATGGCACCCATTGACATTCATCAATGCTTGATAAACATTTATGGAGATCAAACAGTGGATGTGAGCGCAGTGAGGCAGTGGATGGTGCATTTCAGCAGTGGTGACGGTGATGTGAAAGACCAGCCACGTTCCGGATGGCCATGCACAACTGTCACACCATGAAATGAAGAATGTCTTGATCAGCTCATCCACGTGAATCCATGGGTTACAACAGGGAAACTCTTTATAGTGATGTGCACTGTCTTTTGGGATAGGAAAGGAGTGTTCTTTTTGGATTTCCCAGTACCTAGACAAACCGTCAACTCTGACCACTATGTCATGATGCTGATTAAAACTGAAGGCTCAAACTTTCAGAATCAAGCCAGAGAAAAAGACAACCTTGCTTTTACAGCACAATAGCACCAGGCCCCATACCAGTTTAAAGACCATGGGGCACATTTCCATTCTTCTCTGGACTGTCCTACAACATCCACAGTATAGTCCAGATTTGGTGTCTTCTGACTTTCATCTGTTCAAGCCAATGAAATGTGGACTATGTGGGCAACATTTTCCTAGCACCAATGCTAGGAAATAGCCATAGCAGCTATGAAGCAGTGAGTCCCTTCTGCTGATGCATGTTTTTACAAGTGCAGTATGCAGACTCTTGATCATCATTGGTGAAAATGCATAGTTAATGACAGTGACTATGTTGGAAAATAGTGTTTTGTAGCTCAAATGCTATGTATTTGCTGGAAATGTATAGGAGGTAGTACTATCAGAGTTACATGCATGTAGTAAGGCGAGAGACTATTAAAAAGCTGTTGGTATTTATGGAAGTCATCTGTTGCTCAGAAAGCTGAAGTCTCCATTGTGGTAGCAGTAACTCATGTGTTATTCTATTCAATAACATTTAAATACTGACTAGTTTGGAAGCATAATTACATCACCATTTTAGCAATAGCATGAAGTTGTATCACTCAGTTGAATTTGGAAAGTCCCCAAAAGAGTGGTCTGTGATGCGTGAGAGATTTGGAGTTTGGAGGCTGGCCACTGGTATCCTGATCTCATCATCCTTGCCTTTGTTCAGAGCTTTAAATAAAAAGGTCACACCATTTTTTCTTTCATTAGTTTCCTCCTCCCCTTCTGAATTATTAATGGCATTGAAGGAATCTCTGTCTCTTTTTGTGCACTGGATACTTCAGTGACTAAACTCTGCACAAGACCAGTGGAAACTTTAGTTGGTTAGTACAAATCAAGGAAAAGAAAACAAAACTTTGCTTAATGCTTCTTCATGTATTAAATACTTATGTAAGTTTTTAAAGCCAGTTTACCAGTCTTTTGCAGTGCTTACAATTCATTATGATTCATGAACGTTTAACCCCTGGCACTGTGCTGCCTAATGGCTTTAAACCTAGAAAAAGTATTTTAGATGATGATGGTTATTATTATTATTTTACCTTGAGCTTATTTTTAGTAGTCAAATGTTTAAAAACAGTAAACAGTTTAAAGCTTTTACAGATTGTTGTCTGTATGTGAGATCTCATTCTGATGTGGATTTATGAATTTTCTTTCTCCTCTGTCTACTTTTTTCTTATCCAATGACAGAAAGATTCCTAAGGCTACTTTCTCTTTAAGGGCATGCTGCTTACATAAATTGTCCTTTAAACCATCGTCTTGTTTTATAATATTAATTGTTGATCAGGAGACGGGAATTATTCCTTAGAAACGTGTTTTCCTGATTGTGCATGCCTTGTTACTATTTCAATTATGCAGATTCTTGATGCTGTGGAAATTTGTGCTTGATGACGCCAAGGCAGCTGCACGTTGTTAGCATTGTAGGCTGTCAGATGATCATGTGGGATTCTTGCAGCATGCAACATTCAATAGGATTGAAAAAGGGCTTTTGATGCAAGGCATAGCTTTCAGAATATATTTGTGCCTTTTAGTTAGCTTATATAAAATCATAATATTTTATCTTTAAATTTAAAATGCTGCCTCATTTTTCTTCTGGTTGGTTTCATTTTGGCTTCACTAGAAGATGCATCTGGTACATCCACGATTGAGGAGTTTATTAATGATACTGTCGTTCAGTTCACTTACTTTTTTTCCTTTTAGAGTCCTAGCTAGCCCACAGATTACATGATCACATGCTCATTCAGTCATTCATATAGAACACAAACGACCATGCATGTTTTCTTCTTTCTTTTTCCTCTCTGCCTTTTTTCTTCTCTTTAAGTTGCATTGTCATGTTCTCTTTTATCATCAGGCTTAGTCTTTGTCTTCCCTCCGCTGCTATTTGTATATATTTTCCCATGCTTGGTTACTGCAATATTATTTGATTAACGGGCTGTGATGATGATGAACCTGCACACTGGAGGAGCAGCTACTACAGTGGTGATGAAGGGATGTAATAATGGTCGCTATCCTCGGAATTCTCTCTACAGTGACTGCATTATAGAAGAAAAGGCAGTGGTCCTGCAGAAAAAAGACAATGAAGGATTTGGATTTGTGCTCAGAGGGGCAAAAGGTATGTGCTTCTGTGTGTGTTTGTGTGATGTGCACTGGCATGAAGAAATTTATACATCTCTGAATATAAGCAGGAATTATTCTTGGTGCACTTGGTTGCTAGACAACAGGATTCTCTGCATGCTGTACTACTCAGACAGATTTTAGTGCTTTCTGTCTGAGGCAGTTTGTGTTTTTACATAGGAGAAGCACTGTATAGCCTGTAGTCGTTTTGTGGGGAGAAAGTTTTGTCTGTATTTTTACTGTGATGGTATATGTAATATTTTGTCATTTATCTGTTTTGTTATGCAGTTTACCTAAGGGAAACCTGCTTTCCTTATAAAACCTGCTTCTCTATTTCAATGACAGTCTGTTTAAATAGGTCTGTGAATAGAAATAGACAAGAGAGTGATGTTTTGTTTAAAATAGGTGTGGATTTTCGGCAAGGTGACATTGGTGCAGTTTTAGTATGAAAATATGATCTTTTTTTATATCTTCAGAAGCTGCACGTATGTTGCATGGCCTGTAGTGTGCTCATTTTGAAAGCTGTTTGTATATTAAACTGCATGCTACTTTTCTCTAGGCTAAAATCTAAAATAATGGCATTCTCAAGAGTTAAAAAAAGCATTCTATTTAATGCTTTCCTGAACTTTCAGTCCAGTTTGTTCCTTTTGTATTTTAAAAAATATATATGATGGTATGTCCCATCTCTTGCTCCCCCCATTTTTCCGTGGGTTCTCCCTTGCCTTGCTTGAGCATGAAAAATATTCCTTATCTTCATTCTTGGGACATCGTTTTTGCTCCCCCTTTTCCCGCACCTCCAAACCAGTGACACTGTAGATTTTCAGTGCTGTAAATGCTGTTCTAATTAAATAAGTATTTTTGTAGCTCTAGTAGGAAAGCCAGTAGTGCTACCTTTTAGTTAACCCATTGCCACAAGTTGACTGTGCATCAAGCAGAGGTTACTCCCACTATGCAAGCCCAACTATTTTCCTCTAATTCTCTCTGTAACAGTGAGGGCACCTCAGGTGAAAGACCCAAGGACTTTTCTGCTGGTCTGTGTACGTGACAGAGAGAGGAAAGGCTGGTTCAAGGGCTGATGTTCCTCTTTTCCTTAAGGAGTGCTTTTTCTGTTACACATATGCATATACAAAGAATTTTTCTAGAGGAAAAACTGACTTCTATCTTTTTGCTCCTGCTATCCACCCTCCTCCCTGCCTAGGTTGGCCAAATGCTCTCTTCTCTCTACAGTAAATAATTCCTTTGTAGCTGGGTGTTTCCAGAGTTAGAAGCATTTTGCCAGGCATACAAAGGTTTAAATGAAGTCATACCGAATATCTTGGAATGCTCAGAATCCAGCTATTGCCCTGTACAGCTTGATTTAGCCTATGTCAGTAAAGAAGCATGTATTTTTCTCACTAAATTGAAGACCTGTGGATTGCTATTGCAGAGATTGTACACTGTTCCCAGCATTTTGATATTCTTTGAGGCCAAGTCCCCCGCTTTTAGCACTCGTCATTTTTTAACCACAAATTTGAGTGGCCAGTAATAGGCCGTTAGTTAAGTGGCATTTGCAAGCATTTCCTAACTTTCTTTTCTAATGTGGTATTTATTTCTAAAGCTGACACACCAATTGAAGAATTCACCCCAACTCCAGCCTTTCCTGCTTTGCAGTACTTGGAATCTGTGGATGAAGGGGGAGTAGCATGGCAAGCTGGCCTGAGAACCGGAGACTTTTTGATCGAGGTAGGAGATCCTGACATCTAATTATTAGTGCTCTGCTGGGGAAAGAGCAGCTTTTCCTTTTATAGAATTTCCTTTGGAAAAAGTGTATGATGCTTCTGAAATAGCAAGTTCCATGGAGTAACACCAGTAACTATTTCACCCTGCCTATTTTTAAAACTCATGCAGCATTTAGAAAAGCAGTAAAAAGAATAATATTCAGGTTACTTGGGAGGTTTCTGTTTGTTCTCTTTGTCATTTGACAATACAGTGCCAGGGAAACATGAGGATTTTGATACTACTTTGCATTATTGAATTCAAATTCAATTTAGTTTCTATGTTCATTGCAAACTATCAATCCTCATATCTAAATATTTTTACAGAGTCACCAAAATTAATGACTTCTTGTGATACTTTTTCTGCAATCAGAAATATTGGTTTGCTCTTGGGAAACTGTGAAGATAAAACGAATGATTTTGGCTTGAAATTAGATATTTACAACTGTGTATTTTAAATACAGTCAAACACACACAAAAGTGGATTGCAATAAAAACTACTCTTTTAAGTGGCATATTTAAACAATGCCTTCATTCATACTGAAAATGTCTTTGTCTTTTCTATTTTGGAAGATTTTTGGTTGGCATGTTAGGTTTTGTTGCAGTATTTGGTTCTCCTTTCTAGTGTTACTGGACAGTTTGCAACAAGATCATGATTTGGGATTTTCTTTCCCTTTCCATACAACTCCTTCATAATCAAAAAAGTGGTGCTGTGGTTCTTCGAAAATAGGTTTTTTAGGGTGGATCAATAGAATCCCATTTGTAAGATCTGTTGTTTTATTTTTTGTAGGCTTTTTCCTAAAGGAAAAAAAATGTCTGCTTTGTTAAATATTTACTGATACTGTAGCATTTATTTCTGCAGAGCTGGCTTTTCTATTCAGGGGAGAATAGAATGTATAGCTTTCATTTGTTGCCTGCCTGAACTTCCATGGTGACTGAATTTAAATAGGTGTACTATTTAATGATACGCTTCATATTGGAACAATGAAAGAACAGGCTTTGCAGATTTTTAAAGTAAAGAGATGTGCATTTTGACCAGTGCCATTTTTCTTACTGTTGTATAGACTTATGTCTATAACAAACTGTTAGACAATACCTTACAAATTGTACTGATACCTACTCTGAGCAAGAAGGCTTTTGAAACTAAGATTTTTTTACCATGGCTTTGGAAAAAAAAGAAAAGCTTTGGTTTTGATTTCTTGATGGGCTTTTAATCTGTAGGAAGTATGAATAGTCTGTACTGACTGACTTCACAAATAGATTTAATGGTGAATAACGTGTAATTTAATGGAGAAGATTACTGGATAACTGTGCATACGAATTTTTTTTTAAGATTAATGAGAGACTCGAAGAAATCTGAGATACCTGATTCTGCTCGAAGGTTTACCAATTTTGTTGCTAATGAGAGAACTAGAATTAATTGTCCAGACAATCTCCTAGCTTTAGCTTGGAAGAGCAGTTAAGCATGCACGTGTCTTGCTGAATCAGGGCATTAATCCATACTGTGCAAAGGCCAGCATATTTGTAATTAATTTTGAAAAAAGGCACTGTTACATACAAATCAAATCAATTTCTGTGTAATTTATGTACGTCAGGTTATTCTGTTCTGAGTTTTACTATTAAGAGGAGATGATGATCTTGAGAATTCAGGCAGTTATAGGTTTTGGAGACTTCTGTATTGGAGAAACTGCAGGGTTGTTGGTTACTTTCTTGCACTGAACTGATAAGATCTTAATATACTCCACCTTGCAGTGCATGGTTACCATAGCTGGTGGATTTAGTCTGTCTTGCTGCCAAATGATTTCTTCCATGACTCTAAAGTTTGTGCTGGTGTGTATAAGTGCCACCTCAACCATTTGTAAGTAACATAATGCATTTATCACAAGTGTCACATGAATAATAAAGGAGTCAGTGGGCAATGAGAATCCTAATTAGTCTCATTTATAACACTTGCGGTAAGCGTCAAGCATTAGGAAAGTGAGAGTCCAGTTCGGCAGAGGGCAAAATGCAAGGAAGAGCAGATGTTTCACTCTTGCTTAAGCAGGTTCAGTGACTTGGGGTCATAGAGGTAAGAGGAGCCTTTTCTCTGACTGCTGAACGACAGTCTTGACAGGAAGATAGATCCCTTCTTTGGAAGCAGGAAAGATAGTGAGGGTAGGTGAATAGAAGGCATCTTTCTTTCATATTTAATTATGGTCTCTGGGACTTATAAGGGGGTAAAACAACCACAGCTGCTAAGCAAACTGAAGTAATTTGATGTAGAAGGTGTTGCACGTTAAGCAGAACAGGTAAATCGCTATGTAAAAAAGGAAGAAAAGATGTTACCTTGTTTCAGCAGGTACACAGAGTAGATATTATCTGGAAGGGGGCTGGCATGCTTTCATCTGATGGTGTTTTTATCAAATTTGTGGTTTTTCTGAGGAAAAAAAAAAAAAACCTGAAAAGCTACAAGATACTGATTTGTCCAACCTGTACAATTAATTTTAATGTAAGACTTCAGAAGCTAACGTTTCAAACTTGCCTGTGGAGATACAGTATTTAATGATTCTTCACTGAAATTTTGGATGATGATATGGCTTTTTATTCTTCCTTCAAATTTGATCATATTTTTTGTGTTAAAAAATATAATGTGTTTAGTGGATTTTCTGGATAGAGTCCAAATAAAATGTATTGAAAAAGTGCATGACTAGTTTCAGAGCTGAAACAGCTAGCGACAGCTTTCATTATATGCTTATTTTCATAAGTAACACGCAGTTAACAATCATGTGATTTTTCTTAGCTTTGGTAAACAATCAGAAATGGAGTATGACTATGACTTCAATTTTATTAAATGAAACAGGTGGTATGATTTGCCTTAGTTGCTGCTTTTTGATTTTTTACTAGGTATTTTGTTGAATCTCAATATCTGCTCAATAAAGGAGAGAAAAACAAGTCACCATATCAATGTAGGTGCTATGAAACCTGAAACGTGGAATCCATTAGAGAGATGTTTCAAAAACTTCAGCCATCATTAAGTTATACACTGATTGTGAAGCCATTGGAACTTGTAAATTCATCATTGTGACTGAATGCCTGTAGTATACGTACTCCAGTTTGTAAAGAATTCATCAGAAAATATCAAACTGAGCTGATTTGGTTTATTTATATCTTTGCAAGAAAGAGAGGCATTAGCTCTGACTATAAATCTCTCATTTATTTATAATATGTACGTGCCTAACTTTGGTTAACTTCATACAGTGTAGAAGTCAAACTGACCATAGAGGAACCATTGAATACCATTCAAAAAGATCTGTCTTACAACTTGACTCAAAGAATCCTGGGTTTAAGGGCCTCTGTTGTTTAGTTGATTTGTTTAGGCTTTGTGGCTTATTGGTTTGGTTTGGTTGTTTTGTTTTGTTTTTTAAATATTTGCTTTGATGGAGTGTATAACTGTCTTTAAATAAAGAGATCCATTAATGTAGAAGTGGGGTTTTTGTATGTGTCAGAATGTTGTTATCATTTGGTATAGAAGATATGGACTATCTTATTAAATTAAAACTCAGTGGATTATTATGAACATGTGAAGAATCTTTTTTACTTTGGGAGTGACAGAGCTTTGGAACAGGCAGCCCAGAGGGGTTGTGGAGTCTCCTTCTCTGGAGATATTCAAAACCCACCCAGATACTTTCCTATGCAGCCCACTCTTGGAAACCCACTTTAGCAGGGGTTTGGACTCTATGATTTCAAGTGGTTCTTTCCAACCTCTGTGACTCTGTGATTAAAACTACTAGTTGTATCTCTGAATGCATAGCTGTTTTGCAGGTGTTGCATGATGTAATAGATGGGGATTTTTTGTCTATCACAGTACATATTTCCTATCAAACAATATTATAATATCAGTACTCAGTAATGAAAGTAATTCTGCAATCTTTGACTAGAATAATGCTTTTCTTCTCCGAATGAGGCATTGCATTGCATTTTAATGCCATAAAATCGTTTATTTTTCCAGATAAATTGAAGTGTTACTTTTATCAGAGTAGGATGGCTACTTATTTACATCCAAATGAAAATTTGAACTAGTAAAACCAGTGTATTATGTACTTACAAAAAGAAGGAAGGCAAAATCCAAAGTTTGATTTGAGAATCAAAACAAGAGGTGATACTAGAAGAAATCTCATCACTTTTCAGTGCAGCTTGGTTTGTATACATACTGAATCATGCCAAATGGTCTGGAGTACAACTAGCTCTATCTTACTTAAAGGCTTATAGAATTCAGGAACGGAAACTTTTTTAAAAAAACAGTATTAAGTGGAAAATAGACAAAATGTATCATTTGCAGCATTATTTTATCACCTTGCAGACAGGTATATGACTATGTAAGATGTGATAAACATTCAAGAAGATATTTTGAATAACTGGAGTAATGTCAGAACGAAAGCTAAACATACATGCACATATGCACGTGAATAAGTTAGGTTCATATTTACCGATAGCTGAGATATTTATTTTATTGCAGTAAATGCTTCACACAAATTTCGTAAATTATCTGAAAACTAAGCATTTAACTGTGCTGTTGTAACTATAGCCGTTATGGCAAGCATAGCAATGTTACGCCTTATATTTGTATTCAGTGACTGAATGGATTAGCAAGGGTTTACAAAGCCTGTCACTGAGTTTCTTGAGCAATCAAGAAGTGTTTCCAACCCTAGGTAAGCTTTGATAACTACCCCAGATTTTCTTTCTTTTATGAACCCCAGCTTCTACCATCAGATGTAAATATATAAATATTTTTTTGTGGAAGCTACACGGAGGCCATTTTTTTTTCTCTTTCTGAAATAAACTGAGATTTTATTATTGTCTTCATAATAATATAGGTTATCACATTGCAGTTTTTTGCAGTTGTTTTCTGAATGTTTGTTCATATCCTCCCAGATGTCTGAACACTAGCTTGATAAGAGTAGTTTAGTAACAACTTCCATAATTTTGTGTGTAAAAGGAGAAAAGAAAAAGACTCTTCCATATTTTTTTTTTTTTTTTTGGTGGACCAAAGAGTAAAGTTCACCCTACATTGCAGTCTTGTGTTTGTTTTTTTTTTTTTTACTGTCAACTTGGTTGTTCCTCCTGTGCATGCAGCAAGCCTCCTTTCTCAAATGTTATGCAGGGGAATGGTAATACTTGTGATGGACCTCCTGAGCCCTTCTGTTCCTACACAAGATCGTATTCGGGCTTGTGTTCAACTGTACAAACAATAGTTTTGCAGATTTTAAAGAGATTTACTAAAACTGTAACAGTACTGCAGCATTTTATCACACACACACTATAGTGCATGCACACAAACATACATAATACATATAAGGAATAGTTGTTTGTATGTACGTACGTACAAACAGGTTATTGAAGTGTAGCAGGGCTCTCCCTTACATGCAGCTCTGAGGTACAGCAGAACCTGCACATCTAGAATGGGCACCACTTTTTAAAAATCTGTATGTTTAATTGATACTCTTTCATTCAACCAACCGTTCAAAGGTAATTTCTATTTAGTCATAATCCTCTTGGGAACTTTTCTAAACGATGGCTAGAAAACAGAAGTATTTTTCTTGAAATCTTAAAAAATCCTGGGCTTTTCTTAAAATGAACGTTGTCAGAGTCCAAAGGAAACATACTTTCTGTGTGTTGATTTTGAAGCTCTTACTGCTTAAGTGTAACTGTAGATGTACTATAGAAGTTGGACAGCGGGGTCTTGGAAGAACAGCAGCCCTGATGTTAGTGGTTGAGAGTCTACTGTATCTGAGCACACTCTGCCCAAGCAGATCAATTTTTCACTTGATGGAAAATTATTTTGCTTTCTTTCCACTTAAACTCAGTGGGAGAGGGTTTGAGTTTTATTTTGTTGTTTTAATGGGTAATAGCAGATGGATTAAAGAACTGTGCCTTCAAAGTGTTTTGGATTTGCACAAAAGCACAGTAGAAAAATGAGAACTCTTTGGGATTTTTCTATCTTAAATTCGGCCTCTACCCTGCAGGAAATGATGGTATTCCAAATGTGCTCAGTGTGATAATAAAAAAGATGAACCAAACTTGTTTTATTCTAAAAATACATTAATAAAACTGTTAGATTTGTTGGCATAGATGGAAAGGGGCAGACAAAAAAGAATTTGGTTCTTATAAGAGCTCAGTTATTCATGCCTAAGAAAATAATGCTTTAAAATAAGACTGAAAAGCAGAAGAAAAAAAAAAATCATTTTGTTGTTGTCAGACATACAAAACCAGACTGCAATAAAAATTCAGAAGTGTTTTTCTTTAGCCTTGATTTTACATGAGGTAGATGTTGTGCTTGCAATCTTGTGCAAGATAAAATGGCAGTATTTATCTGGTTTACAAAAAATCTAACAAGTACTTATTTGATACTGAGAACTGAATCAGCCCTAGCTCTGTGTCCATCCAATTCTTTGTGATGAGTCTTACGGCATTTTAATCTAGACCACACTGTTTTCAAGCGAAGTTTGCTAGCATTAACATTCTGAGAGATTCATTCGAAACTCATGGGACATAGGTGGAGTTTGGAGCTATCCACAGGGAGCTTTTTGACTTCTAGTGATTATGGTAGCCATTTCCCTCACTTCCTACTAAAAGATTCTCTAAAAACAGCAAATTTTTTTAAACATAAGCTGCTTATAAACATCCAGTTCCTGGCCACCTAGAAGTGCCTCCATAAATATAAATGCAGTTTTTAAGGTATAGTTAAGAAATTTCCAGAAGACATTATATTAAAATTAATTCCTCTGAAGCCTGTTGGCTTTTTTTAGTCTTTGATACTATGGAAACCTGGTTGCTGGAATGGAGCTATAAGAAAAACAGTACTTGCGCCTGATATTTTAGGGGAGATAATATAGTTTCTTCTCACTGGAGGATGTTTCTACAAATCTATGAAAGTACAGGTGAAGGGAAATAAATAAGTTGCTTTAGATGGAGTATTGATTGATAAACTCATACTGTTGAGTGGTGCAGCTGAACTATTCTAATACATGATTTTTTTTTTCTTGTTTTCAAGAGCTCTAAGTCTTTCAGTTTAAGTCTTTCCTATGTATCAAGCAACAGGAATACTATTATAGGGTGTTGCGTGTGAGGGTATATGTTTTTGTGGTTGCTTTGATTGTTTTATTTACTATTTAGTTTTTATTAATCTGAGACTGGCAATCGGCTATGTGAGACTGAGTTCACCTAGTAGTTGTGTTTCACAGAACAGAAGTCTATCCACATGTTAAAAAGAGGTTGCTTGACACCTGATTATCACATACTTTATAAGCAGTATGTACTACCCTCTCTCCCTACCTACTGCTCCTCCCTAACCAAACTTTCTATTTTTTTTAGAAATAGCTTAATTTTTGAATATTTGCAGTCTCAAAGGTGATGAATGACCATCCCTGGAGGTGTTCAAGAAATGTTTGGATTTTGTACTAAGGGACATGATTTAGTGGGGAAATGTTGCTGGTAAATGGATAGTTGGACCAATTGATCTTGGAGTTCTTCTCCAATGTTGGTGATTCTATGATTTACTGTCATCTCTGTATCTGAAAAAAGCAAACAAAAACTGGAGAATAAATGAGTATTCATTTGATTTTCTATTTTTTCAAAACTATAGCCTTTTAACATGGACTGTGGAACGAGGTTCCTAAGCTGTTTGAGATGTTACAGAGAGTCCAGGTAAAGCACTTCACGCTGGTACAGAGAGCAGACTCCCCACTGCATTTTTAGGGGTACAAATAACTGCAGAAACACTTGTAATTTGGGGAAATTCAGAATTTTTGAATCCAGGCTTCTAGTAGAAGCTCTGTGTTCCTTTTGTTACTATTTGTTTTACATTCGAATTCTATCATATTTCCTCTGTAGCAGAATGACCATGGGTTCCAGTCTAATCAACAAATTTGATTAGACTTCTGCTGAAAAAAGCAGAAGGCTTTAATCCCTTCTTCTTTTCTTGTCTGCATGTGGTGGCAAATGTAAGCAAAACACTAACTTTAACCTCCCGGTCTAATTCAGTTCCTTACACATTAGGGTATGTATTAAGAGAATAAGGATCTCTTTTCTCTCACAGATCGCAGAAGTGATAAACACGAGGTGAAGAGGGCAAAAGCATTGAGAAACAACCCAGTGATGAACTTCTTGCTGATTTTAATAGATGAAAAAGAATTAAGTTGTGGAGGTATGCTAAGCTGAATCTGAGTAAGCTGGCGGCCGTATCTCTGAGCTGTTGTGTTCCTCTGTGGTTAGTTTACAGTTATGAAGGAAAGCAGTAAGTGGGAATTTAATGAAGAAGATGGCTTCTGAAGACTCAAAGCCTTGTTGCATGTGTTCTGTTGCATTCAGGGTATTTCCTGCAGCTTGTAATTGTGGGACTCAGCACATTTATCTTGTAAGGAAATTGAAAAATACTTTAAATTCATCTGTAGTGGAAATGCTAAGTCATGGCCTGAAGCAGTGATTGAGCACCTGGTGGGAAGGCAGGGCCAACCCAGGGGAGCTCAGGTGCATGCAATATACCTGTGTGACCAGAAGGGGTGATGCCAGGATCCACTCCTTTCCAGACCTCATTTAAGGGTTGGTGGTGGAGGTGAGGGTGTCTTGCTGGAGATCCCTGCCTACCTGAGGCCTTCCAAATGTTAGCAGATTTTCTTCTTTTGTTTCTGCATCCATGGCTGCTCTTTGGGTCTTGTTCTCATTTGCTGTAGCCTGGGATTGTGCCACCCTGCTATTATGGCTGTACTTTCCATCACATTATAGCAATACACCATCACATTAGAAATAACGTTTTATATTCTACTGTAGTGCTGATATGAATCTTTTCAGAGACTTGAATATAACAATAGGAAATTATAATGCTTTCTTTCTTCTGTTACTTCATTTTTGTTCCATGCATTCTGGCAGCGATTTAGGGAGCAAGATTTCTAGTTCCCCTCACCTGGTGGTACAAAATTTTCACTAATTACATGGACTTTATTTCTCTGTGGTGGTAGTTCTACCTTCTGTTTTCAAAACAGGAGGACGTGAGGGTCTCCTCCTCCTCCTCTCTGAAGGCTTTGCTGATCAGATCATTGAAAATACTCCTAGCAAAGGAGTCAAAGTTTTAATGCAGTTTTTCAGTAATTAACTTCAAATAGGGTAAAATTGGGTAGCTAAATATTTGGTGATAAATAGAAATTTAAAAGCATAAAGATGAAATCATGGAAGAGTTTTTACAACTTTGAACAAAAAGCGTTGGTTCTCGTCAACACTTGTCATTGTACAGAGCAAAGTAGAAAGTTAAGATGGAAATGTGAAAATCCCGGGCCGAATAGGTTGCTGTGGAGAGATATTTCACCATGAAATGTCATTATTTACTAATTTAATGGTTGCTAAAAAAAACTGGCATGAAAGATGGCAGAAAAGTCTTTATGAAATAACTCAACTTGGACTTGCCCTCACGTGATGTGACAAAATGTTTTTGCTACCAACCTACACGCTAAATAGAGGTTAAGATATATGTGAAATTCAAATACAAATTATCAGTAAGTGAAGTTCCTCTTTAATTTGCGTACTAACCCATACATATATGGCAGATTAATTTACACATCAGTTTGCTTTGCTGTTAGTTTAAAAAAAAAATGATATAGTGTAGTTAAATATACTTTGTTTTGCCACTTTTATTGCACAAATAGATGTCATTAATTCATTTAAAATTATTTATATATTTTTCTAAGATTTTTTTTTTTAAAACAATAGGTTTTCTTGTTATTGTTGGTTTCAGGCTGCTAGTCACTTATTGGCCCGGGGACCTTTCAACATAAACACCATATCAGTGACACGAGGGCAATCTTTGATAGATGAATGAACCCTTTTTAAATAACAACTTTCAAATAACTTGCAGATACCCATTCTAGAAAGCTGCATATTCACAGAAAAGAAATGTATAAAACTGGATAAAGGAAGATACCAGAATTAAGGTGAACTCTCCATTTGCCTGTCTCAGCAGAACAGAATCAGATGGAGATTTTTGTTCACTTCAGTGGCATGTTACATGGTTGAACTAACACCATTGTAGCAGCCTGCCTGAGTTTAAACAGCTGGTGTATAAGCAGATGAAGAGAATTAGTGCTATCATTCAATCAATATTAATCATATTCACACATGGCTCTGCTTTAGAGAACTGAGAATGGTGAGCACTAGTGTAGTTTTATCTTAGCATTCTTTTCATACGTTTCTGTATGGCTTAGGACAGCTGTACAATTACAATTGAACTTCTTAGGCTGAGATTCAGATTTGAACAGATGCTAGTACAGGATGTGTGTGCTGGGGAAGATGTTTTTTCTTTATAATTACTTTTTCATGAAAACACAAAGTAGGTGTGTGTTACAGTTTGCTGCTGATTAGCTGAGATTACCGTTTAAGTACAGAGATTGTGCAGGAGAAGCAGATTAGTTTAATATGTGTGGCCTATAGTTTAACCGAGAAGAATGCAATCAAAATAATCTTTCCAAAATAGTGAATGTAGTTGGCATATTTCATGCTTTTTGAATACTCTAGGTAGGTCTATCTTCCACACTTTGAGTAATTATTAGAACTTTAATGTTCTATTTCCCTGAATCATTTGCCAGTCATTTTCAGAGATTTTGATTCCGTTATCTTAAAAAAAAAAACAAAAAAAAAAAAAACCACCTAATGCAAATTTTAAAATGAAACTCCTGATTCTCATCTTCAATTGTTGTTGTTATTAATCTGAAATGTCAGGAAAAAAATGTGTTAAGTCTCTGGCCTTCATGTTTTTTTTTCTTTCAATCACGTGATTGCCTTTTCTTGTTAAAAGTTGTATTTACTTGTTGGGCTCTGGCAATAAATATAGTACTTGTAATGCTAGACTGTTTATGTTTTCTGTTGGCACAGAGAAATGCCTCAATAGCATGTTCCTTTTTTTATCAGACATTTGTGTCTGTTAGTATTATTGGCTAATTTCTCATATTGGCTAGTTTGACAGTTTCTGGCATTTTTGTCCTCACAAAATCTTCTTTGTGGTTGGGATTTTTTGGCTTTTCTTGTGATTATTATTTTTTTTAATTCTAATATTTAGAATTCATTATTTTCTGTGGGTCAGGACTACTTTTTTGTCCCCTTCTGAATTTGTTTTCCAGACCATAGAGTTCTGAATGGAGAAACACTGCCTTCAATAGAATATGCTATGTTTGCACAGCAGCTTATTTTATTGTTTGTAGTATTCTCTTTTGGATGAACTGTCTCTCTTGAATTATTATTTTAATTAGTTTTGATTTGCTTTGGTTATTGTTCTCCCTTGCACATACAACAAACTGTCTTGCAGCAAAGTATACTCTGAAAGCTATCCCATTACATTTACAGACACTAAAAAATTACAGATCAGGTCCTCCTGGTGCTATTCACTGTTAACAGAGTAAGAGCTTTTTGAAGTTTATCTCGTCTAAAACAAGCTGTTACAAACTGGGAGGAGTACAAATATACATATCAATTTATTTCAAGGAAGAAAAAACACTGAGAAGGACTGCTTGGGACTTTGCTTTAAGAAGCCTTCAGTAGGTGACAATGTTAAAATCATCATGTCTTGCCAAGAATTATCCAAGCCAAAATAAACAAGGTGTTATTTTCCAAAAGATCCACACAACAAAAGAACACCCTGGCCTGTGCTTTTGTAGAAATTCCTATCTGAAGAACTCCAACCCACATTTGTGCTTTAAGCAAGAACCAGGTTGTCCCAGGTGAGGGACAAAGATGCTCACTTCCAGCAAGTATTTAAATTGTGCTGGATAAATGTGGTCTGCATGTCACTGTATATAAACTAGTTAGAAGCCGATGAAGTACCCACCTCATCTTCCTTTCTCTGCCAGGAGTGGTGGGAGCAGTCTGCTGCTGCAGAGGGGAAGCAGTGTACTTCTGCTGCACAGAGGTAAGAGGGAGACAGACAGTCCAGGTCCCTTTTCTCACAACACCGCTAATGCTGGTGGTTGCATTACTTGGATGTAGCTACTCTGCCTACCACATGTATCCATCTCTTCAGGTTGTTCATGTTATATGGCAGTTTTGGCAATCTGCCGAGATCTTTCTGAGTAATGCAAGTGATGGGAGATGATGATATTAACCCTTTTTAAGTTAGCTAAACATTGATCTTTTCTTGTAAGTTAGAGAGAGCTTGGTAACTCCCCTGGCCCACCCTTTTTCCTCCCTCCTGCCCTTCAAAATGTCACAGAAGACTGTGCATGAAGTAGCCTAAACAGAGAGGTTCCTGCTGTTATCTTCTGAAAACAGTACAAAATGACTGGGTATGTGCTAAAATGGTTTTCTTGTCTTATCAGAGTTCACAAACTGCGCTGTTATTTGGTTGTTTAAGGTGATAACTTCCAAACGGGTAGGAGTCAGTAAATCTTGTATAAAAGTAGAATTATAATCTTCTTTGTTAAATAACAGGGCTGGAAAAGGATAAACTTCCTAGGGGAAATGGTGGCATTAAAAAGAGGGTAACGGGATTCTCTATATTTTTTTGCAGCAATTTGAAAAGATAATCTATAGTTCTGTTTTCTTCTCCTCTACTGAGCTGTCAAGGGCAAATCTGAATGGCGTCCACAGTGCTTAGTGCTGACAACCTTTCTCCATTTTTTGTCTCTCTTTTGGAAGTGAAAGATTTGCATTTGCACTGTAATTTGCACAGCACTGGAATGTTTTTCTAAGGTGAACCAAAAGATAATGCTTCCTGATCTCACTATGGTATGTTTTCCAGATCATCAGGTGGCTCCATTATTATTGCAGAGAGCTGCTTACTAGAGATGCTCCTGTTATGCTTACCGTTATTAAAATATTGACAGCTTGTCTCTGCCTTAAGAACAAGACAACTGTATTTTGAAAAATGATGGACGGAGAAAGTATGAGTAAGCTACCTTTTTCAAATACAGGAAAATGAATGTGTTAAAAAAAAAAGTGTATGGGCTTGAATTTCAATGAAAAAAGCAGAAGTCCATAAACATGTTTATTTTATGAACACTACTGATATGCTAATACTTTCTATTTCATTATGAAAGTCTTCATAAAAAAATGATCTGAGATCTGTACAGAGACTCAGACAACTTTGCCAGATATCCTTTCCTGCTTTCCCTTTGCTTAGGTCAGTGTTCCTTTACTACATCCAACTGCTTTTTTCTCCTTACGTTTTCCTTTCTCTCCTTTTTTTTTTTTTTTTACTGGAAGATGTAAATTTTGGTGCTTGACCACTGTGAGCTGTATTCCATGTGGGATAGCAAGGTACATATTGTTGACATACTGTGACCTCACATAGCCTATTGAGTATCAGCCCAGCTGACCTACGCATCCTCAGGCTTGCTTGTGAGCTTCCCTGGGCTTTCTGCCTAGGAGCAAACAATGCTTGTTAACTCACTCTTGAGTTGCTAATAATTGAAGCAGCATAATTATAAAATACTTGGACTCATTCCACATCTGAAATAAAACAGCTGTGTTATAATGTTATGATCAAATTCTTTCACTGTTATATGACCTAATAAATTAGCGGTTGGGAATCGTGCATTTGTGACTCACAATCTGCCACTAATACACTAAATACACTAATTTCATCAATGGTCTTTTGGGTAAATTTCTGTGAATGGGCACTGGTTTTAGCTTTTAATAGTGCTTTGACTTTGTCTGAGAGGAAGTGTGGCTGCTTCATGCTAACTGTTCTATGAAAGCTGAGTTAGTAGTTTCTGGTCTAAAAAACCGTAATGAAGAAACTAGAAAGAAATGAGATATTTCTGTAAAGGACTGGCTTTACAAGGGACCAAATGACTCATCAATTTAGTTAGGGACATAAGCCAGCTACTAAGAGCACTCAGAATTTCCCTGGGTTGCTGCTCAAGGACCTGTCTGCATGCAATCTACTTTATGTAGATTGATTGCTCTGGAGAAAGAGTAGTACAGCAGATTGCCGACTAACTGTCGCTACAATGAGATTAAGGGTGAAAAATTAAACAATTTCATTCTTGCTAAGCAAAAGATTAATATCTTGTTTGCAAAATATAATCAGTTAAAACTACAAGCGATAAAACATCCTTCTGAATTCAGCTAAACATGATTTCTCATCAGCTGCTCAAGTACCAACATTTGGGAACTGGAAATTTAGCAGGCTGATCTGCCTTAGATGCTTTTCAAAACTAAATATATCTGCCCTGTCTTTATTTCTTTCTTTGTTGTTTTTTCATTGTCATTTTTAATTTATTAAGTATACAGACACCAAAAGGGCAGCATAATTAAATGCTGTTTGGTATTAAGAAGTCTTACTTCAAAACTGGAAATGTGAAGACAGAAAAGAGGAGAGAATTGAAATCCTGCAGAGTTAAAGCAATAGTAAATGTCACAGAAATAGATTCTGGTGAAGAACCAACTGAAGTCATGAAATTGCATGATAGCAGAAGTAGGAAGATCTGCTAGAGGTCAGCAGACCTTAAAGGTGATGGATCTGTAAAAAAAGGAATTCTTTTGAAAGAGAATACCTTTAAAATGTTATTGAAATCCTAGCTTTAGTGTTAACTGTGATGAACTTCATATATGACTGTTTCCTCCTGACTCTGAAAATAAAGGCCAAAGCTGCAATCTCTCAGTTTGCTTAGGTCAGTTGGAATCTGGGGTCTATGTCTGTCCTATGATCTCCTTTATCATACTTATGTTCTGAGATGCAGGCTCCCACCTTTCCCCTTGTGTTAGTGCTGCCATCAACATGTGATAGTTTGTGGATCGAGATGAAACGTGAAAGAAGTAAAAACTGTGGGTTCAGTGACTTGCTTAACCAAGAATCGAGAATCTCCTAGAAAGCCTCATGACTGCAGGCATTACCACTGGAATAGCAGTTTACTGTTAGAACAATTTAAGCATAAGTCTACCCTGAGGAGCAATGTCTGGTTTCATAGACACCATAGGTTTCATAACTGACTGTCAAAATGAAGAGTAACAAATCATCAAGGCAAGGTAATATTCCAAGGGTAGCTCAGATATGAAACTTCTGAATAGAAGTAGTTTCTCTTTCTTATTTGTTGGTCTGCCTTGGTAACAGGAATGGGAAGTAACTGCTTTGATGGTCTTAAAGTTGTAGAAATGACTGTGAGGACTGAACTAGGTAGCTTATTTCAAGTACAGGAGAACTGGTACTAACACTGCAAAGATCACAATTACTTGAAATGTGGTTTAAAAAAAATATCAAAACCTTGAAGAGTCAAAATAGCATATGTATAAAGAAAAATCATATTTTATGAAGGAGTCAGTGAGTATAGGGGTAATTCCCTTGACTCTTTCATCTTCACTTTGGATTTAGAGAAACAAAAGATATGCTTAGATAATAGACACCTGCTTAATAAATGAAGTGACCTCTAACTTAAAGGATAAGGAATAAGAGGTAGAAATGGTCCATTGGTTTTCAAAACAGCATAATTTCCGTAGGGCTGATCTTTAACAGGATTGTTCATTTGTTTTCAGGGAGATAGGCTATTGCCTTTGTCACTAATGATAGTATACAGTCTAGATACAGATGAAAAGCAACTTTGCAGAAAATGACCTGAAAATCCTCATGGACACCAACCTGAACATAAGCCACCAATTTGCTCTTGGGGCAGAGAACGCTAAAGGTATCCCTGGATAGCAGCAGTTCTGCTGCTAGTGGGTCAAGTAGAGCATCTTCCCACTCAGGAATGGTGAGGCCACACCTGGAGTGCTGTGTTCATTTGTGGGCTATCTGGTAAAAGGTAGACGTGGACGTAATGGAGGGAGTCCAGAAAAGGTCCACAAAGATGATTGAAAAAGTGGTGCCTCTCTCATGAGGAAAGGCTGAAAGACCTGATACTGTTCAGAAGAAAAGATTCAGAAGGGTTCTTATCACAGTATAAAGATAATCAAGGAGAGGGTGCAAAGTAAATGAAACCAGTCTCTTTGCAGTAAGGCCTGATGCCAGGGCGAGAAACTGGGGAAAAAAACTGGTTGCTGTCTGAACAGTAGGCAACACATTTTTACTGTGAGGGTGACTGAGCACTGGCACAGGTTGCTCAGAAAGCTTGTGGAGTCTCCTTGGAGGTATTCCAAAGCCATCTGGACATGGTCCTGGGCAAGTGGTTCTAGGTGAACCTGCTTGAGCAGGGGGTTGGACTTGATCATTCTGGAGGTCCCTGCCAACCTCAGCCATTCTGTGATTTTTGAGGCTACTGAAGTGTGAGCTGTGAGTGGTGAAATGTGAATGGACAGCCACCTCAGATCCAGCTGTTTTCAAATTTTTTGCACAAAAATGCAGACCAGGCATTTTTCATTTCTATTTTATGTTCTTTAAATATGTTTGTGACTGTATTTCATGGCTAGCTTAAAACATTGTATGTAACAGATGCATGCAAACTGCAAAACCCAGCAGGTATTGGGGGACAGAGAGAGTGGCAATAAACTAAATTCTTCATGTTTTACATCAGATAGCTCTAATGTGTTACAGCCATGAGAGGAGGGAAAATTGTATTGTAATATTAAGCAAAAACAAAATTCTGCTACTAATTTTTAAAATACAGGTTCATTTATTGAGGGAGGGAATTTAAATATTTCTCTTGTCCAATATGATGACAAAATCAAAAAAGTATTCTTTCCAGTAACCACTCTACTAGAAAAATGCTGTGGACAAAATTCAGCACTGAATAAAACAAGCACACACAAATAATGAGTGCAGTTTCAAAAGATGTGTGAAGGTATTTTGGTTTCGTGCTAAGTAAGGATCAAAAAATGTATCCGTAAGTATGGAAATATTTCGGTGTTGCTTCCTCCTAAATACCTATATCACTTTGTCTGAACAAATGAGGAAAAAAAAAGCCCCAAATGGTCAATAAGTGAAAGATCTCATCTCCATAAGATGTCACAAATTTTCAGTGCTATTTTGCAGAGCTGGCTGGTTGTAACGCAGCAACTGTTTCCTGGCAACTATGCAGCCCTCCAGGAGGCCCAAGCAGGCTCCTGTATCTCAGGTTGCGGGCAGCCTTTGGATCTCTGCAGGCCATGCTGAAGGCAGCAGACCCTGAGGAGTTCAGTGCCTCTTTGGTGGGCCCAGGTGTAGCCATTCCTGCAGGCAGAAGCATGAGTTTGGTTGTCAGTTGCCCATATCAGCTTTTTTTCTTTTTTCTTTTTTTTTGCTGAGATACCTCTGATGTATTAATTGGTTCTCTCTCGGCTGTACCAGCGGCTGTGGTCAGAACATTGTTTTTGTGGTGAAATGAATCTAAGCAAGCTCTCAAAGCAAAAGTAGTATGTTTGCAGGCAGGCCCAACTCAAAATAACTATTTGGAGAGAGTTAATCTAAATAAGTAAATCATTGTGCATTGTAGAAATTCTGTGTTCAATAAAATTTCTCTCCATTTACTTTCTCACATGCTAAACTAGCATTATGTGTATGAAAGTTTTTTTAAAAGCAAAATATATACATTTTCTGTCCTGAAAAAACTCACCATTTTGTCATTTGTGATACTATGTTTTGTTTAGAACCTACTCCAAACACTGCATAAACCGCAGGCATACAGCAGTCCACTTCATCCAGAGGTAGATTCCAGCGTTACAATTTGAATTCCCTGTAGCAGGGAATTTCAAGCTATGAAGTAATTTGCTACAAAAGATAGCAATTAGAGATTTTTTTATTTTTTTTTTTCATTTTTAAAGCATAATTTGTGCACTCATTCATGTGATAGTTTATTTGGGGGCTTATAATCTTCCAGAACACTGTTCTGAGACAAAACACTAGTGGTAATTCAGAAGATGAAAAGCTTTCTTCTTTACCTAGAAGACAGAAATAGAGGGAAAAAAGGAAGAGGAAATGGGAAGAATGATTACCAGCATATGAATAAACACAAGATCGTTCCAGTACTACAATTTTGTTACTAGTGCTGATGTTAAGAGCGTTGCTGAGGCTCTCCAGCAATAGTGCTTACAGTTCAGCTGCACCAGTATGTTCCGTGCTAGTCCTGAACCATTGGAAGTGATCAGAAATCTGTCCACTTTGCTTACTACCAGTATATCTACTACTGAATCACAAGAAATAATATTCCAGTTTCTTCTGAGTTTTTCTGCACAATTGGTTAACAAAATATCATGCTAGACCTACTTTTTATTTATTACTTTACAGGCTGTTTGCTTTCCCCAAGCCTCAATTGGCAGATATGGGGGTGATGCTGGCATATATACTGTACAGTTTGCTTTGCTTTTTTCAATTTATTCCCTTTTCTTTCTCTTCTTTCTAAATTCTAAAATGTCTACGGTGGATGAGTTCTGTTAATGGTCACACGTTAATAGCGGGTAACTATATACTCATTTTACAGACAGCTTCTGTATTGCTTTGACATTCATTAATGCTATTCAATCCAGAGGTACTATTTAACTCATTTTAATAGCTCAATCCAGAAAGAACCTGCTGAAACATCTGCATTTCATAAATTAAATGCCTTCTCCATGTGTAATGTCGAAAAGAAAGTAAAAGCTTCTAGGTGAGAGAATGTGGCATGTTATGCTGCAGAAGCACATCAATGTGCTGATGTCCATCATGAGTACTGAACTTCTTTGATCAGTCTTTCTCATCCCGTAATTACTATTATATTCAGTAAAATGCAAGCAGTGTCTGAATTTTCAGTTTGAATAATGGATTTACATCTCAAACAGGGATGGATTTAAGGGCTTTGGCCAGATACTGCAGAACTCAGCAGCCTGGGGAGCATGGGATGAAGTGTGACTTCTGCAGGTTGACTGGCAAAGAACAGAGCTGTGAGGCTGCATTTTATGTTCACGCTGTTCTGCCTCAACTGGTGCAGGAGCCTCAGTGCTGAGTTAAGAAATGACTGCAGATAAGATTGGATGCTGTGAGGGTTATTTGAACTTGCTAGGGCTAGGCTTTTTCCCAAACTCTTCTTGGTTTGTTATACCTATGAGTTCCATTTCTAAATGCTTTAACTTTTTTTTCTTAACATAGTTCAGTCTTATTAGTAACAGAACTGAAGCGTAGTCAGCATGTGGTATATACTCAGTGCTTCACAATTATCCATGTTCTTCAGATGATACCGAATTTCTTTCTCCCCTTTATAAAAGGGAAAATAGGAAGTAGCCACGAAATAGGAGATTACAGCCAGTTACAGGTCAATTATCTTTTGCAAGCTGTTCTTTGGTGGCGGTCCTTGGAGAGGCTTTATCTGAGTTGGATACTTTTACATAAACTTGATCATAAGACCAGCATGTTTCTGCCAATAGGACTTCAGGATTTTGCTACCAGGTTAATCTTTGAAGGATGGATTGATAACTTGTGTGCGCGCTCTCTCTATATATATGTATGTTGCTTTCTGCTTGAGAAAGGAATTAGAGCTGCATCCCACCCTTTCCATGATTAGATCTCCATCCTGAAAGCATGATATATATAATCTCTTTCTGTGAATATAGATTTAAGCTGTTCGTTTTCTTTTCTTCATCTCTGTGTTTGGGAGGTTCATTCTCATTAGCTCAAGTAGCAGCAGGAGATAAAGCAGTCTGCTCCAGAGGAAGCCTGAGGCCTGAGGTGCCCCAAACCTCTCCGTGGGGTTGCTAAGGAAACAGGAGATCTTTTTGGGGCATGCGAGGTTCGGACGGCTCTGCAGGCAGCAGCGATGCCATTCAAGCACATGGCTCCCCTGCCCTTCTGCTTCCCACAGAGAGAAATGCAAAATATGCTGGCAATCTGTAATGCACCACACCAGCCCACTCCTTTCCTTCTTCTCCGCCTCCTGCTCCACCCCCACGTGGGGGTTTTTTGATAAATCTGTCAACAAATAAATGAATGCCCTGGAATGGAGGATGGCTAACCATTTTGGACCAGACCTCTGAAATGAGAGAGAAGAGAGCAGAACCGGCAGCTGCACGTCACCTGGGGACCTGTGCAGAGATGCACAGAAGCTGACTGCAGGCAGTTGTCTTCTCCATTTTGGGAGATCTGTAGGGAATAGAAGGGGAAAAAAAAAAAAAAAAAGCAAAAAAAACCCCAGCAAACTGCAAAGCAACTTAACCCCTTCTGTTGATCCTCAATTTTTCCTGCATTTGTTTTCCTCAGTTAGAAATATTTCTTATTGTGAAAGTATTTATCATATACCCTCAGTGAATTTGCAATTTTAAATTTTCAGTATTCAGTTGTAATTTCATAGAATGCATTATTTTTTCTGTACGATTACCTTATTTTAGTGGTACTTAAATTAGTTAAATTCAGATTATTTTACTGTTCCATTATCAGATTTCCTACTTATTAACGTAAATGTCTTAGATAAATGTCTCTTAAGAGATAGAATTGTTGCTTCCTATGTTATTTTTCCAAATTGCATACCTGAAGTTCTTGAATATTCCTCTTATTATTTATGAAAATAATTTTCATACTTCAGATTAAAAAAAGATATATATTGTCTTAAATTTTATTGAATACCATTAGGTAGAATATGATAAGGGTGATGAACTGGAACAGATTTCACAAAGAGGTGGTGAATGACCCATCTCTGGAGAAATCTAAGGTCAGACTGGACAGGCTCTGAGCACCTGATCTAGTGCAGGTATCCATATTCATTGCGGGGGAGTTGTTCAGATCACTTTTAAAGGTTCCTTCCAACTCAAATGATTCTGATTTTGTGGTTCTAGGCAACTATAATTATTGCCATATTTTTTTTCATAAAACAAATCTAGTTTAATGCCAAGTCCAGCTTCCTGCTATATTTTTTTTCTGATTTGCTCTGTAAAGACATAGTAGCTAGGCATGTTTTGTTGGAAGAGTACCAGTTTTGTGGTTAGTTAAGAATGTGAAATGCTGAGAGAATGATATTACTGAGATTATATTAACTATGAAGATATTACTTCTCATTGGTGACCTTTTAAGTAATATTTCTGAGAAGTACTGCTTTATCCAAATAACAAGGGTGTATATAAAAATGACTAAACATACTATATATGGAATATCCTAACTTACTAAAGATAATGACAAGATATCTCTTGATTTGGGTTTTGGAATTAGATGATCTCTAAAATCCATTTCAACCCAAGCCATTCCATGATTATTTGATTCCATGATTTGGTGATAAGAATACTTTATTAGAAGTGTAAATAACTTCTAAACTGACACTTTATCCAGATTTTTAAAACTCATTAGCATTTATTTTCTTGCACTCGTGAGATCTTTCAACGTTAAATTTCATAGTGAATAAATCTCAGAGCAGAACAGACTGATTCTAATGGAGAAAAGTATTTTAGGAAGTATCCCATATGCTTAATTTAGATCAATATTCTGACTATTTCAGGTCATCTTCTGTGCATTCTTGTATGAAGACATTCCTGTAAGCATATAAAATCCTGTAATGACTGGGAGGCACTCACTGGAAGTAATACAAAAGCATGACCTAATACTTTTGTTTATGGGGGAGAGATTAGATAAATTAGGATTGATCATAATGATCATAAATCACTGTGGCATTCTACCCTCAGTTTCAAGTCCACAGGGAATAGAAAAAAGAGTAATTATTACCAAAACAGATCATGGCATCATAGAATCACTGATGTTGGGAAAGACCACCAAGATCATCTAGTCCAACTGCAGCAGAATCATCCCACAGTTTTCTATTCCATGCATGTAGTCAGTATGGATCACAATAAAAATGAAATAGCTGGTTTTGTTACTGTGTTACATGTTTCAGGAAGTTGGGAAAACCTACTGCAAAATCCTCTGAACATCTGAATGTTTACAGATGTTTCCAAGACTAAAAGTAAAGGCATGCATTTGCCTCTTGTTCTTTATCTCTTAGGACTTTTTTGTTCTTTTTGTCAGATGTTTGGTTTGCTATTATCTTAGAGGGTTTATTTTCACATTTTAATATAATTCATTGGTGGTAATATGAGCATAGTGTCTGTCTTGGTTTTGTTCCTCATAGGTATTAATGACTAGAAATAATTTCGGAATGTTTGTAATGTGACTTTTGGCTTTACTATTCTGATTGCCATCTTTTTCCCATTTTCCTATGGAAAACTTTTTTGGTTGAAGTTCTACTTCAACATTAGATATTTGAAAAACAAAATTAGCCCATTTAATTAAGTTTACTCTGTGTACAAAATTTGATAATGTTCGTTACCCATTTTGAAGTTTACTTGTGCTTTCTGATTCTGCTTGTGGCTTTTCAGAAAATAAAACAGTAAAGAAAAAAATTAAAATTTAAATGTTACAAGGCTTGTCTTGTACTGACTTTCATGTAAAATAAATGGGGGAAAGAAAAAAAAGATACTATTTGCTGCATATTTAGCTTGGTAAAGTTGCCAATATTATTATGATAAATCCCTGAGGTTGGTTTGTTTTGTTTGACTTGTGACAATATTAGGGTTCGGTATAAAAGGATATATACCTCTATTTGTGCTTGTGTTCATTAGTTGGACTTGGTAGCTGAATAATCATTTATTTAGGTGAACCATATGAACAAGCAGTACTAATGGCATACCTTGTGGTAATGTAGTTAGCTTGCTTTTCACCTTGTGTTGTACAGCTTTGCTGCAGAAATCTCTCCGTAGAACCTACATTTTTATATATTCACATCCGGGGATGCAAGTTTCAGTAAGTTTGTTTATGCATTTTGAAAAATTTATCAAAATACATCTAGATATTTTTAATCTCTTGGTGAATAGCAGTTGGAATGGAAACTGCTTGAATAAGGTCACTGGAAGCCCATAGGCATCAAAGAGTTTGGAGGGGATTAGAGAGTACTGAGCATGGTATCTTTGACCAAAACGTAACTGTAGCCTGAATTGAAAGACAAGCTTCTCCAAGACACTTGAAAAATGCTGATAGCTAACGTAGCTAAAGAAACCAATTTGAAGTCCTTCATTTGGTTATGAAAGCTTTAAAATAAGTTTGTATTAATGATCAACAGGGTTTTATTAATTATTTATTTCTGTGTTTCGTTATCTGGCATCCAGTATCTTAGCTTGAAGAAAATTTACCTTCCATCTAACCCTGTGAATTTTGTGCCTTTCTCTATGTGTTTCAATTTGGTATCATATGAATGTGACTGGAACAATGCCATCTCTTCCCTTCTTCCTCCCTCTCACCAGCACCCCAAAATACTGACTTCCTAGGGAGGGTATCCAAGATCTTGCCATATATATATTTATTCATTTATTATTATTATTATTACTATTATTATTATTACTATTATTATTTTCAAAAACTGTCATGAACACTGAGCTGGGTCATCTTGACTGCTAAGAGTTGAAGATACCCTATCAATTATTTCATAATTTGAACTTCTCATAGTGCAAAGTAGTTGTTGTATAGGAGTGCATTTCAGATGCTCTGTAAAAAAATATTTTTGTATGAACTATGCCTGGTATTTGACATTTGGTTATTCCATACTGATAAGCATTAATTATCTTTTTTGTTTTTCCCTCAAACTGAATACAGCCCAGGAGCTGATTGAAACAGGCTGTATTGTTCAGCCCTATCTTTTGCTTCTGCTTCTCTTGCTTATTTACTTACCATCCTCCATAATGTAAAATCAGTAAATTCAGATAAATATCAATTGGATTAAGTTTCATTTTCTTTTTATTTTAGTAATCTGATTGAGTGACTGTATTTAAAAAACAAAGCAAAACAAATTCAGTTTCTATCTGTTGATTTATAGTCATAGCATAGAATCATAGAATGCATAATAATATTGCTGATAAGTAAAGCTAATAGTAATTTTATTTTTATCTCTTTACTGGCAATTTTAGTCCTTACCATGTCCTTATCACAGAAATCTGTTTTGACTGATTTTTTTTCCTCATAGATATCAAATAATTTTTATTAGACTTGAAAATGAATAAGAAAAATGTGTGAGAAATTTGGGAGAGATCAGATGAAATAGCTAGAAGTCTCAAATGATGCAATTCTTCCTTACATGTGAAAGGTGCTGCTGAATGGTGTTAGATATTATTTTTAATTGTGATTGATATGTACAGTGATTGTGAACTATAATTCTGCATAGTTCCCAAATAAATGTACACACCCATATTTTTTTAGATTCTGATTGGGGTGGATTAAATTTTGTGTTTGAAGACATAATGCAAGTTCTAGCCCTTATACTAACTAATTTTTTGAAATTTTGTGCAGTTTACCTCTGTCTAATTTAACCTGGAACTCCTGTGTTATTATAGAGCAGATCTGTACCTTTTTGAATGGCATACCAAAGCACTTTTACCAATGGATTTAAACTTTTGACTAAAACTTCACTTTCTTTCTTAATCTCAGGAAAGTGGATAAATAATCTACTATCAGAATTCCCAATACCAATTCAAAAGTGCCATAGCCAGATGACACAAAACATCCAGCACATCCACTAACTTATATCCAGCACTAACTTACTGCCGTGGCTCAATTTTTTTCAAACATTTATTGATAACTGAAGTTGTACTGGCAGTATGTGGGCTAACTCAGCTGGCACAAAGTTCATAGAGAGGCATCGAGCTGCCAAAGCCTCAGATCATGCATGCTGTGTAAGTGGGCAGCTACATGTCCTCAGTAATCATGCTGCAGTCCCGCTGTGGGTCTGCCAGTGCACCCCGCAGTTGATACCTTGAACCACAACCTTTGGTCTCATGGGATATGGCTAGAAATAACTTGGGTGCGTGCATTTTACCCAATGCTCAAATTAGCAACTCATGTTCACAGTTATGTGCTTCAAACCCAAGTCAGCTACCGTCTAATCTGTGGATATTTGGGTTTCCCAAGGATCAGATTCCACCTCCAACCAGTCATGTATTTCTGGGAATGAATATGGTTGCTAGACTTTACAGTCAGTGAAGTCAGGGACATTTTTCACCCTTATGTGAGTCAACAGTCCAAAGTTCTACTCAGGTTCTCTCACAATTTGATTTTATCAGGTAACTTAGAATGCAGAAATGCATCATTATATTTGCTTTCCAAAACAGACCATATTATACTTATCCAGCAAATTTTAGGTTTGGATGTAAGAATGCCTGTAATCCTAAACCCTAGTCTGTTTTAATGACTTCTGTGTTAAGAGTCACTGAGATGGAGTAGTAAAAGGGACTTTCTACAGAATGTGACTTCAATTGGATTGGATTGAAGTGAAAATCTTGCTCATCTTGAAGAATACTCTCTGTCTGGTTTCTGTGCCAAGACCTAAGGATTACACCTCCAAGTGTTCAAATACAGTCCTGTAAACAGAGAGAAGACAGAGTGTTAGATGCACTCTCCTCTTGAGCAATTCCTGCTATATAAAGTGGCTTCTCAATTAGACTGCCAGCACATGGATATCATTTTGACTTATCTCATTTTTCCTGGATGTGTATGCATAAAACGTTTAGGTAGGTTTTCCTGAGAATGCTATGAGTAAGGAGCTAAAAATGTTTAGTGATGGGTAACATTGCAGGGCCTTGTCTGCTGATGAGCATTGTCTAGAAATTGAGAAATATGGCAGGCCATTAGTTGTTTTGCATACAAGGAGCTACTGCTATGGATTGTTGGAAAAAGTGGTACAACATGCAGCGATGTATCTGCCGCATCCTTCTCGCACTGGAGGCTCAGCTGTCAGAAGAGGACTGGGGTTCTTCAAGGGCAAAAGCCCTACATCTTCAATGTAGGGAGGGGTTGGAGTCTTAAAGCAAGAAGAGCTCAGAAATGGGTTCCATGGGTATCAGGATTGCTCCAGGAACTGATTTCCCAGCCTGTTTCTCCCTGGCATCCATTTCTGAGCTCTTTTTGCTTTTCTCAGTGATGTTTCCAGTAGATTGTCCAGCATTTTCTGTTCTCTACAGATGTAGTTATTTTGGATGATACTTTTTTGTTTGTTTTGTCCATTTTTGTTGTAAATTTTCCTTCCTGTAGTGACAAACCAGATGCTCTGTCTGTTTCCCGGATTAGTTTACTGATAATTACTGAAATACAATGATTTGTATAAGGACAGATTTCATTTAAAAAAAAAAAAAAAAATCTCTAGTTCTCTCTGTCATCATTGAACAAGTCAGTTTTTTATAATCATTAAATCTCTTGAAATGATAGTTATCTATTTATGTAAATCAGTTGCCAAAGTAATTAATACCGGAATGTAATTCTCCTGCCAAATCAAATCAGTTTTTTCCTGGAATTATTTTTGAAAGACAGTAATTGCTGTCAGTGTAGACCAAGATCTTTAAGAGAACTGAGGAAGTTTTAGAGATGTGGCAGTTTTCTTTCTTTTCAGTTCCGTGGAAGAAGAGATTCAGACTTTTCACTCAGTAAAGATGTCTCCAGGCAATTGTAGTAAAAGGCTGTGTAACAACAGAGGTATAATGTGAGAACACAGCTGCTCTTTGATAGAAACTTGAAGTCATCCCACCCCACAGCTCAGCAGGGAAGTGATCCAGTGTTTTTTAAGAGAAAAAATAAATAAGCATGGAGTAATAGAGATGGATAAGTATTGTCTATTCCCCACAAGGGGCAAAGCTCAGCTCTGAAGTCAAAACACATTCGGCTGGCAAACTGCAGCCAGGAAACAAAGGGAAAAGATGGAGTGGTAGGAGATCAGTGGGGCTAAAATAACTTGAAGCATCTCTCGTTGGGTCCAGTTCAGGTTTTTCTCTGCTTACATAGATTATAATACCATTTTGCAGAATGTGGCACAGTGGGAGATTTTTAAGTAGCGAAGCTACCTGCTGTTTGTTTCTACTGTGTTACCAGGAAATACAGCTTAACTCATTATTTTTGTAAATAAGCAAGAACTTAGCACATAATTATACCAAGTAGCATAGCTGATGCATCTCTGATATCTTAACAGAAATATTCTTTGAAGGCCCTAACAACAGGCTGACTGCTTCAGCTGAAAGGCAGTGCTTAGGCACTAATGGGAATATATGATGAGAATTCAATGTTGATGGCCTCTAGACACAAGTACTTCTGTCCGCCTAATGTACAGGTATTATTTCACACCAGGCTCAGGAACATAAAAAATCTTAACCACTAGGGCTATGTTTCTTCATATTTGAAAACAAACAAAACACCCATTTTTCCCTAAAATACAAATGCAGAGTGCTACTAACTAATTGGAGGAACTGTCTTGTTTTAATTAGTGTTTTTTATACTAGTAAAATGATGTGTTACAATCCAAGGTACTTCTGTCTGAAAACGTTTAAAAAAAACCAAAGTTGCTCTTCTCTGTTTTGGTGGGCCTTTTTTCCTCTCAGAAGGTAATGTAAGACTCCTTCTCTGGATATAAACAAGACCTGTCTGGACACTTTCCTGTGCAGTCTATTGCAGGGAATCTGCTTTGGCAGGGGGTTGGACTTCATGATTCCCAGCGGACCTTTGCAACCCCTACAATTCTTCGATTCTGTCACTTTATTTATTTGTTTCTCACAGGACCATAATGGCATTACAGAGTGACTTTTGTAGTTATATAGATGGCATCACACAGTGAAATTAGTTAAGGTGTAATATTTTTCATTATGTGTGCCTTTGGCAGAACACCAGTTCTGTATCATCGATCTCCAAAAGAGGTAAAGAAGGAAGAAATAGTATACAATTACACAGTTGCCTTTTTGCTGCTCTTTTTGGCTTTGCTTTGCTAAAGAATTTTTAGTCTCTCTGTACATAGCTTCAGACCACTTACAGAATAAGTAGCTGAAATATCAGCTCAGTGCTGGCATTTGCACTTATTAGAAGTCTTGTGAATCTGTCTAACATTCATAGCATTCTGGCCTTATTCACAGCAACTAAGGAATGCAGAATCAAGATACTTTGGTTCTTTTCTTCTGGTCGTTCTTTGCCCAACATTCAAGAAGTCACTGATTGCACTGTGTTCAGGTGGCACAGGTTGGAGCCTTGTTTGTGTTTCCTCTACAGGTTTGAGGAAATCGGTGGCAGAACAGTGCATATAAGATATTGGCTCTGAAATCTGAAAGTTTGAGTCCTTATTGCTCTGCATCAAGACTTAATGCTCTGGCTATGAATTTTTGCTGCTGGCGATAGTGTGGGATTTTTGTTGATGTTGTTGCTGAACGTACCACACAGTCGTGTTGTGCAAGGCCTCAGATAACTGCACTGATTAAGATTTATAAACAAGCTTGGGAGAGATGAAAAGGGCAGAAGTCCACTGGTGATCTTAAGACCTGGTTTAACTGCAGCTTCAGTCTCAGAGCACTGGAGATGTGCATAAGAAGATGACCTCTATACGTATGTTGCTTTATGGATTCTTCGATGTGAAATGTGTGAGTTACTAGATACTGTTTGAATGAGAAGGCTAGGTAAGGTAAGCTAATGACAATTTCCACAGATCTTGCTAACTCATTTGAATTCAGATAGGTGGACCGTAGTCTACTCAGAAAGATTGATTTACCTTTTTTAATGCCTACTTTTTCCTAACCCAAAATTAGAGTATCACGTTACTTTTTGTAGATGCTGCTTCTTATTCCATTGATTTGTGTAACACAACAATGGGTTAGATCAGTTACTGTTAAGCTTTTTAGGTCAGTGTGGAGAGATAGCATGCACTTTTCAGAATATTGAATCCATCAGTATGACATGCTATACAGAATATTTCAGCATTTTATGTGACCCTACTTGCCATTTCACATAAAGATGTACAAAGCTAACACCATGTTCTTTCCTGCATTGTTCTTAGTCTACTAATATCAACCTGACTGTAACATCTTTGATTATGACTATACAGTGCATAAGCATATAAAACCAAGGTTGTTATATTCACAAGAATACAAAGACTGCCCTTAACTGCATGCAAATATTAAGAACATAACTAAGTAGGTTGTTGTCTCGTTTGTAACAAGTTTCTATGAATATTACAATGATCTGCCTTGTATGCCTTGAACGAGATGTTATTCAAGACCTTGACTTCTTTCAAATTATTTATGCTGGCCTGAAAACACACTATTTAACTCTGGGATTTCATGTGATTTTCTCTATTGACATCCAATATATGATAGAAAGAGTAACTTCCCACCTTTAGTGTGAATCAAGTTCTTTAACTGGGTATTGGCTTTGACCTTATGTTAATCTACTGGGAAACTGAAAGAAGCAGACGTGAAAGGTGTCACCCTTAGAAAATTACAAATGTAAAAACAGTTTTAACTTGTGATTTTCCTAGTTGTTAGCCCCTGATCTTAACATTATTTCAACTTGTCTTTATTTAAGGAATAACAACCCTTCATAATATGTCACATTTAAAACCCCAGTGACAAAAGAGTTTCTATTTCCAGAACAAAAAAAAAAAAAAAAAAAAAAAAAGGTTTTTTTCCGTTCCTCTGCACCAAAAAATAATCATATGTTAAATCTTACATGTCACATGCAGTGATTTGTGGGTAGCTCATTTGTTTTTTTTGCTAGCTTGTTTGCAGAAGGAAAAATCTTCTGAATTCTATTTTTAACATTAGAATGGTATCGTAATGCTTGCATATAATTCACTACCTGGTGGGAACAGCCTTTAATTTTTTTCCCCTCTAATTGTAGTACATCAAGCTTTTAAATGCATTTATTCTGTGCTTTCATGCCCAGAGATATTTTTATAGAACGTGAAGGGTTTATAGGTAGAGTGATTAATTTTTGTTTATATGTATATTTGTATATTTATATAAATATATCTATATGAGTCTGTCAGAGAAAGCAACAGATTTTATAGGCAGTGTAAGTTTTAGTTGCAGGGTTTATTTGCTTCTAGCGTAGCAGTGTAGGAAAAAAGTTTTTCTTTTTGCTTATGATCTGACAGCATCTCTATCTTCTGGATGTCAAGTTATCAAGAGAGAATGTACGTGGCTTTTGAGGCAGCTGGTAGAAGCTAATCATGTTCGAGGAATGGATATCTGAGTTGATTTAAATGTCTTCTCTGTTTATTTCCATTGCCAGTTAGATCCTGTGAGTCCTTGAATGGTTTCAAGCATTCTGATACTGATGATAATTTGTCCTCTAATTACTATTTTACACTCTAAAAGGTGATTATTATGTTTTTCTGCTTTCTGTTGAGAGATGTACTTTTTAGTGCTTTTTTGAGATTATGGTATTTACAACTATGGCCTCAGTTTCTGTTCTAAACTAACTGTAGATTGAAGATTTTCACAAGTTAAGCAAGTTTATTTTACTTGATTCATAAGCAATTCCCATAATCAGTTTTGAGTTTTAAACACGTTAAATGTTAGGAGATACAGTGACTAAAATCAGTAGTAGTCACATAGCTAGGGATGAAAAGAGCTGTCTCTATGATTACCTGCATATTAAACTTTGCTGGAGATTTGAATGCGCAGCTCACCAAAGTCGGAAGACACTTGGAAGATTAGCAGTTTGGAGGAGTAGGAAGATGCCTAGTGGAGGTGGTTATAGACTGCACATATTTTAGCTATAGCAACAGAGATTTTTCTTCCTTTACTCCTACATTAAGTATTTTTCAAATATTCTCCAAATAAATGTCCTTGCAGCAATGGTGAACTTTTATTAAATAATTGAACATGAAGAAATTAATAACTTAGTATGCACATACCTATCTTAAAAGTTATTTTAACAGCAAACAAGAAACAGAAGAAAAACAAGCAAACACAAAGAAGCTGTTTCTGTATCTTAAGTAAAAATCATTAAATAAACAAAAGTATCATAGTGTATTTGTATACTACCATCATGTCCTATGCTTATTACTAACTGTGTATGCTGGAAAAAAAAAATGGCTTCTCTACCTGAGAACTGAAGCCAGTTCAATCTCTTAGCAAACACAGATTTCATTTAAAAGTCTGGTATACAGCAGTGACAGTGGATGTGAATGTGTGTAGGAGATGACTTTTATTTGCTCCATAACTTTCTCACATTTGCTGAAAGGGAAAATCTTAAAAGCTAGTAGGCTTTATTATCACTGTTCCTGGATCAAATTACACAGGAACAGCTTGCTTTCTATCAGTCCTCACTCTTGTGCTTGAAGAACTGATTTCTCTTGGATTTTCATTCCTTCTCATTCATGTCTTAAACTTTTAGGTAGATTCTGCAAAGTTCTGGTTTACTTCTGGGCCCCATCTAGTATTGACCAGCAGTAATTGAAGGGGACTTCTGGTGGTAGAAAGTGGTGGCAAAATTGGAATAACATAAAATGGTTTGAATACCAGTTTTAGTAGCATTGTGCTTCGTACTTAGAGCTACTTGAGAAAAATGAGCTTTTTAGATAAGGTAAACCTTTCTGTAGTGATACATAACTGAATAATAGAATTCAAATAAGATTGCCAAGATTATCCCAGTGCACAAAATAGCTGTAACTTTACTTGTGATGTGTCATTTGTAGGAAAGGTGTTACCCTCTGTTTACTCAAGGAGTATTTTAGATGCGAAGGCATATAGAATGTTTATTTTGTCATTCTTTCTAAAATTTGTTTCCAAATTTGAATGTGGAATGGTCTTAATTTAGAACAGTAAATACAAAAGCCTTGATCTTGAGTGCAAAAAAATAACTCAGCCTCCTCTCTTACCCATGCAGCATTGCTAGGTGGTCATCTTGATACCTATTTTATATTCTAACTTAATGGTAGCTCAACAGACTATCTAGATTCTATGATATTCTAGATTTGTGGTTTCAGATATTCTACATACTGTATATACTAGATATACTATAGAGACTACCAAATGATTTGGTTGAGTACATCTGAGTACATCCTGTTTTACCCTGGCTTAGAAGCAGTTCTTTAAATAGATAGTAAGACTGGCCTTTCCATTTTAAGGAGAAAAAAAAAAAAAATAAAGCACTATTGAACAGAAAAGACAACAAAATATTCATGATACGTTTGTCTGGGTATCTATAGGTGTTATAAATGTAATTTAATACAAAGTGCAGTTTGCAGTTTGTGTTTATAAAAATGCTACCCAATTAGCATATTTAAATGTAATGTGTCACCTTACATAGAAGTGATGAGAATATTGCAGGATACTTGTCTCTACTTAGAATGTGATGGGTGTTGTTCATTTATCCAGTGTATTCAAGGTGTGGAGGTTTGCTTTCTTGTGATTTTTGAGTTACATATTCTTCTGTAATGGGGAGAAAAAAAAAGGGGAAATTTTGATTCAGAATCTGAATTTGACAGCCTTCGCTTTCAATAGCCAGAGGCAGTCTTGAATTTTCTTCTTCGTTTTAAATGTTCCATAAGACAGGTGTGTCTTGTGATCTTTTGTTTTCCTAACATTTTTGCCAAGAATTTGGAGAAAACATTACACAGAATCAAATATCCCACTGCAAGACCCAGACACAGGGAGGATGGAGGAAATTGAGGCATCTGCAGCAAGTTAGTTTACCCCATGTGAAAGAAATCAGGCTTTGTATCGGGGTTGAGGGTAGGTTTTGTAGTAGCTTTGTTGGTAGAAAATAGGCATGGTACCTACATAGGTACAAAGCATTTCTATAGCAGGTTCCTGAACTAGGAACAAGAATAAAATTTTCCCTCCTGTAACAAGCTCTTGGAATTCCCAAAATTTGAATTTGACAATAAAATACTTCTCATACTTCTTGGAACCTGACCACTGACTGGTGTGTTAGTAGTTCTATTCAGCTATCTAACTTCATGTGGCTTCTCAGTACTAATTTTGAAGGTTAGGAGTTATGCTTCTACCAAACTGGCTGACCATTTCACAGTAACAGATATTTTTTTCCTCGGGAACTGAGTTCATAAGTCTGAATACCTTAGCACTGCAATTTACAAGTGGAAAAATAGAGTGTTTCCAGAATAATTTTTCATAGGAAAATACAACATTTACTTACATCCTAAGGATAACACTGAATATCACTATATATTTCAACCTTTTCTTATTGTGGAATGTAATAGTATTTCACATTTCTTGCAATCATATTGGATGGGACACATCTGTTAATGGATGATCCTAGTAGAAACGGCTGTATAGCATTGAATTTCTCAGCTTTAGTACTGCAGTTATTGTAGTAGTCTTTAAAGTCAGATTTTTTTTCTGTAAAATATAGTGTTTGCAAGTGGTTGAGCTTTGGGTTGATCGTGTAATGTCATTGGAAGCATACATTGTGGTTCCATATACTCAAAATATTTGTAAAAGAAAAAAAAAAAACACCTCACTGTTTCGCAGACTGATGATAATGTCTTGCTTGCTAGCAAGTGTAGACATGCTAACACTAATCTTTGGATGAAGTGGTATGCTCCTGATGCCAGCTGGGAGGTTATCATCATTATATTGTGGAAGGTATTCATCACAAAATAACTTGAGTAATTTTCTCAGCTATGCTATAGCATTCTCATAATGTGGTCACTTCATCTTGTTGGGGAGAAATTATCCCCCTTGTTTGACATTGACACAATGGTAAAGTTGTTAGTGTGTCATCTTTGCTTCCTTGAATGATCTTCTGTTTGCTTAGGTAGTTCATGATGTGTCCTCAAAGAGATGGTGCTCTGATGCCAGCAGAAAAGCTTCTGCTGTCAGCATTTACTGTCTTACTGTTAAAAGGAATGCTGATGCAGCATTCATGCTGTATATTCTGAAATAAAAATACATGCAAAGCTAAATGGGAAATTTGAGAATAGCAGAAATCCTAGTGAAAGTGCAGCTCACCAGGAAGTTGTAGATTTCAGTCCACTTTGTGCTCCTGTTCCAGTAGGTTTTAAAATAATTTTAAGAGAAACTAATGTTTTTGCCTCTCCTGAAAAAGTAATAGAGCATGGACTAAAGCATATGGGCAGGAAAGACTTCTCTGATCTTGTAGTATTTTTGCGTGAAAAGGTGGGAAGGAAAAGCTGAAGTGTAAGAATCAACAATGAAAACTGAAGAATTCACATGATGCATTCCCTATTTTCTTACCATTGAGATGATAAATGAATAAAAGGGTTGCTGGACAATATTGTGGACAATATTCAGACACCTGTTTCAAATAAGGAAATGGTTTGTTGTTAAAATCAGAAAGATCAACATGGTGGAAGGGTGATACAGGAGTGTAGTAGCAAAAGGGACCAGCACAAATGGAATGATGTTATGAAGGAAAAGGTCTCACCCATCTCTGAAGATCTAGGTTTGCCAGGAAAAGTCCATAAAGGAGGGATCTCCAAGCAGAGATCCCAGTGGTAGTCAGCCCTTAAATGAGATTTAAGAGGTGCAGCAAAGCTCCATCCCTTCTGGTCACACAGCCGATTTGTGTTTACCCATGCTCCCAGGGCTGACCGGGTCCTTTCCCCAGGTGCTCAATCAGTAGTTCAGGCTGTGACACAAAAGTTACCGTGCATTTGTATATAAATTACTGATTTCTAAAAATGTGTAAAGTTCTCCATTAATTTATCAACCATGGAATTTTGTCTGTTTTCAGAGAGGTAGTGACAGTAGGCATTATTTCCTTCAAGATTTAAGATGGAGGAAAAACAGGGCTTTTGCTATGAAAACGAAGTGGTGAATCTCAATGGATAGCAAAAAATACTTATTCTACATTAGCTAAGCATGTGTGCTGGCTCTTTTCTGCATATGTGGCGTAATCAAGGGTATTTTGAATACATTTCAGAGGTTATTTATTTGAGTACCTTTCAGACAATGCCACTTCTTACAATGCAGTTTGCTTAGTATGAAGCATTAATGCATCATTCTACTCCAAGACTTGTTTGTAAGGTATAATGTAAGATCTTGGTTCTTTGTCTTCCATTTTAGCTAGCAGTAGGCTTGCTAATTTAGATATTGTAATGAATGAGTCATAACCTTTGTATAATAGTACAGGAACTATAATTGTCATTTTATTATATCCACTGATGTATTTTTTGTATCAGAAATGGAGTTCAAGTTGGGGAGAAATCATTTACACATTTGTATACAACAGGGAAAAAAATAATCTGAACTCTTGTTAGGTTTTGTGAAATAATTGGTATAATTGGTTAAACAATTTCTCTGCAAGATTCAGAGCTCAGGTATATAGATTTTCCTTATGTCTTTTCACCAGATAATCTATAGCTCTTCTTTCAGTTACTAAAATTCAGGTATTTAGCATAGTTTCATGTAACAGCCAGTTTTAAACTAGAGGAAATCTGATCAGTAAGTATCTGTCAGATGTATTATATCCTACTCCTGTATTTTCTTCTAATATATTTTTATTTATTTGTTGTTTGGACCTTTAGACTGGCAAATTGCTGAGTGGTGAATTTTAAAATACTTCAATTGTAGATCTCAGACTGAGAGGCTTTTCGTAAAGAGAACATTTTTCCCTCTATCACATAAAAGAGTCAAAGAATTTTCTTACTTCCAAACCTAGCAATCTTCTATTCTAATCTCCTAAGTCTTGTAGGTGCCAACAGAAAAATTGCTGTGCTTGTAAGTACATCAAGGCCTTCACAAATAGCATATATTCAACTGAAAGGTGGAGTCTATAATTCTCTTTTGGTTAGGACTAATGATGTAGGAAACAGTATTTGTCATAGTCATCTCACTATTGAACACCAGCAAAATGAATAAGCAGTACCTGGAAGGCAGCAAATATTCTAGAAAGTGACTTCTATTTTTTTTTATTGGTTTGTTTTGTGTGTGTGTGTTATTTGTTTGTTTTCACCCCTCTGTACTGCAGGGCTCCTCTTGCTGCTTAATTGTTTCCTGGTATTCTGATGGATAATTATTCTCTCATATCCCATAGGATTTGATGTTTCATTTATTTTTATTGTGAACTACCAGAGACTTAACTATCCAAAGGCAATTTCTAAATACATCTTTGCCTTTAGACACGTGCATAAGATCTAGGTGTGTGAGGATTTTCGGGCAAAATGTTAAGATGAGATAACAACAAAGCAGACTGTTTTATTATATAATGACCATACGAATAAAAAAATGCTATGTTGTTGCAAGAAATAGAACTAAATTTTTTTTGTCTTGGCTAGACAGGTATAGCAGTCACTGTTTAGCAAATCAAGCATTATAATTCCTCTGTTGAGAAAGAAGTCTGGGTGGGACATGTAAGACTTGAACCAAAATGTCCACATTTTGTCATGCAAACACACATGTCATGCAAATAAAGATCAGAGGAGACAAAAAGAATGATTAGAAGCCATAGAGAATTCTGAAATAGCTAGGTTTTCTTTTTCTTTTCCATAAGTTGGAAGCTCTGGTCTGATGGTGGCATTATTTCCCCCTCTCAGTTTCCCCCTCTCAAAGCCGCATGCCACTCTGAAACCACTGCATTTCCAGTTAGATTAGAACAGCAAGGCTTTCAGGGGTTGACTTCATGGAATCATGGAGTAGCTGGGCAGGAAATCAGACTTGAGAAGCATTTTTGCTTCATATACTTAGATGAATAAAATCAAGGGATGAGAAAGAAGCAGGAGCGAGGATTTTAAACTACATCCCATTTCCTTGGAGATGGAGGTTAGAATGAAAGGGAGGAAGAAGGGGGGAAAGTAAACCCTTAAGTTCATATTTTAAGTTATATCTTCTTGCCACTCCTACATGGGTTTCTATGGAAACAGAAGTAGAAACTGGGCCATCAGCAGCCAAGAATCCATTTACACTTTAAATTTACTGCTTGAGCAGCCATGCAGTTTTCTTGTCCAAATTAAATCATGATGGAGTAACACATACTAAATAAATTGGGGGTAAAATGAAAGCACCAAATATTAAATATCCTTCCATTTTAGATATTTGCACAATCCAAAAATATATGTATATAACCTTTTTTTTTTTTTTTTTAAGGACCCTGAAATAACAGGTTTGATCATATTTTAAAATAAGGTAGTTACTATGGCTTTAGAAATACACATTTGAAGTCAATTAAATAATTCTGTTATATTATTCAGGTAATTATGTTATCTACTTTAATTAGGAATGTAGCTTACTCTCCTGGGCAGTTTATTGGGTTTTGTGCTTTGGAAGCAGAAAAGACTGATGTCACAATATCCTTCTGCTCATTGTCTAATACATCTAATGGTGAAATTCTCAGGCAGTAACACAGCTTGTGGATGTTCTATCAGTATCACTTCTGACATTTATGTGTGTTTTATTAGAAGATAAAATTGGTTATGTTGCTTAGGATAAAATATCGACATCTTTGCCACTATTAGAAACTATATTAAAGTTATTAAGCTTTTGCTGAAAAATTGTTTAAGTTGATGTTTTCTGTTTGATTTGGTTGTACCCTTACTGATGATTGTATTCTATTTTTTAAATTCTGGAGAGATTTTACTAGAAAAATAGTAGTGTGCTCAAGCTTTTAAGACTTAAAAAAAAAAGCCCCAATTATATGTGTGTGTATATATATATATATATATATATATATATATATATATCTTATTCTGCTGTCGGTTGCAACTGCACTTGTTTCCTTATCTGGCCTTTATAAATCTGGTGGGAGTCCCACTTTTTTTTTTTTATTTTCCCCCTTCAAAGCTAATAAATTTGAGCTGTAGGTAGACCTGGTTAAAAGATGGTGAGCAATGAATGGGAAAAGTAGTCTTGACTGAACAATGGGTCTGTAAAAAGCTATGGAAGAGAGGAAAGGACTAGATGGGAGCAGTGATAGTGTAGGAACTATATGGTGGGAAAAAGTTGGAAGGGGAGAGGAAGAAGCAGGGTGGAGGAGAAAGAATAGGTAAAGAGAAAATGGGATGGATCGTGGGGGAGACCATGGGGATAGAAGAGACAAACTGTCCAAGAGACTGGAAAAAAAAAGGAATTAGGAATGGACTTATAACGCAATGAGACTGAGGATAAACTGAGAAGACTGAAACTTGCAAGGAATGTAAGCTAAGCACATGCTAACAAGTTTGAGAATTGAAGATTTTTCAACAATGTGATGCTATGATAAGAAACTGTCCTGGGATGAAGACAGATACAAAGCATCAAGACTATGAAATGCTGAAGAAATATTTTGTGTTTATTTGAGAACTCTTCTGGTATATTGTCATATTTTCCCAAGTGAAAACTCACATCCAAGTACGACTGCCCAACCCTGGGGCAGATATTTGCACAGGAGATGTAAAGGGGACAACAACACTGTGGGCCTCATCATTGTGGCAAAAGAGGAGAATTTACTTTGTCTGTGTGAAGCTCATTTTCTTTCATAATCAAATTATTGTTTTCATGTGGTTGATGCCTCTGGGTACGGCTGAGATCAGCTGAATATGCCAGCCACAAACATAACGAGTACTGGCAATCAGAGCAACTGTTTTCTCAGAGCATGACATGCAAAAAAAATGTGTTCCTCCATTTTCTCCTTCCTTGTGGTGAGGGATAAACACCTGTGTCAAGACCGTAAAAACGAGCTGCTGCTGCATGTGTTTTGTGGTGGTTCGCAAAGCATATTTTTTCCCAAATGATAACACCACTTGATAGCAATTGTTTGTGTTGTCTTGTGGAGTGTTTCATGAATATTCCTTACAGATTGCTTATGACTGTGAAAATTAGGGTCTTGTCCCTGTACCTTATTAAGAAATAGGAATTTGAAATATTGGTGATAAGTGGGCGGTTGGACTGGATGATCTTTAAGTTCTTTTCCAACCTTGATTTTATGATCCTGGAGCAGAGAAGTGAGGAAGGAAGGGTGGCAAAGATGAGCCAATACAAACCGACTGCAAACCCCGTTCCCCATCCCTCCTGTAACATTCAGAAGGGGAGGCAGAGAAGTCAGGAGTGAAGAAGTGAAGCTGTATCTGGGAAGGAGAGATGGGGGAAAGTGCTTTTTTTCTTCTTTAGTTAGCAGTAAATTATGTTAATTTTCCACAGGTCAAGTCTGTTTTGCCTGTGACTAATCTGCAAGTGATCTCTCTGTCCTTATCTCAACCCACAAACTTTTTCATCTTATTTTCCCCCATTTTCCTGTTAAGGAAGGGTGGGAGAGTGATTGGGTGGATATCCCATCCAAGGGCAGCCCACTCCAATGGGGGACTTCATGTGAGATTTTGATAGTGCATTAGGGAGAAAGGAATAAATTGGATATATCTGAGAATGTGTATACATCTGCAATGCAAGAAGATGCCAGTAGCATTATTAAAGACGCCAAATGTCAACACCTACTTGGAAAGGCTAATTAATGTGGGAGGAAAAAAAGCACTGACCAGTGAAAATAAGGCCAAGAAAGTGAAAAGAAGTAGATCTGTGTAATAGTTCTGCTGTTACTAAAAATGAGAGGGAACAGCCAGAAGGACTTGCTGTGTTGAAGGAAAGAAAGACAAATCCACAGAAATTTAATAAATAAATAAATAATGAAATCTGTCCAGGAACAGAGTCACGACAACGTAAAAATGTTTTGAGGGATGAAATGTGAGGATGCCTTCACAGAATATTATAGAAATACTACCGATGTTAGGTATCTTTGTCAGTGGGGATCCATAAAAAGGATAGAATTAAGATAAAATCAAGGCAACAATGCTGATAGCAAAGTAAAAGAATACAAACTTGTGTTTGAGGAATGAAAAAGAGTCAATTTATTGTTGCAATTGCTGGAACAGTACAGACAGATTCTTGCTGTAAAGGTATGCCAGGGTATGAAAAAATGTCCCAAGTAATTGCTGCTCAGGTCAACTTCGAAATTATTTTAAAGAAGTAATTCAGAATCTTGATAGGTTCTGAAAACAGTCTTAAGGGAATGATGGGACTCCTGGAATATTTGATTCAACTGAGGTATTTGTAGATAGCAGCTTTCAGGGGAGAGGACTGAACATCATCGATATATAGCTGTGGAATTGTCTATCATGAAGACAAAGTTAGCAAAGAAGGTTTGAAGAAGGTTGGAAGTGCATACATACACTGAAATCAGGTTTGTAAAAATGCAGCAAAGAAAAACATTTGTGAATGTCATGAAAAGGATGTAGAAGTAAATAAGTATTTTAGTAAACTTCTAAAGCAGTTAGAAGAAAGTGCAATATTTTTATACATTCTATATTGTAATAAAGGAATTGGGAAACCTGATATGGGACACCAACCAGAATTAAATGAACAGCAATTGAGGTGGGCTTGTCTTGGCTAGAAGTCCATCTAGCCATTCCCTGCCCCCCCCATCCTCAGAAAATAAGACGAAAAAGTTTGTGGGTCAAGGTAGAGACAGGCAGATCACTTTGTAATTGCATAACAGTCTCAACTTTAGGCAAAAAAAATATGAAGAACAATAGCACTGATGAGGCTACTGTTCACCCCTGTACATGTTCACGTTCTTATGGGTGTTGGTAGGATTAGGAAATAAAAATCCATGGAAACTGTGATTATAAGGGACTTGCAAATGCCAAATTCATGGATTTTGAGTGCTGATTAAGGGTCTTGGGGAAAAGCTGGTCTGATAGAGTAGTTTTGAATGTGAGTGAGTTTGTGGGCTGTACCAGTTTGTCACATTGCAAAACAGATAAAAAGCAAGATTTTATTTCAAAAGACTGCAGCTTCACTTGCATGATTAAGCTCTTTAAAGAGGATACAAGAGGAAGTAGAGAATATGCAATGATTTGAAAGGAAGCTGAAAAGTAAGGAAAGATAAAAGGAATGCAGGAAGAGTCCTGTATAATTTGCATTTTCTAAGGCCTATTTAAGCAAATAGCAGAAAAAAATCATTCTTATTAACATTTGGGACACGTATAGTATGTTCATGCCTCCCTCGACATGGAACACTGCATCTTTTTAGGCCCAGGAACAAAAAACAATGCTTTTCCTCAGCTCTCAATAACATTCATGTTGTGCATGTGGGTGATTGGGTACGTATTGAAAATGCATCTCAGTGAGCAACTACAGAGCTGGAAAGCAGTATTTCTGTAGCTTGTATTTCTCAGGAGTCCAGGTATACTACAGGGTAACATCCATGTTCAAAAAGACAAAACATGAGGTGAGGTGACTATAGGCCAACAGATTTCCCAACAGTCAATTCTTTATGAAGTTTTAAACTATTTCTGTAATAAAACAATAGGTAGGTAACAGAATGTAAAAGGAAAGTGGCATAAATGGCAATGTGTTTATTTCAAGCTGGTTTCTAAAAATAATGGGAGGAGGAGATTAGCTGATTTCTTGAACAGGAGTAATGCAGAAGAGTTGATCTGTATAGATTTAAAACATTTACCATTCCGTAGGGAACTATTAGTGAAGGTTGAAAAAGTGAGAAACAAGTTAGTTAGGAAGATGGCTAACAAGTCGACTGCACAAAACTGTGAACAGTTTTTGGAATGAAAAGATTATTAAGGATCTGTACATTGGTAATCATTTTGTACAGTCATTGGAAGATATTCTTAGATGTTTGCTCATCAATTTTGGGTAATGCAAAACTGAGAGAGCCTGCTGAGACATGCAGAACATACAGAGAAGTTGTGAACTAAATTAGATTTGAAAAAGTAATAGAGCCATAGTCACAGTTGTGCAGAATGCTAACAACTATAAGGTGGGGGCAATAAAGAGGCTCAAGAGCTGGGGATATCAGCCTGTGAAAGCCGGCTGCAGCTGCAGAAAGTGTACAGCACAAAAAGGTTAACGCAGTTCTAGGAAGCTCTTCATGAGAAGCTCAGCTTAAGCTGGGAAGTGGCAGTTTTGTTTAATAACAGGTTGGCATCTGCCCTGCCTAATATCTTCTTTTGCTTAGCCTGAATCCTGTGAAAAGGCATATGAGTTGCCTTGCTCTGTCCCACAAACGAAGTATTTTAACTTAATTTATACTTTCTATTTAAGCAACACTAATACCACAGACTCTGAGCACTGCTGCATGCTCAAGAGTGCTTTTAGGTCCTGATGAAAGCCAGGGCCTTCATGCAGTCTAGAACTCAATAACTGACTGGTTAGTTTTTTTTATCATCTGCTTACCTTTCAGCAGTAAAGGTGGGGAGTTTCAAGTGTGTTCTCTTCTAATTTAGGGAGAAATTGAACTGCTGTTTAGGGATGAAAAGAAGTGCTTTCGTATTAAAGCACAAATCTCTTGTCAGTGCTAAATGTCCTCCATTCCCTTAGGTTCTCTGGTATTAGTCTGACCACTTTCTTTCTCTTGCTATGTTTATTTTGAACCTTCAGAAAGCTAATCTCTGACCGAGAATGGTTTTCTGCTGTGGTGGTTTGCCTTTTTCCTACTCAGCTTGTGTTTCATTTCCATTGTGAGACGCTACGCTTCCTTTCAAGTTACTAAAAGACATGATTCATTCTTTTTCCTCTGTTTTTTAACTAAGTTCTACTTCATGAATTTACCTTGTGTTTTTATAATCTTTTGCAAGGAACTTTCCAAAGGGCTTTGGAAATCTAAGAAAACTGTCAGGGAGTTTCAACTATCTATGTTTCGCTCTCCTGGCACACTCCTGAATTAGAGTAGACACATGCTAGGATTTGTCTTTGAATTTTCGTTTCCTAGTGTGCAGTGGTTTTACAGGTTTATTCTTAATTATTTTTAGAAGACCATTTGTCATAAGTCAACTGAAGTGAACTGTAAGCTTGCACAAAGTTAAAGAAGATGCTGGTTTCCTGCTTCTAGAATGGAGCTAGATTTTAATATATGCATATCTTTATTAGTCATTCAAAAATATACATAAATTCTATCATAGTGGAGTTAACTAGTTGATCTCCTTGCTAGAAATGCTAAATGCAGTATATATTATAATTGAGAAAATGCAGATTAAACAAATTTGTGCCTGCATTTCAACACAAATGTGAATACTCATCTTTGCATCACAACAGAAACATATTTTTGTTATCTGTTTTTAGACATATAGTCTTTTACCTTTTTTTTTCTAAGCGAAAATAAAAACAATGATATGAGACATGGGAACATTAATTTGATTCAATCTGCTAAACAATTTCAATGGATTTAATTGCACCCTTGTTCTTCTGAACACATTAAGACATATGTTCACAAATTAATTGAATATAGCTTCTAGTCTTGGCAAAAATCCAATATGCTGTTAAGTCAACAACAGTATTCTTAAGAATTATTTCAGTTGTAGAGTGTTAAATGCCATCTTCCTTGTTTTTAATTTTGAAAATCCTGTCACAAATTGAACTATAGGCTTATAAAAAGCTAACTAAATTTTTGAAATGGATTGCCATTTGCCAGTAAGCTTTCTGATCGAAATGCAATTGTTTTGGCATTTGTGTATTTTGGCTACAGATTTAATGTTGTAGCTCCTTTGGGATGTTTCTATTTGCTTGCTGTATGTTACTCCTGTAGCCTCAAATTGTTCCTTCAATTTCTAATTTTATGTATTTAAGCCTCATAATATTTCTTATTCACTTGGCCTAATTGCAAAAAGATGGATTTAATATACACTTATTCTAGCCTTCCAGTCAAGTAAGGATGGAGCAGTTTTTATCTAAAGAAGGCAAAGGAGATGCTCATTCATTTTCAATGACCTTGTCTAAAACACCTCCTGGGAAGTTAAAAGAAAAAAAGTTGAACATACTGTGTAGGCTTAATAATATTCAAAGAAATAAATGTTTACTTTTGTTTTTTTCTTATCTTTTCTCTTGTCACTTTGGGAGATGAGGATTAGAGCTTTGGAAAACCTCTTCCTTCAAAGGTGATGTCCTATTTAAGTTCCTTTTTTCCCATCAGATCTTACGCTTAAGGGAGTATAGGAATTTTGCTTTATGTCTTACTATAGTATAGCATTATAGTATACTACAGTGTCTTCTAGGATTGGTGCAGTCTGCTAAGACTGATGGCATTCTGAAGAGCCTGGAGTAAAACAGGGATGATAAATATTTGCATGTAATGCAGAAATTTTAAAGATTCCTTGTATTTCCCAGCAGGCTAATTATGGGACCTTTTCTTCCTCTGCAGTTAGGAAGCATGTAGGATCAAGGGGAATCACTGAGCAAAAACTAGTCTACATGCATATTAAAACTGTGTGTGGGGAAAAAAAAAGTCTAACGCATAACTCTATTATGTGTATTCTTGAAAGGGAGTAGATAGAATTAACTGTTTCCTGTTTTTGAGAGGGGATCAACATTTGAATATGAAGGCACATATTCAATTCAATTCATATTAATTCAATTCAGTGATGACAGGCTCTAATCCAAAAGGCAGTAAAAATGTATTTTTTTGTGCTGTGTGTATGTTAAGGAGATATCTAGTCTTAATCTCTTGCCCAAAGGATGAAACTATACCTAATGGCATATGGAGTGCTAGGCATGAACTTCAACTAACAGCCTTGAAGGAGGGTTTGAAGATCAGGCTCTAAAGTATGTTGATGTGTTACACTAGAAGTAACATAGCAGAACTTCAAAGTAGCTTTTATGAGGGAAAAAGGATGTAGTGTAATATACTAATAAGTCTACTTACTAGGAAATTAAAAGGATGCTGAAGCCGAAGTTGTACTGCTCATTGTTTCTATATGATCTCTTCTGCTTCTCAGTTTTTCCTTAATAACTAACCTTTCTTTTTCTCTTCCTATGAGAAGTTTATATATTATGTAAGTAGAAGCAGCAGTTTACGCTGTTTGGTACAGACGAAATATTGAATATGGTGTCCATTTTTTAACGTAGCTTCAGATTGATGGGATTTTACAGTCATTTTTATTTTCCCTGGAGCCTGAGCAAGAGGAAAATAGAGAAGAATACGTAAGCACTCTGTTTTCCTTAGTACTTTAGAATATGCCTTAGAGGTATCCTTTCTTTTCTCATCATTGTCCTTTCATGATCCATTGCCAAAGCCTGCATCTGTTTTGGTTATCAGTAAGACAGGATTGCAGTAAGGAATGATTAGCAGAATATTTCTGCATTGTCATAAAACCTCAGCTAATCTCAGAAGGCTTAAAGGTATAAATCTGAAGTATCCATGATAAGGTTGCAAAGGAGAAACAGGTATTGGAGCCTCTCATTCATTGTTGCTTTGAATTTAAGCCTAGAAATTTCAGTAAAATATTACTGCAGCTTTTGATCCTCTGCCTCATTTTCCTGCAGATCATTCCATGGATGTATTTTAGAGATCCAAAGAGATCGTTTTTGTAAACAGTTGTATTAATAATACAACCAAGCATGGAATTAAAGGAATTGAGCCAATATGAGGGTTGTCTGTGTGATAAAGTTCCTGAGTTCTCTGAGCCAGAATATTTTCCAGATGAAAAGAATCTTCTAGAATTTTAGCTGAAAGACATCTGCATGCTGTTTCTTCCATCATCAGCAGCTGCAGTCTCTCTTTATGCTGTGCTGGTTTGCATCTGTCCTGTCCTAGTACTGCTTTACATGATGATTCATTAAAAACTACTTAAAACAACAAAGAATAACGTACGTTTGGAGAGGAATATACATATTCTTCATTCTTGTCCGAAATGTGACCTTTCTCTACCACACTGATACCAACTATTTCTCTTGTTCTACGCTGTCTACATTCTGATTTAAAAATCTTCAAATTCATTTTTCAGAGATGAACATACTGTACAAGTTGTACTTGTCGTTGCATTGCAGTGTTAAAGCCAGAGATGGATCTCTGAGTTGTTTTTTTTTTAGTATGGGATAGAGATCTGACCGACTGATTTCTTTCATGATTGGCTAGGTATGTGAGAATTAGGTAACTATACTTTGACAGGACTAATTAGAATTAGATAAATATAAAAATAAGCCATAGCTACTATGTTACGTACAGCCTGCATGTTTTGCCTCACTTTTAAAGAAAATCGATATTTTAAATCTTGTCCAGATGCAGCATTATCTATTAAGCATCTAAAGAATTCTGCATTGAACACACTTTAATAAATCATAAGAATTAATAATTTACAGTAGAATATACATAAAACATGATTTGGCTTTTTCTCAGCTGTATGTCAGTCAGTACTTCCGTGTTGTGTAACATCCATCTTCAGCCTTAGAATTTAGCTTAGCTCATCAGCAAAAGCAAAACAGGAATAAAATAAATAAAAAGAGTTCCATGCAGATGAACTGCATCAGTCTTTGCTCTTCAGATTTTCTAATGAATAACAAAGGATTAAGTGGGGAAGGTCACTGGGAAAAAAATATGAAATTTTCTTTATTTTTGTTAAACAAAGATATGAATATACTAGAAAACAACTTTTTAGATAAATAATGCTGCCAGTATACAGAATGTATTATTGCCTGGCTTTGTGCCAGAAAGTTAATGGAATTAAATGCATAACTAGATTTTGAACTAAGCTAGATTTAATTTATGTCCATTAATATTAGAAAATTTAACTGTGCTAAAATGGTGACCTGGAAATCTAATACTTTGAAGTGTAAATTCAATTTTGGAAAGACCATTTAATGGAAGGTCTACGTAGGTAGGGCCAAGTGCTTAATATAATCTACAAATGTACTATTTTGGGGCACTATTCTCATGATAAGTTTTTAATTTCTGGCTTCAAAACAGTATTGAAACCCCTCTATTTGTTGCTTAGAATAGACCATCTTACAATTTCATTTCGGTCATAGGGTAATCAGAAAGTCTCGTGATGTATGCTTTTCTTTAGTCACTGAGCCAAGCTTTCCATTTGTAAGAGCTATGTCCTAAAGTTGGCAGGGAACCAGGAGTTAAAGTGCCTCCCAACACCACCTCTCCCTTACTCTTAGGTATTTTGCATTTTCAGCATAAGCCTCTCAGGAAAGTTAAGGTTAGGTTCAAAAATAATGATAGTAGTAATAGTAATAAACGCCTCAGCTACAAAATCCCAAAACAACTTTCAAACTCATTTCAAATGTGTACTGATAGATTCCAAGTTTCTGTTTTTACCAGCCACGTCACATCTTATCTTATTGGTGAAATTCAGTTAAAGGATAATGTTTCTGGTTAAGGGCAGAATATAATGAATTATAGAATCTTGTGTATTTAACAGAATCGCAGAATGGCTTAGGTTGGAGGGACCTTGAAACCCACCCAGTTCCAACCCCCCTGCCACAAAGAACTGTGTCTTGGATTCAGAAAAGTCTAACCAAATCTTCATCTAGTTACTACTTCCAACAAGTAATGTTTTTACTGCCTTAATTTCCTATGGGAAAAATGCTCATTAAAACTTCATTTAATTTGGCATTAACAATATCTTTAGTTCCTCCATATGGTTCATGTGATTTCTCCTGCACATCTGCATTCTTTTTCCCAGTTTTCCTCCATTCACTTGCTTCCCTAATTTTTATGTCACTTAAGTCTCTCCTGTTATGTTAACGAGCGCCAGGCAACAGTAGGTAGCGTGTTTTGTAGATCCAGAAGCAGTAAAATGTACGCATTGGAAAGACTTTTCTTTGTGAATGTTCTATAACATTTGTCATGCGTACCTGTGTCTTCAGAGGTCTAGGAAATTAACCTTATGTTACAAGAGTATGTTTGGCTAATAAGTCTGCTGTTAGCTAGGAGAAATTATTATACTCTAACTTTCAGATTTTTTTGCAGAAAGTGTCTTTCTGCACCTCCCATCAAAATTTTGGCTGGTCTGAGATGTTTTAGATTCTGCATGCAAAAAGAGAATCTACTTTTTATTATATCTAGCTAACAATGCCTATTTCGTTTGTTTTGTTTTTAATCTGTGCTCTTTCACTACCATGTTTTGCTTTTATTTAAGCATCTTTGTTGAAATTGACTTAGATCACATCACATTGTAATCGAATTTCATAGAGACTGAGAGAAACTGAATGAATAAACTGCAATATGAGTGGTAAAATGTGTAATTATTCTGCTTATGCTTATATAAGAAAATAGCCAGAGTTTGTTGGTAAATGAAAAATAGTTATCATAATCTTACCATTAAGTTGATGTTCTGGTTTTTGTTTTCATATGCATTTAAAATAACAGCTCATTTGTTTTAGCTGTTTGTAAACATTGAAGAGATTTTGCTAGCTAACTGCATTGCAAGATTTTGTGTTGAAGGGAAAAAGATGTTTACTGATTTGTCTAATAACTACCTTTCCTGTTTCAGAATATCTCAATTTCCGCATCTAGTACTGTAATATGGTAGCTAACACCAACCCTGGGGGTGTTCAAGGAAAGGCTGGATGTTGTGTTGAGGGACATGGTTTAGTGGGAGCTATTGGGAATAGGTGAACGGTTGGACTGGATGATCTTTTAGGTCTTTTCCAACCTTGGTGATTCTATGATTCTATGATTCTAACATTACAAGGAAGATTTTTAAAAAGGTTGGTTGCTGTCTTTCTATATCAGTTATATACTGGGCTTCCTAGGTTTGATTTTCTTTGAAAACTGCTGTCAAGGCTTTGGCCACTGATATCAGGAAACTGGGAAAATTAATCTTGCACCAATCTGAATACTTACGCAGTCATTTCTTCCTTTCCCTTCCCATATCTGCATCCCAGGCATATCTTCCCACCTCTGTTCCTCAAACCTGAGGTAAACCTGAGATGAACATAACTTCCTTGTATACCTTCTCACATACCTGTTGAGATACAGGATAAGAATTTTGTAATGAAATGTTATGTTTAATGCAAAAAATACCCCAAAAAAGTGTTTTCATTTTAGCATTTTCTTCAACTAGATGTAAATTTTCTATTTCTCTATATACCCCACTTAACTGGAGTAAAGATTTAGAATACACAGCATGTTACTATCCCTGCAATAAAGGGAGAAAAGTTTCATAGATACTCAATTGGGTTAATTCATGATGATACATAGCAATTTTAAATTGAACCTCATTTGCCAGCAGATTTTGACTGTGGACTTCACTTCTTTGAAGAGATGCAGTTGTCAGAGAGATTTAAAATAAATTGCTTTATCACTTCACTTTTTTTTTTTTTTTTTTTTTTTTTAAACTGACTTCTTCAGGGGCAAGTTTTACATTTTCCATATCTACCTGCTCAGCTGTTTATTGCTACCCAACCTCTTCCTCATTTTTTAAAACTATGGTTAATATCTTGCAAATCTAACAGAGCCAAAAATCATTAGATCTAATCATTAATAATAAGATCTAGTCATTAGTCTTAAAATCATTTTTCCTGTTTTTTTTTTTTTTTTTAAAAAAAAAAGATAGTAGTTGGTTTGATGGTACAGATCCAAAGTAGTCCTTTCATTTGGATAGAAAGATAGGATGAGCCTCATCTTGGCAGCAACCTCTTGGCACCCTTGTGTGCATACTTGTTGGGGCTGACATGTAGTAGGTGCAAAGGAGAGAGCAGTTACTCCTCCAGCCACTGAATATTTTGCTTCTTGTAGAGCAGTCTTGCTAAAGAAAATTTATCTTGTAGTGGAAGTATTCTTATGATGAAAGTGCTTTAGTGAACAGAGACATGAAAACATGGAGACTCAGTTTGTTAAATGTATAAAGTACTAGTATCTTGAACAGCCAAGATCCCTGTTTTCTTAATCTTCTTCCTAGTAAGAAGAATATTCACAGAAGGTTTTCAACTTCCCCTTTGATAGTCACCTTCAGTGTTTCATAATTGTTGCTGACATGTTCTTCAAAGAATGCACTAAGTCAAAGTAACTGAGAAGTGTTTAGAATATTTCATCAGCAACAAGTGTATTTGACTAAAATTTTCTTTCCGAGTGAGGAGTTTCAGTTATTTGGTTTTTTTTTTTTTTCTTCTTCTCTGGGACAGGGTGGAAGATGAAGGGGAAAGGGAGAGAAGATGATAAAGTGATTATTGTTATATCAAAAATGTAAAGACGATATTGATCAATTAAAAAAATTAAAAAAAGAAAACAGGTGCTTCACACAGAAAAACACATGCGCATGCTTCTACAGGAAAGTATATCAATTTGTTTTTAAGAAGCAATTCATTCAAGACCAATGTATCCTTGCTTGGACATTTTCTTTTCAGAAAGAAAGAAAAAAAAAGAAGATGAGATGTAACTCCTTCCACTTTTTTCCAAGATCCTCTCACCCCTAAAATTCTGAATTATGAGCCATAGGTTAATTAGAGAATCCTAGTCCTCAAAACTATTTGAGAAAAATTTACGGAAGTACTTTGACACGAAATCCTAGTTCTTATTTGTATCAATTGCTGACCATTCATGAAACAGCAAAGTTGTGGGGTTTTTTTTTTGTTGTTTCGGTTTTTTTTTCATGATGTTTAACTAATAACATTTAGAATTCTACAACCTTCTTCAACCTTTCTTTTTATGAAAAAAATATCAGCTGTACCAATTATGAATAGATTTTATTTTTCCCAATAGAGTAAAACAAAGCGTTTCTAGACAGATCTAACAGTGAAGCTCAATGTCTGGATCATCTTTCCACCCATTCTCTTCCATCTCCAACAGTTATTCTGGATCTGACTGTTGATATTATAGGGTAATTTATGCAGTTTATTCTTATGCTTTTGTGTTAGGATAATTTGTTAAGCCACGATTGCATAAATTTAGTTAGCTGAAGTGCAAACGTAGCAAAAGAGAAGTATTTGTGTTCGTGATGACTTGGAATTTTCTATCGTGTTTAGGATATATGCAAAAAAAAATTTGGGTCATTTAATATTTATTTGCCTTTTTATCTTCATTAGTAGCATTTTTATAGGTAACTTAGAAACTCTTAGAATAAAGTTCAGAAAAAAATACTTTTTTTTTTTTTTTTGGCTGCATCCTTAGATCTGTAGTAATTTCTTTTATTACGTGCTTTATTTCTAAGACTGCCTAGTAGTTATTCCCAAATTCACCAAATGTGACTATTGTAGACTACTTTTTTGTACAAATGATATTTTCCTTGCTCTCATAACCTCTCTTCTGATTTTCATAGCAAAATGGATAAGTCTTTGGGTTGGTTTTTCACTGTTTCTTAAGTACTGTGTGTTCATGCATGTAAACACTACCCCTTTTTAGTTTTTTTTAGAGCCACTGTTTTTGACACAGGAGAGATAATGCAGTCAATGATGCCTTCAAATAAGTTGTCATTCATATCTCTGTTTGGTTCTTCCTTCATTCCTTTTGTATCCTAGTTGCACGTAGTGGGTTGCAGGCAGAAAGTAAATTTTGTTAAAAATCACTTATTTTAAATTTTGCATTCCTTTCAGTGAGTATTGCTGATATGTGAGAAAACAAACAGTGTTCTTCCTTATCAGGTGAACATAGTTCATCACTTTTAATGGCTCTTTGCCAAAGTAAATCCATGTATCTTTGTTTAATACAAGTTTCAGAAAATATGCAGATAGGATCCTGTTATCACCAAATTCATTGTGCGATCAGCTTCACACGTTCATTAATTTTTCCATTTAATTTTATGTTTTACTTGTTCTTAGGTGTTTGGTAATATTCAGATAATCAAATGAAGTAACAATACATTGTTTCATAATACATTGCCGCCTTCATTCTCTTTATCTCAGAAACATAAAATTATCAGTAGAAAATCAAAATGTTACATTACAGTGATAGAACTGAAATTCCTGCATGCACAGCTTGGTCATGTCTTTCAGAGATTCCAGGGAACCATTTTTGTTATTCATTTTTTGTAATCAATACTGATGTGCTCCTCCACATTCTTGCAATAAATTGTGACAACAATATGCTCCAGTTATTTATATTGAAAGGAACAAAATGAACATCTAATTTCTCTTTTATACTGCTTCAGCTTTTAGAAGTACTTTTGTATTTAAACAAGCCCTGCACCTAGCTGGGACACCTGACTAGCTGGTGATGATATGCTTAGGAAAGAAAGAATACTCACTGACTCTTCATTGATGTCATTTATATCAATTTTATGGAATAATTGTGTTCTATTACTCTCTCATCAATAAGTATGCCTACCACAATATATTTTTTTTTGTTTGCTAATAAGTCTTTTTTTATCCTGAGTAGCCTATATGTGACAGCCTATACAGAAAGGACATCCTTAATGCACTCAAAATAATACTGACTCTTGTAATGATTTAGTTTGTTATAAAGATTGACTTCATAAACTTTTGAACACCTTCGAGGGAATAAATACCACCATCAATAATGGAACTAGGGAGAAATTAAGGACCAAGTTCTGTTAATCAGTACTTTGTCCATGAAGCCACATGGATTTTCTGTGGCATGCTTTGCAGCTGGCATGGCACAGGTTCTGCCATGTCCTTAAATTGCTGGAAGTGCAAGGGGAGGGTGAGTATTGCTGCTGCTCAACCCTGCCTCACATTCACCCAAACCCTAACAGTTTCCTGCTCTGGAGGCATTTCTGTTTCAGCACTCCTTTTGGAATGTGAACTGGGAAAGATTTGTTAGACTGCCAGCTGTGTTATCCTGAAAAATAAATTTGACTGTTTTAATTAGATGTTAATGTATATCATGTAGCAGCAATGTCAGACATAACGTTCTGGCTCTAGCACAAAAATAAGTGCAAAATAGGATTTCTTTAAAATGAGAATCGCCTTCTAGAAGACAATAATTGATTATCCAAACCTAACGAAGTGTGTAGGTCTTATGAAGTTAATGCTTAGAGACTAACTGAAGTTATTCCTTTTTCAGTGTTGATGTCTCAACACTGTTAGTTAAAGTAAGCTCTATATGCTTAGCGTGGAGTTAAGCATTGCCATTAAGATATGAGAAAGCATAATATTTGCATTTTCTGTGAGCTTGGTAAGCATAGTGGGATAGAAAACTGCAATTCTCTTATTTTGAATCTTTAAAAGACCTGTAAGGATTCATCATGGTTTATATCTGTTAATGCTGACAAATGGTCTGATAGAATGTTTTGCCTTTTTCTAAAAATAACAAAAAAGACAACTCATATACTGATTCTTTCTGAGACAAATACAAATGTTTTGAAATTGCTGTGAATTTCAGTGGATTTCAGTGAATTTTCATATTAAATAGTAATTTCATGAGAGGAATTTGAATTAATCAGACTGTACTATTGATAGCACATATTTTCCATGCATTTTCCATGCATGGCCATATAATCAAAGGTTCTTTGCTTATACTGAAATTTGGCTTAAAACTCTTTATTCCAAGGCAGGATTGCATTATTTCTTAAATGAACAGTGATAACATGGATGCTTTTTTAAAAATTTTTACTCTTGTTTGGAGATCTTGTCATTTAGCTGCAGGGTGCTTCTTTGTGAAGGTAAGCCATTTGATACAGCGCATGATCCCAAGATTACAAGAATTACTAGTGTAAGGATGAAATTTGGACAGTATATTTATTGACAGGTGACATTTTTGCGTTTGAGAGGAGTCAGAACAACTTAAGAGTTTTCACTGAGAGAAAGAAAGAATAAAAACAACAAGCTGACTTTATGCAAATGCTAGGTTTGTTTTTATGATGTTTGAAGTTTTCTGTCTATTGCTTGAGATTTTTTCTAATAGGGAGAGAGAGATTTCACTGCTGTTAAGAACAGTACAGACTAAGCGACAACAGCAGTTGTTTTTATATGGATAGGTACATTTAATCATAAGGTGTGTAGTCAGCTTGGTTGTAGATTCAACAACAGATGCAAGTGCAGTAGCTGAAATTGTAGCTGAATATAAATGCAGCATACTGTGTGGAAGATTGTGGTATGATTCACTGCTAACTTACATTTTATAGGGAGATCAAGGGCATTAAGACTGTTTCTTTGATCATATTAAAAGATCCATACTTTAATAAGTACACTAATGGAGATCCCAACCTATTTGTCCAGGTGATTAAAGGGACAGTAGGAACTAGTATTGAGACTCTTGGGATGAAATTAATTATTCATATTCCCTCATCAAAAACTCAAAGCAAGAATGATTGCCGTTTTCGTAAGTGGTTATGATTGAGACAACAGGGATAAATTGTTAACTGCCTGTGTGGGTTGCAGGATGATGTAGTTTGTATAATGACTGTCATAGAGATGTAAGGCTGAGGTGGAGAAATAGAAAGCAGCAACGAGATGAAACAGAACAGAAAATATTTTCTTGCTCTTGATCAGCACTCAATTGTTCGTCTTTGCTATAGCTGTAGATGAAGAGGATTATTATTGTAATCTGTTTCTGCGTCATATTTTGCTGAACAAAATTTTAAGGCAGTCTTAAGTGAAGTCACAGTACTGTGCACAATATCTTTGCATCATGAAACTGTCAGATAAATAGGTTTTTTATTCAAATGATTTCTTAGGTTTGAGAGCATACATTTCTTATTCACAGACAGCTAATTGAGATGTACAATAGGAAAAAGAAAGCAATAGTCAAAACAGTATTCTGTAGTGAGCATTCTTTTGAATACCTGCATTATTTGGTTTTGGCTATTTCAGTACACACACTGTTAGCATAGCACATACTCTCTTTAAGGCTTTAAGTGAAGGATTAATTTTAACTTAAATTTAACTATGGGTTGCAATGCTGACTTCATTGAAATATTTTTGAACTTTTTTTTTTTAAATAAAGTCATCATCTCCATGATGTCTAAGCTACTATATCTCAACACTATTTTGGCAATAAAACATCAAGTAACTCACAAAAAAAAAAAAAAAAAAAAAAAAAGACACATACACAATACTAGATTTTCTTTGAGTGTTGATCTATTTGTAAAAACCTAAATCAGTGTCTCAGCATAGGTGCTAGCAGGTTAGATTCGATGTACCTGATACATATTTCCAGCCTGTAAACAGGAGATGCAGTCTAACAAGTTTAATCACAATCGTTAGCTGTCTCTCCAAACTTGACTCTAACTGCAACACTGGAAGTGGTTGATGCTTGACTGTGTTCTCTGATTGTTCATACAAAAGTCCTGCACTAGATGAGTAATCCCTAGATATGCCTATTCTGCAGGCAGAGCAGTAGTTGAAATGAGATATAGCAATACCTGAATTGGTAAATTCAGCAAGGCTGTGTGTCGGATGCAGTCTTGCCACTGCTTCCTGTGTAAATTTCTCTTCCTGGAGATCAATTCTGTTGCAGGTGTTGTTCTCACTGCTGCGTTTATGCATATCCTGATTAAGAAATTAGCAATCAAGATTGCAAATACGCATCACATCATCAAGAATTAGAAGTTTTGCCTTGGAGAGCATCGTACAACATCGCATAGTGATTAGTGTCCTCCCAGATGTGTTCTTCAGTGAATTATTTCAGGAGTCCTGGGACACTTCTCCACCCCATCAGATATAAACCACATAGGGAAGACTTCCTCTCACAGTTATTGACATAAGCAACTTTGAGAACAAGAGTGAAATGCTAAACCTGTCGGTGCTGTTGTAGTACAAGAATCTGTGCTATCTTTAAAGTTCATTTTTACGCAGGAAATTGGACAAGGATATTTTTCATTTGTTCCAAACTTTAGATGCTTTTTAAGCATTTCACACAGTCTGGCAGACAACTGAATCTCCAGTTATCAGACAAAGCAATCTCAACATGAAACAAAATACGTCAGTTACTTTATAATGCAGATCACAATACAAGCAACAGGATTATTAATTACTTTTTCTTCAGAGTTGATTTGGAAAGGAAAACAGGGCCTCAAGTGTATTATTGCTGTACCTCTGGCATAGTGATTTCCAGCTCAGGTGGTCATTAGAAATCCTTAAGAATCAGTTCTCTTGTGTTTTCTTCGAACACATTGTAAGCAGAATTCAAATATATTGAAGTTTTTATTAGTATAACTAGTAACAGAAATTATTAGTACTGCATATTTAGATTAAAAAAAAAAAAAAAACTATGGAAAAATAGCTATGGTTCTGTGCACCTGGCCTTTTATTAATAAACGGATCTCTGTCTTAAAGAATCTCAACTAACAGACTCTAGTGGTCAGATACAATAATGTGATATGCACTAGCTTTGGAAAATAAGAGATAAAGTTATATTCAGCGCGGTGAATAGAGTTTTGCATTTGTACAATTGAAAGTATGTATGTTTTCCAGAAAGAAGAAACCTCCCAGTTCTGTTTACGTACAAACAAATCTGAAATATAAATTATCCTCTAACTATATTGATAAGATTATAAATAGCAGAATATCATTGAATTTGGAAGATAAAATTTTTAATGGGGTTATACCTTAAGATGGTTTTGGTCATTCCATCTGGTGTTTTGCCATTTTGGAGAGGAGGAAGGGAAATGATTTTTGTTTAAGCAAAGTTGAGATAGTTGTGCTGACTGAAAAGATGTATGCAAGTGATGCAGGGCTTAGCAGTGTAAGCTGATATCAGTAGCCTTGCTGCCAAAATTTATCTGCAGTGTTAGCAATAAAAATTTATGCCCACAGTGTTTTTTCTTTAAAAGGAAGACGTGTGGATAATTACAGGGTCCAGCATTTTCAACAAAGGTTAATTCTGAACAAAAAATTCCTATTTACTTACTTTTTATAGTAATAGCACTTTTCTATTCTGTTCAACCCTAATCTTAAGCATTCTTGTCTACAGATATATTCCAAACCATAACATTATATAGAATGAGTAAGCAGGTTAGTAAGAATCCAGAATTCCTCAACTTTATCTGTATTTGAACTGGATATATCTTTAAAATTCTGCTGCTGCTATCAGTGAGTTAGTGCCTTTTGGAGGGAATTCTATAGCGTAGTGCTGAGTTCCTGGAAAAATATTATTAAATCATTGCTTTGCAGCTCAGCAGTATTTTAACACAGCCTATGTCTTGGCAAAAGCATAATATATTTCTTTTAATAATTGAATGCAGTTTGAAATGTATTCCTTTCACCAGATTTTGAGAATATCATAGAATGGCTTAGTTTGAAAAGAACCTTAAAGATCATCTAGTTCCAAACACCCTGCCATGGGCAGGGTTGCCAGTCACTAGATTGGGCTGCCCAGGGCAGCCTTTTTTCAGTGCCTCGCCACTCTGAGTAAAGAATTTCTTCCTAATGTATAAACTAAATCTCTCTCTTTTTTTTTTTTTTTTTTTTTTTTTTTTTTAAATTTAAAGCCATTCCCACTTATTCTATCCCTATGTTCCCATATAAAAAGTCGGTCCCCCTCCTGCTTATAAGCTCCCTTCAAGCACTGGAAGGCTGCAATGGGCCCTCCCCAAAACCTTTATTTCCCCAAGCTAAACAAGCATAGCTCCCTCAACCTTTTTTCATAAGAGAGGTGCTCCAGCCCTCTGAATGTCTTTGTGGTCCTCCTCTGGACCTTCTCCAACAGCTCTGCATCCTTCTTGTGCTAGGAGCCTCAGGCCTGGATGAAGTACTCCAGCGCAGAATAGAGAGGGACACTCACCTCCTTCACCCTGCTGGCCATCTTTTGGTGCAGCCCAGGATACTGTTAGTCTTCTGAGCTGCAAGAGTGCACTACTGGCTCATGTCTAACTTTCTGCCCATCAGGGCACCCTAAGTCCTTCTGCACAAGGCTGCTCTCAAGGAGTTCTTCTCCAAGTCCGTACACGTATCTGGGATTGCCCTGACCCAAGTGCAACATCTTGCTCTTGGCCTTACTGAATCTCATTAGGTTCACCTGCAGCCTGCTTTTCAACCCTTTTAAAGATCACCTTGCTCATGTAAAAGTATCCTAAAAAAGCTGTCAGCTATGTTCTGCTCCTGTGTCCCTAAGGACAGTTCTCCAGAGCTTGTCATCCAGTAATTCCTTAAACAACCAGAAGTTCTCTCTCCTGAAGTTCAGGGACCTATCTCTGCTCCTTTTTGGGCCCACATTCCTTGAGATCACAAACTCAACCACGGCCTCTAATTATTTCGCATGAATTTTTTTTAGCTTTTGTTGCTTGGATGCCAAAGTAAGATCAATTTCTGGTATTAAACAATTAATGAATTAGCATTCAGGGAAAAAAGCAATATAAACAAAAGAAGAGATTCTTATTGCTTGAATCCCAACCATTTCAGTGTATGCTAGTGTTGTCATCTGGTATTTATATTTTCCTTCATTACCATCCCTAAAAAATTTACATTCCACAATTCAAGAATAGTATTTAGTTGTGTCTTTGTCATTAAATCAAATTCTTACTTGGGAAGATGAAAGAAAGTACCTACTGAAAACTGATATATTTGTTGTCCAATTTCTTACAGTAATTCTATGTGGCCTCAATATTTTTGCAGTAATAACTATTCATTTACATGTGATTTCCAGCAAACCAACCCCTTCATCTTTGTCACCTCCAAATGTTCTGAAGTTGTTTTACTGTTACTTCAACTACCAGAAGCCTCATAACTTTGCTTTGCTTATTTTCTAGCCCTTAGCAGGTAGCCAAACTTAATAGTTTTTGGCTTTTTCTTTTTCAAAAGTCATCTATTTCTTTGCTACTATTTCACTAATAAATTTCCACAATTGATTTTGACACTTTTTGTAACAGTGTGGTGCTACTCTGCTATTCAAGGAATGTGCGGAGCAGAAGTGCTGTGTCACTTGAACAGATTCATAGATCTGTCCATAATCTTTCTGCTTTATTTTCACTTTTTCTCAGTCCCTTTTGTACTTGTCTCTAGTGACCATCTGTGTTTCTGCATGCCAGCTCTTATGCTGACCTCTTCCCTGATATGAATAACCTCTGTTTTCTCTCTCAAATTTGCTGCTTGCAGTATTTCTTTTAAAAAATTGTGCTGCCAGCATAAATGTAGCAATGTCAAATGGGACTCTTCCTTGAGCCTATTTTCTTATAGTAACTCTTGAGTGATGGCCATTTTTTAAAGTATGTCTGATCAAACCAATGTATTTGCTCATGTGAGGAGTGATTTCAAAGCATATGTGTAGTTGCACAGAGGTTTATATCATAAACTTGTTATGTATTTGAAAGGAAGCTGAGATGTCTTTACCTATGTGGGTTTGTAGTTCCACAAACTTCTGGATATTTCCGCTTTGGCCTGTGTGGCATTAAAGGTCATTTTGGAAAGTCATACATGGGGAGGTGTTGCATTGTCATTCCTTACCCAGATTCTGATCGTTACAAAAAGAAACATCAGCAGATTGTAAAATAAATAAATAAATAAAAGTGCACTTCTATTTTATTGCCTTTTTTGCTACTTGATATTTTTGCTCTAAGTTAACATAAGAAAGGATACTGCAGAGGATTTATTTGCTGACAGCAGTAACTAATAAGTAGTTGCTTAAGGCTTTTAAAATTAGTTTTAAATTTTTCTTGACCACAAACAGGATTAACAAAAGAGTAATTAATAAATAATGGAGCCATCATATTGGAATGCTAATACGTATGTTATACAAATATATTAATTACATTTATATCAGTAAAGAATGGCAAGCTCTTTAAAAGAGGTACAGATATATACTTACAGAAGAAACTGTGAGCAAACAAAGCACATCATTTCAACATAAGGAAATGTGGAAGTACAGTTTAAAAAGCAGAGTCAGTATACACCAACTTCACACTGATCAAGTGCAATCAGTCCACCAGATACTATGGAAGTGTTAAATAAGTAACTTTATGAATAATTTTTTTACTTTGAGATTGTTTTTAACTATTATTGAGTGTTCATCATGTTCATTCATTAATTTAAAATTAATTTAAGAAATGTCACTTACAAATTTTAACTCACAAGGAATTGATCATCTAGAAATAATGACCTAATTTCTTGTTCACATAGTAGGCAAATCTGTGCATTTATGGCATGATAATTGGGAGCCAGGTCATTAAATATCTTGCTTTGATTTTGAAGTCTGTAGTCACCTAGTTGTTAAAGCATACTAGAAAAAGTAAAGAAAAACATTGTTTTTCAAATATTTTAATATTACTTCCCTTTTGCCACATTTGTGCGTTTTCAATTCCTACTGTACCATGCAGGTTCCAGTCCAAAGAGCCAATATGGTGATTGTGAAAGAAAGCACTCTTCCAGCCCTCTAAACAGAAACTTGGTAAATGTTTTCTGTTCTTTGAAATAAAACCTGCATATATACGTACATAAATATGTATGTATAATAAGATGTGTATATATATATTATATATTATATATAGTTATCTATATAGATGTGTATTTACACATTTGTATATTTACCTATATATGTAATGTTTAGCTATGTGTGTATATATATGCATAAGTTATTTATGTATATATATGTATAGTCATTATTTAATAGGAAATTATAACGTGAATATGTTGTCCTCAAGCTTAAAATTCGCATTCTAGAACTCATTTGGAAGGGCTCCTTTGCCAGAAGTCCTGCTGTGGTTTACTCTGCTGTAAATTTACTGAACACTCAATGGGATATCTCTCTATTCACTATGGAAGAAATCCATCAGTTATTGATTCTTTTCCCAGATGAATTTAAGAAGTTCAGCATTACTGTGTAACTTTTGGCCAAGTAAAACTAGCTAGACTAATTTATTTTGTTGTTTTTACTTTTATGAATTTGGTATCTGGAAAAAAAAACAAAAAAAAAAAAAACAAAAAAAACCCTCTTAATTTTCATTTAATTATGATTTCTATTATTTGTTACATTCGTTTATTTTTCCATTGTTTTTTATTTAGTCAGAAATTTAAAGCAATTACAAATTATTTCTTAGTATTCTGCAAGAAACTCTGTAACACATTTATTCTCTTTTCTTGATTTTTTTTTCCTGAGCCTGCTTCATTCATTGTAAGTGTGCCAGTTGTACACCTTGCATTTTTATATTGTTTGCACTCCTCAGACTCTGATTTAGCTTCTGAAGCATTCCTGTCCAGCTATGCAAAATTATACTGCCAGTGGCGTTCATTCACCATAGAAGTCTCTAGTTTCTATTAATTTATGTTAAGTAATCATTTTTTTGAAGTTAATTAATACAGTCTATTTGTTTTTTAGATTTCAAATTGCATGGATATATTTTTCAAGGATGTTGATCTCTTTGCTTTCCAGCTGTTGATTTCTAAACACTTGAAAAGAGCATTGAATACTTTCTCTCTTCACAGATAAAGTAACAGAAAGATAAGGCTTTGTCATATAGCAGTGTCTTAAGGAGGCAGGCACTGTACTCCTCCCTAATTGTACTTCATTTACAAACTTGTTTGGCTTCCTATCAGTCAGCCTTATATCTCTGCTTCTCACCATGCCTCACTACACAGAAGAAATATTTCCTGTTAGTTGTCTTGACATATCAATACTTTGTAATTTTTTCTTTTAGCCTATAACACACGCAAAATAAGTGTCTTATGTTCATGTTCATTGAAAATACTACTTCTCAGAAGTTCTCAACTAGAAAGATGGAAAATGGTTGGGTATTAGGAAACAATTCTTCTCTGACAGAGTGGTTATGCATTGGAATGGGCTGCTGAGGGAGGTGGTTGAGTCACTGTCCCTGGAAGTGTTCAAGAAATGTTTAGATGTTGTACTGAGGGGAATGGTTTACTGTGGGAAATATAGCTGGAAGGTGGATGGTTAGGCAGAATTATCTTGAGCCTCTTCTTACTTTGCTGATTCTATGATAATGATTCAAGTATACTGGGCAGGCTTTTTCCCTAAACCACTTAATTACTTCTTTAAGTAGTGATTGTTATACTTCTGTTCTGATTCCTTTTCAGTATTGAGAAATAACATTTTTATTTATCCAGTGATGTATAAGAAGGCCCAATGATATATGAATTAAGGGCCTGGTTTTCAAAACTGCCCAGACTCCTGAAATTCAAAATCCTGAATTGGTCTTGAACATCTTCAGGGTCAGTGACTCCACCACTTCCCTGGGCAGTCTGTTCCAGTGCCTGACTATTCTCTTGGTGAAGTATTTCCTAACATCCAACTTGAATATCACATGGTGCAACTTGACATTGGTGCAACTTCCCTCTAGTCCTATTGCTAGTTATGTGGGAGAAGAGACTGACACCCACCTCACCACAGCCTTCAGGTAGTTGTAGAGAGTGATAAGGTCACCCCTGAACTGCCTCTTCTTCAGACTGAACAATTCCAGCTCCCTCAGCTGCTCATTGGTAGTCTGAAGAATATCACAATTGACTTTGTTCGCATTTCAGATAGGTCAAGAGGGGTGTATTCATACCCTCACCATGTCTCTTGAATCAGCAGTTTTATCTGCTGCTACTGTTCATGTTATTGGCAGCTGTTATACATACGTAGATGCATTTGTATATGTATGTGTATGCATATAAACACACAAGTGAGATTTGTATTACGGAAGTGGGAACAACAGAGCAATGAGGCTTAACATGTAAGTTTGTTGCCCAAGTGCTGGGACTGCACCTGGTCCATGTTGAACCCTTCATTAGCACAGTTTCTCTGAAGTTGCTTCCAGATTTAGGAGCTAGATAACAATAAACATCTGATAGTGCATTGAAAGCTGAGCACTACTACTTCTGGAAAGTGTTCCCACCCAAGTTTTTTCCATCTTTCAGATGAAAATTCCAAATAGACACTTCAGTTATTTTTTTTTCATGGATGTCATATATCCTAATAGTTCTTTGGCTTCTAAAGCTATAAAGTGATTGTCTGGATGCTGCAGAGGTAGATGCTGAAATTGATTATGGATGATTTGTGCTTTCCTCAAAGGCCACTGTAAAATGTCAGAACATTTTATTATTGGGTCAGTTATAGGGAAAAAAATTACAGAAATGTAGAAATGTAGTGATGGACGATCATTAGTTTATCAGCTTATCAGATTGTGGAGGAAAACGGATGTATTTGATGAAACTTATAGTAAAAAAAAAAATCATTGCTGAGAAGAGAAAACGTATTTATTTCTTCAGCTTCTTTGTTAGTGATGCATGGTACTTTATTATTCTCTTCTATGTCATTCACTTCACTTCTGTCTGATGTTGCAGAGAATAGTTAGAAAAGAGGTCAATTATCATCAATCTTAAAGGACAAGGAAAGGAGGCACAAGTCTGTATTACAAATTTTCCTCTCCCTTTCTGCTTTCTGACAATCCAATATTTATTCATTTTCCAAAGAATTTAGGTTTTGGATGTTTCTGTTGCAGGACAACAGTGAATTTTTGACATGAAAGAGGCTAGATTCTTCTCTACTCCAGGATGCATATCAGTGTAAACTCTTAGCTTTATTAGAATTGCTTTCATGACAAGTAGAGGTAGATATTTACTTGTTAGTAGGTGAAACTGTTATTGAATGACAGAGATTCACAGAGAAGTTTATACAATTTCAGAAACATTTTTTTTTCTGGCAATTTTTTTCTTTTAGCCTTTGCTATAGTTTTCTTTAGCTAATGGTTTTGCACTGAAGAAGTACTGGGAGATGATTTGAAGAACAATCCTAAGTTTTGATGGAGTATTATGTGCCTTCAGTGGACCTATTGCCTATTACAGATTTTCTTTTGCTCTATGTGAGTGTCCTTCATGAGGCACCCTTCACACCTCTTTGTTCTCTAGCACTGTTTTGTTCTTCCTTTTCTTGTCTGTTTCCACTGTCTCCTCTGCTCACAGTTTCTGGATCTTCCCCATGCTGGTGTCTCCACTTGAGGGAGGACACTCAACTTCCTACTCCAGAAATCCTGGTTGTTCTTTCTAGATCTTCAGCATCTTACTGGATGACTTGCATTTCTAGCACTTATTTCATTAAATTAGTTCACTGAATAAGTTCATTAATTTAGGAGAATATTTCAATTTAGCATCCAATATGAGTACTCAGGGCAGCTATCTTTCCTCTTGGTTGTTGATGAGAAGATGACTAAATGATTCTAGAAGTTTATATCTGACAAAATTGTTGGATCCATTAGTTGAGTGAGGAAATTCTCTTTTCACTCTTACTGTAATGTACCAAAATGTTTTGCTTATGCTTTTTGAGGAGAAATATGCCAAGTCCTCTTCTCTCAGTGCTCTGTGTGGATGACTTTTGGAAGATGTTTCTGTTATGTTAAAACAAAGGAAGGAGAGTTTTACAGCCATGCTTCATTTTAAGGTTTCAGTGAAATGAAGGATAACTAGATAAAAATCAACCTTTGCAGCTACGTGGGATGCACAATTCTTTACCTTCAAAAAGATGTGCACTCTCCCTTCCTTCAGTATGTGCTGAGATTTAACATCTTTACGAAAAAGGCTCACAGTGAACAAAAAAATACGCCTGATGCTTTCTTGGTTGTGTTTGTCTCTTGTGTGAAACAATTAGTGTGGGTGGGAAAGTATTCATTCAGTTTTTATATACATGTTTATTTATTGATTGATTTGAAGAATAGAAAGAAACTGCTCGTGATGCCAGGACAATTCGTTTTCTGGTATCAATACGAGTCTGTGCCAGAAATGGTTCAGAAGTGCAAAGGAAACAGAATTAAGTTGTTTTAGTATCTGTGACAAAATCAAACAACATATGTTCATAGAATGATATAGACTATGAGTTCCTTGAAAGAATCTTCTGTTACTTTACTTTTCCAAGTTTGGCTTCATAATTAAAAGATATTCACTGAGGAAATTGAATGCTCAGTGGGGTATTCAAATCTTAGAACAAAGCCATTGACAATGCTACTTTTATAAGAGTCAGTCTTGGATGTCAGTTTTGAAGGACAAAATTCAGTGACCTGACAGCACCCTATTTGAGGTTTGTAATGAAAAATCAGTTGTGTTGAAACTGCAAGGCATTTTCTTTCTTTTCTGCAAAGTGATTTACCCCCTTGAGCAGCAATATAACGTGGATTTAAAAAATGTCATAATTCTGGCTATGTTTAAATAAAACTACTCTTAATTCAGAGATAGATTCTAACTAGGATATGGCTTCACTGTCCAGAAGTCTGATCAATACCAGAAAAAGTGATTCCTGGTCATATAATAGAAAGGCTCTCTTGAGGGTAAGCACTGAAATATCAGGTCAATTATTTAACTATTGTGTTAACCCCTAAGATGATGGAGCAGTAAGTGTATTCTTGTGATGGAGGAGTTGGAGAGATTGACAGCATCTGTTTAAATCCAGATAAACATAAATGCAATACAAGTGTCTAACGTGCATCCAACCAGGAAAAGCTTGCCTGCTGGGGCAAACCTGACTAGTTTTCCATGATCCAGATATAATTCAGGGAGGTTTTCCTTTCGATTTATTTGTTGGGTTTTGCGGTACTATGAAAGGTTTTACCCTTAGATAGTGTCACCTGTGTGGTGTTTTGCTCTCTACATACATTTAATATCTGAATTTAGCTTATGAAAAACATTTGTAGATGCCAAGTGAGACATGAAAGGCATAGAATGGTTTAAGTTTTCTCCAAGTGTCAGAGTATAATTTGCATATTTGTTATGGGATTCATATGATGCAAATCATACAATCTTAAAATGGTTGTGGTTGGAAAGGACCCCTGAATTTCATCTTCCCATGGATCGGGTTGCTCAAAGCACCATCCAGCCTCAGACAGGAGCTTACCTATCCTCTTTGTGTAGAATGGTTCACAGATATTATTCATATTTTAGGAGTAGGTACTGTTTCTGTTTTCTAGGTTATTATTGCAGTCAGAAATCTAACTTCCTTCTGGATTCACTAACTGTCATGCAGGATTAATGGCTAGTGTAAACGTTTCTGTGATAGCACATTTTTTAAATTCCTGTGCCCCACTGTCGAGTGTGATTTATCAGTTTTGATATCAAAATGAAAACAAATCACTCAGGTAAAATCAGCTGAGGTAAAATTCAGCTATGAGTGTACTGTGGTCCGTACTACTGTATTAGTAATAGAATAGATTCAAGTGGGGAAGACTCTGTGAAGACGTAGAAGCTATTATTAGTACAACTGCCTATAAAACAGTGTTTATTTTAGTCTTGCATGACTCACCCTTGTACTTACATAAAAGACAAGACAAAGTGCAGTTCACTGACTTTGGCCACTATCAAAATGCTGACAAAACCTCAAAGTGCATGCTTTTTCTGAGATAAGTAATTTTGTCTGTCTTTTTAATCTGTGTCTTGCTGCAAGACAAAGGAAAGGAAAACAAGCAACCACAGTTCATGGTTTATATAACTAAGTCATCATACCTAGGAAGCTTTTCACTGATAGTTCACTATGTTCACTGCAGTGAACATAGTTCTGAAACTGAGGGCTGCTCCAAAAGTAATGCCTCCTCTTTTATTATATTGGCCCATGATGTCAGAGGTGTATGTTTGTGGTGTGGCAGCAGAGGTTGAACCTTTCAGCAATATTCCATTACATTTTGTTGCTGTGTGATAGATGGCAGCAGAAGGGCAGTCTGATAAAACAGTGTCTGACATGGAAGTGTGTATGAAGAAAAGGTGTGTCATTGAATTCCTCCATGAAGAAAAAATGGCACCATTGGCATTTATCAATGCTAACAGAGACTAAACAGTGAATGTGAGCACAGTGAGGTGGTGGGTGGTGTTTCAACAGTGTCGACAGCAACATGAAAGACAAGCCATGTTCCAGACAGCCATGCACAGCTGTCACACCAGGAAGAGTGTCTCAATCAACAAATCCACACAATGCAGATAAGGGTAGTGACTGCATTGAAACATATTGTTTTGCAGTTGAGAATTTGTTCTATCAAATAGTATTGCTGTGCTCTTCTATCTGCTGTAATTTCCACGGATATAAATGGGAGGCATTACTTTTGGAGCAACCTACATATAATGTGCAGTGATGTTTTTTGTCGTTTGCTGCTTTTTACTAGCTGTCACCATACTGTATTAAATCATAGCTTTGGGCCATGTTAGATCTTATGCAAGCTTCCAGATGGGCTATAGTTATGTCAAACAAAATTCTTCATCTCTCCTTGATAAATTATGTGATAGCCCTGGGGTGAGACAAAAGAAAAATAAATAAATCCAGTTATATGTAGTTAAGTGAGGATGTTCTTTATTAACCTGAGGGCCAGCAGTGGAAATGTTAGGTAGTGAGGTAGCTCAGAGATGCTTTGATAGCAAGCAGTTTAGTACTCTAAATGAGATGTTGCCCAGGTAGCTCAGTAAGCAGGTGGTACTTGCTAAAAAAAAAACAACCATGGAGATGAAAAAAAATAAAAGGAGCACACTGGGGACAATTGCTTCAAGCCAAAAATATTGTGAAAACAAAAAGCAAAGACAGTAGCATAGGTGGTAATTGGTAAGTCCTCTTGACCCAGTTGGTAATTGTGATTTCTTGGTGGAAAAGATTTAGTAGAACTTTGCTGATGTTTCACATGAAGTTGTGATGAGCACAGTATTCGTGATGATGATGATGATTTTAAAAGAATGCAACTGTACTTCCTGCTTAAAAGGAAAAGCAAGAACTAATTAAATATGTGACTTTCTCTGTACTGGATTGTACAGTGAAGGATTGCTTCATCTTTTCCAGATGGAGGAAACTAGCCTTCATTTTTATCACAACCTGCAATCCATCCTTCATATTCTATTTTTGGCTTCTAAAAAATTTCCACTTCCACCCCTTGTTTAGGAATACATCTTTCTGGCTCAAGACAACAGGCTGTCCTACTTACTCATCAGTTCCGCTATGTAGTTAGTGGCTTAAATTCTCAGTGTTATGAGAAACTTTGTCCATGATGAGAGGACAAACTTGATTCTTACTTCAACCTTGTATTTCTGCTCAACAAATTCATGTTACCAAAGTGAATGGTGTAAAGATGATGGAAAATATTTTGTATTTTCAGTATTCCTTTCTGGGACGAAGAATTAGGATCTGTATAGTCCCTATATGTATATATGTATAGTCCCTCATTAGAGAGCAGAGAACTGAGCTGAGATGCTGATAGATTCCAATGACACCAGCATAAGGCTTCAATGAAATATTGTCACAGGTCAGAAGTCCATCTCCTTCAGGTTTGTTGCAGAACAGCACAACAGAAATTACACCAGAAAACATTTTAAGTTTTCAGCCTCCTTCAGTTTCTGAAATAGAAAAGTTTCAGTCACTAATTCCAAGGTCCTCTCTGTTTAGGAGATATTGCCAGCTTAGCCTTTGTGCCAAGAAGTAATGATATGCTTCTAAACTTGCCTTGTACATGTATTTCTCTGCATGCTAAGGTAAATGATCTAGGTTAATGGGAAGAGTGTATAATAATTATTTATTTTGGATCAGTTGAAAACATTTCAGAAGGTAACTTAAAAAACAAATGCTTTGAGGAGATGGTGTCATGTTTCTAGGTCTTTGATCTAGATCAACCAATGTAGCTGGATTCTTCTTTTTAGAGTTCTTGAATCTACACAACTTTCTAGATAGGGTAAGTCAATCTTCTCTTTATTCCTTGGATAGGACAACTGTCCAGAGAATTTTCTTAAATTTCTGTGTAATACTCTGTGATACTCTCTCTTCTTTTCTTTTTGAAAGTAAAGTTAGCTAGGAAAGTATTTCTTCTACATCTTTTTGCAGTGAATGCAGTGACTCAATCTGTTGTAATATTGCAGGTCACTTTTACCTGACATTGACCTCTGAAGTTTAAAGTCATCTCTAAAAAGGATTGGAAGCTCCTGACCTTCAGGGGGATATAATTGTTCCTGTTGTTGCAGGAAATAATTATGCCAGAATCCAAGTGTTACTTCCTAAAAGTAATTTGCCAGTTCCAGTATTGGAAACTGACTGTATGTGCTAAAGATCTGATACAGTCATCTTCTGTTATGTTTAAATTGTGCCGTGGCTTGCCAAGTAATTGCACTGAAAGAGTGCAACAGAACTAAGAGTACCACTTAAAAAAAATCTATATCATGAGCAATGTAAGAAGCAAATACAACAAATCCAAGTTCTGAGAGTCTTTCACACAGAAAATTATCACTTAGCAAGGATGTATGTCTAAAACATTGTAACAGTTCAAAAAACACTTATAAAACAGAAAAATACTAAGCTGAAGATGAAGTAGATACCATGTAGGTACCTTACTGTAGGAAAAAGAATATTCAGCACTTATATATCAGAAAACAACTAAAAACTGTGTTAGCTAAATGAAGGCCTGCTCTGAGATGTCTCTTTTCAGATGTGCTATCTTAATTAAAGTGTCTTTTAAGTTGAAAATCTGGATTGCATGGGGGAAGAGTGATTTTACTCCATTAATGACCAGGAGCTTCATGTCTAATTATATCTTTGACTTCTCAAAATGCGAGCATGCAGGGAAAGCAGAAAGTGGATTTTGGTAGTTGTCACTCTTTCTGAGCTGAGCAGCTTCAGATGCAAGTCGTAGTGAGGAGTCAGGGTCAAGACTCTTTAGAGTAACTGCTCTATAAATATTTTCTTTGGAAGTCTAGGAAAAATCTGGTCACAGCATGACAGGGTTAGTCCTTCCTCTTTCTGCAAGATCAGAATTCTGAGCAAGTAAGAGGTGAAATCTTTGCAACCGAGTAATCACACTTATCTGTGTCTTTCAACTGCCAAGGGTTAACTACTGAATGCCTTATTTAATTAATCCCTTACATTATGTTATGAGAATATTCTAATCAATAATGTACAAAATCATATTGATTTTGGTTAAATTTTGAAAATTACAGTTAGCACCTTTAACAGCAATCTCCGTATGTCAGCCCTGAGTGTGGTCCCAGTACACTTAATGCAAACACTGTGGGAGTGTTTGTTAACGCTGTGCATGGCCTGTGCAGAGAAGGCCTTGAGCTGGCATTGAACGGCCGTAGCTCTGAAGCCAGAACTGACAAAATCCTGTCGTTGCTGTACTAATTAGCCTGCAGGCAGCACCATGCTGGTATGACTGCATTTCTTCCAGGATTCAAGCTCAAGTCTCTGCATGGAGTCACTCTGCTTTATTTACGCATGCCAGATTGCTTGGCGATAGCTCAGGTGCTTCTAATGCAGTACTGTCAGTACCAATACCTTGGGAATTATTCTCTATGTCCTAGGTGTGTCCTCTAACTAAATTGTAAAGAGTTAAAAGGATGAAGGGCACACAGTGGCTTACAATCACAAGCAAAAGAATGGAGTCGTTGGGGTAGATGGAGTTGTATATGGGAAGGATGAGCAAGAGCATTAGCACATTAAACGGTCATTGTGGGGATTCCCAAAGGTGAGGACATCAAGTCCGTAGAGGCAGCACAAGCATTAAAGAAAACCCTAAATTTTCAACTTAATCTTGACATGCAAGACCTGCAGTTTATAATTTGTTTTTTTCCAGATTTGAAGAGTCAGTTTCTGAATTAAATAATGAGATTTCATCTCCCCAGAAGCATAAAATTTCCAACTCTTTCTTTCTGACTAAAAACACTGGGAAAGAAGTGCCAAGTAAACATGAACAAAATTGCTTATAAGCTTTCTGTTGATATGATGTTAAAATCAGAGTCAGTATGTTGTTGACAAGACTGAATTATTTTCCCAGTTCATTGCCCTTCAGTATTGTTTTGATGCAGCCCTTGTCTGTTGTTCCAATATCAGCCATTTGATGGAGTAAGTAAAGGCTGTATCAAATTGTAGCTGCTCTTCCTCACTTAGAAAGCATTAAAAACTAATTAATGGCATATTTTGCCTGCTTTCTTTGTTTATTTTTAAATTGCTGCCTCTAAACACTGCAGTTTTTCTTGGTTTTATGCCTATTAGCTTAGTTATTTCTAGTAGATCCGTACACTGTCAAGTGCACACCTACATTTTTCTCTCTATTTCTCTCAAAAAAATTGAGCTTCTTCAGTAAGAAATGCACTCCTACTGGTAACTACACGTTATATATATATTTACATATATATATATAAATCTGTGAGGGGAACTGTACGTTATTAACAATTGATCACATAACTATTTCAGATAGCAAGTATTTAGAACATCTGAAAATATCTTGAATTTCGTAAACTCTCAGGAGTCAATAATTCCTTCCATCCTGAAGTGATAGGAAGATAGACAAGCATGCAATACTGAAACTAGTAGCAGAAGACATTCTGCTATAGATGTGGGCAACTCTATCAGTGTTGCCCATGCAGGATTTGGGGTACATATTAGTGAGCAAAATACACTAAAGTTATTTTTTTACAGCAAGTTTCCTGGAACTGAACCTTTCCTGATAACATGGCTAAACTTGAGGATTTAAATCTGATTTTTCATGCCTGTCTTCCTTTCAGTTTAAACAAAAATCCTGGAAATCAATAGAATATGTATTAAGATACCCTGAATTTGCAAACATTACACTTGCCAAAATAACTTGCCAATGTCAGTAACTGGGACAAACCGATTTAGGTCAAGATATTTGGAGAAAAATCTGTTGCGATGCAACTGTAATTGAGGCAATTAAGCAAAGAGCTGAGAGGCTGGTGAAAAGGTAGTGTTCAAAGAGAGCCAATTGATGCCTTAAAGTCATACTTATGATTGTGCTTGTAACTCTTTCTCACAGCTCTGTTTCCATCTGATTGTGTCATACTTCAGAGCCATGTGAACAACATATCATTAAAGAAATTGTTATTGCTAGCTGTGAAATGAAACTGGTAACTACTGGGTTTACTTGATGTTCTCTTCCCCAGATAGCACTCTAGCTAAAATTCACATTTGCTAGAAAATTCAAGTGTTAAGAGTTTTCTGACCTGGGTAGTCACTGATGTGGAACAATGCACTGTTGTACAGCTAGGATTAGCCTCCAAATCAAGGCAGCTACATCCATAGTGACTTCTGGAAGTGGTCCCTGGCCCATGCTGATTTCCAGGCCCTTCAGTGGCTCTGGCTGGGAGTGCCCTTGCAGATGCCTGCCAAGCAGGATTTAGCAGCCCAACAGGCAGTTCAGCACTCAGGAATGTGCTCAAGTTGTGGTGCATAACCTGTATGGCTGCCATCTGTATTGCTGTCCAGGAGGGAGTGTTTGTCTGACCCTTCTCTGATTACAGTTTGGGATTAAGCTTTTGCACATCAGGTGTTCACAGGAATCATCCCAACATCTTGTGTAATGTTTTATCCCCTTTTAAGTGGGGCACAAGTGCTAAGTACTTAAGGAATCTGAGCTCCAGTCACAATGAAGGTGTACATCTTACTATCAAGAGTAGTATGCAAATTGCCTAGGCATCTAACAGCTTCTGACAGTTATGACTTTGGGGAAATAAAATACTTTTCACAGAATCATAGTACTATAGAATCATTTGAGTTGGAAGAAACGCTTAAAGATCATCTAGTCCAACTCCCCTGCAATGAACAGGAACACCTACACTAGATCAGGTTGCTCGGAGCCCTGTCCAGCCTGACCTTGAATGTCTCCAGTGAACAGGGCTTCCACCACCTCTTTGGGCAAAGACAAATGTTTTTATTGGCTCTTTCCTCAGTTCCTTTAAGCTGTTAGATCCTTGCATAAGAACTTATTTGACAGGTTAAATTCTAGAACTCTTGGTTACAAAGCAATTGAAATCTGAAGGGGCTTAGATGATGTTCGGTGTTTAACTGCAAGTTAAACTCTTCCTTATTTCTGGAAGTATATAGCCGTTGCTCATTAGTGTATGGCAGCATTATCCTTGGCTGTTCTTCCTTTGTTGTGTAAGTTCCCTACGCTCCTTTTCTGATCGGTCCTTCCTTGCTTTATCTGGCTTTTGCTGTCTGTGAATGGTTTGGGTTGTTTTAATTTTATGCACAGAAAATAAAATTGATAACAATCCTGCAAAATTACTCTTGCTGCAGGTGAGGCTGGAATTCTCTAATAGAAAAGGTGGTATTTTCACTAGTGCTTCATTTGTCTCTCTCTCTTTCATGTCCATGTTCAGTTCTGTGGCATGCCTATTTCGATAATATGCTTCTGATGAATTGCTACATTTTTATATGGTTTTACAGCTACACTGTGTTCCTAAAATGTCAGTGCGTAACAGCACTGATTCATCCAATGCATTGCACAGCCAACTTCTGTTTGTGAAGCAGGCAATTCTGTTGCTAACTTTAGGTGTTGAAAGAAAGAGGAGGGCAGTTTTGTGTTCCTTTTGGACGCCTAGGTAGAAAAAAAAAAAACAAAAACCTTTCCAATTAAATGCTTCCCACTTATTTTGGTGCAGAATTTGACCACACTGCTGTGAAGTAAATGTTTCTAAAAGACAGGCTGCATCATCTTATTGCCACTTCAGGCATCCACAGACTCGAAGCAATGTATAAGGCAGAAACTGCTCTACTGGTTTTGCCTTTTACTTGCAAGGATGCTGCCTCAGGACTGGCATTCTGTGTAGGCTAGGTGGAGCTGCTTTAAAGGCCAGAAAATTTCCTCATGCTCCATGAGTCATCAGATCAGTAAAAATAGATTTTTACATCCAAGTATTTACAAATAAAATCAAAGTTAATGAAAGGTTTGTTGGTGATTCTTATCCACTGTGACAGAATGCTCTGTGGAGTCTGCTGTTGTACTTCCAAGATGGTTGTTCACAAACTGAAGTAAATCATTCCGTCTCAATGTAGAAGGTTTTTGTGTTTACGTTTTTGTTGGAGATTATTTAAAAAGTGACACTGTGCATAGTAAGTAAATTCAGGCTTTACTTCTTTGAGGTGGTAATAGAAAGACTCATCATGACTTAACAGAGTTGCTCCTATAAACAAGTTTGTTTTCTTTAAAGAGAACTGAAAAGTTGTCTTTTGATGATTCTGAGTTTCTGTTTTGGTAATGTTTGTAGCACTCTATGTATGTGTTGCTGTCTTATAGTTACAGATAGACACTAATACCCTTTTAAAGTGAAGAATGAGTAGGATTTCTATTGTTAGCCTTGTGAACGTACCTAGTGAATTCTCACACTCCTCTGCAAAAGTAGATACCAGAGGATCATGCAGTATTGTTTTTCATAACATGCTGTGCTTCCTAATCAAATCTGTTAGCTCTTCACCTCCATCAATTGAGCCTTGGTTATGTAGGTAGGTTAAATACTTAGTTATAGGTATGTTATGGTGGATTAGTTGTTTTCTTCTTTTTGAGGCTCTTAAACTGAAGTATCGACCTAAAGATCACAAAGTGAGTCTTAGGCAGAATTGGGACTGCATAGCAATTTTGATGCAGACCCTCATGTTTGTATTAAGTAATCTGTCAAAGATGTTCACTTGAAATAAATTTTTACTTAGATGAAAGAAAATGTAAAGTGAAAAAAGGTACAGGTATTTCAGCTCTTTTTTTTTTTTTTTTTTTTTTTTTTTTTTTTGCTAATATTCAGATAAGTCAATGGATATAAACTTCTGTTTCTGTACAAGTATTTATCAACCTAAATTATTTTTGTTACTAAAAGCTTTTAGGATAGGTTTCCTTTATATTTAACCATGGGTGGATGGTTAGAAATATGATGGAACTTGATGTTGGTGCAGCGATTGCGTTGGCTGCTCTTTCCCAAACTATTTAGACCCTAAGGAGTGTTTTCCATCCAGACCCAAACCCTGCAAATTGCTTGGTTAATTTACATCAGTTACTACAGTTTGAATAGCTCAGTCCATTAGCACTGAGGTCCACAGGCATAGACTGTATTATAGTTAGTCAGTATGGCTATTGAAGTCAGTGAGTATTTGGATAAAGTTAATTAAAGCAGGGCTTTGCTGACTGAAAGGATGTCTTCCTATAGTTTAGGTCAGCTGCATGATTTGACTGGGCAAACAACAGTCAAATGATGCAGTGGTCTTGTAACAACAAATGGTGCAAAACTTAGTATTGCCCACAGGCTTGATAGCTTAACAAATTAAGAAAACCTGCCCATAGAGATAATAATGTATACTAAGTATTAACATGTAAAAACGTGCTCCTTTCCCAACATAAATTGTTGTAGACAGACTTCAAATAAAATGTACTTTACTATGAAGCACTGTGTGTCTTTACTATGAGGCACTGTGTGCTTCTAATCCAGCTGGAGCTCCTCTTGTTAAGGTTTCTGTTTCCACTATTTGTGGTCTTTCATAACGGCAGTGTATTGCATATCTGAGCAAGGAATATTAGCTTTTTTTATTATTATTTGAATCTCTCTTCTGTAGCTTTTATTCTTTTGTCTGAATCTGTGAAGGACAAGATAATTGTCTACAAGTTTCACTTTGAGACAGAAATGTTTTACTGTATTTTATTCTAAGTTTGTGAGTTTTAAGAACGTGATGCATGTCCTGTAAAAAAACTGAGAAGCAATTCTGAAATTAAGGCAGAATACAGTGAATTCTAATATGACTTCAAGAAATATTTACTTCTATATGCTATAAGATTAGGCATTCCTACTTAAAGAAAACTAAAGGAGCAGTAGTTTTTTATTCTTACCAGTGCAGATGCATTTTCTGGAAGATAACTGTTTGTAGGAGGAGGACATACAGATTATCTATACTTGATGATAACACGTTCTGTCAATATATCTGTGTAATCTTTGTAAAGGCTTTAGCTGACAATCTTCGGAATGTATGAACAAATCAGTTTACATTACATGCATAATGCTTAACTTTAAATTGTGTTGCCAGAATAATATGTGCTTACCAAAGGAGAAGGAATATTAGACTGCATTTTTAACACTAGCGAACAGATCTGTATTTTGATACGTAGTTTAGAATCCTAATGGCCTTTAGCGTAGGTATGCAGAGTTTTAAAAGTAGAAGGGCAGAGCCTGCTATCTTTTACCTATTGTAAATACTTATCAAGCGGTTCATTCAGAATTCAAATAAAGATCCATTGTCTTCTAAGTGCTTACATAATTCCACCATGCTCCTGATTTTGAAAAGGATATATTTTTAGGGTTGAATACAACATCATATTTTTGCAAGGAGTTAAGAATTAGTTAACTAGGGTCTGAAACATATAGTCTCTTCATAGGCCAGAGTGTGGCAGCTGAGTGCTGCTCTCAGGCTGTAGCTTTGCCAGCAACAAACCATACCCTTGGGTGCCCCAGGACCAGCACTGCCAGCTAATTGAGGGAAGGGATTGTCCTGCTCTACACTGCACTGATGTGGCCTCACCTTGAGTATTATGTATACTTCTGGGCACCACAGTACAAAAACGACATTAAACTATTAGAGAGTGTCCAAGGAAGAGCTGCAAAGATGCAGAAGGGTTGAAAATGGAAGACGCATGAGGTGTGACTGAAGTCTTTGGTTGGCTCAGCCCAAACCGAGGAGGCTGAGGGGAGGTATTGTGGCCACCTACAGCTCCCTATGAGGGGAGTGCAGAGCCAGGCACTGATCTTCTTTCACAGGTGACAGTGAGAGAACTCAAGGGAATACCATGGAGTTGCAACGTGGGAAAGTCAGGCTGAATATCAGGAAAAAGTACTTCACCGGATGGCAGTGGGCATGGAACAGGCTCCCCAGGGCAATGGTCACAGCCCCAAGCTGCCAGAGTTCTAGGAGTGTCTGGGCAGTGCTCTCAGACATGCGGTCTGAATTTTGGGTGGTCCTGTGCAGAGCCCAGAGCTGGACTCAGTGATCCTTGTTGGACCCTTCCAACTATGATTCTACAGTTCTACTCATTACTGTCCCCACACACCCTCTCTGCTACACAAATGAAGCTCCTAATGAACAGCTTCAAGAATAGGTTAGCTTAGAATCACAGTCTATCCCAAATGGATTTTGTTCTCTGTGTGGACCGGAAAAGAACCATCTCAGAGAAGCTGAGAGGTGCAAAGAGGCATACGCTCATGTAGCACTACCAACAGGATGCTTGTCCAAGGCTTGTCAGATGAACACAGACCTGCTCCTCCCACTGGGCCTGGCAGGCAGGTCTCAAAGTGAACTTCTGAAGCATGCAACTATAACCAATCCTTGGAGTGGTCTGGATTAAAACTAGACTCTTTCTTTTCTTCTGAAGTCAGCTTGCCAGCAGAGCCTCACAGAGATGGTATAGGATGGGTAACCAGCAGGGGAAAGCAGAGGGGAGGAGGCTGTTAAACTTGCTTTTCTACTACAGAACAGTAGCCTAAATATGCATCTAGGACTGTATTCTCTTCACATGAAGAAGCAGTTTGCTCTTGACCTCAAAACCACCCCCAGCAGACATGCATGACAACGGATATGTCAGAGATATGAGGTGAAAGCAGCTGCCAGTTGCAGTGGTTAAGCAGTTTTGGATTTTCATGCATGCTTTCATCTGTGAAGGGCTGATAAGCTGGAGATGTTTCATTAGTGTATGGGTGACCTCTGGTTTGCTATTTCTGGTACTCAAAGGTCAGCTGGCTGTGTATCATACCTTATAGGCTATAATAGCAGCTGGAATTAATATTAGAATATTCTGTTGCACTTCAAACTCCATTTAAATGTTACTGGATTTTAAATTAGAACACATTTTTGAGAAGCATGGGAATTTGCAAAAAGAAAAAAAAAAATATCTAGCAGCTTATCATCATGGAGTTTATTTTAAGAAAAACAGAAGCAAATGTACCTCAAGCTGGACTAACTGTCAGGTGCCAGTGGAACTCAGGGTTACAAAGTAAGTGCATGCTGGAAAGATACAAAGAGTAACAAATAAGTGCAGTGACAATAGAACTAGGGCAAGAGGTTAGGTACACCCAAATCCAACCTGGGTGATTAAATTAGGCCACTCCTGTCCTAAAAGCCACTGTATGTATCTGGCCAGCCAGATGGAATGTTTGGCTCTGCTGTGGAATCGGTCAGGTCAGTGGAGAGGGAAGAGGAGAAAGATTTGGTGGAGGAAAAAAAAAAGGTGTCATCTTAGGTTGTGGTCTTTCTAGCTATGAACCTCTGAAGCTTGTTGCCAGATGCGATCCTCCTGTCTAATGTATGGTCTGATAACTGTTCTGGGTGTGCGGAATTCAGGAGAGGTCAGAGACCTGCGCAGACAACCACTGGACTTCTTTTGTTCGTCTTTGACATTCCCAGGCCATTAAATACTCATTCTTCTAAACAGGTTGAAATATCAAGTATAGGTGTCAACGTTGTACTGCTTGGTATCAGTATACACCCACTGGGTGTTATACTTTTCTGAAGGTTCCTCAGAAATAAAGAGTGCAAAACAGATGTGCAGAATTAATTTGTTTTTATTCCTAGGAGAAGTTATCACATGAAAAACTGCCACCTCTCACACCTGAAAGCCATTGGACAAAATCATCCTAAGTGTAATTTAATTGATTACATTACACTGCAGTTCAATCAACTGCAATAAAGTTAATTGAACCTCTCCTAAGGAATGTGACTTGAGCCAAATGATTCAAAGTAGTACCAAGGTACTGATTAATGGAGGCAATTATTTTTAGTAGGAATGGGTCCAAGTAATTGAGTGATGCTTAAATGTTCTGTATAATGTGGTCTCATGAGGACAGTAGTTGCTTACTTTCAGCAAATTTCAGATCAAGTATAGGTACAAAACATTCAAAAATTTGAGATAAAAATGCTCATTTTAAGTGACTGTACCTTCCAAACTTTGTCATGGGTAAGAGATATATAGCACTACTCAAGTCAGCTGCTTTTCTTTTAGTGTGTTTGTTTAACTCTGTCTCCAAACATAACCACTGGGTTCTGTGCAGAAACATTACTGCTGTTTTGTCTTTCTTGGCAATATTTTCAATGGGACAAAATGAGATGCTACAGAATAACCATTTTGATATTTTTCAATCAATTAGTTTTTCGAGTGAGGCTGGATTTGTTTTATAAATGCCCTTAATTAAAGTAAGCGAAGTTCCCTTAGAATGTTCAGCTGTGTTTTCTTGCTATGCTTATCTATTTGCATGTATATGTGCATGGTCACTTGAGCAAAATTTACAACTCTTCTGAAAAAAAAAGACTGGTGATTTTACAGTTTTTAACCCATGTTAGGATCAAATATTTTGTTGCTGAATTTAAAGTCATATTTGCCATTGGCCATATGTTAATAGCTCCACAGGTGAAATGTAGATTAGGTGAAATGCATGTGAAAAGTAGTCCATCTTTGTAAGTTAGCTTGAATGGTAAGATATATTTAAAACAAACAAACAAAAAATTAGAACCACCGCCACCAATCAAAACTAGCTGGTTTTGAAGTGCTGGTCAGCAGTTGTGTTCCATCTAGGCCTTAGATTCTTTGTTATAATAGCCTATTAAAGTTCTTATTTAGCCAAGAGAGGAAATTGTACTCACCTGGTCTGCTTGTAATGTGTGTGGAAAGTATAGAGTAAATAGACCTTTAGGTTATTGCCAGTTTGAGCAGGAAAAAAAAAAAATAAAAAGGGTATAAACAAGTCGTACACAGATGTAGATGAAAATTGGGAAAAGTGGGGTCACATTATCAAGGTTCTGGGTCTAACTGGAATAACAAAGAAAAGAACTCAAACTAGTTCCAAGAGGGAGCTTGGTTTTATGTTAAGAAATACATTATGTGATGCAGTTGCCATGACGACAAAAGAGTCTGGAGTTTATGTTCTGAGGTGTCTCTTCGTTCCCATGCTTCTATCAGAAATAGATGTTCTTAAGTGCAGCTGAAGATTAGCAGTACTGGTGCTACGTGAGGGTATGGTGAGATGCAAGCTAAAGCTCTCCTCAACAGCGTGGCTTAGCAATCTGAAGAGACAGAACAGGTTCCTGCTGCAGCTCAGAAAACAACAGCTTTGCCACTGCTAAATCTCTTGCAGGAAAAGTCTGGTGCGTAGCTGGAGCAGCCCTGGAGACCTTATGGTTCAGCCCATCCTACTGCCCTCACTGAGTGGGGGCACCGTGCTGTGCTCCTCTCTTTTGGCATAGCAGATGAAAGAGAAAAGGCACAATACTCCCTCAGAAGAGCCTGCCTCTCTCTTCTTTATATCCTTCCATGTATTACAGCCACCAATCCAGGCAAATCTGCAAGCAAGTGGATTTGTGACGTGTTCAAACAGCGCCACATGCACAACTCCGTGGTTACTTGAAATGCAAAAGTGTCATTTGAGACTACAAAACTACTTATATGCTATTTGGCTGGTACCAGTTGTAATTGGCTTAGTGTGTACTAAGGTTATAAAGATGGTGGATTTATTAAAAAAGTATGTAGGCCGGGGCTTGTAACTACGTATCATAGGGTTTGGTCTTATTTTTTGGTTGTTTTTTCAAGTTCAATGGAGGGCAAGAGAGATCTGGGAAGTGTTTGAAGCTCCAAGGTGGATTTATTCACCGTTGCATCTCTGATTTGGTCACTATGAGCAAAATGATCAGGTTTTGTCTCCTTAGTTACCATGAAAAATGACTGATTACATTCTTCACTGACAGAAAGTTTTGATAATGGAAGAATTAGGATGCTGCATGTATTGAAAAAATTAAGATATATATATATTTAATAATAGAACAGAATCTGTAAAGGTCTCTTTGTCTGATAATGTTTTTTCTTTTGCACCTTCCTACGGGAAGGCTGCTCAAATGAATATCTTCCAGCTCATACATCTGCTCTCCTACAAAGTACAGGTTATTTTATTTCATTTTAGTTTTTCAACCTATTGCATGGTTATTCATTCTGGGGGGCAGGGGGAAGGATTTCCATGCAGCCTGTTCCATTATTCATAAAATCTACCTCTGCATCTCCAGGAGGTACATAAACAGTGCTCTTTTCCAAAATTCTACATTTTTAAATAATAGTATTTCTTCTTTGGTCTCCTAAATTTGTTCACATATGTAAGATAGATACATGCATTTAAATGGTGAAGAGTCTGTTTTATATTCAAAAATTGAAAAGAACAAACTTATACAGTAGGATCTTCTGTGTGAGATGGGTACTGTAAAGAATAATTCACTGTTTCAATTTCTTTAAGATATGGATAGGCACATTTCTTGGAGGGAGGGAGGGCATATTCATGAAAGTTTAATCTTCATCTTTATTGCTAGAGTACATTTTGTGATATCACCCATAAGTGACGTATCTGTTTTCCATTCAGACTTACTTTAAAACAGTATCTAGCATATCCTTGTCCTTTTCTAAACTTCCTTCATTTCTTAAACTGCTGTCATTCTCAGTCCTGTGTGCATATCCCACATGTTATCAGGATTATCAGGTTGCCTGAAGAGAAGCATCTCTATCTTTGTAAAGTTCCAGAAAAGTTTATTGATGTCATGGGTGTTCATATATCATTCTTTTTATGGAGGGCTCTTTCTTGTAGAGATTATTTCTCACAGAAGGAAGAAAGAAAGAAAGAAAGAAAGAAAGAAAGAAAGAAAGAAAGAAAGAAAGAAAGAAAGAAAGAAAGAAAGAAAGAAAGAAAGAAAGAAAGAAAGAAAGAAAGAAAGAAAGAAAGAAAGAAAGAAAGAGAGAAAGAGAGAAAGAGAGAAAGAGAGAAAGAGAGAAAGAGAGAAAGAGAGAAAGAGAGAAAGAGAGAAAGAGAGAAAGAGAGAAAGAGAGAAAGAGAGAAAGAGAGAAAAAAGATTACCCAACTGGAGACCACATCATTCTATAATCTTGAAATACCATGATTTTAATTGAGTTTGTGAGTTTTAGAGATTGCTGTATGCTCAGTAAGATCAAGTTGGAATGGTCTTCAATATTAAGAATAGTGAGGATAGCCTGTGGTCTTTGTCTCCAGTGTACTCCACATTTTTTCATTATCTGTTGAGAGAACACTCATGTTTGAGGATAGAACTTCTCATTGGTGGTGTTCAAAGCTCCTTGTGCATGACGAATGTCATCGTTGTTTGAAGTCTCTGTTTTGGAGCTTCAAGCATGTGTAAACACCTTGAATGCCAGCCCCAAAGACGTGAAATGTAGTGTGTTCTCCAAGAGGGCGCTGGAGGGATCAAGGACATATTTGCAGTAGTCACAGTGGTAGAAAGGGTAGAAGAGACACAGTGCACTGTTTTTTGTCTTGGCGAATTGAATAGCTCGTGCTCAAGTATTTTGCATAACCACAGAAACGTATTAAATGGCAAGGATGTGAATAACTGGTTTAGTGAGCCAATAGAAAGGGATGAATCCAGATAACCATGCTGAGGTGATGACGAGTATTAATGGTTGTCTTCTCTGACAATTTAGTGTCTTAAATGTATCCCGAAGTTATCTGGATTAGCCACCTATATGTACCTCCAGTTTCAACTGCAGACTGGTTCACCTGTATCTTCCCTAAATACTGATCACTAACATAAACATCACTTTGCTTGCTTTTCTTTTGTATGGACTGCCTTTAGCTGTAAGATGACTAGCAGTGGTGCATCATATGGGGCAAAGGCTGAATAGCACAATCTGTCTCCTGTCGCTGACTATTCAGCATCAGGTTTAAGTCATGTATGGTACGTGAAAGTAGTGTTATAATTCATGAGGGTAATACTATTTCAAGATATTGAAATACAATGTATTGTACATCTCTAGTAAATTATTTGGGAAATTTAGCTGTTGAACAAATTTTTCTGATTTTTGTCTCCAGCTTTCTCTGAAGTCGTACTTTACCCATCGTGTAGCACTCTACTGATCTTAAAAACTGATGTGCATTAATTATACAAAGTGGAAAAGGTGACATATAGGTGGAAACATAAGTGAAGGCACGTAGGTGAAAAAGTTTTCATACATAAATAAAAAAATCCCCCAAAATACAAGTTCAGCTTGAGAGGTCAGATTTTTGATTTACATTATTTTATGAAAATGTAAGTTCTGTGAATTCATATTATTTCATTATTAATTTCTTAAATCCTCTCAATTTGAGCCAGTAACTTCTGTCTCTCTGGTCAGTTTTAACCATATGATGACAGAGTAGGATTTCAAAAATATTAAGTCCCATGGGTTTTCCCGAGATCTGGAAATAGATGTTTGTCTTGTTGGATGACCAGCTGACAATGATGCAGCATGGAACCACCCATAGCACGTAACTATTTCTATAATATAGTTGTATATTTTTATCTGTTTTTGAAGAGAAAGAAAGTAGTGTAAAAAATTTTGTGGAAGAAGTGAAAGAAAAGAAGAACTTTGCTTTTTGCAGTGAAAGGTCACAGAAAATATGCTTAAAGATTGGGTTGAAGAAGAGGGAGAGATACAAACCTGTGTCCACAAACTGATTTTGCTAGGTGGTTTATGGAGCATCCTTCTAAACACTTTGCCACTAAGGCAAAAATATTTTTTGTTGTGTTTCAAAGATTGTGATCTTACTTAACACCAAATGCCCAGGTAGTGGATATCTGAGTGTGTTACGGACCATAAAAATTTACCTTCTTCAGCTTGTTTGCAAACCCAAATGAAATGCAGTAGTTATCTCTCCAATGCCAAAGTTAAAGTGGAAACAAAGAAAATATAGTCAAATTATTTATACCTGAAAATGTACTGAAACTATCAAACAAACATACTAGAACTCTGGTATGATACTAGATACTATCTAGTGTCCACTTCTACTGTCACTTAGCTTTTACATATTGAAGAAGACTCTGTGACTGAAATCCCAGTTCCTGTTTACAATTTTGATTTTGTTGTTGCTTTTTAATGATGCTAGTTTTACCCACTGAGCTTTTAAACACAGTGATCTTCAGATCTCCTATCAATACTTTTATTGTTGTAAAAGGAATCATTTTGGTACTAGTTTTTAAACAAAACTACTGTAAGCAATCGTTTTAGAGGTTCTGTTTCTGAGACAGCTTTGAAAAAGATGTCTTATATATTTGCTCTTGCTTTAAATGTTAAATATCATTGCACATAATGATGTGAACAGATGGTGTGCTGCATAAGCTGTTTATCATTTTACACATCACTTTTTATTAGTGAAGTGTACATGTTTGATTAATATTAGCTTTTGATGTATTTGGAGTTGTCTGTTTTTTTGACAGTGTTAGGAGATATATTCTAATCCATACGGATTTAAATTTTTACTCTAGTAGTAATAGAGTTGTTGCAATCCCTAGTTTTGAATTACATAAACCTTTTAATTGTGGAAAAGAATTACCTAGTTTAGGTTTAAATATTGGAAAGAATTTCAGAAGTAGGAGGATAACTATTCCTGCTAAAATGTTTTAGAGAAATTAAATGTAGATGTCATTGGTCCAGCTAAATAAACAGCATATCTTGAAATTAAGCACCAGATGCTAAGGTGTAAAATAAAACAGCAACAGTTCGATTCAGATCAATATTCTTTTATATCTTCCACCTACAGAATGGGAGAACTTTGTATTTGTCTGCTCAACGGGTCTGGATGTTCTGCAGGCATTACACCTTTGTCAATTCAGTTGAAATTAAAAAAGCATCTCAAGAGGCATCTCAGGCTTACAGACATAGCACACAAGTAATGCGTTGAGATTTTTGACTGCTGTATTTTTTGAAAATATGGTTTACCAAAACATTATTTTGTTGTAAATATTCTTGTCTCATCTAAAACCTGGAAAATTTTCATGGATGAGACAATGATTTCTAGTTGTAAACCAGGGCTTGTAGTTCTGCTAAATGGCAATAACATTTAATGAGAGATTTTGCTCTAAACTGTAAATTCTTTAGTGTGTGAGATGCTCAGCCTGTCAGAATAAATAGAGGAAGCTAAAAACACTTACTTTGAAAATGACTGTTCATTTTGGAATGCTCTGGGTGATCTCGGTGAAATAGAACTGAGTCAGTTGTGCTTTGGATAAAGTTCAAATTCCCAGCATGTATTCTGGCAGCATCTTTTCTTCAATGATTCTATTCCTTAATATCTTTTATGTTCAAATAACACATGGCTGTGATTATATGCTGTGACTGTTCAGATTTCAAATAACTTTTACCAATTCCTTTTAGATTTTATAAAGAAATTACTTTTATCCACACTTATTTACAGATTTTTTCTGCCTGTGTTTTCTTGTATGTGTAAGAATAATTGCTAGGGAAAGAATTTATGAATTTATTAAAGAAATGCTGTAGTACTAAGAATTACCTAGGGACTATATTTTTTAAAGTTTAATGTTGAATGCAGGTTAAGTTTAATTGGCGTGACCATAGTAGTTGGTCAGGGTTTCGTGTTTTACCATTAAAATTATTCTGGAATGCTATAGTCCTGTTGCCTGTGCTTCCCAAACACCAGATCCTTCTAGAAACGTGCAGAAGGAAAAATCTGGAAAATGAGGAAAGGAGTGTCTCAAATAAAAGAATCCCTCTTGAACCTGCAGTTTCATTTCAGGAGTGAAAAATTTGGTTCCTGGATGATCTGAAAGGAAAGGATCTGAAAGGAAAAACTATAAATATCTCCTTTGTTATGTTAGAGAGAAAAATGCATGTAAACATTTGTGCCTAATCCATGGTGAATAATGACTATCATTCAAGAAAATATTTTAGTGTATGAAATGCTGAATGGTAGCACACCAATTGTTGCAAATAAAACAAGTAAAGGGAAATATCTGGTTAAACTCACTATGTGTTTCATTGTTTTAACTGATAATTATAAGTAAATTAAATGCATATTTCTTTTCCTGTTATCACGCCAACTACTTGAGGTTTCTTATATATATGTTTTCATTAAAAGACAGCAATTAGACATTCTGAATCTTCCTGTTCTTTCTACCTTCCGGGTTCAAAAACTGAAGGAACAGGCATTTTTGACGTTTTGATCTAAACGAATGCTTTCTGTCTTTGCAGGTTAATAATGAGAATGTTGTGAAAGTTGGCCACAGGCAGGTGGTGAATATGATCCGACAAGGGGGCAATCACCTAGTTCTAAAGGTTGTCACAGTAACAAGGAATCTTGATCCAGATGACACAGCTAGAAAGAAAGGTACATTTTTCTCTTTTCCCAGTGGATTTTTTTTCAGTCTTGCTCTACAGAGAACAGGCTATGGACACAAATCTAATTTATAAACTTCCCTTTTTCAATTTGTAATGCTCTTTTGCTATTTTGCTATTTATTTTAGAGTAATTTAATTCTGTTTACTTATGCATTCACATGTGACAAGAAGGGTAATTCCATTGTCATGCTTGTCATGAAATTTCATCTTTGTGGATCTTTCATATAATATCAGTTGAAGGTGTAATCAAACTTCTTGACATGAGTGTCTCAATGGAGAAAACTCACAAAGAACTGATTATCGTTTATTAATTAATTCCAAACATACTTGAAGTTAATTTGACTCCTGTTGAACTTACTGAGAATGTACAGGTTTTCAAATTTTTTTAAAGAAACTGTAAGATTAAGAAAAGCAAGCAATATATTTTGATTGAATTTCTGATGAAAGAAACAGTACATTAGAATCAGAAAATCATTCCAGGTGAATTCAAGTAGAGGGGTTGTCCCAGCCAGGGAGAATTCCCTCTTCCTCCTCTAAGTCAAAAATATGCATGGGTTCTTTTTCTGCCACTTGGTTGCTAGCAAGAAAGCAGTGGCTCCAGGAGAGTTTAATGTAGCATCATGTGCTGCAAGACTTTGGAAAACAGTTGTCTGGGTATAAATATGGGGAAGTTTTTTCTCAGTTTAAAAGCGTAATTTTTTTTTTTTACACTGTCTTTAGTAGAGATTATGGGATAATGTATAAAGACTGAGTTACTCTGTTAAGAATTGTAATGTTCTATCTTCATCCTCCTCCTCCCACCCTCCAAAAAAAAAATAAAATAAAATAAAATAAAATTGAATTTTGCACTATTTCTTTCACCTTAGATGCTTCTTAACTTGCTCAGGTAAAAGTTACTCGGGGAAGTTATTTGAATCAGAGAATCATAGAATGCCTTGAGTTGGAAGGGACCTTAAAGATCATCCATTTCCAACTCCGCTGTTGTGTTCAGAGCTGCCCCCCACCAGCTTAGGCTGCCCAGGGCTCCATGCAACCTGGCCTTGAACACCTCCAGGATAGGCACTCACAACTTCTCTGGGCAGCTGTTGCCAGTGCCTCATTGCCTCTGACTAAAGAATTTCCTCTCAGTATGTAATCTAAATCTCTCTCTATCTCTCCATCTCTCTATCCTATCGTTATCAGACAATGTCAATAGTCAGTCTTGCTTCTGTTCATAAGCTCCTTTAAGTACTGGAAGGCCCACTTCTCAAGCTGTCCATGTCCCTCTGGATGGCATCCCTTCCTTCTGTTGTATCAACTGCACCACTCAGCTTGATGTGGTCTGCAGAGTTGCTGATGGTGCAGCTTCTCTCAAAAATTTGTTGTCTCTTTTCTCATCAGGAAAGAGCAGACTTCAAGCTGGATTTAATATGTGTAGCACTTTTGTAGTACGTACTGTATGTCTGGCACTGATCTCGAGCTATGTTTTTATGCTCTCGTGACATACTTTTGTTCAAATCTCTGTGAGAGGATGATAGAGCTTAACAGGGGAAAGATGATGCTTATATAGTGTATATAGGTGATACGAGAAGACAGTTGTCTACTTCCCTCTCTCATGCCTTCTTCTCCTCAGACTGCTTTGCCGTCTTTAGTCAGAATAGTGTAGCATAGTGTATGCTATTGATGCATCCGAATCCTTGATGTTTTGCCTGGTGTCCCAGTGCCATTTCTGTTTACTGGATAACTCCAGCTTTCCTACCAACATTGGCATAATCTTTTCTGAAGTTACCTCCCCTTTCTGACCTCTGGAATGGATTATATCAATGTTTTCTGGTTTGGCTACATTTGAAGCTAGCAGAAAAGATTTATCATCAGGATACTAAAACAGATGCTGGTTCTGAGCTAAATGATTGCCTTGATATTTTAAGCTTTACTTTGTGTTGTTTATCCCGAGAATCACCTGTTTTATCTTGTCTCACTGTAACTATAAAGATAAATGTGAATCTTCTTTCTTATATTTCTGAGATTTCTGAAATTAATCTGACAGAGGTTGGCTGGTCTCCAGGAGAGTTTTAGGTTGTGTACATTTCTTAGAAGGAGGGGCACAAGTGCTGGGAGGCACTTTCTCTAGAAAGTCTTTTTCCTACTAAAAAATAGAAGGGCACAGTTATTTAGCTTTAACTGTTTCTATGTATCCTGTTACATAAAAGCTTACGGATGTGTCAAACAACCTACACTAAAAGTAGAAACAGTACAGAAATCCAGTACATGAAAAGCATCTCAGGGTTTTTTCTCTGCGTGTATGTATTTAATATTACCTTATTTAATGTGACATTATTTTAAATAAATCAGAAATTGTGTATGTTAATATAGTGGATTAGAGAGGTTTATTTACTTATACTGTCTATCATTCTGTTTAACGCAAAGCCCCACCACCTCCTAAGCGAGCTCCAACCACTGCACTGACCTTGCGGTCTAAGTCAATGACCTCAGAGCTTGAAGAGCTTGGTAAGAAAGTGTTTTTTGACAAGCATGCTGGGATAAAGAAATGTAAATATATATATATATATGTATATGTATGTATGTATGTTAAATTGATTTATAAGAATTGCAATGTGTACAGTATATAGAGCAGAAAGGGTTGTAAGAATGCTGCATCTTTGGAGAGTTCAAATATGCATGAATTGCATGAATAATTTTTTTTTAAACTTGTGCCTTTACTGCTATGCAAGAGAATGTTGATACATTTTTATGCATCATTGAAGTTTGGCACATTTACTACAGAATAACGCCGTATCTTATTTTGTTAGCTTTGCTTTCTACATTTTCAGTTCATCTAATATTGTTTTATTTTAAATTTCTGTGGCCTCTCATTAGTGGATAAAGGTAAGCTGCCAGAAGCTGTTGTTAAAAAGCTGACAGTGTTAAAGCAGCTTCAACTTCAACTTGTTTTCGTTAGACTCTAATCTGAAAAAGTGCATATTATTATATCACTTTGACTTCTCTGCATGAAATAAGCTTAATTCTTCTTGCTACTGGTAATAAAAAAGTGTTGGGCATTCAGTCTTTTATTCACTAGTTTTAAGAAATGTGATGAGCGATTCCTTGAACATTCACATTCTAAATGTACATAATTCTTGGGGAATTTCGATTAGTTTTATAGAAGTGTAGAAAGTAATTGTTCTTTTTGTCCTGAATTTAAACTATTAGGTCATTAAAAAGAAGAATTTTTACAGGTAGACTAAAGAATATGATATGAATGGAGTGTATATAACAAGACAAATGCCCAATGTATATTTATATTTTGTTATTTCACCAGAATAGTGTGTTTAGCAAGCGACACTGCGTACCTCACTGCAGAGTAATACAGTCTGTCACACAGTAATGCTCATTTAATTACCTACATTTTGTAAAAAAATTTATTTTTGTCATAGACTCATGAAGGGAAACATGAAAGAATCGAAGCATTGAGGATAAATGGCCACACCTTTTTTTCCCTATGAGTCAATTTTTTCTGGGGCAGATGGACCCCACCTATTCATTAGCGAGTCAGAAGACACATGATTTCAGTGGGAGCTCTGACAAACAAAAGGCTGCAGAAGTGATTATGGTCTTCTCTGTAGCATAACAAGCTAATGAAGACCAAAATTTAACGTTCCGATAATTTATCCCTGACAGATCTCAGAAAATTTGTTTTGTCTATGCTAAGGACCTTAGGAACCTGAGTAAAGGTTTCAGCAGTTTGTGAATGCTCCTTAATTTTTCTTCCAGGATTAAAATGTAGAATATTATTTTTGGAGCCAATTTTTTGTTTGAGGTATTTTGATTTGTTTTCCTTGCATGGAGTGCTATGTAACTTTGCTGACTTATCAATAAGCTTTCCCGAGGAAACAGGAGTATTTAGGTATCGTTTTTCCCCCTTCCTTTTTCCCTTCTCCAAATCACTCTCAGACTGAGAGTATTTTTGTATTTCTCTTACTTTTCAGTCTTACATAGTAGGTACTGTTACTAAGACAGAGAGAAGCAGCACTCTTTTCTAGAGGAAAATCACATCTTAACAGTAACATCACTCTTGTAATGAAAAGCATTATATTTTAGCTTATTTGTCCCCTAATTCAGAGTATAGTACTTGGCCTGCCGTGTTCTCTTTGGCTTGTAGAAACCACTGCATCTCTTGTGATTAGCAGCCATGGGATATGAGTCTTTAAGTGAATTTCCCATCTATATCATCATTTAGATGGGCAAATATTACCATGGCAAGACTTTACTATTCTGAAGATTATTTCTGAAGCATGCTCCAGAAATGTATGTCCCCTAATAAAGCTGTAGTAATACTGGAGCATAACAGATTATTTTCTTGCAAAAGCCTGTAAATACCAGTTCCAAATGATTCTCTAAACATTTACCACCTTAGCAAACTATGACTATGACTTCTGTTATAAATAGCAACATCTGTGGTCTACCTATTTTGATATTTGTCCTGTAAAAGGACTATTAGCAGAAAGAAAAAGAATTCTTGAATTGCACAAAAATCAAACGGATTACCAAGAAGAAAACATTTTCACTCATTGATTAAAAATTGTCTTCTGATGTATAACATAAATTGTATGTGTGTATATATATAATTTACATAGCTTTATATGTATATGTGTATATATTGGACATCTGTATGAACTATGAGAACACCCACATTTTTATGAGTATTAAACAATGTAATGAACATTTTTTTCATAATATACATATATACAGAAACTAAATAGAAAATATGAACAGATGAACACTGTGGATGTTCTCATCAATATATGTGTAATCTTTTTTCTGAACTGAAGAAGCTCATGGTCTCAATAATGTCTTGTGGCGAAGAATTCCACAGGCTGATTATGTGCTGTGTACAAACATTCTTTTTTATTGGTTTTGAATGTGATGCCTTTAATTTTATTGAATGTCCCTTGTTATGTAGTATAAGAAGAAGGAAAACAGAAATTCCCATTTTGTTTTCCCTTAGAGTATATATTTCTTTCTTCAGTTTTCCTAGCTAGGCTAAATGACCTGATTTTTTTTAATTATTATTTTTTTAAAAAATTTATTTACCTTGCAGTCTTCACAGTCATATCCTTTGCCTGGCTTTGAACTTACAGTGTTGCTGACATGTTTTGAGCTACCCTGTTCCCCATAACACTTAGCAGACCATCTCAGTTGTTCTCTTTCAGTTGAGTTAATCCAAATGATGGCAGAGAACATGTGATAGTGATTCCTTTCCATTTCAATCTGAAAAGGCATTAAAATGCCCTATTATTATAATTTTAAATCTTTGGTATCAATAATTTGCCCCGGTTACTACTTCTTAAAAACAATTTAGAGAAAAGTTGTGCATTTATCCCTGCCATATGCTGGGGAGCAACTTCTTATAGCTCAAATCTAAACCCTGATAAACTGGGCTTTTGCCAAGCTGTTTATCTAGGGTGGTTTCATAGATACATGCATAGTATAGGTTAGCAGAGAGAGGCTGACGTCTTAAATGGAAGAAAAATGTTTATGCTCAGAGTAACAGACAAGGATTTAGCATATAAAATTATCTTCAGAATTGATTCACAGTTCATTCCCTTTCTGTTTCCAAGCTTCAGTACGGAAGAAGAAGGGTAAGGGGAAGCATTTTGTCTCTTGTTTAACCTGTTTCTCACCTTTCCATAGTGGAGGATAATAACATAATGTAAATGTTGGCATATGGTCCAGTTTATTTTATGGTGTCAAACGTACATTAGTTATTGTATATGTTTTTTAGTTACTTAGTTAACAAATTGCAAACACACTAAGAACTAAAGCAGAAGACTACATTTGAAAATATTCCCCACATTCCTTCCTTCTGTCTCCTTTCCTTCATTTTGCCTTTCTTTCCTTCTTTCTATCCAACTCTTTTCCAAACCCTTCCATTTCATCTCCTCACAGTTACTGTGCTAACTGGCAGCCACTGAGAGTACATGGCCAGTAACACATCCTCAGTGTAGTCCTACGTTAGTGATTTCATTTGTCTTTTTGATGGCCAAATGTTACTCACGTAACCACACTGTCTCTATCTCAGGAAGTAGGGATCTTGCACACAACACTTGAACTTTTGACCTGGAGAAATGCTGCTCTGCACAATTTTAAGTTTTTATATAACATCTTCCACACTGTCCCGTATGCATGGAGTGCCAACCCCAAACTGATTCATAAGGCCACTACCTTTTCCCTGAAATCTCTCCTTAAGACCCGCTTCCCCTGTGATCCCTATTAAGCAATCATCTCAGTAATAATGGCTAGGCAGAGGAACAGGTAGATGACATAGTGATGATATTTTAATAGTTTTTATAAATGTAACTGCTTATATATGTATACAACTTTGTTTGTGTTTAGTTGTATTTTTCCATACTCCTGTATGTCATTTTGCTTTCTCAGATTGTGAGCTCCTAGGAGCAGGGACTGTGCCATTCACACGTTTTCATGATGTCTAGCCCAAGGAAGAGCCTTAAACGTCTCTGGGCCCCTAGGTGGTAGCTGGTAAAACAGTCTGTGTGCTGCTCTTTGACAAAGCTTAGCGTCCCTGAAAGGAAGGCTATGTTGTAGGCAGTGCATCTCAGCAGTGAAGCTTTTGCTTTTTAATATTAAACAAAATCAGGTTATTTATTTTCTTCTACTTATTTTTCTCTTCCTTCCTGACCTCCTTTCAGGTCACTAACAGAAATACAGCTAGTGGTATTTTCCATTCTTGATTCAGAAAATGTGCCAAATAAACCCCATTGCTACTGGTATGTTTTGGCAGCTTATAAAAGTCTTTACATTGTTATAGTAGCTATCTGTAAAGCAAAATGCAGTTTTCTGGGTCATAGGTGAGGGAGACATTGAGACAGAACTAGTGGCTTTTGGGATTCTGTTTGACTGTTTTTTTTGTTATGTTTGGATGAGGCTTCTGGTTCAGTGGGAGGCTGGGAAAACAGAAGAGCATAGGTGGCATTTTTATATTGAGTATCAACTGTATGTCGCTTGTGACTAAAGAGAAAGGTAATAAAATCTTAAGGTTGCAAAAAATTTAGAGCAATACATCATGGGTAATATTACCATTTTACTGCAGTTTCATAGCATAAATTACTAAAAGTTAAGGAATGCTCAGTGTGTGCCACTGGCTTTCTGCTTACAGCAGCTGCCTGACTCAGAGAAGTAACACCTGGTTTCAGATTGTGGTTTCGAAGGGGCTGTGTTTTTAATAGTAAAATTAGTCTCTGGATTTTATGAGATGTCGGAGAGGGAAAAGAGGCATTATTTTTTTCTTATGTGACTCATAAGTTTTCAACGACAGATTAACAGTTGTAGCAGGAGCCTTTTTTGACGCAATACTTACAATATAATTCTAGACAATATGTGGTTAGCCCATTTATGCTGAAGAATATCCAAAATATTTGTGCAAATTAGAATTAAGATTTGAAAATACTAGAAATGATTTGAAGATTTGAAAATAATAGAAATGTTATTAAACTCCCTATGCATTTGTTTTGATCGTAATTCTTATATCACTGCAAGAAATAGATTTCATTAAATTTTCAAAATATTTTAAGATAATAAAATTGACTTCATAAAAATTTTATGTGGCTTGTGAAAAGCCTGTTTTTTGTAGGACTTCAGTTTTTATTTTGATGTACTTGCTAATAACTACTTGTGAATTTTAAAATGATATGATTCTTAACAAGTACATACTGTAAACATATAGATGTATGATTCAAAAGTTTTATACTGCTGAGCTTTTTACTGCCAGGAAGTGGATTTGATTTAGTGAGTAATTTGGGATTTTCAGTGAAAGCTTAAGTAGACAGTTCTTAAATGAAAAGCTAATATGAAAATCCTTGGGAGACATTTCAAGAATTTAAGAGAAAGTAGAAAATGAAGACACTGCAGGCTACATTTTCTTAGTGAAATACAATAACAAATAAAAAAACTCTTCTGTATCAAAAAAACCCTACTTTGACTGATGAGAGCACCAGTTACGAGCTGTGATTTTTTTATTTATTTTTTAATATATTTGATACATAATCAAATATTAATCATAATCCTTTGTATGCTGATAATGCTGATCTTTGGGTTTTGGTGTGGGCTAAAGGATCAAATAGTAGGGTTTTCCTCCTTTGAGCAGTTTAGATGCTAGTGCTGCCTCTCAGATAAAAAATAATTGTGATATCATCAACATAGACTATTGTTATCTGGCATCAAGTCTTAACTGCATTTGAATGGAAAAATATCAGTTGATGGCATTCAAAAGAAATATTATTAGCTCTGTCTGCAATAAGCATTCACACTTCATCTCATTCTTGTTGTCCATTGTTTCAAAGGTGGCACATTCTAATGGCATCTGAAACAATGAAATTGCAGAGCAAATATATATAAATGAATGCCAAACAGTGGATTAACTTAAACTGTTATGTTATGTTCGAAGAAACCGCTTACAAAAGACATCTGAGTTCAAAAGTCATTTTCTAATTTCAATATGCTGGAGTTGATGATGGAGATTTATCTGCAGGAAACAATGGAATAATCATCAAAACAAGTCTTAAAGCCCTCACGTCAACTTCTTTGATAGTTTCCGGTATCTGCAGCACTTCTGTGTAGGAAGAAAGTTTTCTGATCTTCACCAGACACTGTATTTTAGAAGATGAGATCAAAAGACATCAGACTTCATGAAGAATTCCTGAACAGCGTCTTAGTAAGTAATTGATTTGCGTTACCTATTTGAAATTCTAATGAGCTAGTAATAATAAGATGAAGGTTGTCATAAGGTTGTCATTTTCACAAGCATTAAGCAGTGAGGCTGGGTGGAATTTGGCTGTATGTGACATAATGTGAGTCCATCTTTGTGTTGATAAAGGAAGGTTACAGGTTTTATGACTTGTAGTCTATCTCATGTGGAGTCCACAGAAGTATAAGAGGATACAGGATTTGGATCATACTTACAGTATACCTGCTTTTAAAACACTTTGTAAGAGATAAATATTGAAAGATAGCACATTTTGAGGAGAAAAATGCTAGGTTTTCCACTGAGAAAAAAGTAATTGAAACCTAGCAGATGTGCTGTTTTTTAGCAGCATTTGATACTGAATATTAAAATAACAGGTACCTAACAGTTCCGAACACTTCTTCAAACAAGGTTTCATATTGCTTGAGGTGGGAAGCTTTAAATGACATTTTGAAAAAACTGGGAATCCCTGAACAGGGAGGTCAGATGAGTCACTGTGCGGGTGTTCTCATTTGCACTAGTACTATTTTGAATTTATCAGATTGCTCTCTAGTGTGTGTAGTACCTGTCCCTAATGCTCAGTTTTCTTTGCTACAGGACAGTAATTGAAAAGGTTTTCAAAACCTTTCTGCATCAACCAACAGGAAAATGGTATAAAAGAAGTTGGAAAAAGAATTGTAAGTGTTAAAGAAAATATGGGTTTTGTAGCATTTGGAGCCAGATGAATGAAATACACTGACATATGTGAGTGTCACTTGTTATGCTCAGATACAATCAACTGAATATTTAACAACATACTCAAAATCATGAGTGTATGAAGAACAGTAAGAGTTGCATGTATTTCCCAACGAGGTACAGTTAGGACAACAGAAAAATTTTCAACACTTTTAATGTGTTCTCTCTCTTTTTCAGGAGCCATGGAGATGAAGGACTTACCTCCCTCATCTCAAAACTCCTTTTGCTGCAATTTTTCTTCAAATGTTCATATACCCATGTTAACTAATTCCTAATATAATCAAAAATAAATGTTTTTAGATAATTTGTCATAGTTTGCTTGTTTTTTCCCTTCGGTGTGGAAGTGTGAGAGTAAGTGTAAGAATGGAGAAGGCTGCAAGTGTCTTGGTTCCTCCACCTTTCTTTTTAGTATCTTTTGGTTGATTATGTTTCTTTTCTGACTAGGCCAAATTTTCAAATGCTGTCTCTTAAACAGAAATATCAAATTGCCACGTAAATTCCACCTGGCTTGCAGGGTAGGAGTGGGTATTGACTATATTCTCTGCTTTGTTTTTGTTCTTAAACAGAAACCACTGTTAGACAATGACCATTCCTCTTTCAAGGTAGGCTGAATTGTAAGGCTGAAGGATTGCAGGTGCATTTTAAATGCCTGTAAAATAATTTTATCAGTTGAACATACTGTTGAAGAGCTGGTACTTGAAAATTGTATCTAGAAAGAATTTGAACAGTCATCTGCCTTCCTAAAATTACTTTTGATTGTGTGACTATGATACATAAGTATGACTTATATGTAGTAATGTGAAATTATCTTCAGGCCTAGAAACACAAATAAGACTTTCTTTCAAGAAAGTTTTGATAGTTCCTAATGTGAATACATACAAATAATTTTTCTAAGTCATGTTACTATGTTTGTAGATACTCAATGATTAATTTTACTAACAGTTTTTATGTTTTACTGATTTATTTTACATTATTTTCCCATCATTTTTGAATTTTTTTGTACATTGGAGAGTTTACGGTATCTCAGACAGCATAATTGTGTTTTTACTCAGTTTTAGTAGAAGGGAAATGTTTCAAATGGCTTGTGTTTTTGACTGTATTGCGAAGCACTACTGTTATTTCCTCATGCTAAGTTCTAAAGTAATATTCTCTTCCTGTTACTTGCAATATGAAAAACATGTGATTTTGATGCTGTGAGTTGAGCACAGTCCTGTAAATTGTTTGTTTGGATCAGGGCTGGATCAACTTCATTCCAGATTGAAATGTGCTCATGGTGACAGGTTCCTGAGTATTAGTGTGATGTTCTAACTGGAAACTCAGATCATTTAGTTTGTATGTATTTTTTTTTTTTAATAACGCTTAGGTGACAGGCTCAACTTGTTTCCTCCAAATTTGATCATAAACAAGTTTGGGTTTAAATCTTGACCTTGAATATTCTTCCATTGAAACAATTATTTAACTATGGTTGGCCTCTTAGTTCTTGGTGATATGTTGGGGATCTAGTTATACCTTATCTACTTTTAATCTTTGATTTTTTTTTTCTGTTCACATTCAAATAACTAGGGAAAATAAAAATTAGTTCTCAGTGGGCATCGCTAATGCAACAGTGATTCCTTTTTAACCATTTCCAAATATGTAATCCGTTTTTCTGCAGACACTACAGATTTATTCATCACATACAGTTGCTTCTATGACAAGCAACATGATCACATGAGCTTCTGTAGTCCAGTCAAGCTTGCTTGTGAAATTAGTAGATTCTTATCTTGATGCTGCTCCCCCGTTGGTATTGGACAGCTGTTCCAGAATTTTGTTCATCTGCTTCTTTGAAAGCACTGTCTAGATTCCTGTATGTTTGCCCAAATTTCCTTTACACAGTTCCTCCCAACACAGAGGCATTCCTCCTGAAATATTTATCAAGTATTTATCATTCTTCAACAAACTAAGAAAGGCAAAGTCATTTGCCTCTGTATGGGAAGTTACAAAAATCTGAAAGGAATGCAATGGATATGAGAGCAACTACTTGTTTTAGATGTTCTTTCTGTGCATGCAAACTTGTAATTTAACACATATCAACTTCTGGTCTTTATGCTAAAAACAAATTGCTGGTAGTTAAACCTTAAAAGAAAGAGATAATAATTATAAAAAATGATAAAATGCATTTTTAATATTCACACATAAGACTACTCCTTTAGTTTTAGTGTCTGATTTTCACAGATAATTGACAAAGAAACACAAACTGTACTGGTTAATGAAAGAAATGAAACTCAACTTGCACACTCACATTTAGGGAAGGCAGTGGAAGCAAAGTATGTGCATATGCAGTACCTGACATTACAGCCTAAGTTTCTAGATCGGTTGACACCAAGGAAGAATGAATGTCCTGTGTTTCCATCACTTTTCAAAAGGAAAAATTCATGTGCCAAATATTTGACTGTGGTTGACTGCAGATGCTAGAAAAGGTGGGTGATACTACATCATATAGGTGCAACTGGCATTGTATTAAGTTCTGCATAACAGATTGTGCCTGGTACAGTTTCTGTCTGTATCTATCTTAGGTATTTACAAGGCATCTATCACCTTGGTACCTAAGCAGTTTGAAAAATGCACCCACCCCAGGAAGCATGATGCAGATACAGGCAGAGGCCCAGGTCCAGAGCAGCAGAGGCAGGTCCCAGGAAGCTCCCCAACTGTGGTACCGCTGTTGTTGAGCTCCTGGCCCACTTGTGGCCAAGGAACATCTCCACCTACCTGTCAGCAGGAAGACTGTACCCCACCCCTCACGTCCAGCTCCACTGGTGGGGAATCTGAAAAGGAGATGTAAATGGAAAAGGCAACGGTCCAGTAGCAGAGGTGAAACAGAAATGGTGGGATTTCAAAAGGAGGGATTCTTAAAGAACAGCACATCTCAGGGAAGGGATCAACTGCCAGTCCAAGTGGCAGGTAAGGCACAACACAGGCATAAGTCGCAAATGTTCTTCAGTGAACAAAAGTTAAAGAAATATCTCTGATGTCTCTGAAGCTTGTCTATATCCAAAGCCCTGCTCTGTTCTTGGCCTCTGTCTTGGTCTTCTATCCCTGCAGTTGAATCAGTTGTTCAATTCTCTATGTATCTCAACCAGATAACCTCTACAATTCTATGTATGTCTAATAACTTGAAAGACTGTCATTAGGAAAGAATGGTACTGAATCCTGTGTCTCAAGGAGACAACATGGTACAGCCATGCTTCAAAATGGTGAATGTATTCATGCACCCAGAGGCTCCATAATCCTAGCCACCATGTTCAGAGCAGCTCTCCTGTGGCCACCAGCAGCAATTGCACCACTGTTAAGCCACATCAGACCAAGCTCAGTATCTGCCCAGTGCAAACACCCTTACAGGCAGCCAGCTGTGCTGCAGAAACAGAAGACTTGTCTGACAGCAGGAAAGAAAGGAAGATAGTTAGAACTTTGATGTTGGTTCCCTAGTAACTCTTACAGGAACCACTTTAAAAACAGATTAAATATAACAAAATTGGTGAGGTAAAGGAGAAAAAAGCCTTCAGAAGCATTAAATTCCCATGTTACTTTTGGAAATATCTATATCGTACAGTGATCAAGCAATGAAGCTAACGTGTGATGGGTCACTGACTTTGAGATCTTTGCATTTCTTTTACTTCATATGCATGCTCCTTTCTGGTTCCCTTACTTGATCATTTAAGGACCCAACTGGAAATCATGCCCTAACAGAGCAAGGAACATTAAATTAGAAACATAAAACAAGTCACAACTGTAAAGACTGTTAGTTTTTTGACTAATTACTAGGCATAAATATGAAAAGGCAAAGCTCATGTATTTTGTCTGAAAGTTTTATGTGTCGCTGTGAGCAAGATTCTGTAGATAGGAATGGAATGTAATGGAATTTGCTTCACACCTGAAGAAGCTAGTTGTGCTTCTTTGTACCCACTGTTTTTTAAGTTTGATTTTTAAGGAGAGATAATTTTTAAAGCCAATTAACAGCCAAGCAAGGTCAACCATGTCAGTACATTGGAGAATACACAGTCAATTTTGACTTGGCTGTCTTAATGCTCTCTCCTTATTTATTTACTTTTTAGGACCCACTTTGCTAAGGGAGTGAGGTAAAGGCAATTGGTTGAGGTAATGGTTTCAGCCAGCTTTAATCCTGCTGTTTAAAACAGAGAGCTTCTTCACTGGATAAGGACCGTTTACAGAAAAAACAAAGTTTTCCAGTGCCCTACTGTATGTAACTGGCACAACTTTTCCACAGTACTGACATAGCAACTGGTGCCATCACCTTAACAAGAATGTAAGGTGACTTTTGATCATCAAGAAATGGATTTATTGGGCAGAGACTGACACATTCATCACTGTGGTGTCAGCCATTGATCTTGAGGCAGATTTCCATTGTTGGCAGTGAACATAGTTTGTGTCAGACCATGCCTGTAACACGCCCTTGGTTTCTCCTGTGCCCATGACAATGCTTCACAAAGCTTCCAGAAAACAAAGTGACTAGAATTGTACTTTGTGATGTATAATAACAGTTAATGAATATTTCTTGCTAGTCGAGTTAACAAGCCTATGCTAAAACCTGTGAATGTATTCATTATTCATAAGTATTCGCCAATAGTTTCCACAGTTAACTTTCTCCCATGGGTTCTCACAGACTGTTTGCTTGGACTCTTTGTCATTTGTGTTATTGGTCACCGTTGCCAGATGCTTTTTCTTTAGCCCTGAAGGCTGAGAGTATCGATTAGGAGGATTGGCAAATGGTACTCTTTCATAGAGAATTAGGGACTTTGCAAAAGAGTATTATACTTTTTTCAGGTAAACTTTTCTTCACAAGCCTCTGGCAAAAGTGTAAACATGCACAAATAACCAAAGTGTTACTGTCCCCCTAAATCCGAACAATCTTTCCTCAGTGAAACTATTTACAGAAATACTCATAAATTAATGTGGATTTTTGAGTTTTTTCTTTTGTTTCAATTTTTGACTTTTAGTTTAGTTTAGTTCTATTACTTACCAATTGCTAGGTGGGATCTGTTTACATCATGTCAGGAAAATGGAGTTTTCAAATATGGGGAATTTTCTGATGATATATCTAAAAAAAATTCAAGGACATTTTGTATGACCACTGTATCTACCAGAATGAATATATATAACTCGTTTTCTTTCTCCAATTCCGTAGAATTTAACTGAAATGTGTGTTTGCTATGTGTGGTAAAAATAGATCCCCTGGTTTGATTTTTTTTCTTTTCTTTCTTTATTACATGTGTGCTCAAATAAGAGAATGCTGAGAAATAACTTCATAGTCTTACAGTATAGTTGTTAAGAGAGATTTGTTAATGAGGAATTGCAGCTATGGCTGTATTAGTAAGGCAAAGGGGGAAAAGAACTGCGAAGGAAGAAGCAGATATTGCAGATACGTTGATATAGTCCCTTTCAAATCTCTTTGGAGTAGAAGAGCCAATGATTGCATGACAGTTTGTCCCTAAAATCCATTTTCATAAGGAAATCATGCCTTTTTATAAATACAATCTCATCCTCACTCTCCATAAAACATGCAACTGGACAGTAAACTAGATAGAGACATAGTGTGAATACTTTGAATGTGAATACTTTGAAGTAATGAATAAGTTAAATGCATAAATAACATCTGTGACTTTAGCATTAAAAGATCATAATTTCATTATGCGGCACAGAATCCCTTTTAGAGCAGTGTAATATTGAAGGCACTTGAGCACAGAAATTAAGATTGCCACATTAGAGTTAGGGTAGGCAGGGACTGATATAGAGGAGAAGGGATCCTTGGGTCTATCAGAAGGAGCTTTCATTTTAAAACTATATAAAACAACAACAACAACAAAAACCCGTAAGAACAAGAACAAAAGCACAACAAAACAAACAAAAACATACCCTGACTCATAAACAGAACCAGAAGTATTATTTTAACTTGACCTCAGCAATACCTTCCAGATGTAAGCTCGCAGCTTCATACTGAGGTCCAAAGAGCAGCATATAAAGTATTTCAAAGAGCAGAAATGAATCCTTACAGAATGACATTTTTCAAGACTGGGATGATAAGAGAGTAGGCATAACACTGCCGTGGGGAATCACTTGCACCCTGATTTCCACCATATGCCCTCAGGCAAGGGGAGAAGTAGACAGGGAAGGGCAGAGCTTACTTATTTTCAGAAGACAATAAGATCCTGGAGAGCAATGCCCTCAGATACCATTACTTACTCTTTGGAGAAAAGAACAAGAAAATCCAGCAGATGTGGGGGAGGGCATTGCTCACAGGATGAATGCTGTGGACAGCCACCACCGCTCGCAGCAGTGATTTAAGAGAGAATGCACTTAGGGGTGGGGGTGACGTGAGACGTCGGACAAAAGTGAAGATAGCCAGCAGTGCTTCAGAACAACAAAGGGCTGCCCTCAACCAGTGGTGGAGCACGTCTGACACCACAGGAAGCTCACTTGGACACTTGGCCCTGAGCTCATCCCAGGGATGTCTGACTGACACCACTGCAGTGCATAGGTGAGCTTTTTGATAGGTTCACTGACATTTCCTGTCACAGTCACAATGAGGTGAATTGGTAGCTCCTGCCTTGGGATGCAGCATGGCTGTGTGTGTTGTGGGTACAGGACAGTGTGCATTTATACGAAGAGCAGTTAATAATGTCAACTGCCACGTGCCCAATGCAGTCATTAAACTTTAGCCCGCCCTTCCGTTTGCCCAAACACATACACTCTGGCTTCCCAACTGGCTTCTTTCTATGTGTTGTCCAATGCATGTAGATACCTCCATCTGCCTGGCCTCAGATACAGTGGTTGTTGCTCCTCTATTTGATTGCCAGATGTCACTGGGGAACAAGATGGGGAGGTTCCTGGATCCTCGGGGCAAGCTGGCCGTCTCCGAGGGAGCTCGCCGTCCACGCCGGCTGAAGAACAGGAATCCTCGGTGCCTGCCTCTGACGAAGACTCGCCGGCCAGGACCACAGAGAGCTGGCAGTGGCCGTTGTCCTCGTCTGAAACGCACAGCAACGTTGGGGAGGATTTTGAGGGATTTCAAACGCCAGCGCGGACTCCGGAGTGTACCATGGACATACAGTCTCCCGGGGATCAGTCACTCAGTAGGACTCCTCAGTTTGAAAGTGACTCTCCTGAGGAGGAGGGCAATGATGAGATGAATGAAGAGCACCGCGGTGTTGAGCCTGTCCCTAGGGATCGGGGTTGGAGAGGGCAGCCCCAGCTAACAGAGGGAGAGAAGCTGTTGATGGAAACCAACAGTAGGATTGTGCAGCTGCTGGAAAATATCAAGAGGGAGCATGCACAGTCCATGGGTCTCATGTCACAGTCCATGGGCCGCATGGAGCTGCAGCTGGGCATTGTGGCTACCTCCACAAGAGCCATCCATAACTACCTGTCAGAGATTTTAGCTTTTCTCAAGCAGCCACGGACACAGGTCCTTGAAACACGCATCTCCCAAAGAGCCACCCCCCATGTCGAGTTAACCTGTGCCTCGACATGGACTGGTGAGGACGCAGTGGCAGCCTCCACTGTGTGCTTACCAGGGGCCGAAGGGACGAGCGACTCTCGAGAACCGCCGCAGGCCACGCTGCCTTGTCGCAGTGGCCGGCTGCAGAGAGCCATAACCGAGAGGGCCTCGTTGCCCATGCCTACACGCCAGGCAAAAGGGGGAGGGAAGAAAAAATAACCACACCGTAGGATTTTTAGGGTTTTTTTTAATGTGCCTGTCCTTTTAATTCTTAGCCATAAGGCCATCAGTGGCAGATTTCAACCATTTCCTACATTGGCTAACATTGTATTCTGGCTGACTAGATTAGTCTAACATTTTGTAGTTTATATTTGCACTGTTAACAATGTGTGCTGCTGGTATTTGAAGAACATTTGCCTCTGTTCTTTCACTTTAACTTCATACAAGCATTTTTTTACTCTGTGCCAGGCATTCATTGCTTTTCTTACAAATACAAGTCATTTCTTGAGGCAGCTGTTTTTTGAGTTTTCTTTCTCCATTATCCCATCCCCTCTGAGCAAGCATTCTGGAGCTGGTGGTAAGTATACAGGTCTTGGCAATACTCGCCTCCAAAACTGTGTTCGATCAGTCTTTGCCTGGTGTTTCTGGCATGCCAGCCTGAGGTGTTGGGGTTAGCCTGTACTGGATCGTGATCATTCTTATCCTCTGTGGGTCTGACAAGCTCACTTTCTAAGACCCTCGGTGGAGCTAATCCACGTGTCTTGGCTATGTCTTATTAGAAGTAATGTTGCCAGGATCATACCTCATATTTATCTTTTGGGGCTTGTACAGTAATGTGCCACCAGATCTATCTAGGTACCTGACTCTCATTTTCAAAGTTCCTTTTACGATGGATCTGGTGGTTGGATGGGCAGCATTATTTTTCCTCTGAGAGAGTCTGGGGATTTGAAACAGGAGTCACTAAGCAATGTGTTCTTGGGGATAAGAGCCATCTCCTTCACCAAATCTACTGGGAGGAGACTGTCCCCTGTAATTATCACAGATATTAATTATTTAAGAAAATGAAAAGAAAAAAAAGAAAAAGAAAAAAAAAAACTTGCCTAGCAGCCAGACCTCTTGAGAATGTAAATGTCATGACATGCTGTTGGGTATTGTGCTACTATGTCTGTGATTAAGAGTTTTTCATCAGAAATGACTTACGTGCTGATAAAATACAACTACTTTCTGTGCCTTTAGGCCATCTAATTTCCTGAGGGCTGGCACCCTGAGTAGAGCACGGGTGCAATTGGTAACCCACAGGGCAGATGGAAATGCACTTTGCAATAAATTATTTTATATCTGTTGGTGCTGCCTCTCTCGGGGGAATTTAATACAGTGGCACTCAAATTGCTATATGCATGCAGAGGCATCAGACTGGCTTATCCATGTGGTATCCCTGACAGTTCTCTGGAAGGATGCTGTTACCAGGAGTCCCTTGAGCGTGGTAACTAATGATCACAGGTGTAGCATGGCTCCTGTGTTTGACTCTCCACATATCTTTGTAACATTTTGTAAAGATTCAGAGGAGTTTATATGGCGAAGCAGTGATGAATTCCTCCTTTGGCAAATACTAGAAAATAACTGTAGGCCTAAAAATCCTCTTCTGTGAATACAGCTGAATGGTGCTCTCTCTGTCCAGTGAGCCATAGCCTCTTCTTTCTCGTCTTTCTCTGAGACTGAAGTTAATCAAAATAAAGCACATACAACATTTTGTTATTCTACCAGTCAGCCACAGATTGCTCCCTTATAAGTGTGTGTGCGTGCGTGCTTGTGGCTGTACATTGCAAAATGAATGGTTTAATGATGAAATGCAGCTGGCATGGCCAACCTCCAGTGTAGGCTCTTTGCAGTAGAGAATATTTCTTCCCTTCCACCTACATCCAGCTGCGTTCCCTCTGAGACTACCATTGGAGGCGTTCTTCTTCAGTCACACCGCTGACACGCTTTACACAAGGTGCAAATTTTTGCACCTCTTCCATGGCTTTTTTATACTTCTTTTTGTTAAAACTGTTTGTAAATGTATCCTCAGAGAATTTCCAATACAAGCTTGTAGGATTCCCCTCTCATTGATACAAGAAGCGCATGCTGCTGAATATTTAAGATCACAAGAAGGAGATGTGGGAGAGAAGCCCATTAGTGAGCTTTGAGAAATTAGTCCAGTATGTGCGGCCTTCTGAACACGTGTTTCTGGTGCATACGTGGTTTGCACACTGGTACTGTGAATATGAACAGCTAAGCTAAAGGCAAAGACAAGTGGAAGTTTGTCCCAATATGCTTACATCTTATTTCTTTGGGATAAGTTTGAACAAAGCTGAATACAAATCAGCCAATTAATTTTCTTGGCCTAATTAATGTGTGTCTGATAATACAGTGAGAATGTTTTTATTTTACGTAGTATTTTCACTTCAAAAGTGTGGTGCAGTAGTGTGGTCAGATGCTAAGTAAGATTTTGACGTACTCTGCAGGACCCGCCATGTAGCTGCTGCCATTTAGAATAAATTGCATTCCACTGTAGTTTTGAAAACACACCCTCTGCTCTACCTTTGCGTTCGGATCAAAGACAGCAGAGAAAATCAAAGACATCTGCTGCGCAGATGCAGTAGTGCTGCTGTTGGAAAAACTGCCTGAGGAACACCTAAACAGTTCCTTGCAAAGCAGCTTAAGCTGTCACCTGATCTCTCCCGTTGCTCACTGCTTTAGCTAGATGTGGAAAGACACAAAGCCACTTGAATGGGAGCAGTTATAGGGTGAGAGTGACTAAGAACATGTCCACAGGCAAGAAACCTGCAATAAACTCACACAGAATAAAGTTATTCCAGCTGGAAGTAGTAGGTGGTATTAATAATTGGTACCAACTGATATTTTGGTCAGATCTTAAATTAAGATCTGACTTATAGTGTTGTCTAGCAAAATCAGTGCAGTTGGAGAGTATGTATGTTTCATCCCCAAACAAATATTTTCATGCTTTTCAAGTGTCTGTCATAGCCTCATCACTCTTTCCCTGTAGCTTTTTGTTGTCTGAATGGGTATATGGTTACATGTGTCTGTTAAAATAAAAGGGGATCCTTGTTCTTACATGGTATATTTATATTTCTTATTTACAGATTTTGAGTACCTAATGCCTCATTTTCACAAACTTCCTTCTCTCTCTATCCCAAAGACCGGTTTTTAGGCCTTCTGGGATGATAAAAAAGGGTGGGAAAGACTTAACGTGAAATTTCTCCACCCTTGAAGCTCTTGGTGATAGATCCCCTAAGTACAGTTTTACGGTCTAGCCATATTTTTGTTGTATAGGTCAAATGTTAATGGTGACACTGTTGCTTTATGATGCCTTTTGCTGAGCAGAAGTGCAGATATTTTTCCTTCAGAAGGTCAAAGTTTGTATTACAAAATCTTATGAAATGTGACTTGAAGTTTATTTTATTTTTGAATACATGTGATGGTTTTAAGATTTTTTTTTCTTCCTTTCACCAAATGATTTTAAACACTCAGAAATAAAGCAGACCAATGGAAAAAAAAAAAAAAAGTCAAACAATAACTTCAATTGAATGGAAACAGCAACACCACACTTGTGAAAAAGTTTTCAACAGTGTTCTGATTCTCCTCAATCTTTCCTTTCCTGCCCGCTCCCTGACCCTCTGTGACACTAAAATAACCACTCCTAGGACAACCTGCTTTCTAACCAGAGGGCTAAAAGTTCTTCCCTCTCTTCTTCTCCTGCTTAAAATGTCATCCTTGCATCTGCCAGATCTACTGTTTAGAGGGACCAAAAACTTTTTTCCTCCTGCCTTATTCCCATCCATATCCATATCCAGGGCCCTGAGTATGCTGCTCTCCAGTGAGAGGTAAAGCTTAAATCACTTAATCTGATGCTTTGCAGACTAGCATCATCTGTAGACTGCCAAAAGCCTGCTTTTTTTTTGAGTCTGTAATAACCTAATGGAGTAGATACCCTTTTCTGCTGAAATAAAAATCGAACATTTGGGAGGTGGATCTAATTGCTGAAAATTAACAGTGCTCCTGCTCACGTTGTGAAAGCCTAGTAGCCAGGCTAAGATATTCCATTTATAAAAGTATCACAGCCAATATAACTGATCTCTACTCTGGTGAGACTTCAAAGGAAAAGACACTAAATTAAGATGATTATTAAGTACAGAATAATCAATATGGTGCAGTCCGTTTTTTCTTAGGGAGGCAAACATGTTGAAAGGGGTAGAAAGGAAACTTGTTGGTATGGTCTAAGTTTGGATTCTAGTACAGGTTCAGAAATCAAACTGTTCTGCTGGCTTGGGCTACTCGTTTAATTTCTCCATGCTTTAGTTTTGTAGTAGTAGAAATAGCAATAAAGGAGCTGTAAGGCTATAATTAGTTGATTGGTGCTTGGAGGTCCTCAGTCTAAGGAATGTAATAAACACTGATGAATCTTGTTTGTGACCACAGTTGGAACTGGGGCTAAAGCAAATGCTCTTAAGTTCAGAAGATCTCGATCAAAGATTTTTCCCTGTATTTTATCGTCATGCCATGTGAATCAGTAAATTAGAATCCCAAATCCAAATGTTGAAGTTGTCATTCTGATTTGGACTTTGACTGTTTGGTCTGTTTCTGACCACAGCTAAATACGTTCCCAAAGTTAATAAAATAATAATAATTAAAAAAAAAACAACAACAAATATACAAATTTCATTTAAAGAATGATGCAGTTGCTTATAATGCTAATCTTATAATCCAAAATCATATAGGTTAGACATGATTAATTGAGGAAAATAGGCATAAAAGAGCACTTCTGGAGTACTTGTTACTGTCCAAAATATCTCTGAAATTCTGATGACTAAGTACAGTCTGCTTATCTCTATTTGAAACAGTTCTTTACAGATTCATTATTTCTAAAGGTCTTCTTTCCATTTCTATATAGATATTGTCCCTTCACATTTTGAAGGTTTGAAGAAGAGGATTGTTTTTCGAGTCACACTAAGTAAACATTAAATGCATGCAGGCTTAAAACTAAAGCATGCATGTTATGTAGCAGCAATAAAAAGTGCTCGGCTTGCACGACTTATGATGCTCAAGCATTGCCTTGTTAAAATGCCAAAAAAAAAAAAACCTTTTTCTTTGCATTTTTTTTGAAAAGTAAATCTCTTCCTTTGACCTTGCAATACTTAATTTTTCAGGTTTTGGACAAATGATATTTATTTTACTGAATACTTTTATATTACAGATAAGGTGGATGAAATAGTACCAGTTTCCAAGCCATCAAGAATTGCAGACAATGCAACTGTGGATTCAAGAGTGGCAACTATTAAACAGCGGCCTTCTAGTAGATGTTTTCCCTCAGCTACAGATATGAATGTGAGTGGTAGCTACAAAGCACTGCTTTCGCTTCTGAAACTGTGTGGAAAGGGTACTTGCTAGTGTACAAAGTTTAAACCACAATAGAAATGAATTTTTAAAAAATGCATTATGTGCTCATGCTGATTTTATTACCTTGTAGCCTTGATCTATATTTCTGATAATAATTCATTTAACAGAAGAGCCTCTGGGCTCCTAAAAACTTTTGTTGTTGTATTCTTATATCTACTCTGAGATTGTCATTTCAACAACATTGCTATCTTGGTGTTACTGAAACAGAAGTAAGTGACCTTACTCTGTCCTTAATGTCAGCCAGTGAGATAACAGTAAGCTCTAACTTGAAAGTGTCAGTACAAAACTAAGGCCAAACAAAAAAAAAAAGTCACTGAAAATTGAAGTATGTTAATGCAGTTTCAGTGCCAGAATTAGTGCAGCCACACAATTTCCACTAATGTGAAGGTTTCTACAAGTTCGGTTTTTTTATTGTTCATAACGGCCTATATAATATCTTGATGAAATAATAAATGATCATTTGTAGGGGAAGAATTGACATTAGTACTATAGTGGATAGTAAAAATTTAATTTCCAGAACTCTGCAATTGGATTCCTCAATTGTAGAATTTACTTTTACAGAACTTATGTGTGAAAAAATAATTGTTCTTCTTGCATTTTAGATGTACTTTTCCATTGCCCACCCCTCTGAAACAGCCCCAGCCCTGATACAAGCACTTTGGTGTTCTCAGTAGCTTGGGAAGGAAGAAAATAGAGACTGTTTCATGACAGAAAACAGATAGTTGTGTGATAACCTATGTTAAAGGACAGTTGAGTGCATTGGGATTCAGGGGACATTCTGCAGTTCCTAGGTGATAATCTGTCTTTCTATGTAACCTTGTGCAAGGCACCATCTGTGCAAGACCCAGGGAGTAGGTCTGTCGCTCAGTAGTGAAGAGAGTGTATGGCCTGGTGGAATGTGAACATTAGTACCTGTGCAGTGTGTGGCAATGTTTTGGAAGAGAGTGAAATGAAATGCAATTGCTCAGGCTTCCTTTCTCGCAGCACACCGAATGTGCTGTAAACTTAACATATTGCCTTGTAAATAATTTCAACTAAATCTACTTACAACTGTTGTCATTTTATTAACATATAAGTAAATCTCAGCCTTCCCCTTCTCTTTGCATCCTTCTTCAAAGAACAGCAAATTTGCTGTTCTCCATAAGAATTCCTAAGAGGGTTAGGTAGTGGATTAGTTGATGTGAGTGGACAGTTATTTACATGTGGGAGAAAGTTCTGCATTCTTTAATGCTTGTGGGTTCTTCTGTTTGCTTTCTTATAGTCTATGTATGAGAGACAGGGTATTGCTGTGATGACGCCCACTGTACCAGGGAGTCCACAAGGTCCTTTTCTGGGTATACCTCGGGGTACAATGAGAAGACAAAAATCTATAGGTAAAATGTTCCTCATGCATAATTCATTTGTGCATTATTCACCTCTTTTAGTAATTCACCTCTTTTTGTACTTTCTTTCTTAAAGCATATTTCTCTAACACCTTTACTTCAGTGAATGATTTTATTTTTTCTTTATACAAAAGTTCCTGGAAAAATAAGTTTTTGTTTAATTTCTACATATAGCTTTAATAGCAGTAGGCAAGTGTTACGGAATTCTGATTTAATTCCTTTCTTTAAAATATTTCCTTTATCCAAAAACAATAGTGAGAAAGAAAAAAAAAACAAAAACAAAACAACAATATTATTGCAGTGTATTACCTACGGCAAAATGTTATTCATTTTTATTTTGCTGTTGAGACAGAAGTGTTGTAATGCTGTGTAGTCATTTACAAAGTAATCCCTATTGATCAAAGGGAATAAACATCACTTCCATTTCATTCCAAAGAATTGTGTCAATTAATGATTAAACAAAATAGAAAAAAAAAAAAAGAGCAAATAAAATTTGAACTTGTTTTGTTCTGGGTAATCTTAGTAGTGATATTTCTCAATTTAAAAACACATTACACTGATGTAAAATTGGCCTTCTAAATTCTCCTATTATCGAGTTTATTTATGTTAAAAGCCATATTTGTAATAATGTAATGTCATCTTTTGAAATAAACCCATATGATTTTTTCCCAGTAGAATCTTCCCAGTCCCTTTGCTAAGTTTCAGTGCATCTTAAAAATTCGTTAGGTTTCTAAGTTGCATTATTTTATGCATTTGGAAATCGCTAGAGCCAGGCATAAGCTCTTTTTTCATTCAGAACATCTTCCCTCCTCAATAATTGTGGAAGAAAATGTGCTTCTCTACAGCTACCTTGATGATACATAAACAAAACATTTGCCTACACATGAATGATCAGTTTAATTAAAATTCTGTAGCATCCTTTTTAATTCTGGCATCTGGTCTCTGGTTCTCTTTTCAACAAGAAAAATACTTATTGTTTGAATGAGGCAAAAGACCATTTTTGTAATTTCATACAGGCCTCGTGCCATGTGAATTACACCCTTGCATTTTAGGCTGGCTACAGAGATGGTACAATATGAAGGATTCCAGTGGAAGGCAGTGTTTTAATATGCTTTCTGATTTTTAGGAATAACAGAGGAAGAACGGCAGTTTTTGGCTCCTCCTATGCTGAAGTTTACCAGAAGTCTTTCAATGCCTGACACCTCTGAAGATATCCCTCCACCACCGCAGTCCTTACCCCCTTCACCACCACCACCTTCTCCCTCTCTGTACAACGCTCCCAAATCTCCAACGTCAAGGAGCTATGGAACTATCAAACCTCCATTTAATCAGAATTCAGGTGCAAAAATTTCTTTGGTTAGGCCTGAAAATGTGGGAACAATGATGAGGGACAAAGGGATCTATTACAGACGAGAACTGGACCGCTACTCTCTGGACTCTGAGGACCTGTACAGTCGGAGTGCCACAGCTCAGGCAAACTTCAGGAACAAGAGAGGTCAGATGCCTGAAAACCCATATTCTGAGGTTGGGAAGATTGCAAGCAAAGCAGTTTATGTACCGGCCAAACCAGCAAGGCGGAAGGGGATGCTAGTTAAACAATCCAATGTTGAAGATAGTCCAGAAAAGACCTGCTCTATTCCAATCCCCACAATTATTGTGAAAGAGCCGTCCACCAGCAGCAGCGGGAAGAGCAGCCAAGGGAGCAGCATGGAAATTGACCCTCAGTCTTCAGAACAACCTGGGCAACTCCGACCTGATGACAGTTTAGGTGTCAGCAGTCCATTTGCAGCAGCCATTGCTGGAGCAGTGAGGGACAGGGAAAAGCGGCTGGAAGCAAGGCGTAATTCTCCAGCCTTCCTCTCCACAGACCTAGGAGATGAAGATGTTGGACTAACACCACCAACACCACGTATGAGGCAATCTAAATTTACTGATGAAGCAATGTTTAGTAGTGAAGATGGCTTTAGGCAGCTGATGTCACCATCTCCAATTCCCGCACCTAGAGAGCCTGAAAATCTTTTTAATAGCAGTGATCCCAGCAATCAAAGCGATGCAAGGACATTAAATACTTCATCCAAAACGAAGGGTACTGAAAACAGTACAGCGGCAGCTAAGTCCACAAATGCATCCACCTCCGATAATTACGTTCACCCGGTCACAGGAAAGCTGCTAGATCCAAACTCACCACTAGCCCTCGCTCTCTCTGCCAGGGACAGAGCCATGAAAGAACAAACACAGCAGATTCCAGGCAAAGTGGACACTGTTAAGGCTGACCTTAATAAACCACTTTACATCGATACGAAGCTGAGACCCAATATTGAAACGACATTTTCTGTTACTGCTACTGTCTCTAGGCAAAATACTCGTGGTCCACTACGAAGGCAGGAGACTGAGAACAAGTACGAAACAGATGCAGGGAAAGAAAAGAAGGCTGAAGAGAAGAAAAACATGTTGATAAACATTGTGGATACTTCACAGCAGAAGTCAGCTGGCTTATTAATGGTTCATACCGTGGACACAGCAAAGTCGGATGATACGCCTGAGGATGAAGAGGAAAAGGGAGCTGAAATGGAACCGAGCCCCGAAAACTCCCTGACAGAGAGGCCAGAGGGGGGCGAGGAAGCTGAAAGTGAGCTGAACGTGCCTGCTGTGCCTGAGCCACCGGCATCTCCCTGCAAAACCATTGTGGCGTCAAGCTCTGTCGACGACCCAGTCATCTTGCCCTTCCGCATTCCCCCACCACCCTTAGCATCAGTTGATATTGATGAAGAATTTATTTTTACTGAGCCACTACCACCCCCCTTAGAGTTTGCCAACAGCTTTGACATCCCTGACGACCGCTCGGTGCCCGCTTCAGCTCTCACGGACTTGATTAAGCAAAGGAAAAACGGCACACCTTCACCTGCGCCATTCGTCACCAGCCAGCCAACCAATTCTTTAGACAGTAAAAAGCAAGTGGGTCTTTCAAACTGTTTGCCTGCCTCCTTTCTGCCACCCCCTGATAGCTTTGACAACGTCACTGACTCTGGGATTGAGGAGGTAGACAGTCGGAGTAGTAGTGACCATCACTTAGAGACAACCAGCACTATCTCAACGGTGTCCAGCATCTCTACCTTATCCTCGGAAGGGTGCGAGAACGTGGATACTTGTACAGTCTATGCAGATGGGCAAACATTTCTGGTGGACAAACCCCCAGTACCTCCTAAGCCAAAAATGAAGCCCATAATCAACAAAAGCAATGCACTTTACAAGGATGCGCTAATTGAAGAAACTGTAGACAGCTTTGTTATTCCTCCTCCCGCTCCACCCCCACCTCCCATCAGTGCGCAGCCCAATATGGCAAAGGTTGTTCCCCAGAGGACATCTAAGCTATGGGGGGATGTGACAGAGGTGAAAAGCCCAATTCTCTCAGGCCCAAAGGCTAATGTTATTAGTGAATTGAACTCAATACTCCAGCAAATGAATAGAGAGAAATCCTCAAAGCCAGGGGAAGGATTGGAGTCACCTACTGGAACAAAAACTGCAAGTCTCAGTACAAGGTAAATGTAAATAACCAAATAATTTACCAAAGAAGTCTTGATTTTTTTCATCTCTCCCTAACTTTTACTATTACACAAGTTAAAAAAGAATGTACCTTTTATTGTACATACTTGTTACATGCATAGTCTCTGATGAACAATTTTACAGAGGGCAAGATTTTCCTATATCACCAAGGTTTCTGTCATCATCACCCTAGGACAGGGGCTCACTCAGTATTCTCCACTTTCCGAGGTGGTTTGCACAAGCCTGTCAGTTGTTTTGACATGAGTTACTTAGATTTATGTTTAAGTAGCACTCTTTATTTTTTTCCTTTCAAAATGTGGTGATAATTTAATTTTTGTTCAGTCTCATGACTTATTTTGGCTTCAAACAGGTAAAAAAATGTTTTTGTCTAGTCTTACTTCACATTCACTGCACGATATTTGATTTTTACTTGAATCTCTAATAATCCACCATATGAAGAAGTATGAGGTCTGCTGCACACTTAATGCCATCTTTTTTATTATGTTGGCCCATTATGTCAGAGGTGGACGTTGGTGGTATGGTAGTAGAGGTTGAGCCTCCCCGCCATTATTCCATTGCATTTTATTGCTGTGCATCAGATGGCAGCGGAGGGGCAGTCTGACCAAGTGGTGTCTGACATGGAAATGTGTATGCAGCAAAAGTGTGGAATTGAATTCCTCCATGCAGAAAAAGATGCCACACGCTGGCTTTCATTAATGCTTTCTGAACATTTATAGAGACCACATAGCGGATGTGAGCACAGTGAGGCAATGTGTGGTGCGTTTCAGCAGTGGTGACAGCGACAGCGAGTCACCTCCGCTAATGTGGATGTTTATGAGTGCGACATGCAAATTCTTGTTCACCACTGGCAAAAATGCATAGTTAATAGTGGTGACTATGTTGAAAAACAATGTTTTGTAGCTAGGAATTTGCACCATCAAAGTAGTCTTGTTCTGTTCTTGGTATTTGTTGTAAAATGGAAATAAATAGGAGACATTACTTTTGGAGTGAGCTAAGTATGAAGCCATCTTAGAAAATTTCTTTCTGGCATCACTTTGCGTTGTTCGTAGTTTTGCTAAATGATTAATTTATTGTCTCTGATCACTCAGCTTTACTGGGTTTAAGTTCTTACTTTCGGTTGTCAGCACTTGGCAGTGAATAGTAGTGATGTCTACAGGTTCAAAAGTGTGGCTCATTTCACCAAACAGCACAATCCTTGTAGTGCAGTGTAATGCATTTCCAGAGAAGTTATATCAAAAGGTACTTAGAGTTATCAGACACCATTAGATAAATTCATAGGTAATTGTGTAGTCACTTTGAAATTTGCAGCAGTTAAATGGACCTTTTACTGAAGTATTCCATATTGCTTGTCCTTTCCTGCATCAAAGAAATTGGTTTTTTTTGGGTTGGGTTTTTTTTTTTTTTTTTCGCTTTTTTTTTTTGCTTTTTTTTTTTTTTTTTTGCAGAGATGTAGTGCTGATTTTGCTTATTAAAAAAAGGCAACCCTTAAGTAAATCTTATTATAATTATTCTGCTGGATAATAAATAACCTGGCCTTTGAAAAACTACCGTTCTTCGCATGCATTAAGATGATTTTCTTTTAGGGAAAGGATAGCTCTGTTAAATGCAAATGATTACTTATTCAGAAAGCAGTGTGATCACAAGCCTCAGGGTCAGGCCGTTACATTATTTCTTTCAAGCTGTAAGTTATTAAATGGTCACAGGACGGTATGGAGGTTATATGTCTTTTAGGATGAAAGGGTGGAAGAGAAATGCCGGAATTCTGGAATTCCTATCAGTATTGTTTGACTAATTGGTGTAGAAATTGAGTTGCCTGTATGGGAAGAGCTTTTAGTGTAATGAGAACTATACAATGAAAAGATATATAGTGGCTGCTTGACCAAGACAGTCTTAACCAAAGTTAGCACAACAACTGAACCCTGCCTATGTAAGTTTGAAAATATCTTGGGTAAGCATAAAATCAAAACTTGTGCGCTAAGTTTGAATCATCTTGCAGATGACTCCGAGAGTTTCAATTTGTTTTATTCTGCCTATGTCTTCAATTTTCTGCTTGGACTTCGTCCTTTTAAGTCATATGAACATGTTGCCTCTGACTTCATATGTATATAATATGTTTATTATCTTGCATATTTTATATGATAGTTATTTCCAGGTTGCAATGTAGGTCTTTATCATTATTTTATTAGTTAATAACCAAGGCAATGTACATTATTTTAAATATATTTATATTTTAAAATATATTTACATACTGCATTTTTGAAAGTACTGCATTTTTGAGAGAAAAAAATGAGAAGTAGAAGCAAATAGTTACCTCTTTTCTGTGAAAAGAAATTTATGCCAGTAGAAAGGACACAAAAAATAATTTGCACAACTAATTCACTTTACTTGAGAAATGAAAATAATCATGTAAGAAAGAACTATACCATATGTATGTCATTTTAGAGAAAAATCTTGGACAGCAATTGGAAATTATTTTGCTTTTCTGTCCTTTAGTCTTTTTAATTCTTATAACTCAGCTTTGGCAAACAGTTTTCGTTATGGACTATAGAGTCTATAGAGACAAGTATTGACCTAAAACTTGAACACAGGAAGTTCTGTAGTAACATGTGATAAATATGGTGGAGTACTGGAACAGGCTGCACAGAACGGTTGTGGAGTGTCTTTCTATGGTGATATTCAAGACCCATCTGGATCTATGGTATGGAACCTGCTTTACTTGGGGGGTTGGACTCAGTCATCTCTTGAGGTCACTTCCAATCCCTGCAATTCTGTGATTCTGTGACTCCATTTGGAAGTAAAAACTCACAAGGAATAATTTAAATCTGGCTGTAATCCTACTTCTTTCCTGAGAAGTCTGCCTAAATGTGTGTATTTGCAAACTAGAGAGAGGGATCTTGAGCTATAAAAAATAATGAAGTCGAACCTTGTCCAGCTCTGAGACTAGAGAGGGTGAAGGAGGATCAATTTCTGAGCTGGAGAAAGAGTGGGAAGGAGGGAGCAAAAGGCTAGCAGCAATATTATCACAGTGGAGAAGTGCTTCAATTTCTGTTTTTTGTTTTGTTATATATGTCCTGGACTGCCTATGTTTAATATCAGTTCTGCTCTTGGAAGTGCCTACATAATGGCTGTGGAGGCATAGTAAATGCTTCCCAGACAAAGCCTTATTTTAACTGCTTTTTCTTCTACTTTACCTTTAAAATGTTAAATAAATTACAGCCTTTCTAGCCTGATCGCATGATTGACACATTTTTTTACAAAGTCATAGTGTATTATGATCAGGGAATACCATCTTGCCAAAGTATGAAAGTTAATATTTCAATTGTAAAGCTAAAATTTTTCACTTTTTTTCTCATATTATAAAAAGTACATCAACCAATTGTAGAACTTACAGCCCTTTTCTTTGAGGCAGTCAGAGAAAAGGAGCAAGGAATTTTAGCTTTCAGAAAGCAAGGATTCTGCTGAATTAAAGAGAAGTGATGAAAAATGTGTAGGTCTGTTCATATACCCTTCAGCCAAGGAGAAGTAGTGGGAAGTATTATAAATAGTAACGTTGTTCTCAGGCTCACTTGGGTTCTGCTCATAGCACTAGCAGCCTGATGAAATTAAAATATATATTTCTTCATTGTGAAACATGAAGTTATAGCCTAGGAAACTGCTCTAAATACCTCAGGAGTTATCTCTGTACAGCCAGTGGATATACAAATGTCACTCAGTCACAGCAATTGCGCTGTTAGGGCAGCATGAAGGTAAATTAAATTGTAAATTGTTTGGGAATAGCTTGTTACAGAAACCTGCAAAATTGATCTTCTTTATATGTTTTCGACAAATGAGGATCATGAAGAGATTGTTCTGCAATACTGAGCAGCATTCCTCTCTCAATTATTACATTATAAAAAACCCTAGTCTTCCTTTTTTCAGCGTACATAGGTTTAGCAGTAATTCCACACCATGTATGTATAGTTTTCTGTGTTTTCTATGGAGACACTGAGTTGAAGATTTTTAAATAGAGCATGGAAATGTTTGGCTGGAAACCATCTGCTGGAAACCATCAGAGGCAGTGACCAGCTGCAGTCCAGGAAGAGGAGCCTGGGAAAGGACAGAAAAAGAGGAAAAAGCAAAAGGATCTGCTTGTTTCATTGTGCGAAGGGTTTGATCAGCAGGCTCTGGACCAGAGCTTTTGAATTCACATGGGCTCTTCCCACTCTTCACATTGGCCATCATTCACTTTAAGAAATTTTGGAGCTGATTCTTGGAGATGCAAGTTTTCATCTGGTCCATCCATGTAGTCAGGATCTCACAGGCCACAACACCCAGCCATCACTTCCTCCTCTTCTGCCCAAAATTACTTACAGCATCAGCTCAGGGCATTTGAGTACAGGGCCCTATCTGAGCCAAATACTCAAGATTGGGATGTGCTGCCCTGAGTCACATTGCCCATCCCAGGGTTTGGACACGCTCTGTGCTGGGAGATGAGGGCGCTTCCCACAGCTGGGCAAAGAGGAGGGGAACACAGCAGCATCTCCAACTCCTGCACTATAAATATGGCAAGGTTACAGATTCTCTCGAGAGGCTACTTCTGTTGTATGAAGCTGCTAAAAGGAAGGAAGGGGAAGGCCAATGCAGGGTTTTTATCAGGTTAAGAGGAATGCTCGCTCTGTGAACCCAGCAGTTGCTTAGCAACATAGTGATCAAGAGCAAGTTGCAAGCTGGCTGCATAACGCCGGCAGGATTAACATAGGACAGCCTGTGGCTGCGAGGGAGAAGCACAACCCCCAGTGTCAGCATCATGCTTCCACTTCTGCTCTTGTGTGCTAATAAGGAATAATGAACAGCTACCACTGCGCCCTGCCATCACCGCCCCAAAATGGTTGATAGCTTGGAGTAGGGAAGAGCTAGTTCTATTCTGAAGGTCTCTCCTGCTTCCCAGAGTGTGCTCACAGAGCATTAGTGTGTGGCCTCCTGGCAGGCTGAATGTCAGCCCGGCAGTGGGAGTGCTCATTGCAGATGTGGGAGTTGTACAGAATGCTTAACCATGCAGGATCAAGTCCTTCAGGAAAAATAACCTCTATTGTCTTGGCAGAACAGGTTTTAAAGGGGGAAATCCTGTGGTCAGGCTTTTGTGCATTTCTAAGGGCTTTTCATTTGGATAAGTCCCCATATTTTAACAAACAGGTAAGGCAGAATTGAACTTAGCAATGAGTGCGTGGGTCTTGACCCTATGTTTGGTTTATTCTGGTTATGAAACACGTTATCTTGTGGCATAATTATCAAGCCTTGATTTTTCAGTTTACTGTCGTCCCATTAGCTTCATTTCATATCATTAACCATTTGTCAGCCATTTTCACAGGATTGCTTGCTTTGTCAGTAATTTTTGCAGCAGCTCAGTCATTCCATTTTGTCATTTTTATTTGCTCTCATGGCTGCTGCTCTCAGAAATGGGTCATACTGAAGTGCCATGAAGCAAGTGTCAACTATAAAGCATAGAGTACTCTGAGTTGTGCATTCTGTTTCTTTTTAATGCTTACTCGATGCTATTGCATTTTAGTGATTTTGATACAAAATGCAGGGTAGATTAGCTCTCCCTTATCCAGAAACGATACCCATTCTCAAACCAGAGATGGGATGTTGTCTCCAACTGAAATGAAAGCCACTTTCATCAGACGGGTATTCAGCAAAGATTTTTATAGTGTGAGCACCTAAGAGTAGATTCCTGAACTTATACCCAGGCACCTAAATATGGAGACATAATTTTTCAAGTGCACCAAAACTCTGTTTTTAGGATGTGTTTTTGAGAGAAGGGGGAATGATAAGCACACTTTTACGTGCTTATGTAAGCTCTTAAGTAAAGACAAACTAGCCTTGAAATAATCAAGCTGTGCTGCAGTGGTAACTGCTGAGTCTGTCTCCACTGGAAGCAGTGAGGTTTTCCTTTCTCTTTCCAGCTTGTCTTCACCTTTTCCCTTCCAGTTCTCCAGAGGTAAGACTGAGGCAGCCTTCTGGCCCTCAGCCTCCAGCAGCACCTTGCTGCTGTTTCTGTACAGCTGTGTTATTCACATGGAAACTATTGTTCATCAGCAGCTCCCACAGAGCTTTGGTGATTATTCCTCACTCAGCTGAAAAGCATTACCTGCAACAGACACTCACCATTCCTCATTTCTCTTCAGTAAAATCATGCTATTATAAGAAGCTGTGTATGCTGCCAGTCATCATACCAATGCTTGTTCTTCACCTTCTCCCAAAACAGTATTGTCTTACTTTCCTACCGTGCAATTTTCCTTTGACAATCCAAAAATACAGTACAAATATTGCAAGAGGTGAAGGCAAAGTTTTGGATTTGCAAGTACACAGAAAGCTCTAAAAAGTTAATTTCCCACAGTACTTCCATATAGGGCATCTTTTCTCCCACTGTTTTTTCTCCAACATAGTGGAAGAGCTTTGTCAGAGAAAGCAAGTCTTCGGGAAAGTCAGAGAATAAAACAGCTCTTATAAGAGAATAAAATAGCTCTTATAACCCAAAGTGATTTTGGGTTCGAATTTTTTGTTTTGTTTTGTTTTGTTTTTTGTTTTTGTTTTTTTGTTGTTTGTTTTTGTTTTTAATGGGAGGCTCTTAGGACCTATTGCAGCATGCCATCTTTCACTGATTTGCTTTCATTATTAAGTTAGCAGTGAATTTGAATCCTGCAAATCTGATTTAAAATTTAAAATAATTTCTTGCCTACAATCTGTGGTGATGACTTATTACTTGGAGACATAGGAATTATATACTGTGGTTTTAATATGAGACAACATAACGGACATTACCATCAGTGCAGCCTTACAGCAGCAAATGTTTACAAATTAGTTCCATATGCTGATGCTAACAGGGCAAATTTTATTTAAAATAATTATCAGACTTTTCACTTTCCTAAAATGAAATTTGGGTTTAGGTACGTTTAATATGTATTTAGTAAGCTTAATGTAACAGATGACCGAATAAGGCCTAAGAAATTGCTCTTATTAAAAATCTGGAAAACCCACAACGCAATGAAAACACTCCTGCTCTCCAGCTGGAACGTGCTTGCCCCTGTAATGACCAGGATACCATCATCTGTGAAATGCAAGACAGCTGAGAGTTTCAAGGCTATCTGCACCAGATGGTGCTATAGATGACATAAATTGTAAGTGGGGATGGATGGGAGTTTGCACAAAGGTGCATACTTTTTTCCATCTGTAACATACTGGAGTTGATACAGCAAGTGAAAGTAGAGGGGAAAAAGAGAAAAAGAATCTTGGAATAGAAGACTCGGGACAGGAAGTCTGGAAGTGCAGTAATGGGCCCCAGCAGGCTCATGTAGCTGTTACGAGGCTGAGCCTCTGCCACAAAAGCTGCAGAGCCAGCTGCAGAACAGCAGTCAGAAATAAAACACAAACTTTGTTTTGCAGGTTACTGAGTGATTTTGCAGACAGCAGTGACCTCAAGTCACCGTGGTTACATTTCCTCTCATCTTTAGGTGGTTACTGCAAAACTGGTCCTGCGTAGGACTGCTGTGACAGAGTGTAGTGACTCACAGACTGTGTTCTCGGTGTGGAGAACAACTGGGGGGTGTTGCTGGAGGATTAAGTCTGATAATGAAGTGCTCTGAGCTTTCTGATAAAAGGGTTAATGTTTCTATTGGCCTTTGCACTGAACTGGCTATTAACTGAGCTAGTGTCGAAATATCATTCATCAGCTAAAATAAGTTATGATCATTCTAGTGTCATATTTTAACAGCCAGTAGTCCTGAACCCATGGCTTGAGAAAAGCCAGATGCCCACAGATCTTTTAATAGTGACTGTAGCCATGAGAAGCCATTACTTTGATGCAAGCTGATGGGAAGAGCAAAAGGTCCAGTGTTGCCTCTGTTGCTTTGCTCACTCAGTACTTCTGCCTGTGCATGAGAAGGGGAGGTAACACAGGTCTACAGAACACTTAAAGAGTGCACAGTTTACTTTGGGGGATTTTGTTTTACTGTCTTGATGTAGTTTATTTAAAGGAGCAGTGACAGTGATCTCCTGAACAAGGTTGTACAGGGAGTGTGTGAAAGGAACGATAGAGAAGCAGCAGGAGCAAGTTACAGGAGCGAGCAGGAGCTGTTGGCCAACTAACAGAAGTTACCCTCCGCTGGCATCTGCCATATCAGAAGATAAATTTGCATCATCCATTTGATACTGTCACAGAGGATGGCAGCTCATTTCTCATATTTGCAGTACAGAAACGTGAGTAAAAGGGTCAGTACTAATAAAGGGCTGGGGAGAGATTTCTTCATCTCTGCAAAACTCACCTTGCCTTTCTTTCAGTCAGTAGTACAAAATTATCCCAACCTATTTCAAATAAGAGTTTTTTGGATTCAAAATTAGACCGTGTGTTATTAAAGTCCATGAGACTCCTAGTGCTATGTGGGTAGAAATATTTTTTTCCCCTTGATTAGTAGAATTGAATTGTTTCTTGCCATTGACTTTTATGTGTTAGAATGCTTAGCAAGTCCTGGTCTCCTAGTCTTGGAAGACAATGTGAGCCATTAAGCTCCAAACAAATCACAGGAAGCACTCCAAACCTTGCCAAGCATTTCTTTTCTTTGTTAAATTACAAAGACCAAAGTGCTCTAAGTCTTGTTCCCACTGTGTTTTAAGTGAAGTGCTGATCTTTCAGCTCTCAAGGAGATCCCCTGTTCCCTTTGAAATATATGGAACAACCTGTGGGAAATCATTGGGATTGCTCATGTGAATAACATGTACATTCTCCAAACAGTTATTCTTAGTGCTTTTCTAATAACATGGTATTGGATCCTTATTTGAAAGAGGCTCGCTGTGCTGTGAGTGTGCTGTGCGTGTCGGTGTAGAAGCACTGTAGGCTATTTGACATCTGAGTTTGTTAATTATGGGCTGAATTATGTGGGGATTAGATAGGAAGAGGGCTCACATCAGCCAGGAGCAAACCAAGGAACCACTGAAGAGAGCCTCCAGATCAAGGCTGCCAGGAGTAACTATGGCTGCTTGTATGAAAGAAAGGGATTAATAGCCCATTATCATTGCCCCAGGTGAGTTGCCTGTATTTCTTCTTTTTGAGTAGTTCACAGGAGCAGCAGTTAGGATGGATTTCGAGAAGTACTGGGACCATCACCTTTTTAATCAAAATTTTAACCACTCTTTTAATAAGAATGTGGGGAAACAAAGTCAAGTCATGCCCCTTCCATGGGCGTTCACTGCACTGGGAAACAGATCTGATGGAGCAGCCTAACCCCAAGTGCTTTGTCCTTCTCAGCCATCTCAGTGTTCTGCAGATGTGAGCCAAGCCTTTGTGATTCTCCAGGCCAGAGGAGCACGGGGCGGGGGGGGGGGGGGGGGGGGGAGCCTTTTTTTTAAAGCAGATCTTGTGGTGAGGGGCATGACCCAGAGAGAGCTGATGTGGTTTTGCATGGATCATTTCTGATAGTTCATTTACTGGCAGTTAATATAAGATCTTTAAGCAGTCATTCAGATAGAGACCTGAGCTGGTTCCACAGCAGGACTTTAAAACGAGGGCTCCAGAACCTACACTTTTTCTTTGGCTCTTTTATGCACAGTAGTGAATCTGCATTATTTATAAAAGCATTTGTATCTGCCACTGTGCCCCAAAGTCCTTGCCTGTTCTGCCCCAAGCATGACATATCAGGCATGGGGACAGTCTGGCACTGAGGTAAAGAGGGATTCAGCCTATCTGAGTGAGAAATCCAGCTACAGCATCCGTCAGATCATCTCCTCGAGTCTATGGCATCACTTCAAAGATAAACAAATCCTTTGGTCTGGAAGTGCATGAAATTACTTGGCTGAAGGTGTCTCTAACTGGAAGGGTATTTTAAAAGTGAAAAACTCTGGAGCTTCAGGCACCCAAAAGTTCAGTGAAAGATCCTGTATTGTGCATGCTGACTGGCACAGCTGTCTCATGAAATATAAGGGCTGTGTAGGTAAGTGTTTTGTGAACAGACCTGAGCCCCAACCATCTGCTTCTAAATTTGTTTTATAGCCACCAGACAAAAGTAGGTTTGTCTGCTCCTTCACCCACCCCACCAGCCTCGGCAGGAGAGCCTCTCAGCAAGCTTCATGCTTGCTTCATTTGTAATCTCAGATTTCCTTTAGGCAGGAGATAGGTGCCAGTGACTTGATTACAGCTACATCACCTCTGGGCGTGCAGAGTGACAAGAATTTTGTCTCCGCAAGTTTTGTAGTGGAACTGATGAAGTATAATTTCTGTTTAGAAAAAAAATGAAAGATCCAGAACCTGAGTCAATAATGCGCTTTCAATACTTTCCATACCTACCGTTACTAGCTGTGTTACCTTACAGTGTAGGACCTATAAGCTAAAAATGCTCTGTGTAGCGCAGGGCAGATCAACTCCTGACTGCTCTGTGTGGGTAACACTAAGTGCCCATGTGCTTACTGCACACGGCGTTCCTCATTTAGCCATGAGATAATTTGTTATAGCCTTAAAAAAGAACAATGTGCTCTGAAACGTGTTCCTCTGAAGTGCTGATAAGCAAAGGTTTTGTTTTTAACTACAGCTTAAGATTGTTTTATGGGAAAGATTGAATTATGCTGTCTTGGTACTTTCTACCTGCTACTGCTCTTTAAAATAAGTTGTACTGTTCTGACGTTCCAAAGCCATGTTTACCATGTGCTGATAGGGGTACCACTGGCAGCTGATGTGTCTAACTTTCCATGTCTGTTTACAATTTCAGGAGCACAGAAGTCATGAGTACTGTCTCAGGTACACGAAGTACAACAATCACTTTCACTGTCCGACCTGGAACCAGCCAGCCGATCACACTGCAGAGCAGGTCCCCAGACTATGACAGTAGGACCTCAGGAGCACGGCATGCTCCAAGCCCTGTGGTTTCACCAACAGAGATTAATAAAGACATCATGCCTGCTCCTCTGACTGCTTCTGCTTCAGCTTCATCTCCTTCTCCAACTCTGTCCGATGTATTTAGCCTACCCAGCCAGCCCCCCTCTGGGGACTTATTTGGCTTGACCACAGGGCGCAGCAGGTCTCCTTCTCCCTCGATATTACAACAGCCAATCTCAAATAAGCCTTTTACAACTAAGCCTGTCCACCTGTGGACTAAACCAGATGTGGCAGATTGGTTGGAAAGTCTAAACTTAGGTGAACACAAAGAAACATTTATGGACAATGAAATAGATGGCACTCATTTACCAAATCTACAAAAGGAAGATCTGATAGACCTTGGAGTGACTAGAGTTGGGCACAGAATGAACATAGAAAGAGCTTTGAAACAGCTGCTGGACAGATAAGAATAGCTATTTTGCCTCACAAACTTCTGTTGATAACTAGAGATGGGCTGGTACTGAAATACCCCAAATGCCTTGTCTGTCTGCGAGTGCCAGCAAAATTAGGGGGGAAAAATAAAACAGTTTAATTCCTGGTACTCAGGTAATGCAGACTATATGTTACACACCCAAATATAAATCTAAATGTGTTGCACGAGTGGGGCCATTTATTTCAAAGCTGTGGGGAGATACAAGAGAGAGAGAGAGAAAATTGTTAACTTCAAAAATATTACCATCTATTGATACTGCCCTTCTCCTGGAACCATTACAGACCAGTTTTCTTTTAACTTCAAATTGCAAGCTTTTTTTTTCTACTTAATTGAAAAGCACTGTATTCTCTTCGTGACATTCATTCAGACTCCCAGCAGGTTTCCTTTCTGAAATCTTAGTTTATTTAAAGAGGACAGATTGCTTCATTACCATTCAAATCCATTTTTGTTAGCAGAGGTACAATATTGAGACAGGTACAGGAGTTCATATAACTGTTTTTTTACAAAGTTTAGCTCTCCGATTTGTAGGCAGAGAAGCTGGTTGTTCTGCTGGAATTAGCTCAAAGGTAACCTTGCTCTGTTTTACCTGGTATTTCTTTATTTCTGCAGTTATACTTAGCACTCTTCCAAGGTGGCAGAACAAGTTCAATACATGCTCCATTGACGTGACCTGTAAGACGATGCAGATATTTCATAAAAGCTGAGAAGGAATGCTCACTTAGAGGTACAACAAAATGAAGCTAGTTTGAACCTGAGACCCCCAGTTTTCAACCAGCTAAACTACTGCTAAGTCGCAATGTGAACTCTGCAAACCAGAAAAAAAAATTGGGTTTATGTACAGCTGCATCTTCAGGACTTCACAGTCAGATATCAAATACGCTGAACCCTGAGTGATATTGTCTAATCCAGTGAGTGAGAAGTACTTAGATATTTTGAACATCGGGCCAAGAAAGATTAAGCAGATGAATGTTCCCATTGAAGTCAACGAGAAGGTTGCCAGTATTTTAAGTAAGAGAGGAATTTCAAGCTGTTAGCAGAAATAGAAATAGTTTGTGTTGCTTAAAAAGAAAAAAGAAAAGAAAAAAAAAGAGAAAGCTAATGCCAAGATAGACCAAGGTATGTAGTGTCCCAGAGCATATGTGCTTAAGGGGCAAGGGAAGTAGTAGCTATCCGGTTTCTCGTTTTTATTGCTATTAACAAGTATGGGCTCCTGGACCAGAAGAGCAGAGTGAGCACCTCCTGGGGGGCTGAACGCTTCCCATGGCCACCCGTGATTGCTGTGCAGGTGGCAGTGAGCACGCCCTGCTCTGGGCCGGAGCTTCCAGGAGACCTCGGCAGCAGGGGGAGCACACATTTGGTCAGTCTGACTATTTCATTTTATTATTTTTTTTAAGTTAACAAGTCTCTCTCTGCATGTTTGACCTCCCCTTGTAATTAACACCTCTAAATATCTGTGAGTTTTGTAGGTCTTTATTAACATAATACTCAAGATGTTCAAGGTGGATAAATTGTGTGTGGATGGCTAGACTGCCTACCTACCATACTTTCAGGTTCTCTTACATTTTGCAGGATACCTGAACTTTCTTTCCTTGATATGTTCCTTGATATGGTCCAGCCTATCTCTAATTTTTTTATTGTGATTATTTTTGCTCACAAACAAGTGTCTAATTAGGTCTGCAACAGCCCTAGTATGAGTACATAAAGTTTAGCATTTTAAATATCTTTCTTTACTGCAAGTTTAAATAGTTGTACAGATAGTTTATAAGCACAATATTTTAAGAAAATAAGTGGCTGGTCTACTGGGCAGCCTTTGTGCCACTTCAGTGCTAGAAAGTGAAAAACAACAAAAAAAAAAACTTTTGTGGTTTAATACTATTTCTGTGGAATAATTATAAAGTCTTGACCTTTTTAAAATCAACCTCATTTGGATGCATCTGAACCAGCAGAGCTGTGTTATATTTTCTATCTTTGCTAGAACTTCTACAAAGGAGGATGAATATTTCTTCAAAAGTGGTTATAGTTACCAACGCATTGGATACTCATAAAAAGCAACTTATTTAGCCTCCTGCCCCCTTTACGGAACAACAAGTCCTTTGACTTAACATCTGTTACTACGCTATATTTGTATTTGAAAGTTCCAAGTAACCTTGTAATAAAAACCAAGTACTAAGGTGTTTTACTTCCAAAAGTACTGCATTTTTCCATAGGTGGTGTAGAAGATGACAGTCTCATTCAGATAGTCAACACAGACAACTTGAGGCCATCAGATACTTTCAGAAGTGTACAAATGGTAATTTAGCCATCATTGTCTTCCATTTGGTGATACGACAGAATTCAGTAAATAAACCACTAATGCCATGCTCTTTTTTTTTTTTTTTTTTTGTTTCTTTGGGTACAGTTGATATTACCTCTATAATATGTGCCAGAAAATACGTTAGAAATTATGGTAGTAACAACAATGTAGAAGTTGACTTTGAAGCTGCTTTTTACTCACAACCTTATTGTTGAATTTCAGTTTAACGAGTGCTGACGTTCACGGTCAATTACAGTTGGTGGTAATCCCTTTCTAACACAGGTGTGTTTCTTGCCTGTCTACCTTTTCAGGTACTGAAAGAATAGGTACAAAATCATTAGCAGAAAAGAGGTTTGAAACATCAAAGAGCTAATGAAATAGTTTATTTTTACATCGTGTCTTACAAAGTAAACGTAACGAGACCTGAGAGGACCTCCTTTCACCAATAAAATGCACCTCTGCCAAGATGAATTGGTCTCTAGCTCTGTTTGATGATTTTGCTACAGAAAGCAATAGTAACAGATACGACGTTGCCTCCGAGTATTTTCGTCAGTCTGGAAACGTTGGGGGGAGGAGAGAAGACCCATTTATTTCATGCTTCTATGATAGTGAAAAACAAGTTGTTAGAGATCTATGAAATACATTATGATATTCTGGGTTTTAGGATCAACTTTTGTTTATATACTGTAATTTAAATAAATTGCATTTACATGCCTAGTTTCTGTAATATTTGTGTATACAATACCAAAATCTTACAAGATGTAAATTGTGTATAACTGCACAGACTCCTTTCCGTAGGTGTCTGAGAACATTTTCAGTTGAATTCATATATTATAAAATGACTAGATGTGACTGTTGATTTACAGAATTTACATATCACAAAAGTTAATTATTTGTGGTACTTAAGTTAATAAAATAGTGATTTTTTTCTCCGTTCTTAAAAAGCATTACCCAGTTGATCTGGCGATGATTATGTGTATGAGCCACAAATATTGATAATTTTTCCATTACATTTTTTCTTTTCTTTTCTAGATATTACTATGTTTCTCGCTATAGTTTGTGTAAGAACTTGTGTTCACGTTATCTATGTTGCTGTAATTTTTGTGCTTTAATTCCTCTTATTTCAACTGATTAAAAGATCAAGCTCCTGTAACTTGCACTTTTCCCCAATCCTTAATACTCTTGTATGGCAACCAAAATTACTGTAAGAAATAAATATAATATTGCACTAAGGTTGTGGTTCTGATTGCAAACAGAAAGAACTGTCTGAATTTTTATTAAGCAAGCAAACAAGCAAAAAGTTGCCAAACTTGCAATCTGATGTTGTGTATTGAAAGAGCACAGAATGCTTTAACAAAATGTAGATAGAATTAAGGCAAAATGATTGATTTTGTTTTGGACAGGAAAAACGTTTCCCTTTCTTCTTTCTGGTTAAAGCATTCTCCACACTGAGCATCAGCTCATTTACCAAGTTCAAGATCCGTGTTTGAAATGTGACGAGTGAAAATAGTTCAGTAAGAGGTAGAAAATACGTCTCTATTTGCCTTAAGGTGGATTTTTAATAACAATTGAATTCTTTTCCTTGGCTGAGCGTGTGTGGGGGAATGCATGCTCTCAACTTGGTGCTGCTGGTTGCATGGGCCTCTCATGTGGGGATCTGTTCTGCTGTCTCATGAGGTACTGGAACGGCACTGGAGAGTTGGGGGTTGGACCATTCGTAGGAAAGAGTGGCTTTACAGAGGAGAAAGGGGAATGGTGCTCCTTACCAGGATTTGTGCATCTTGTGACAAAAAATTGTACCGGCAGGGTATGTCTGTAATATGAATAAATGAAGCTTCAGGTGGACGAAAAAGAAAGAAAGAAAGAAAGAAAGAAAGAAAGAAAGAAAGAAAGAAAGAAAGAAAGAAAGAAAGAAAGAAAGAAAGAAAGAAAGAAAGAAAGAAAGAAAGAAAGAAGAAGTCTCCTTTTCTTTTGGCTTAATCTCAACATTGTTTTGTATTTTTAAATGGTGATGCTATGAAGATATTTTTAATTTTTATTTTCTAAGATATCGGAATAAATGCCTAGAAATGTTGCCATTTATTTCATTTGTTCCTTAACCATTATTCTCTTCCACAGATGTCATTCTGGTTCATCTTTTTTTTTTTTTTTTTTTTTTTTATAGCTACCCATGATTTCTCTTGTAATTTTTCCAACAGCAATTACTTGGCAGCTTTGTTTTGTTAAGAACAACATAAAAACAACAACAACCCAATCACCACCCTTTGTTGTATTTCAGATACTGTTGTAAACCAGTGATCAACACTGCGTATTTTCAATTGTCACTGCTTTGTCAGCCAAAGAATTGAGAAGATTTGGCCATTGCTGTCGTGGTGGACATTGTATCACTGTGTCGTATTTTGCTTTGTTCGTGTTTTTCTGTATTTTTTTTCTGCATTTTGTGGTCTTTCATTCCTTCTGTCCAAAAAACGTGAAAAAAAAAACAAACCAAAACAAAACAAACAAAAAAAAAACCACGTCCCAGTAGCTATGATGAGATATCCAGAACAATTTTTACAAGAGATGATTGTAAAAATACTTCAGAACATGGGATTTATTTTTTTTTAAAGTACGTGCCTTGTAATTTTCGACGTGGATCAACTACACTGCATTTGACACAAAGCTTTTTCTTCCAGATACTGTAATATCTGACCAAAAGAGCTTATTGTGCTGTTTTTTAAAGCGAGAAGACCATATCTCTGCATTAAGAAAAGTAGTTAGAACAACTGAAATGATTTACATCTTATTTAGAAAGTTTCTTTGGCATCAGGAGTCTGATTTGAAGGCCTTTATTCAGCTCCATTAAATGAGGGGAGCACAGAAGGGGGATATAATGAGACTGTTATTTTGGGTTCAACTTATTACTGCGAATATATGCTTCGTTATTAATGGGGTTGACGTACTATGTTCCAAAGATGACAAAAATAAATGGAGTGGACTTATGCTTTTAAGTCTGCACAAGCTGTTTCTGTCATGCTGACATCTAGTGGAATGTGATGGCCATGGGCTCAAGCAATATCTTAAAATATGTATTCCTTTACAATGAGTGATTTTAGCGTCTTGTTATTATTGTGAGTTGGCCTGAACATCTAAGCCAGAAAAAAAGGCTGACTGTATAATTATATGAATTATTCAATGAATGATAAATCTTTAAAGAGTTGTAACGTTTTCTAGTTTCTCTGTGGGTATGTTTAATCAATTTTATGTTTTAAATGTTAGCATCTCCACACGATCCTTCATCTGCATTGAGTATGTTTTCTAAAGAATGTAGTTTTTGTCTCCAGTGCTGCAAATCCTGGACTGCTGTGAACTATTTCAGCCAAACATTGCAATCTGGTAAACAACAACAATTTCAGCAGCACACTGCAGCTGAGTGCGAGGTATTCAGGTTAGGAATTTGTCCATAGTAGCTGGTGAATTGTCTCCCAAATGTACTTGCGGAACTGACATTGGGTTTCCCAAGCGAAATTTAAGTTTTCCTCAGGACTAATGCTAGAAGGAATACGTGCATGTGTGTGTGAGTTCTTGTATGCTTTTAATGTAAAGGTTGTTGGACTGCATTAGAAATCCATGTACAAACAGGTCACCAGTGTTGCATGTGCTTAAAAATGTATTGAAATAAATGTTGCAGTGAAGAGAATACAATACAGAGAAATCTCAAAATGTAATTCATGTTTTAACGGGTTATTTTTCCGCTTTTTTTTTTCTTTTTGCCTTATTTTGTTGTCTCCAATCTCCTAGCTTGCTTTTATACTTAAATGTAATTTAAAGCAATTTCTTATAACTTCTGAAAGTCTTGAGAAACCTAAAATGAAGGTTTGGAGGGAGATGAGAGAGAACCTCTCTGCTGCGCATCCTTCTGAAGCCTTTGATTCATTCTCTTAAAGATGTTCTTCAAACAAAGCCTTAAGGAAACAGAGCATCATTACAAGGATGTAAAGAATTCACAGCTCCCTAAATGGGCTATCATTTGTCCATAATGGATTTTGAGAACTGCCAAGTATGGCCCTCCTTATCAAACCTCTGCAAAATATCCAGTGAGGAACGACTGCGACCACATCATCCATTTTTTGTTTTGTTTGGGCCTTGTTGGTGCATCTAGTATCAAACCTTTCAAGCTATGCAGGGTCAAGGTCAAGGTGAGAGCTTGAACTCTGTGATTAGAGGAGAACAGATAGAAGGGGGCCAAAACAGAGATTGAAATGTTGTTTACTTACTGGTCCACATGTGGTGTCAAAAAAAAACAAAAATAATTCATTTGATAACTGAACATAGTCACATTTGAGCTCTCTGTCCAATTGAGCATAAAATAACACCATGATTACAATTTCACTTAGGGCAATGCTATGTCCCCTCTTCTCCATTTGCTCCAACACCTCAGCCGTTTTCTTTCTTTACAAAAGCAGTGGATGTGGCCTTTAACACATGCACCATTCTCCAGCTCTGTTTAAGGCACCTGTAAGACATTACGATAACCGAGGAGCAGTGTACAAGTTCTACATTTCACCTGAGGATATCTGCAATCTCTAATAATGTCCTTTTTTTTTTTTTTTTTTCCTGCAGTAAAGAGAACAGCCAAAATCACCAAAGGGGTGGGTGATTTACAGAAGATACTTTGCAATTTTTAGAAATTTTCTTGCAGAGAAGAATTCTCGCACAGGCGGTGTGTATTCAGAACGGATCATTTACATACTTCTAGTTCATATTTTCTGGACTTTCCCCCACTCAAGTGTGTGTTTTCATAGTGCCATGATACTGTCAGACAGTCTTCAACCCTCTGAAGAAAAGTCACTGAGCTAATGCTGTGTATTAACTCTTTGTGCTGGTGACAAGGCTGGTTTTTGGCAGGGAAGATCATTATAGCAAATAACATATTGTACACTTGAAAGATCAGTGCAAATGGTAACAGGGAAAATGTGCTTGAACAAAATGCAGCACGCACATTCCTTGCCTTGAGTCCATAGGATGCCTCTGTTGGAGGCAGCAGGAAGGAAAACTTTGCCATGATAATAACGTACATAATTCACAAAGCAGGAGAAGCTTTTAAAGGAAGATTGAGAACCTCTTCTTGGTAAGAGCTGAGAGTGCTCACAAGAGCTCGTTGGGACAGCTGTGGGACAGCTGCTGGCGAGAGCCCAGCAGTGGGTGCTTACAGCAGGCTGTGAAATGACTCGGTCTATTTAACAGAGCAAATAGAAGGCTAAAATGAGATGTCTGCTTTTCCCACTCACATGAGTGGGTGAACAGCCAGGAGAGGGATTGCATCTAAAAGAATCATTGGTGTCAGGAGAAGACAGTGCTGATTGGCAATGAATAAATTCAAGTTGGAAACTGGGAAGTGCTGCAACAACGAGGCTAGTGGGGTTGTGGGGCCACCTCCTGCAAGGGAGAGCATGGACGCTCCCCGAAGTTTGTGAAGCCAAGAAGTGCCACGTGCTTATTCCTTGAAGCATGCAGGTTGCCGTGCCCAGTGCCCTGCCCAACCAGGGCTGGGATGGCCACGGGGTATCGGAAGCATGGCCTGCACAAGGCCATTCCTAAGCCAAGGCCCTGGGGTTCAAATGTTGGTTTTGTGCAACAAAGGCTGCTGCCTTCCACAGGAAGCCTTTGGTTTACAGGGTTACAACCAGTCTGGTTGGGCTGTGGACATGAGTCTCAGGCTTCAAGAGAAGGGTGGGTTACGAGGGATTTGCAGCTGACACAGATCACAGTTCTGGCCCTCGCTACAGGAAAATGCCACATGTTAAGAAAAAAATAATAACTGCATTAATACTGAAGTACTGGGTGAAACACTGAAGGAGAGAAATAAAACCCAGGATCCACATCTGAAAGATGCAAAGCCTAATACAAGGCTGCAGCATTCATAAATTTAGGGAAGGTGGTCATGTGCTGACAATATTTCTGCTCAGGAAAGACAGCTAAAAAATAATAGACTAAAAAAAAAGAACTAGAATGTAACCTAGCTATTTGACTTCACTGCTAACTGTGCGCTTTAGCCGTGGGGCTCATCTGGGCTCCCCAAAGAGGAGCACCTCAATGTAGGATGTTTCTCCCCCACTCCTGTGGGCAAACTGGGCTCAGAGCTCTGGCCCTGGAAACAACTTCTCCTTTCCTTGCACCATTTAAGTGACTTTTTTTACCTACAGCCTGTCTAGCTTCAACAATTTCTTCATTTCCCCCCCCCCCCCAGACTGTCTGATGCTAACTCCCCCTTTACATTAAATAATCCTTATTAGGGCTGTATGGTAACTGCTGAGTCACAGCCTGAACCACTGATTGAGCACCTGGGGAAAGGACCCAGTCAGCCCTGGGAGCACAGGTGAACAATTCAGCTGTGTGACCAGAGCGGGTAGAGCCTGGCTGCAGCCTTCTTAGACCTCATTTAAGGGCCGACTGCCAGTGGGGAAGGATCTCTGGTTGAAGATCCCTTCCTCGTGGAGTGTCCTTTGCGAGCATAGCTCTTCGGAGGTAGGTGAGCACTTTTCATTTGTAACATATTTCCATCACACTTATTTCTTTGTCATCATACCTCTTGAATCAATATTCATCTGTGTTCATCTTTCTGATTGTTACAAAGGCAAATACTGGGGCTGGGATTCTACTTCAGGTTGTCTGTAAGGAGAGCAGACAATTTTTAGTAAATTTTTTAAAGCCTGACGCCCTAATCTTTAACAGAAATATTGATTTTTCTTATTATTTTACATCATTAAATAACAAATGAAGGAAACTTTCTAAGCAAAGGATGCTTCATCAGATAGGAAAAAAAAATCCATCTATTTAACTACAGTATGATGCTATGAAGAATGTTTTTTGGAGCCTTGTTAAGCAAAGGCAGTACTAACAAACAGAAAGCAAGATATGATTGTGGATGATTCACTCTCCCAACATTTATCAGTGTAGCTATCCAGCTGGATAATGACCACATTTCATGGTATTTACTCATGTAGGCAAAACTTGTTCTTTCAGTACTTTAATTATTTCAGACTCTTGAGTTTCTTTGGATGTTAAGTTAGTTTTATCCCTGGAGTGTAAATGGAGGCTCAAAGAAAGCCTCCCACCAAACAAAGCAAGCTCCTACTGGTTTGTCTGAGAGTCCAATGGGTTGTGCAGTCTTGAATTAAGTGATTTGACTTTCCTACTTACTACTCTGTCGTGACAGTACTGCCACTGCCTATGATTCTCCAATTTCAATTGGGTAAGGGTGGAAATTTCTCGTCATATATGCCTATAAAGAACAGAAGGAAATGTTAGAACAGCAGTGTCTATGCAGTAGGGCTAATTAAGGGCAGGACTTGATCAACCATTTCTAATATGCTTAGACCCGTTCAAAATAAAGAGCTTTTTCTTTATAATTTGGATGCCTACAACTCCACCATAGGAACATTTTAATTTGGATTTGTGCGTGTTTCAGCTAGAAAAGCCAAAGGACAAAATCAACCAACTTCCTTACAGAAGGAAAAGGTTATTCAAGTACAAATTATTAGCAATAACACAACTTTAAAAGCAATAAGCTTGTGTAGAACAAGTTCACTGAAGAACTTGTTTCCAGATTGCAATGGAAATAACAACCTGTATTTAGTAGAGAAATATGTTGTTATAAACTTGAACTACTACCAGTGTGTATTTGAGTTTGTATATTACTACATTAAGGAAGACTTTGGATGCCTTTTTTAGGGGTTGTTGACCACATTACTGTTTCCAGCACTGGTGTGCAAACACAGGGGAACTGGAGCCCTACAAGGAGTTTTCAATTAGCATTTTTTCTTGCTGGTGTAGATAGATGAAATTAGGGTAGGATGGTATATGCAGTAGTTTATGTTTTATTAGAAATGCTAGTAGCATTCTATTCCTGGGAATAATATGCAGTGTGTGTAGGCCACTGTCCTGGGCTGTTAGGCACTGAGGAACACAACAGCTTGACAAATAGCAACGTTAATAACAATGCTAGGGCAGAAGTAGTACACATGGGAATGAGCAGACATCTGTACTGTCCCAAGTGATTGATGGCTATAAGCTCTTCAGAAGGGATAGACAAGGAAGGAAGGGTGGTGGTGTGGCCCTTTATATTAAAGACTGTTTTGATGTTGAAGAGCTTGAGGTTGTGAATGATAAAGTGGAGTGTCTATGGGTGAGGATCAGGGGGAAGGCCTGTAGGGGAGACGTCGTAGTTGGGGTCTGTTATAGACTGCCGAATCAGGATGAGGAGATGGATGAAGGGTTCTACGAGCAGCTTGCGGAAGTTGTGCAATTGCCAGCACTCGTTCTTGTGGGGGATTTCAACTTCCCTGATATATGTTGGAAATGGCTCAAAGGAAGTAGTCCAAGAGGTTTCTAGAGTGTGTGGAAGATAGCTTCCTTACACAGATGGTATGAGAGCCTACCAGGGGTGGTGCCCTGCTTGACCTGCTCTTTGCTAACAGAGAAGGACTGGTAGGTGATGTGAAGGTTGGAGACTATCTAGGGCAGAGCGACTGTGAAATTGTAGAGTTCTCTATTCTTGGAGATGTCAGAAGGGTGACTACCAAAACTGCTATCTTGAACTTCAAGAGGGTGGACTTTGACTTGCCCAGGACGCTTGCAGCACGGGTCCCTTGGGAGTCGCTCCTTAAGGGTAAAGGGGTCCAGGAAGCCTGGACGCTCCTCAAGGTGGAAATCTTAAAGGTGCAAAAACGGGCTGACCCTGAATACCGTAAGGTGAGCCGTAGGGGGAGAAGACCAGTGTGGATGAGCTGGGAATTACTGTCAAGACTAAGGAAGAAAAAGAGAGTCTATGTCCTCTGGAAGAAGGGACAGGCTACTAGGGAAGATTACAAGGAAGTTGCTAAGGTATGCAGGGAGGAAGTCCAGAAGGCGAAAGCCCGTCTTGAACTTAGATTGGCCACTGCAGTAAAGGAGAATAAGAAATCCTTTTGCAAATATATCAATGGCAAGAGAAAAGCCAGAAAAGAAAAGGATAATCTCTATCCTTTATTTGATGCGGCGGGGAATGTGACCACAGACGAAAAGGGGAAGTCTGAGGTCCTCAGCGCCTTCTTTACATCTGCCTTTAATAGTCAGACCAGTTATCTTCAGGGCACTTTGTGCCCTGATCTGGATATCTGGGCTGATACGCAGAATGTCTCCCCGGAGATTGAGGTGGAGGCCGTTAGGGAGCTCCTCCTCCATCTGGACAGTCACAAGTCCATGGGACTGGATAGGCTTCATCATAGGGTGCTGAGGGAGTTGGCGGGGGTGATTGCTAAGCCGCTCTCGGCTATCTACCAGCGCTCCTGGTTGACTGGAGAGGTTCCAGAGGATTGGAGGCTTGCTGATGTGACTCCCATCTACAAGAAGGGCCGTAAGGAGGATCCGGGGAACTACAGGCCTGTCAGTCTGACATCAGTGCCAGGGAAGGTCATGGAACAAATCCTCCGGGGAGAGAACACGGCTCGTGCATGACGTCCACGGGATCAGGCCCAGCCAGCATGGGTTCATGAAAGGCAGGTCGTGTTTGACCAACCTCATCTCCTTTTATGACTGGGTGACCAGACTGGTAGATGAGGGAAAGGCAGTTGATGCAGTCTACCTAGACTTCAGCAAAGCCTTTGACATGGTCTCTCACAGTATCCTTCTGCGGAAACTGGCTGCCCATGGCTTGGATGGTTTTACCCTCCATTGGATAAGGAACTGGCTGAAGGGCCGTGCTGAACGGGTGGTGGTCAATGGAGTGAAGTCTAGCTGGAGACCTGTTACAAGTGGTGTCCCCCAGGGGTCGGTGCTGGGGCCCATCCTGTTTAATATCTTCATTGATGACTTAAATGAAGGGATTGAGTGTACCCTGAGTAAGTTTGCAGATGACACCAAGTTGGGAGGTGGTGTCGATCTGCCTGAGGGGCAGGGAGGCCCTGCAGAGGGATCTAGATAAGCTGGATTGCTGGGCCGAGGTGAGGATGGGGATGAGGTTTGGGATGAGGTTTAACAAGGCCAAGTGTTGGGTCCTGCACTTTGGCCACAATAACCCCATGCAGCACTACAGGCTTGGGGATGAGTGGTTGGATGACTGTCAAGAGGAAAGAGACCTGGGGGTGTTGGTTGATGCTCGGCTGAACATGAGCCAACAGTGTGCCCAGGTGGCCAAGAGGGCCAATGGCATCTTGGCCTGCATTAGAAATAGTGTGGCCAGCAGGAGCAGGGAGGTGATCGTCCCCCTGTACTCAGCACTGGTGAGGCTGCACCTCGAGTACTGTGTTCAGTTTTGGGCCCCTCACTACAAGAAAGACATTGAGGCCCTGGAATGTGTCCAGAGAAGGGCAACAGAACTGGTGAGGGGTCTGGAGCACAAACCTTATGAGGAGCTGCTGAGGGAGCTGGGATTGTTCAGTCTGGAGAAGAGGAAGCTCAGGGGAGACCTCATCGCACTCTACAACTTCCTGAAGGGAAGTTGTGGTGTAAAAGGGTCTGGCCTCTTCTCCCAGGCAAATAGTAGGACCCGAGGAAACGGTCAGAAGTTATACCAGAGGAGGTTTAGGTTGGACATCAGGAGAAGCTTTTTCTCTCAGAGAGTGGTCAGGCACTGGAATGGCTGCCCAGGGAGGTGGTGGAGTCGCTGTCCCTGGCAGTGTTCAAGAGGCGCCTGGATGAGGAGCTACGAGATGTGGTTTAGTAGCTTGTGGTACTAATAGGAATGGGAGGGTGGTTGGACTAGATGATCTTGCAGGTCATTTCCAACCTTGCGATTCTGTGATTCTGTGAAGTGGATTAAATGAACATACATAATTCTTTACTTTTGTCTTCAGTGAAAAGGCTCTCCCTCAGATTTCCCACACCCTGGAGGTTAGTGAGAAGGTCTGGGGAATGGGAGACTTCCCTTTAGTCAGGAAAGAGGAGGTGCGTGAGCGCCTAGGCAGTACTAAGGCCCACAAGTCCATGGGACCTGATGGAGTGCATCCACGTGTGCTGAGGGAGCTGGTGGAGGTCATTGCCAAACTGCTTTCCATCATTTTTGAGAGGTCTTGGATACCAGGGAGGTCCCTGAAGACTGGAGGATAGCCAGTGTCACTCCGGTCTTCAAAAAGGGCAAGAAGGAAGACCCAGGTAATTATAGACCTGTCAGCCTCACCTCTGTCCCTGGAAAGATGATGGAACAGCTTGTGCTGGATGCCATCTCCAGACAACTGGGAGAAAAGTAGGTTATCAGGAGTAATCAGCATGGGTTCACCAAGGGGAGGTTGTGCTTGACCAACCTGGTGGCTTTCTATGATGTTGTCACATGCTGGATGGATGGGGGAAGAGCGGTAGATGTAGTCTACCTTGATTTTAGGAAGGCATTTGATACTGTCTCCCATTACATCCTTATAACAAAGCTGAGGAAGTGTGGGATAGATGAGTGGACAGTGAGGTGGGTTGAGAACTGGCTGACTGGCAGAGCACAGAGGGTCGTTGTTGGCGGTGCAGAGTCTGGCTGGAGACCTGTAACCAGTGGTGTCCCCCAGGGGTCTGTGCTGGGTCCAGTCTTGTTTAACATCTTCATCAATGACCTTGATGAGGGGATAGTGGCCACCCTCAGCAAGTTTGCTAATGATGATGCAAAGTTGGGAGGATTGGCTGACATGCCTGAAGGCTGCGCTGCCATTCAGCGAGACCTGGACAGGCTGGAGAGCTGGGCAGTAAGAAACTGGATGAGATTCAACAAAAGCAAGTGTAGAGTCTTGCACCTAGGGAGGAATAGTTGCATGCACCAATACAGGCTGGGGGATGAGCTGCTGGAGAGGAGCTCTGCGGAGAGGTACCTGGGCGTCCTGGTGGATGACAGGTTGGCCATGAGCCAGCAGTGTGCCCTTGTGGCCAAAAAGGCCAATGGCACTCTGGGGTGCATTAAAAAGAGTGTGTCCAGCAGGTCGAGGGAGGTGATCCTCCCCCTCTACTCTGCCCTGGTGAGGCCTCATCTGGAGTACTGTGTCCAGTTCTGGGCTCCCCAGTACAAAAAAGACAGGGATCTCTTGGAAAGAGTCCAGCGGAGGGCCACAAAGATGGTGAAAGGCCTGGAGCATCTCTCCTACGAAGTAAGGCTGAGTGAACTGGGTCTATTTAGCCTTGAGAAAAGACGACTGAGAGGGGACCTGATCCAGGTTTATAAATATCTGAGGTGTGGGAGCCATAGTGGTGAGGCCAGTCTTTTTTCAGTGGTACGTGGAGACAGGACAAGGGGAAACGGGCATAAGCTGCAGCATAGGAAGTTTTGAACGAATGTGTGTAAGAACTTCTTTATGGTGAGGGTGACGGAGCACTGGAACAGGCTGCCCAGGGGGATTGTGGAGTCTCCTTCTCTGGAGCTGCTCAAGACCTGCCTGGACGCCTACCTGTGCGACCTGCTGTAGGGAACCTGCTTTGGCAGGGGGTTCCAACCCCTACAATTTTGTGATTCTGTGATAATTCAAGAAAAGAGTAAGTGAGCTAGGTGATGGAACAGCACCCTTGAGGTGAAGATGGCCAACAGACATGTGTGCCAGGGGAAAATAAAAAAAATAAAAAATAAAAATAAAAATAAAAATCCCTAAAACTTTAAAAATATTTTTGCACTTCTACTGACCTACCTGCATTTCAGTTTACTGCTTTCAAAGAAGTCCATTAATTACCGGTATTAGGAAAGCTCAGGCCTTTTATACTGAATGCAAAAGTCTGGCACTTCCTTGCAAGATGCATCACAGCACTTTCACTTAGAGAAACTACTTGTCATAGAGCACTGTAGAAAAATACAAATTTACAGAGCTATTAACTACAAGGTTGGCGTACAGTGCTTAGAAATGTTGCATTTGAAAAGTCAATTAGAGCTAGAGCTGATTAGCCTGACTTTTCCCTCACAATAGTGTTACCCAGCAATTGTTTGGCCATGCTAAAAATCCAGATCACATATGGGAAATGGGGAGGACAAGTAGAAAAAGATGTGCAGCTAAAACTGTCACCCAAACGAGAACAGTACCTCCATCTACCAGAAGCACTTTCATCTCAAAAATGCCACACGCACAAGCAGATGTGGGAGCATCTGGAGGAGCAACGAGCCCAACCTTTGAAGAAGGAAACAGGACAAGCGAGTTGGTTGGTAAAGGACGCTATTTGAGATCAAGGCTGCATCAGGAGCTACGAAAGCAATGCCCTGATGGTGAGAGATGGCCCTGTGTGAGGGCTGCCACACTGCGATTTGTGCCTTAGCAGTGGCACTGTCCCTGGAAGCTGACTCTGGGGAGGGCCTTCCTGTGCCACCCCTCAGCCCTCTGAGACTCCCTGGCTGGCTAGATGTTGCAGTGCCCCTTTCTGCCAGAGCTTTCCAAGTCTTGGGCAATATATCAAGGAAAGCTATTTTAATCCATTCCGCTTCCCTTGTTGGCCGACATCCAGGTCGTCACTCGGCACACTTTGCATTATGCAGTTCGGATCGATTTCTGTTCATCTTCCCTTGTGCTTTAATTTCCCTTTCACTAACTCCCTTCACAGCCATGCCTCTAAATGACAGTGCAAGCAGAGTGCTCAACGGGAAAAGAAGAAGTTGGGGAATTATCTTCAAATCTAGGAGACATGGAACAGCATGCCCTCAAACATGCAGCTCTAGGAGCCCCGTGCAGCATAGAAGGCCTGCAGTGAGAGGAGCGCTATCTACACGTAATGGTGACTTTTCTTGGCCCTCGTGTCCCAGTCAGATGACATACTGGGAGAGAGTGATCAGGGAGAGTGCTTTTCTGGAAATCCTCCTTTGGGAGTGAGCTTCCATCCTTCACTGCATGTGCGTGCAGGTGTCCATGTGACTGCTGTTCCCTTGCACTGCTGCAGCTTCAGGCTGAGGCTGCTCAGAAATCACAGGTGGCTTTGAGGCTGCATGTGAAAAGCACTTCTCCAGAAGCAGCTGCTTCAGCTGAATAGCCTTGGCAACAAGCACTGGCAATCTCACTAGGAAGGGGACTTGAAAATGAGTCTGTGCTGAGATTGCTGTGATCGTCAGCCTTGCAGGTTCAAGAAAGGCTACAGTCCACACATAATATGAAATGCCGGTGGGAAGCAGTCACAATTTGGCTATGCATTCATGTAAGCCAAAGCCCCTCTCTTTTGAACAACTTCCTTCTGCTTCACCGTGCAATGCTTCTGCTTCCTTTCCTGGGATAGAAGGCAAAAACTGGCATGCCCTTGACAAACTAGTCAGAATTGATGTGTTGTAAATGGCCCATTGCACATAAAAATCCAGCAAAGCACTCCACAGCTCCAAGGCTTTACATAAAATAGATGGGATGCAAGAGCATTCTTCACCATCCTCTTAAGCCTGCCATCTGTACAGACTAAAAATAAAGTGGCAGCTTAAGGAGAGGGTTGATAAAACGCATCCAAGAAACACAAAGAAAATAGCTGTGGCTCCTGTGCTGAGCTAACCTGGGGTCTACAGCTAGCAGAGGGAGAGGAGTATTCAGGAGGATGTGCAGCACACAGGGAATGCTGGGCAATAAATGTATCTCACTTCTGTAAGAATTTCCCCACCTCTCAAATAACCACCTTTCAAACTACGGCCTTCTCCTTGCTATCATTAGCAATTACTGCAGAAATAGAAAAAGAAAATTATGAAAAACTAGAAAACATTTATATTTAGAAACACTTATTTGACTGCTTGTACTACATGCTTATATTACAATTAACTTGGAAGAATTCAGAACATTCAGAAGTGTAAAATCATTGAATAGGCAATGAATAAAGTCAGTGCACTGCTGCCTTTCATTACCCAAAACCTGAGCAAGATGAGAAGCAGCAACTGCATCACATTAAGGTGTGAATGGGCTCAAGACTCAACCATCCCATTAGCAGAAATAAACAGGGCTTGCTTTCTCTTCACATTAATTACACACACACGGAGGGCTATGCCAGATGCTCTGATGATAAATTCAGGCAGTCTGAGGTATGTTTCACCAGGAGAATTGTTTCAGCTAGCTTGGGCAATTATTAATGACGAGTAAGAGTGATCTTAAAACTTCAAAGCCTTGAATGCATCTCATCTCATAGTTGTAACAGTACAGTCATAACGCTGCTACCTACATATACTTGACAAGGTACCAAATCAATCTAGCAGAGAACATCTTACCAGACTGAGCAAGATCAGTAGTTTAAATTAAAGATGAAACCTTATCTATTAGGCAAGGCGACACATGAGTACACTCCCAAGACTTAATCCCCATGCTGCTGCTGATGGTGTTATCTAATGCATCTTCCAGCAGCTCAGGTCCCCACTCTTTCATATTTGACAGGGAGGATGCTGGAAATGTGCACTGCTTGTCCACTGCTTGCCATTTATGAAGATGACACATGCCATGCTCATGAGTCCAAGTGCAATGCAAGTGCTTTGTTCCCATTGAAGTTTTCCCTCCATTATCAAAGTGCCTCTCCTGCTGCTCAACAGTTACTATGATTGTTCAGGTGCCTTTAAAGAAATGGGATGAGTTTGCTGAAAATGGAAGCATGGTGGAAGAGCCAAGCATGCAAACCCTCATCTCCTTGCTGACTGTGAGGCTACAAAAGTCATCCTGAAGCCTGGAAAGTGTTGTGCTTGTGATTCACAATAAAAGGCATCAGAAGGGCTCCATGATGCAGCCATCTTCAGCACAGCATCTTCCCATCTGCTCATAAAAGTTCAGCATTAGCAACTGCAAAACACTGTCTTGCTTAGCAAGGCAGGATTGCAAGTTCTCCAAGCAAACCTTTGGGAAGTAGCTGGCCTAAGGATCTCTGTCATCAGTTGGTCTTTTTGGGCATGTGCACAACCTAACTGCTTTGAATGATCAAGGACTTGAGAGAAAGAGTAGGGAAGAGAAAAGAGATGCCTTTAAGCTTATTGGAAGTGAGAAGTTCAAGAAATTTGTCAAATTCACTGAAAATTCCAGAGTGTTTTCATAAATTCATTCATTATTTCATTCTATAACAAGGTGACCTGTTTAGTGGCTGAAGGTAAGGCTGCCAATGTGATCTACCTGCCTGGGGAAGAGAGGCTGGAAAGCTGCCAGATAGAAAGGGACCTTGTACTGATGGACAGCTGAATATGAGCCAGCAGTGTGCCCAGGTGGCCAAGGCCAATGGCATTCTGGCTTGCATTAGGAATGGTGTGGTGAGCAGGACTAGGGAGGTAATCCTGTCCCTGTACTCGGTCTTGGTGAGGCCTCACCTCAGTACAGAAAGGACACTGAGGTGCTGGAACAGGTCCAAAGAAAGACAACAAAGCTTGTGAGGGCTTGGAGAATATGCTCTCCAAGGAGTGACTGAAGGAACTGGGGCTGCTTAGTTTGGGGAAAAGGAGGCTGAGGAATTTGGGGGAAAAAAAAAACAACTAAAAAAACAGCACTTCCATTAATATTTTGTTCAGGCAGACACAAGACTATGAAAGCAAGGTTTTATGCAGACTGCCTTCCTCGGATCCAGCTTCCACTGCAGTCATGCAGAAGAGCAGAAAAGACTTAAAGGTATTGTAAAATTTTACATGATTATAACTGTTAGCCCTGTTTTCAAGTGCACTCCTTGCCTTGCAGCCATCAGTACTCCCAAATGGGAGCACTTTCCACGAGGGAATAGGAATAAATGATAAAGCTATTGTGTTTCTGAGGAAAGGAATTATCTGGAAGGCAGGGGCAACCTAGAAGAACGTAGGTGCCCTTCACTACAGTACCAAGCACCATGCAGCAGCTCTCCATAGCATCCTTTGTTGTACTCAAGTTGGTCCCAGATGCAGCTTGAGATGGGATGAACTACCTGTAACAAGCTAACAAAGGAACTTAAAAGTACAAAAATATTACATGCAAATGGTTCAAAAAGTTTATTGAATATTTAATTTACAAAAATCATATCTCCCCTATGAGGTGTTCTATGCAAAATTGGATAAAATAAACTGCATATAAAACCCAACCCTAGTAATGCAAATGCAACAGAGAAATGAGACCATGGAAAGGAAGAAATATACATAATCATGACATACACATGACATTCATTAAGGATTGTCCCAACCATCCAAGAATTGGTTCAACACAATGCCTTCCAAGATACGTTATATATTTTACCATTTTATACAGGTCTCCTATATTCCATTGGTCCAAATTTACAGTTTAAAAAAATTCTTTGCATTCTTGCATATCAGTTACCAGTTCTGCTTTTCTCATTTGATCAGAAGGTGGAAACGGACAGTACATACATTTAACATGTGCACTATGAGATGCAACTTACTATCTTTGGTAGGGACCCTAAGCCTGCAGAGAAATCAGCTTTCTAGAATGACAAGAAGTTCAGTTTTAGTTTTGGCAAAGAACAGGTTTAAACCCATTGTTTAGTAGAATGCTACTGGCAGTTTCTGCTGAACACACAAGAAGTACAGACGTCTCTTGTATGGTTTAAAAATTGAGATTATTTATAAGGGTTTAAAATCAAATTATTTGTATTAATATTCTTCAACTCAAATATGGTTACGTAAAATGTTATTACTGCACAGCAGGCCTGCCTGTTTCACTGTATGAACAAAGGATGCATTGTACACAAAATGACTGCAATTCCGTCTTGCCTTTTCTCCTCCCCTTTAAAGAAATGAGACTATTCCTGTAAGTAGCCACACAGATTTGGATGCCAGTTTCCCTTTGAGCAAGTAGGAATTTCACTGAGTTACTCAACATTGTGTAGTAATTTTTTCAAGTTTTCCTGTGAAAGATGGGAGAGAAATTGGAACAAAAAGCAAAGAAATTCAGGACAATCAGTGCTAGAGTGTTTTGCTGTCCTCCTCTGGGAAAACATGAAGAAAAGGAGCAAGATGAAGGAAAAAAAATAAAAAGAAATCAATGCAATATCCTAAAAACTTCACTTTAAAAGAGAAGGAAAAAGTAACCAGACTGTTTCCTTCATAACATTAATATTCAGTAAATATTGGAGAGTACTTGATTAACTGCCATTAGCTGTAATTTCAAGCATTCTCTTTGCTTTTTCACATACTATCAAGAAAACAAAAGGAAAAAATTATGCCCCTTCCCAGTCCTGCCCATCCCAATTGCTTAGTGGAAATGTAAATAACCTGCACAGCCATGATTTTCTGAGCTGAAAACATGTAGTGGAAGACTAACTAGACTTAAACACTAGGTAAATCTGCTCACTTATGAGTAAAACATGCAATATTATGACAGACAGCTAATTGTCCTTGGAAAGGCTTTTTATGACAATCACTAATTTGGCAGAGAATGTTTCCAAATGCAGGAAAATCATTTTAAGAGCCTTAGTGAAGAACAGAGTAGTTACAATATATTAGCAACTTCTGTGGCATAAACATTTTAAAAAGCATCGGCAAAGTATTAAATATAAAAGCAATATGTATATACCCCTCCATTCTCAGAAAAGCATCATGATTTGTAGTGTATTAAGTCAGATTTATTGACTGGGGAATTAAGGCATAACCAGTAGACAATAGTCTCTATTGTCTCAGCTCCACATAATTCGCTGGGAACAACCCGTATCGGCCTTTGCAGACACCCCTCCACCAGCCATCATCTATCATCTCTATGTTTGTGATGATGTCATCTGGATCAAAGGAGATCTCGTCATCACCCGCTGGAGAGAAAGCAGAAGCAGCTCAGTGTTGGCACAGGACCCGTCCCACTATACTCTCATTTATAGCCCACTAAAGGTGCCACGAACACCCATCACCTTCCTGCCTCCCATCAGGGCTGCGAAACGGGGCACTGGACAAAGACAAGCAGCACAGACAGCTGTTTTCTCACCTGCAGCACTGACGCCATGGTTGGCTCCCACCCGCTGTATTTTGAGTGCATTTCTAACTCAGAGCAGCAATCACTACATAACACCCTGAAAAGCACTCTTTCTTGAGCTCTCCCCAGATTTAACCAGAGCAGAGCTTAACTACTCACACCAAGGGTATAATACGAGTGTTAACATTTAGTTAAAAAGATTTTTTTAAACCTCTGTAATTTCTAGAAGCAGTGGATGTCAGTTTTCAGAAATGTCTCAATGTTGCTGTTAAATCATTAACTGTCCTCTTATTAAACATTTTTAACGCTTCATATCTTCACACACAAGACTACAAGACGGCAGGAAAAGAAAAAAATCTAGACTCAGCTTTCAAAAATAAGAGTTTTCACAAGATGAACAAGAGCTTTGCTTACCAGCCTGATAATCATAAAGAGCTATGGCTGTAATTCCAAGTTCATTTTCATATTCATCGTAAGTATTTTCTTCTGAGGGAGAGAGAGAGAGAAGAAAAATTAAAAGCATAAAGAATACTATCTATAGTTCTGAGTTTTTTTCTATGGTATTCCTCCCTTCATTCTAATTCTAACACCGCACAGAAAGAAGGGAACAAACCATGCAGGATTTAAACACTGCTGATGGACCTTCTGAATGGATTATTTTTTCCTAAACCACATATAATTAAATCCTGACAGGAAGTGTTCTCACCTAGGCATTTAATACAGTATAAAAATAAAAATTATTAGCTTCATAGCACTTAAGAATGTGACAGACCAACAACTGAGCACAAGATCAGCATGTAAGAGTATTTAATACAAATTGTTACGTGCGCATGTTTGGGGGCGTGTTAAGTGATGTGTTCAGAATTTCCAGAGCAAATATAATTTTAGGAGCCAGAAGAGGTGAGAAAAACAGGAATTCAAAAGAACTGTATTCTTTTAGTGCCATTAGCTTATTAGTTTTATCTCTATCTCCTAACAGACCTTTGTTGGTGGGGAATCTTCAAAGCCACAACAATGACTTCAGAAAACAAGGGCTGTGTGATACTGGCACAATTATTCATCGGGTCACTCGAAGGAACTAAGTCTTCATCACCAAAGGTTTCACATCAGAAATGAACACTTTACCTGCTTGGTAGTGGTCTCCTGCCCCTGCCACTTCATAGACTGTCTCTGCCTCATATTCTGCTTCTCTCTGACTCACTGCTTCTTGGTAATCTGACTCTGTAGCTTTGTAGCCAGATTCTGGCTCTTGTGCTGCTGAGTATGTTGTGCTAGAGTTCTTGTAGGCAGACTCTGCATCATAGGAAACTGCATCCTGCAAAAACAGTTGGTGAGGTTGATGATCAGGATTTTGTTAAGAGGTTCCTATACTTTGAATCAGAAACTAGGAGGGATGGTAACAAACCTGGTAGACTGGGCTTGAGGGTGTCTTCGGTTCAGCTGGCTGTGTGGTAGGAGATGGTGGTGGAGTTTGTTTTTTGGCTTTAGCTTGCTCCTTAAACGAAAAAAAAAAAGCTTCAGTGTAGCTCAGTCACTGTTTGATAAAAGAACAAGAAGCAATCCTCAAATAACAGATAAATGGCATATTCTGAAATAAACTGGAGCAGGGAGCAGAACAGACCTGGACTGACTGCATCATTAAACCTGCATGGGGTTTAAAATGGCTATAAAAAAAAGTTTCAGCAAAACTGCAAAGCAGAGGAGGAAAAAAAAAAATGTAGAATCAAAAACTGCACAGAATGTATGGATACATGAATTTAAAAACAGAGCACGCAATGTTCTTTGGCACATTTCCACAGGAGCTGCAGGGTTTCTGTGCTCAATACATTCATACTGTTCATTAGCTGATTGGGTCTCATGTACCATTTTAGTGTAAGCCTAGAGAACTTGAAGCCCCCATGTTCTAATTATACTACTGATTTATTGTCCTTGATGAGAAATGATCCTGTAAACTCTTGCAGGTATGCCAAAAGCCTGCCAAAGGGAAAGATTGAATAGCTCATGCAAAATTAAATTCTATATATTGGCAACGAGGGGTTTCAAATGTTCAGAAGATCTCCATGTATTAGAAATGCAGTGGAGAATGTGACTGCTGAGAATAAGGAAAAGGTTGAGGTTCTCACTGTCATCTTTAATATTCAGACTAGTTATCCTCAAGGTACTCAGCCTCCTGCCCTGGAAGTCTAGAGTGAGGTGCAGAATAAACCTCCCATTATTCAGGTGGAAACAGATGATAGATGGTGAGAGATCTACTACAGCACCTGGACTGTTACTAGTCCTTGGGGCCAGATGGGATCCACTTGAGGATGCTGAGAGAGATGGTAGACAGGATTGCAAGCTGTGTTCCACCATCTATCAGCAGTCCTTGTCAATCAGAGAGGTCCCAGATGACTGGAGTCTTGCCAGTGTGACACCATGTCTATGAAGGGTTATAAGGAGGATCTGAGGAACTGCTTGTCAGCAGACCTCGATGCCAAGGAACGTTCTGAGTCAGACCACCTCGAGTGCAATCGCACAGCACACGTGGGACAACCAGAGGATCAGGCCCAGCCAGCATGGGTTCATGAAAAGCAGGTTCTGCTTGACTAACCTTATCTTCTTATGACCAGGTGATTCACCTGGTGGACAAGGGCTGTTGACATAGCCCACCTAGATTTCAGCAAAGCCTTTGACACAGTCTGATGGGGAGTGGCTGAGGGAATTGGGATTGTTCAGTCTGGAGAAGAGGAGGCTCAGGAGAGACTTTATCACTCTCTACAGTGACCTGATGAGGTGGTGGTTGGCCTCTTCTCCCAGGTAATTAGCAACACGACAAAAGGGAGTGGCCTCAAGTTGTGCAAGGGCACATTCAAGTTGGATATTAGGAAGAATTTGTTCTCAGAAAGAGTGGTGGGGCACTGGAACAAGCTGTGCAGATAAGTAGTGAAGTCACTGTCCCTGGAGGTGCTTAGGGAAACAGTAGATGTAGCACTTAGGGACATGGTTTAGTGGGCAATACTGGTGGTAGGTGGATGGTTAGACTGGATGATCACGAGGCTCTTTTCCAATCATAATGATTCTATGATTCCAAATAAAAACAGTATCGCTGCAATACAAAGAGCAGGAATCTGAATCAAGCATTCTGGCACTCCAGAATTTCATACCGTGCCACCTGTGAATCAGAGGGCTGAACAACAATAGCCATTGGGAAGCCATTCATTAGGAAGCCTGAATACCATATCTCAAGAAATGCAACAAAATAATAAAACAGTTGAGGTTGGAGGGGACGTCTGAAGATTAGCTGTCCAACCTCTCTGCTCAAACAAGGTCCCCCAGAGCACATTACTCAGGATTGTGTTTGCTTGCATGACTTAAAGAAAATAATGCTTATACTTCAAGACTGTCAGCTACTTATTTCATTTTGCTTCTCTTTGTCACAAAGGAAAAGAAGTCTGAGTGTTTAGGGACAAACTTTCTTCTTCTTCTTCATTTTATTTTTTTTTTTTTTGTAGAAAAGGACAACGAATACAAATTATGGGAGACTGCGCTCCAGTTTAGGTCCATCAAGTCACAACTTCCCAAAGGATTCTCAGGAGAAATCATAGACCAGAGATGAAATGAGAGGACTTCACTGCAAAAAAAATCTTCCTTTTCTTTGTTTGTCACAGCTCAGAAAAAAAATACATCAAACAAAGAAAGGAAAATGCGTCCTGAGAACAGAGCCAGCTTTGAAGTTCAATTCAAAGCTTATGCTGAGCTTTCTGGAAAGAATCTGTCCTAATGCCCTTCTCTTTAGCTTCTGTACTACAGATGAAGAAGTACAAGCAAAGTGTTTTTTAGAGCACAAATCTAAGTTTGGGGAAAAACTAACAAGTATCAATTATCAGTATCATTAACAATATTGAAAATTGAATAATGAATAATTATTGAATCATTTCTCCTATAAAATGGGTCTCTGCAATCCAAATTACTGTCTAAGACTGCCACTGCATAATTTCTATAATGCATTTAAATTGCATGGTCCCCTCAGGCTAACTTAGAGCAGTTTCTTCCACAAGGAAATGCCATATGTGAAACAGTATCTAGCATGGTTCTCTAAGGTAGCAGAGGCTAAATCATGAGGCATTTGACTCATTACAGTAGTTGAAGAACAGCTCCCTGAACACCACTTGTCTATGTGACATATGTGAAAAGCAAAGAAGAAAAAGGATTTCCAGTAAATCGGATTCTTGAAGGAATGCAGTCCATCTGTACATTCCCATTGTGGGAGGGTGTATGCCCACATACTTTCTTAAAGTGAGAGAACTTTCTGTATGAATAAGGAAGTTCTCCTAAAGAAATAGCTTGCTTAAGTCAAAGGACCTCTCTCCCTTCACAGCACCTGTCGATGGTGCACTTGCATCCCTCCCCTTTCCATGCTCAGTGAGGGGTAGCACAGCCAAGGCCATTTCAGCTTCCCCTTAACCTCATCCTCTTTCCTCAGACCCTATAGAATCACACAGTTAACCAGGGAGATTCTCAGTCTGGAAGAGTATTAATCATCTGGTTATGGTAAAATTTAAATACCACCAGCTTTGGAAAAAACTTCAAATGTGTCCAGGCAACAGAATATCTCCTGCACAAGAGAGATCAAGAATTACGGCTGGAATCTGACCCATACTTACAGCAAAAAAATAACACTAAAGACAGAAAGCCATTTTGAGAAAGGGAAAGAAAAAAAACCAAAACAACAATAGGCCACTGACTCATGAGAACCGGTGTTACTGCACCAACTCTTCTGCAAAACTGTTCATTGAAGGAAACCTCAATGAAAAAGCTGAAATGGGAGACAAAGCCAACAAGAGAGCTAATGGAAAGGTTGAACTTCTCACACACTTTGCAGACTATGAACAGATACAGCGAAAAGGGAGATAGCCCAATGAGAATAGCAAGCAGAAAGCTCGGCCTTCTGGCATATGAACAACCAGTCATCGCTTCCACACTGGTTGGAAAAAATGGCTCCAACTAGGTTGGTACAGGAGGACTCTAATGGTGTGTCTTTTCGTATTGATAGACTGAAGAGGATTATTTCAAGATCGAGATGAGCAAGACAGAAATTGTTACACAGATCAGGCTGAGAGAATTGAAGAAGTTCTGAAAGACAAAGACCCAATACCAAAACATACAGGTGGCATCCAGATGGTGAAAGCCAACAGGATGTAGTCCTACCTTACTCTAACCAAAACACTTGCAACAGAAGTGTCTCCAGAAATGCTCCATTTGGGCAGTTTCAGCACTGTCCTTGAGAGTAAGCTTCAACACAACAGCTTATCTCAAAAAGAAACATCAATACTTTCTATGCCAGCTGCACAATGTTTCAAAAATACACACAGTCACTAGAACAGGTTTCTTGCTTCTTGATGAGCACTGCAAGAAAATCTATCAGAGTTCAAGAACCGGCACATGAACTTCAAAGTCTCCCCTCAGCTACCAATTAGTTCAATTTCCACCTCGAAGGAACAGAGGATCTCCCCTAAACCATATTATGTCATCACCTCATAAGGAAATAAGTAAAGTTCTGATCTCCAGAGCACTAGTATGTAGCTGCTCTCCTCCTCATGGAAGTGAAGCCATGGTGCAATGGAATTACACAGCGTTTTCTAAAGCTAAATGAATATACCGATTTCCCTACTTATCAAGACAGAGGGAACTGGAAGGGCATTCTACTACAGATGTGGGTGCCACCATACATGAAGGACCTCCTTGCACCTTACGGAACAAGAAACCTGCTTGTAGCAAAGGTGCAGAGCAAAATTCTGCATAAAGCACAAAAAAGGATCAGTATGAAGTAACACAGAATTCTCACGTGCCGTAAGGAAGCGTTACATTCTTGAGGCTATTGCATAAGAGGTGAAGCATTGCATTAAGAATAAAGTCTCCTGGAACCCTGGTAAGAGAGCTTCTTCCATTTCAGAGTAGGCAACTGCTCTGAGATAACGAGTGAAGTTTTTGACTTGATACCCAAATGTTCAAGGATGTAAAACCCCTAGAAACAATGAAATGAAAGTAAGGAAATAACAGCCCTCAGTTATGAGTGTTGTCTAACAACTATCTTTGGTATCTTGGAGATGAACCTACAAAGCTTCAAACAGGCTAACTGAAAAGACCTAAAGGTACCCAGTGACCTCTGTCTGAAAATAAAGCAAAAGTAGTGATGATGGAATGCAGTTATTGCCAGGTGATAATATATACCTTAGAGAGAGAAGTGAAGAAGTAGGATAAATACTAAGAAAGTTCATTTTCCTACAAACTGATACTTCTTAGCAGTTTGCAGCTGTAACGGGAGCAAAGGCTCTCCAAAGTGATTATGTGGATACCAAACAGCCTTATTAATAGTGAAACACTTGCACCATCCATCATCCTGCTTCATGGTTCTTCCTTATCAGAAGAACTGTAAAATATCTACTACATTAAATGCTGCAAGGAAAACAATGTCGCTGCAAGTCGCAAACCGTAATGCTGCCCAGATCCAATGTGCTAGTGGAAGAAGGTAAGTGAAAAGAAAAGCAACATCTCTTGAAGAAGAAAGAAGCTGCTCTTTCAAGAACAACTTACATCCCTTAAGGCTGCCCCCAGGCTGTTTCCAAGAAAAGCTGAAGCAGAGTTGACAGACTAAAGCCCTCTGACTGCAATTGTTGTGCTGATGGCATGGACAAAGACTCAGGAGGATGAGGAGTGAAAAATCACATTGCTGGGGGAAAAAAACCAGATGCTAGATCTAGACACTAGTGATGCATACGCTTAAATACACTGGAGCATGCTGGGAACATTTGACAGTAGTTCAGAAGCACTGACAGCCCGGCAATGGCTAGAGGAGCTGTGGGGCTACCAGCTCAACAGCTACACCGGAGTCACGGTGGTGATGTACTGATAGCACTTTGCAATCATCTCAATAGAGGCATTCAGCTTTTCTCATCTGAAGAGCTCCCATAACAACTGCTCTGACTGACACACCTCATCTTCTTTGCTCTGAGGGGAACTGAGAGACTGTCCTCAGGGAAAACGTTCAACCTCTCTTTTGCATGGCTGAGTGCTGGGGACTGGTGCCAATGCTGAGAATGGCACAGAGCAGTCAGTCCAAGCTGCCTACTGTTCACAGAAGTGCCCCAGAGCAGGCTTGATGATCTTATCAAAAGAAAGGACTGACTTCTCAACTTCAGATCTTTCTTTCATCTTCTCTCAGCTTTAAGAAATTGGCAGATGTTGTGTTGATGGTGTCACCTGTTTTTCCCAAGGACAGTAAAGAAGCCAAAACAGTGCTGTGGGAAGGTATTTGAATTTCACAGCACACAGAGATGAAGGGCAGCATTAAAGAAATCACTGATACACAAGGACCAATTCCCACTCATTTCCTGATAAACATATGCAGTGAATATGCTTGTACTGTGCTTCCTGAAGCCATGAAGCAAAAAGGGGTCATAAGCTGAAAGAAAAAAAGAAGAAAAAAAACAGCAATTGCTTTGATTGGAGAAACCTGACCCAACCTATAAAGCTAGAAGTTGCCCAATTTCAAACAGAAGTCAAAAGGGAGTTAACAGCTTTTCAAAGTCAAGCAATACACAAAATACACAAGTCATGCTGCTTCAGCACAGGAAAACTACAAAGCTCTTTCAGAAGCAGTACTGGTCTGCACACCTGTGAACAGCAGAGCTGAGAACCCAATCGTCAAATCAGGCAAGGTTAACTAGATGTTTTATTTGGTACTATTAATTTTCTGCTTTTCTGTAGCTGTGTAACTGCTTTGCTGGCATAGGGGATAAAGTAGCTCAGTAGTGCTGATAAATATACAAACTATGCTGCTTTAGGCTAGTTTAATTGATGTGAAGTACACACAGGTTTCACTGCAGTTACATTGTTCTTAGTATAGGAATATCTGAGCTACGTTGTGCATACAGTTTTTCATATATATAAAACAAATCATTTACACCACGGTTAAAGCGGTGATCAATCAGACCATGCTGGTGCATTGGGATAAACACCACACAGTGGCATCCTGCAACAGCTTCCTGCTCAGGGAAGTAGCTACCACGTGTGCAAAAAGCAGTCAGTGAGCATTGTCACACTTGTTATTAAACAGAGGACTGAACAGTTTTGAGAAAACAGCTGACAGTCAGTTCTGGATTTCATGTGTCACACTGAGGATGTCGAGACAATTTCATACAAGAGAATTTATTACTGAAGACTGTAGTGGATGGCATCCATTGACTCTTAACAAAAGTTACCTTTCAGGAAAAATCTAAAAACAAAAGAGGGGAGGGAGAGAATGAGAATTGGGAGGAGGGGGGGACCTCTCCAGTAATCAGCTGAGAAGAGCAGCAATGAGGATCTCAAAGAACTATTCACTCTGCAGTGTCTCCTCAACATAAAAAAGTGGCAACACTGAAGATGATGCAGATGAGGATTTTGCTGTGCACCTCCCTGAGTTGAACATACTTTTCATCAAAATCCATTCAATCTCCCTGCCAGTTATTCCTGCTTGTGACACTACTAGCCCTAGCTGGAGCATGCTAGCTGAGCATCAGTGTTGCCTACAAGTTGCCTGTTACATCTCAGTGCAGGGGAATGGCTAGGTAGCTTTCACCCAGTGTTTAAAGGACCACTATTTTTTCGTGCACTGTGCTTAGTCTTCTATTTCTATAAAGCAAGAAGTGAAGGAGAAAGGAGGGACTATTCTAATGCTACTAACAACCGCTTTCCAGTCCATGGCACGACAGAAAGTATGTATACTTTTAAGTATGAGGTCATGAAATCAGACTAAGAGCATGTATCCACGGGGGAAACTGCCAGAGAGGCTCTGGACAAACACTGCTAACGCAGCTTGCATGAAAGGTTAGAGCTGCAAACAGCCATCCCTCAGCATTACTGACACTAAGGCACTTCAGGCATCACAAAACACAGCAAATGAACTAGACACAAAAGACTAGTCCTTCCACCTAGCAGCAGAATTTCACCAAACATGCAAATTCTATAAAGCAGATAAGATGTACCTTCTGACTAAACATCCCCTGGAATTATTTTGCTTATGATTTACATGCAAATCACTAACTCTTCAAGCACGTTGATGCCAAAAGTCATTTTCTGAATTTCCAAACCAAGATTTCTTTAACCCCTGGAACACTATTTCCCCTCACCTCACGAGTGTGGAACACCAATGGGTGATAATCACCTTCATCTTCAACAATACTGATTCCAAAAAAACAGCATCACTGTCATTATACTACTATCAACATTTAGGTGACCATGTGTCTCTCCCTTACGAACTCCTTCATGCCCAATGGAATCTGGTATTATTGAAAGGCAAAAGTATGGCAAGGCTAGGCTAAAGGGATTAGCATCCAAGACAAGCATACTTCTTTTGGAACAGGCTAGATACAAAAATGATACACTATCAGGTATTACTCCATCACCATATTTGATGTCTGATATGCATACAGTGCATGTTAACAGATGGCTGGTTTTGCAAACAGATAAAGCACAGGAAGAAACACACATAGACCTTTAAAACCTAGCAGTTACAGGGGAAAACATATTTACTTGAAAGATTTTTTTCTCCCAACTTTACATTGAAACATACTAGACATGCTACTTGAATAGGATTTGAGTCCTACTGACCTCCAGTTTCCTTCGAGCCTCTTCCTGTTCTTGTTTCTCCCTTGCCATTCTTTGTGCTCTCTCAGCTTCTGCCTTCCTTCGGTCTTCCTGTTCTTTTTCCTTGGCGAGGTTTTCAAAATTAGCTCTAATGCTACTCGTTTTATTAGCAACTGTAACATTAAAAAGAAAATATGCTTTTGCTTAAAGTTCTCTACAACAGCAGCATAGAATGAATTTATGGTTAAACTTCTTCAAGGATTAACCTTGTTTCTGCAGTTTCTTCTCTGAGCTCATAGCTGATTTACGAAAGTAATTCCATCTCTCTCCTCCTCTCCTTTCCTTCCAACCCCAAACCTCTTGTGCAACACATGTATTTAAAAATCTCTGCAACACTTTTCCTTCCTTTCCTTTATGGTACAGTCTCTACCACCCTGCTTCCCTGTTCGGACTTCTCTCCACTCTTATGCTCAGTATTTTCTCTTCTTCAACTATATCGACCCTCAAAGATTAAACATTAACTTCTGACAGAAGAAGATAGACACTAGCTGAAGCTGCCAGAGATCCACAGATACAGCAGTTCCCTCCTTATTCATCACAATTTCATCAACAGTAACAGCCCGGACTTCTGAAGATTATCACCTTCAGAGAAAGGATATGGGTACTATGTCTTACCAGCTTCTACTGGCTTAGTTTTCTGATATGTTGGGGTTGGTTTCTCAATATCTTCAAAAGTTGCTGCATTCTATCATTAATGAAGAAAAGAGAAAGTTTAAAAAGGTACAAATTCATGAAGAGATTTCAGACAGCTTCAACCTCTTCTTACTCTTTCATTAAGATTTTGCTTTTCTTTCATTTTCATGCTTCAGCTTTCCATACTCATACAAATATTTATGTACACATATATACACACACACTACATACACATACACACATACGTATGTGCATAAACCAGCATCAAGCTCACTTGCTTTTTAAGGAATTAGAAAAGCACAGATGAACTCCAGTGACAGACTGGAAAAAAATCTAGAAACAAGGAGCTGAACGATACAGGTTTAAGCATGCTGTTTTTTATCCCTGTGGGCTATTTAAGTCATAGCTATTTTAAGAGACTTACCTTATCCATCCGATCTTTCTGTACACCATACTTCCCACCAAATCCTTTTGAATAATCTAAAAAGCAGGACAAAAGGGTCAGTGTGAGGAATTTCCCCATCCATCTTTCTGCCAAATGCAAATAGCCATTTCAAATGCAAATAGCCATTTCAGCTGCATGCAAAGACAAAGTGACAGCCGCCAAAGAAAATGCAACTTGTTTTTTGATGCAGAAAGGATACATAACCACAAGAGCCTTCAGGTACACCAGCAGAGGAAAGACTGCGGGCCACATGCATTCTCTGAGTAAACATTAAGCTTGGGACTGATAAGGTATCAAGCAAGGAGTAAGGGATGAGCCCTTCTAATGCATCACTTCTGTAACACAGCCTTTCACAGCACCAACTTTTAGCCCTCTGCAGTGATCGTATAACCTAAGTCACTTCTGCTTTGCTCAAAGAGCGACATCCAGCCTTTGCTGACCACAGAGGTGGCTTTTTTTCTTCCTTCTTAAATTCTACATATGGCAGGAAAATTTAACAAATCTCACGTTTGGAAGTTTTGGTTATGATATCCAACTGATGAATATTAATGTTATTGGTAATAACTCCTGCTATCCCTACAGAGAGGGGCAGTTCCATGAGACAGCACGACTCTGACAACTCACCACTAAAGAATGGGGTGGTCCTGCTGCTCTTTACCACTGCAAACTACACACTCTTGCTCTCACCTAATGCTGACTCCAGCACTTGTTCCACTCCAGAAGTGGCTAATTCACTAGTGGTATAAAAAGAAAGAAATACTAACAAGAGTAGCTTTGCACTATTTCTAGAGAATTGTTCTCAGAGAAATGTCCAACAAGGACCAGAGCCACTACAGCAGGAGCAGGAAGAGTGTGTGGCTGAGAAAACACCACTTTCTGGTGGCAATGAGCTGTCGAACTGTCTGCAGGAACAAGCACCAAACTCTGCAGATGGACAGGCTTTCCTATACACCCCTAAAATAAAATTGCAACTACTACTCTTCCTGTCAGCCCCAAAATTGCTGGGCACTCCTAACCAGCTATTTTAGTGTAGTACTTGGGGTTTGCTAACAGCACATTGGACACTCAAAAGTTTGAATCTGTGTCACTATAGCACAGGAAAATACTGATTATCAGAATGAACAACCTAATTCTCTTCAGCTTTGTATGTATTTTCAGCCAGAATAAATATACTACACTTACATTTTCCTGATCCAGACTTCTCACTTTAAGATAACGGAAAACCAGGAATTCATGGTTTGTACCCCAACTATTTCACAATGAATAAAGAGAGCATTATAACAGTATTTGCTCACCCAAGAACCACAAATATCCCCTACTTCTTGTTTTAAAGAATACAATTACACAATTTTGCTAAAATCCATTGCTTGTCAAGGGTTACATGCACGGTCCTTATCTGAATATTTTTCCACCAATTCTTCCAGGCAAAGTTTCACGCTTAGGCTTTAGAACTGGTAAGCATATCATTAACACCATACTAATTATTACGTTGTTACTGTCACATTGTATGTATAGTCATTAACTAAATGCATAATGTTTTAGAGCTGTTAACTAAGCATTGGATATCCTTTGCTGAACACAGGTCTGTTTCGTGTAACATTTTAAGAATAAAATGGAAGAACATTGCTAGATCATGTAGGAACAGAAGCGCAAGAAAGTGCCCGCACATTACTAGCATCGATCTAGAAAGAGAACTATTTAAGACTGTGTGAGAAGTGGCTGCACTATTGAGAAAGTAACAAGTGAAAACGGTGCCTTGTTGAGATTCATGCTTGGCTAGTTTCTCCTTGTAATCAAACCCCACAGCAGATGGGTCCTGCCTTTCTGTCTGTACACCAAATTTCCCTCCGAAACCACTCTTATAGTCTGAAAAAGCCACATGTAATACATTAAAATGAAAGGAGGAAAATAACAAAGTTTAGTCAGAGACACTCAAAGATCACTTTTTGCAATATTTCTCAATTACCAATAATTTCGAATGGTTAAAAAATGGTTAAAAAATTCTCAATGCGCTTTTGTACAAGTAAATTCAGAAGTTTCCACTTGAGACTAGAAAGAGATCAATGCAATTTATCACACACTGGAACAACATTCTGCAGTCACAGAAAAACAGCAATTCTAAACATTTTTCATACATACTGCATAATGCACTTGCATTTGATCAACATTCTGAACACAGACACACACGGTATATTTAACAAAACAAGATACAAGAGGATTAGCAGTTAAGGATGAAATGAGCTTCCTTCATCACCACGGTTAACACCTGAACGCTACGCATCTGACTGTTTAAAGATGCATTCAAATAGTGTCCACAGACACTAGCCATCAGATATCCCTGATATCACAGCACTGTTTAAAGGAAGAAGCAATATTCCTGCTGTTGCAGCAGCTGGAGGAGATTCTCACCCAAGAGCTATGATCATTGTCTACTGCTGCCTTAAAACAGCCATTTTAATGAATGATACAAAACGAGGGCACAAAGCCAGGGATTCGGGTAATAATCCTCTAGCAACAAATCTAGAGCACCCAACAGAATAATATTTTGAGGATCACTTTTAATTTAAGAAATTTTAGCTTAATTAATGTAATTTCTTTAAGTTAAAGACTAGCGACAGGCAGGGAAGCAATGTTTGTTCTGGAACTTTTCATCTGGGTACCAACCTTTCATGGGAATAGGTATCTCACAGACAGTGAGATAAGACAGTACTAAATATTAGATTTCCATTGCATGGAAATTGGGGTAGAGAACCCAAACCAAAAAGGCAGATTATTTGTGAAGGCCCTCATGGAAAGTACAAAGAAATTGTTAATTTGTGGCTTGTACAAATCGACTAATGAAGTAAACAAAAAAATCCAGGCTACCTGCAGACTTGTTAGGCTTCTCCAGTGAGAACTTAGCTAAGTCCAAATTTTCAGGGACTCAGAAGCAAATGTGTTTAACCTGCTTTGCAGACACCAGTACAACCAATACACAGCAACAGTTCAAACACAGAAAAAGGAGATTTGTGTTAGCACTGTAAGACTGCAGCTAAAGATACCAGGGGAGGAGGATTCACACAGGGAAGAGAAAAGTGGATATCAGGGAAGATGAAAAGAGCGGCTAAGAATCTTGAACTGATATACCTTTCTGGGATTCATGCAGCTGCACTTTCTCCTGGTGATCCCAGCCAAGTGCACATTTGTCTTGTCTGTCTGTCTGCACACCAAACTTGCCTCCAAACCCCTTCACATAATCTGTATGCATGAAGTTTCAGAAAACATTAATACAGCTTATGATTGTAAGCAGTACTTAGAAAAAAATGGCAGATAGGTATGTCACTAGGTAAGTTGCCCTACTGATGATGATTTGATTTAATGGTGATAATGTTTTCATTATTTTCCCCCTGATAAAGTGAAAGACACCCATTTGGTAACTCTAGGACCACAGTGCAAGGAGGCACCAAAAATCCAGTGTAGACTACAGCAGATAGAGTCAATAATATTCAGAAGCTTAGAGAATTTGATGTACTTTCTATCTAAAGCCATAAAATACACACATATATATGCATAAAGCAGATATATATATAAAGAAGGATTTGACACTGCCTCTGAATACCATAGATCTGTACAGTTACACACTTATTTCAATAATATCCATGTGGATATAAGATCCTTTGGAAAAGAGATTGTGATACTCAGGGACAGTTTCCAATGCCTTCTTCTACATCTAAAGGAAATAGAAATCTACATACACAAAAGGCAAACACACATTTACCATCAACAACAAAAATTATGTCTTCCTAATTTGGAAAGGTTGATTGTTTTGAACCAGTATTTTTAAATAAGATAATAAAAACCTTTCTGGGATTCATGTTTTTCCGTTTTGCCTTGATATTCAAAGCCAACAGCACTTTTGTCCACTTTGTCCTTGTCAACACCATATTTACCACCAAAGCCCTTGGAATAATCTAGAGATAAGAGTGAAGAGTTTTGTTTGTAAGTGTTCAACAACAAAATGTTACCTTGAAAAATTGTGACAATCAGATGAGCTAACATTAAATTACATACTAAAAGAAGTACTGACAGCCCCTGTTAATTTTGATTCAGGACACTGAAGTCATAAATTTTTCAGAACATGCCCTCTCAGATGGAAAATAAAATGTCACCATTTCAACTACAAGGTGATAGCAGCAGTACTGTTATAGGACTCCTTGACAAAATTCTGAAGACACTTATAGGGAAGTGAACTTCAAGAACCATGTCAACAACAGCCTGTCTGCTTTTAAACAAACACCGCCTTCTTCTTCTCAGTATTTCCAGAGTGCAAATATTTCTTTGAGACAAACAAAAAACCAGATGGCAAAAATGTCCATTTTTCAATAAAACACTTGATTTTTGGATCAGGTATGCCTAGAAATGTGATTAGCAACCCAGTATCAATTCCAAACACTGCTGACTTTGATAAATGTTTCATTACACCAATAGCTGATACTTTTAGAAACACCCTGCTGTGATTAAACTGCTCACACTCCCAGTATTTTAACTCATAGCTTTTCAAGTTGCAAAAAACTGTTGACAAACCTATGTGCCCTGCTTCCAATGTAATGTCAGAAGGATCATCACTTAAGACAAGCTAGAAACTAAGTTTTAGGCTTCTTTATTAGAGGCTGAAGTTTTCAGCAATATAAATTGTATAAAGTGGGCTATGAGTAGAACAGATGGAGGAAAACAAATTTACAACACTGCCTGTCATTACTGCCTACCATATCAGAATATGAATCCATGCTCACCTTTTTGTGACTCATGCTTCTCAGTTTTACCCTGGTAATCAAACCCCACTGCACTCTTGTCCACCCTGTCAGCTTGCACTCCATATTTTCCACCAAAACCACTTGAGTAGTCTGCATTGAGAGGAAAGAACAAGAAAAATGAAACAAAGAAGCTTCCACTGCAAGCATATTCTAGAAATTAATGGGAAGAAAAAAAAAAAGCCTGTTATCTTAGTAGTGAAATATTATTCTTTGGTATAGGAAATTAAATTTAAAATTAAGCACAGAAAATAAGGAATGCAGCAGTCCTGTAGTTTACAAGACTTCCTCTTACACCAGGATTCAATAAAGTGAAGAACAATTCCTACTTTAAAATGTTCCAGAACCATACTTTGACAAGAAAAGTAAGACTTGCAATGACACACTATTTTCTTTAATTAAAACCTCACAAACTCACGAAATTGCCTTAAAACTAATTCTTTCATCTTCTCTTCCCCTCAAATCTCTCAATATTTGATTAATTCACAATGATATATCGAGGCCTCACTAAATGAGGTCCTTCACCAACAATAAAAGAATGAGCATCTATTCAAATAATTTTAAAAACATGTATCACAGAGGCAATCACCTCACCACTTTACCTTTTTGGGAGGCATGTTTCTCAGTTTTCCCCTGGTATTCAAACCCAACAGCTGACTGGAAGAGAAATAAAAATGCACAACAAAATGTTAGACATTTGTAGAAAAACTACTTGCACTTCAGTGAATAAACAGCATGGAAAGCTCCTGTGTCTTTCCATACTATTCTGACCTTTTGAATTAGGTACACACACTTAAAATATACAGGCCATATTCATTTACACGACAATCCATACACACTTCTGTTTTTGTCATTCATTGCCAAAATAAAATTTTCCTAGCCAAATACTGTTGCCTTGCCAGGTTCAGCAATTTAGTACAGCAGAAGTTCCATATAATAGAAATGCAGCATTTCCACACAAGGGCTGTTATGCACTCTTGGCAGGACATACCAGGGATCTTGCACAGTAGTTCACATTGCAATGCAAAACAAAGCTTCCCCAAGGCCTTCCATCTCTACAAGTCACACTGATTTTACCCTCACCAAAAGAGCACATACCAGCTAAAAGTCATGCAACATCTCTTTTCAACTTTACTCCCATGCTATTTCCCATACTTTTGTTTTGCTTTAGACAGAAATTTATCTTCCTAACAGTCCCTGATAGCTTACTGCTAAACTTCAAACACAACAGGGAGAACAGACATGGCAGTTTTTCAGCTGTGTAGATGAACTGATAAACTCAGCTACTGTGAGTAGCTGCAGTACCAGGAGAAACTGCTTACCTGGTCAACTCTGTCAGTTTGTACTCCAAACTTGCCTCCAAATCCTTTCACAGAATCCACCTGGGAGCAGTGCTTAGAAAGCTTTGACTGGTACTCGTGTCCAACAGCTGACTAAAAGAAAGTGAAAAGTTCAGAAACACGCAGCAGTTCTGTACAGTTCTGTATGCAGGAGAAAATGTGGCACCAGGTGATCTGAGGTGACAAACATGCACCTCTTCCTGCTGAAATCACCATCCTTGTAAATCATCTGGTCACTGAGGAGCCTTTAGGAGACTTTCACCATGCTACCTAAACAGCACAATCAAGGGAAGTTCCAAGAGTTTGACAGCAATGACTGTATTTTATGGACGCTGTTTTACACTCCGCATTTTTACCTCAAACCACAGGCACGAAAAAAAAGAAAGATACAGGCAAAATCTTGATGGTGTCATCCAAAATTTAAATTAGGGATTAGTTGCAGACAAAATACCAACGTTTCAGCCCCACAGCCTCCATCTTTGACTAGAAAGCAAGCTGAACACAGCAACTGCGGGAGCAGTCATGTTATGCTGCCACTGGTTTCAGGTAGGGCAGGAGGATATGTAATTACACACCTGAAAATGCATCCTCCCCTGCTCACAGATAACACTTTCTAGTGTTACCTTAACCTAGAGCTTGGGTGCTCTCCTAGCTCCTGGAATCAGTGCTGAAGCCATGCACCTGGGGGTGCTACATCCCACAGCAAGGTGCTCTATTCCATGTCCAGTGCCAAAGCTGAGCATCAGCCAGAGCAACCTGCAATTTCCCACTTAAATCTGACACCTGAGGCTGCTGCTCACATGTGTACAACCACCATGTGTAACGGGGGGAGGGAGAGAGAAAGAGGATTTTACACTGTTTGACAAATTGAGGTAGGTAAGGTTAACAATGTTTTCTTTACATGACACCAGAAAAGAGAGTTCCCTACAGCACTTCATTAAATATACAGCATCATAACATATACCTTTATAAAAAAAAAAAAATAGAGAAAAAATTTTATTCAAAGTTTGTATTTCAGAGTAAATTGCACTCTTAATTCCCCAGTACTCTGCTATTTTTTAAATCAGTGATGGAAGCCTGGCATATGGAGTTATATAGCTTTGCATTTTAGGACTGTGTCATGGTTTTGTACACCAACAGAAAGCCTTCCCTCGATGGGAACATCTCAGTGATGAAGTTTTATAACTACAGATGCAAGTAAGAAAGCATTCATTAAAATCTAAATTACAAATGCCTCCCACCAATACCATTTATATGGACACAACCATCAGGTTTTTCCTGATGGTTAATTCTGGCATATGGGAAACAGTGTTGCTTTAGTTTCTTTTTTTTTTTTCTTTTTTTTTTTTTTTTCTTTTTCTCCCATCAACATGAGAGAAGGATAAACTGCTGACATAAGATTGCTATGCAGTTGCAGAATAGGCCTCAGGATTGAATCTGGGATCAGTTCCTTTCCCACATTCACTGGTTAGGTTACCTGTTTCAAAGGCAAAGGCCCACTGAGAATTATACAGCAATTTACTCAGAAATATGGCAAGAATTTAAGGCTGCCTAATTACTAGAAACACAAAAAACAAATTAAGTAGGAAAATAAAATCATTCACATTCAGGAAACAGTTTGGTTCTTATTTTAACCAAGTGTGTGAAAGAAACTAGCCAGGATTCGATATGACTGTCTAAGTATCACACAGCTAATAGAATTACCTTAAAAATTACCATAACTTTTGTTAATAGAGTGCAGCTTAGCCATCATATCCTTATGTAAAACACTGCCATCTGACTGAAGTATAATGATTCTTTAAATACCTGTATTACTTGTCAGTGTTCACACATTATCACTATTTCAGAGAGCTACCCTCTAATTTAAAAGAAGCAGCACACTCTTTTCTTCACTCTCCGGCAACCTCAACATGCATAGAGGAGCAGGCACACCACTGAAATTAAAATAATGCTAGATTTATTCATGCATGAAGTACTTTCTTAATTTAGAAATACGCATTTAGAAACTTGAATCTTGACTCCAAAAAATCCACCCAGGATATAAGAATGCAGAATTGCTCTAATGGCAGGATTAGCATCGCTCACACGTGTGGATCTACCTACATCCTAGAACTCCCCCCTCATCATTCACAGATTCCTAGTTTGCTACTGAAATAGGTGTTCCTGGTACTTCGAATGCTTCAGTTCACCTTTTTCTTGACTAAAGTAGAAAAGACCAGATGTTCTGCCAGACTTGGGTGGTAGTGGTCACATGCGGCTTTGTCACAGCTCCACAAAGGTGATGTCCTCAAAATGAGCCACTGCTGTTTATAGCTTATACCACCATCTGAGCTTCTATATCAATGATTCTGGCAAAGCAGGAACAACAGCCTTTGCCTTCAACTCATGTATGTGGCTGTGCTGACCACTGGCAAGGCGAGGCAAGGCTTATATCATCATCCCAGGAGACCACGCAGACTTACTTTATCCATGCGATCTTGTTCAACGCCAAATTTCCCTCCATAGCCATGGGAAGCTTTTGGTCCCGTTTCAAGCTCCTTCTCTTTGATGGTCTGGTGTTCTTGGAATACATTCTCTCTCAGTTGATGAATACTTTAAAGACAGACAATTAAGCAGCAAGATTTACGAAGAAAGGTTCAGAAGATAATTTCAAAAAGATGCAAAATAATAAGTAGGTAGTTTAGAAGCCAGACAATTTACATTTTTGGAGCCCTACCCATTTTTCAATTCACAGAGCACCTCATATTCTGAGAATCAGAATTTATTTCAGTGTAGAACACTGAAAAGAAGTGTTGGTTTTAAGATTGTCACATAGGACAGTATTTTGCTATTTGAAAAATCTTTCAATCCATTGCCATGAATTCATAAGTGCCTCAAATACATCTTCTTTTAAATTCTTCCTAACACTTTTTACTTACATGGCAACTTTTCAGAATAGGGAACATCTCTTACACAGTCCCTATGGTAACAGGACTCTGATTCCAAACAAGCATTATGGACACAACTGTAATACCAAATAAGGATGCAAGGAGACATTCACCTCTTCTTCCCCAGGTGTTTGCAATGCAGGAACTGAAACTGTGGTAGCACAGACTATGTACAGGAAGGACAAATCCAGATGGCAATCTGTACCTTAAAGCACTTTCCACCTGAGACTGAAGTGTCCCCAGCACAACTCAGCCAGCAGGTGTCAGCGCTGCTCTGCACAGAAGGCAGAGCACAGCTGATCCCAAAAGCAAGGGATCACCACACTAACCACATTCATTCTCAGCTTAAAAACACGGGGCTGGATACCCAAGAAGCAGAAAAGCAAAACAGAATCGAGGACCGTAATCATGTATTTCCTAAATCACAGATATCCTAAAATTGCTCTTAAGTCTTAGGCACTTTTCATAATGAGTACGAGATTCAGAAGAGGGACTGCTTGTTTCATATTGCTTTTGTGATGCATTCATTTTTTGAGTTTGTCACATGAGTCCATTTGTTAATTTGCCACAATTTTTTCAAATTGACTGCAGATTTCTAAACAAAGCCTGAGAACCAAGAGACTAAATCTACTCTTATGTGTCAAATGCAGCTGCTCAGATCACCCAATACATATCCCTGGCAGTATTGGCTCTCTCACCCAAAAATAACAAAGAAACTTCCCAGACACAAAGAAGCAGGCAAAACAACACTGCCAGTTAAAAAGCAAGATTTAAGAGTTCTTACATCATAGCTCTGATCTTAATTTCAGATTTGAAGGTGCTGATGTAGATGAAAAATTAGCAATGTGACAAATAATCAGTCTTCTACAGACAGTCTTGTTTTAATTATGAGGAGAACATGAAATGATTAGCAGTTGCCTGGGATTGTGGCTATTAATAGATTTGAAAAAGAGCTGCTTTACTTGATGTGCTCTTGATGGCCGGATCCTTTCACAGTTTTAGCCCCCCAGCGCTGCTCTTTCTCACTCACGTCATTCTGTGAAGGACATACAAAAAACGTTAAAAACCCAAAGATGTTACCAGTTATTCACAGCAAAACCTGCCAGAAGTCGGCAAGATCCAACAATCAGAAAACCAACTACTTCTGCTTTCACTTCTGCAAGCACTGTGCATTTCCCATTGCAGAAAGCACTTTCTATCCCAAAAAGCTGCTGCTTCAAATCACACAAGTGATTGATTTAAATCACTTCCCTGCAGACTTCCCTGCAGCATCCAAGCAAAACAAGATAGCTTTGTTCATCCCACACAGAAAATCCTAATTCTCTCCTCTTCCAGGAAGATGCTCCTACCAGTTTGTCTTGCTTAGATATACCCAGCCCCCCCCCCCCCCCCGCTGCAGAATTTCAGCACATTACACCACACAGTTGCAGTGAATAGATGAGATCTGAAAGCCATACCACAAAGTCGGGATCTGTCTCCCAGTCATCTGCTCCATCATCCTGGCTGATGGCAATGGCGTGGCCTGCGGTAGCCTTCCACATCTGCAACACCACCAGAAGCAGCACCGTCACGCTCCCGTTACACAGAAACTCACTTTACCTTCTGTGTATGCTGACAGAAGCACAACCCAAAATTCCAAGCAAAGGACACAAACATCAGCTATCTCTGCAGTCGTTGGCTCTCAGACTGTTTGGACCACCATATCCTTAGTTTTTGCTACTGGCACTGCAGAAAGATTAGCAGCAATCAAAGATGAAATTTTAAAGAGACCAAGGAAGCCTCTCCTTGCCCAAATTAACACGTGGTTTTTCTTCACTTAGTGGTAGCACCCTTTGTACCTCTGCACTAAAGTCTTCTGTTCAGGCAGCTTTCCTGTTCCATGTCTACTCCTGAGGAGTGCTGCTAATTCCGGACCCTGTGCACATGCTTAGGGCTTAGCAATAGCTGTTTTCCACCAGTGCTCCACGTGCTGCCTCAGACGTGCGATGGGTTTCAAGAAATCCAAACAACTACAAGAATTTGCACACAATCTGGACACTGATCCACTTGCCTGCAACAACAGGGTATGCAAGTTGCTGCATTTCTCAGATAATCCCCCGTGAAATGTGCAAAAGTCAGCGCCCCAGCTGACTTGCGGGAGGAGTAGAGGGCAAATGCTGGTGCGATGATAACAGGAAGCAAAAGGCAAGCAATAACATCCCCAAAAAAACATTCAGAGCATGTTAGGTATCACCCTTTCTGGAAATACTATACCCAGTAGAGTATCAGGTTGGGCACTTTAATTAACACTTCTGAACATGACCAGGGAGCACAGTGTATCACCTGCTTGGTGCTAGTAGCTGTATTTTACAAAGCTTATTCAAGAAAAATTGTATTTCTTATATATACATATATTATATATATTTCTGAAGAGCCAACAAAAGACAACAACAAAACGCTCTCTGTTCTGCCAGCTTTTTCATGTTCATGAGTCAGAGGAAGGACTTTTCTTCATACTTGTGCCACTAGAGTACAGTTCTTGAACATTCCATCATTCTATTTACCTTCACTTTTTAAATTAGTAATAGTTTATGAAGGTTACTAACGTGGACTATTTCTTTTGCACAAATGTAACTCAGAAGGTAGAATGGAAATTCCATTTTAAATGTGCAACTAGTAATTTGCAGTGAAGTTTATACTACAGCAATAAAACCCTGCTTGCTCTGCAGTCTAACGGAATGAACCAGTGGATCAGCACATCAGAAATGCCAGGATTTGGAATAAGAACAAGAATGATGGAGAAATAATCAAACCAATAACAGCAAAGCACAGACTGCTCCTGGAGGGGCATAAGAAGAGAGCAGAGCACACCCTGACAAAGCAGCAGTATGTTTGCTATCCCTTTTGTTCAGGTCTCTCACCTCCAAATTCCTATGACAACTGAGAAGTACCATTTGATTAACCACTTAATATCTAAAAACCTTCTAAGACCAAGTAATTATAATAAAAACCTCCAGGGCAGCTTCCTTCCCCAGGTGCATAGTTCAAGGCGCTTGCTTGACTTTTTGTCTTTTGCAATTCAGTTACGTTTGGCAGCAGGAGGGCTAGATCTTCAGGTCAGGATTTCTCTCCCTCTTCCTCCCCAGATTCTCACAGACGATAGCCGAGGAAGAGAGGACTTCAAACACACACACACCCTCACCGAGCCCAGCACCACCAGGTTTAGCCCTAAGCCCTGCACAGAGGCACAAACGCCTGCCCCGGCCCAGCCCTGCACAACGCACGGCCAGCTGCGAGCCGGTGGGATCAGGCCCGGCTTGCACAGCAGCCCATTGCTCCAGCATCTCTTCCAAGGCAGGATGTGGACGAACATGATCTGCCTGTGAGTCAGCGACTCACATGGGCAAATTACTGAAGGAAAACCAGAATATTATATTTCCGGCGTATCGAGGCTAGAAATAAGTTCGGAACCCATCTGGCCAGCTCCGTCCTTCGCCCTGCCGTGACCAATGGAAGCCGCCGGACCCCCCAGCACCGTCCGAGCAGCGGCCATCGGCAGGGCCGCGCCGGCACCGGGACAGCAGGGCGGGCAGAGCCCACCGCCGCGCCCGTCCGCGGGCACCCAGGGCCCGCACCGCCCCTCGGGGCCTTTCAGAGGATGCCCGGGCCGGCAGCCCCGTCCCGCCCCGTCGGCAGCCCGCCCCCCGCCCCGCCGGGCCGCACGTCGCGCCACCGAGCCCGCACCCAGCGCTCCCTGTGCAGCCGAGGGCCCCGGGCTCCCCCGCCGCACAGCCCGGCGCCCCCCGCCCCGCGCTTACCCTGCTGGCCGCCGGCTGCCGCGGCCGTGGCTCCCGCGGTGCTTCCCGGGCGGACGGCGGCGGCGATTTCCGCTTCTCCCGAGCTCCCACTTCCTCTTTCCGCACGGCGGGGCGGCTCCAGGTGGGAGATGGCCGCCCGCGCCGCCCCGCCCCGCCGGCCGGGGCGCTTCCTTAGCCCAGGATCCTAGCAGAGCGGTGCAAACCAAACGAGAGCGGGCTGCGGCTTCGAAAAGGCCCTGTCAGGAATTTTAAGATCACGTTCAAAATTCATTTAGTTATAACAGTGCCTCTTGAGGGGCTTCCCTTAGCAGGGGGTGAGAGGCCCGCCCGTGGTTGTTCACAGGGTGTCTGCATCGAATAGGTGCTGAAACCAAAACCCCCACCCTCATGTTTGAGGTCTGAAAGCAGGACACTGCCTTCCTGATGGTTAAATATTTGCCCATGATTTATTATCTTTTGGGGAGGGAGAAACAGGAGGAATGACGAATCCAGTGGGAGAAAAATACACATATGTAACGCACACAATGTGAAATAATCCAGGCAAACAGAGTTTTGCAAAGTATTGGAGGCAGGAGCGTGACTTACCAGCTCCTCCAGTCACGTGAAGGCAGTCTGCTCAGTGTCAGCCTCAATTCTTCTTATATGAAACAGAACTTACTCTATATTCAGAGCTAAAAACTGGGCTGAACTCACTCTAAGATACACACAGGAATATCAATCCAGCACTTTTATCCATTCCTATAAGAATGACCTATAAGGGTAGGTGCTGCTATTTAAGTTAGGCTCCAATTGCTGCCCTTTGCATACAACCACCATTAGTAAAATTTATAACGTCTTTACTTGAGGTTAGCCAGTACAGCAAAACCATAACCTTGAAAAATGAAATACATTATCTGTTTGAAGGCAAAGTAGTTACTGTGTTCAACAAAAACATCATCCCTCAACTAATTCTTCAAATTTAACACTGCACCTGAAAATTATCTCCGCTTCCTTCCAGACTACTTAGTTCCAGCAGATCCCATAGCAGTCCCTGGTGTTTTGAAGGCAAGATCCATTTTAAAGGCCAGCCAAATTCATTAGGACTTCAAGCAGGCATAAGCCAAGCAAAAACTCAGCTTTGAATCATCTCATTTCTGTCATGAAAAATTACTGCTCGCCATCAGACACTGCAAAACCCACCTAGTCTTCCAATTTTACAGTGGTTAGAAAAAATAGAGATGAAGTTATACTATCTGTTTTGATATTTACCTGCCTTCTAAATGTGAAAAAAAAAATTGGAAGTTTAAAGTCCTCAGGTAATTCAATCATCTTTATTGCAAATAAAAAAGGGTTCTCACATTTTAAAACACGTTTTCATAGCACTTCACAATTGAAGCCTTTTAAGACATTTGGCATTTACAGAAAAAAAAAAAAATTACTGAATCAAGATTTAAAGATTACTCCATGTGCCTTTTACACATGCAGTTGCAATATCCTTCTTTGTGGGGAGTTATTAAAACAAAATAGTGTTTTTCTCAACTTCCCTGGGATAGGGACAGCTTTGCCATGTAATTCAAAGGAAACCAACACACAGTTTTGCAATTTTTTTGAAAGCTTTTTCTATTTCACTTTTATTCTAGCTCTCATGTTGATTCCATTGTTCCGTAACAGTCAGGGTTCACAGCCTTAAAGTAATAACCACATTTTCCCATTTTACCAGTCTATTCTGCATTTTCACTTTTGAGAAGCAACAGTACATGACTTTGAACACGCCTACCATCATATCAGCAACCAGAGACACACACGCTATTTTTTCTACCTGCTTAGCTAAACAATGAGACTAGATTTCCTTCTGCAGTTTCACCTTAGTTTTTTTTCCAGAAAGATAGCTTTTCAGAAAGTATAAACGTCTGCCACTTATCAGATAGCAACACAAACAGACAGTCATTATTACTAAACTACGTTTAAAGCATTGATCACAGTATTTCCATTCCAGGCATTCCACATCCTGCTCTGGATCTAGAGGACATGACAAAATATGCTTCAATTGCTCAGCAAGTTTATTTGTCTCTTCCCTTTTACACAAGAAATGGTTTACAACATATCTTAATTGAAATAAGCAGCCCTATTACGACCCAGGTTTTCATCGGTTCCCTGGATTCCTATGCTTCCCCCCAAATATCACTACTGTCAATTTCATTTTATTAACAAAGCAATAATTGCTGCTATATGTAACAGCACTTAAATTTTCATCACACTGACCAAAATACAGTGAAGTTATATTAGAGTTTCACTGGAGGGAGGAGGGCATTGTGGGGTGAAAAAGAAGTAAATCACAGCTCTAAGTAATGTTAAAGTACTGAAGTACTGTCCAAAAAAGTCTCAACACAAACTTGAACAATTCCCAAGAGAAAGTCACTTCTAACGTAAAATTTTCCTGCTGGAGAAGAATCTTCATGTGAAACAAGATGTACAGGGCAGCAAAGAATCATTAAGATGCTTTATTGACAAATATCCACTCACCGCAAAAAGTATCTGCCTGCATACAATTAGATTTTAGCTTTTCAATAGTGTTTTATTGGCAGTGGAAAATGCATCAGTACTTTATTGAAAGAAAGCAATAAATAATACTGTGATAAAAATAGTTCAAAAGTAGACTGTACATATTGTTACATAATCTGAAAATACACAAAAGATTAATAGAAAAACAGAACAGTAACAATGAATTTGTTTTACAAGCAAGTTAAAAGTGGAAAACAAAATAAGAAAAAAAGACATGCTATATATATATTGTTGCATAATAAATAATGCACCATCTGAACAGAATCTTGCTGGCTTTTTAATATGCCATTTACAAGTGTTGGGATACATTTTTCTACTCATACAGTCCAAAATGGCTACAACCATTCAAACTAAAGTCCAGACAACTCTTTAGAACAAGTTTACAAAACACAAAATATGATTTACGTAAGAAAAGTAAGGCCTTGATTAGGAGTTGCACTGCTTTAGTTCTCAGCACACTGTACCTTCATTTTCACTAGTCATTTGACGTGAGACTGCAGTGTTTCATGACTGGTCCATTAAAATTAGTTTTACCAGCATCTTTCCACAAGTGTTTTCAGTCAAAAAAAAGAGATCAGCACAAAAGCACTCTCTGTGGCCTGTGGATTACAACCAGGAATTATTATGAAGTCTATCTTCTTCAGTTAAGAAAAACAGTTCTTGGTTTATGGCTTGGTTCTCAGTCACTGTGAAGATATGCTATACAAATACAGCAGAGACAGAGTTGTGACCGAGTCAATCACTTCTAAAATGTGTTCCATAGTGTTCTAGTTCTTCCCAGCTTTTCAAACGAGTTATATTTTAAATAAAGACAAATTCCCACTGCTTGACAATTCCTTTGTGGAAAGGTACACTTCTGAAAAGAAGAACAATTATGTACCATACCTTCAACAAACAACACACGCTCGTCTGAAAAAAAGCTGGACTTGTTTTCAGATCTAGCTAACATTTCCAAAAGACAAAATATATACTGCTTGGTGTCATGATACTTTTACAAAGGTATTAAAATTCTTTTCACCTTCAGTTTCATTATTAAAAAACAATGATAATTACAGTAACTGCATAATTTACAAAAACCTTACATTATTTATAGGGACATATACATACAAGCATTACAGTACATTCAGTTGGAAAGACTAAAATTAGATTAAAAATCAGCAATGATTCATTGTAGACTGAATAGAAACAGAAAAAAGTAAGTAACTATATAAATGAGAAGTCACATAAATATAAGAAACATTTAGATTCTAAAATATTTTCTCTATAGTACTCATGAATTTATTTGCTAATTAAAAACTCTGTAATAAAATATCTCAAAGTGTCCATTTAAGAAGTATTAACAGGTTACACTTTCCAAATGTTCAAAATGCTGCATATCACCGGTAGAAATAGTGTGGGTAAACTGCAAAATAAAGAAATCATTGGATTAGAATGAAATGTTGCTAAAACAAACACAAACCATTTGCTAAGTTCCTCACAAACAACTCAGTAGTGTAGCAGTCATGCACCAAATTATTGCCATGCCACAACATATACCATTTCATTGCATATTATTAATTTCAGTTGCAAAGTAAAGCACGAGGTCAAGTACTTTTACTTCCTAGATTTTTCATTCTAGGTCATTTGCATCATAATCCTCCACACTGAGAATTTTCTAGTGTGTATATGGGTGAAGACTCTAAACTTTGATGTCTTAAAACTAAGAACATTGAGAAAACCCCTGAGATTATATACTCTGACAGACTCACATAGTTTTAGTTGCTGAGAACTCTTTAGAGCTAAACCTGTATGTGTGAAAAGGTTCAGGATTTGAAGAAAAGGCAGCCACTATACATGAGTTGGTACGGATTTTACTTGTGGAAAGAAAGAAGCTGTACACAGAAGAGATAGAGATGGGCAATTTATTCCCATAGATAACTGCTAGTGACAGTAAGAATATTTTTTTCATTGGATTTCTTCTATACCCAACAGTCAAAAATGTTAGTTTCCAAACTTGTTTGTAAAACAAGATTGTTTGATGAGAAAATACAGCAGAGGCTGCTGAAGAAAAAAAATCAAGCCAAATCCTCACGACAGAACTGAATGTCTATTCACTAGCTGGAAGACATCCATTTTTTGTTTAAATATCCTTTGTTATCAAGCTGCTTCACTGTCACCACTGTTCCACAATTACCCAAACCTTGGACTGCAGGTAACTAAATCCAAACAGACAAACTAAACAATCGCAATGGTATGGAGCATGGAACTTGAAATCAATGTAGCTACCCCATAAAAATTCAATATAGAAGATATTGCAGTATATTTGACCAAGCAAAGACTGAAAGAATCTGAATCACAATACCGCAAACTGAATTTTCTTTCCACTATATCCCTAATTTAGTTCCCTTCCTCCCCACTTTCACTAGCTGTTTCACTTCACCTTTGACTTCAGCGCTTTCTACACAGTCACTTGCATGCATAATCCTTTCTGAGGTGATTTAAAAAAAAAAGAGGAATATCACAATGTACAAAAGAAAATACTGAAACTCAGTTGTCTTTGTAAGAAATAAACTTTGTATTTTGAACAATCTACTCTGCAAGTTGAAAAGCCTTTAAAATTTGCTCTATTAAAACACCTGACACTTTACTCATAAATAGCTGCTTTACCATTACACCTATCAACTTTACTCACCAGAAGAAGGCTTTAACAGGAGTAGGTCCTTACTGTAGCAGAATCCAATCTTTGTGTTCCTGATACACTGCCTATTTCAAGAAGCATGGGAAAACATGCAGAACACAGCATGCATGTTAGTTTTCAAAAACCATCTCAGCAGTGTGATTATAGCTACTACACTCACTCAGAAGTTACAAGTTAGAAAATCTAAATTTACTGTATATACTTTATATATTTTTCACTTCCAGTTTCTGTGACTATCGAAAAGAATCCTAAAAAAGACCTGCATGCCAACTGGCACACAAACTGCCAGTGGTGTGTATATATACATATTCTAATACAGTAAGAAGAGGTGCCTTAATGTAAGAAAGTTTTATTTATACATAGTTTTTCATATGAATTCTGGAAGATGTTTTGTGCTAGTGAAAATCTTTAATGTAAACCAACTCACATTTTAAGTAGTAAAGGTAGTAACATCAGGTGTAAAGGGTGGTTCTTTGACTTTTACTCCCATATACTCCTCAGAACTTGAGACAACTCTGACAGACTATGAGGAAACTCACCTCCTATCTATTCCAATTAAACATATTTTCAATCTATTTTTTACTTGTTTTGTAAGAAAAATTGAGAATTTATTCTCACGGTATTAGAGACTGGCTTTAAACTGACAATATAATTACCCTGACAGATCTCACTTCCAAGTGTTGTTTTTTTTTCTTTTCATACAGTGTTTTTGCTCCCTCTTTTTCTTTTTCCCTTTACATACAGAGAAGGGAGACATCCATCCATATAAATCATTCTAATAAATAATTCTAAAATAGTGGTTACAAATACGCTCAATAGTTAAATGACCACTGGGGGGGAGGAATGTACTTTTTTCTCAAGTTGTAATATTCTCATAAATGTCTGAGAGATATAACATTTCCTGAATGCATTTTACTGCATTTCAGATGTGGGACCAATTAAATTGGTCTAATTGCTACTAATTCAAAACCATGCATCACATTACAAGACTTCTAACTAAATGCCCTTTTACTTTCCCAGTTTAATAAAATTTCCTGAATATAATTATCTTAGTTATTCCAATGAAGTAAAAAGAACCTCCTTATCTAGCACAGTTCCTGAAATTACAAAGCACTCTGTGGTTAAACAGTGTTACAAATACAATCATGCACAAGGCAGATGCTTTTAAGGAGCAAAAAAACTAATTTGAACTTCATTTCCCTATAATCTCAAGCAAGAAAGTGCATCATGCTTAAAATAATCCAAAGTAAATACCATCAATCTGCATCTTCTTTGGCTGCATAGAGGGTGAAGACATTGAGGTTGTAACTCTGAAATTTGCAGGAAGAGTCTCTGCTGATCCAGCAGCTAAACCTCTTATGTCCTTTGGTCTAAACTTCTTTCTCCATGAAGGTGCTCGCCTAAAGCTCTTATCATCATCCTGTTAAATTGATAAACATTAGCAGTTCAAAAATTTAGGATTGTTACCAACATTAAAAGGATTACTGACAATTTAGGTAAATACATCATCATTGAACGACCTAATTTTCAACAGCTCAATTGCAATGGGTCACTGTTTTCAACAATATGTGCTCATTTACTGGAGTGTAGGCTCTTCATCTAAGTAATTATGCAAATTCACGTTTGGCACATCTAGGAAGCCCTTGTAGTTCAGATGTTTTTACTTCCCGATTTGTAGTAATTTGCATTGTATCGTCTAAGAACGAGTGATATGAAATGGAACATCTCATAAAAGCTACTTAAGAACACTTCAGCTTAAGCTTAACAGCTGTTTATAACTTTAAATTTTGTTTTACAGGAGTGATGATACAACTATAGCATGTTCTTATGCTACAAATTGAGGTAATCAGAGTGAGGAGAAAAAAGTTGAACAGCAGTAGTAAATACTGCCATTCAGAGCCTTGGTTAATTGCCTCAGTAATTACAACTTAAATATTCCCAAAGGATTCTTTCTGCATTCATATATCTGCATCTTTCAGAAGTATCACACTATAATTAAATGCAACAGTTTAAATCACCCTGCCCAAAAATGCCTCTTCCAATGAATGTCAACGTACTATATCCACTGTGAATCTACACTTGTCAATTTCACCTTTAGAAACAATTCTATCTTTTGATTGCTGTTTTATATAATATATTACATTTTATAATTAAAATTAGGAGACACGTGCCTTCATTATTTGGAAAGATCTTCATAATCAAATACTTTTGCTGCTCATTGAAACCAGAACAGAGTAGAACACCCCTCCCTCAAAGCTCCATCTCCCGCAGTGAGAAATCACTACTGAAAAATAACTCAGAAAACTATCAAGCTGTTTTCTGTAGAGATGATTAAAAGCTTAGTGTAGATGCATACTAGGCTATCAGGATGTGCCGTACAAGGGCTACAACAAGTCTAGTTTTGTATCTTTATTTTCTGTCACCCAAAACTGCAAACGATGCTTGAGGTGAGGCTGCACCAACGCAGTTTCTCACACATAGCTTGTTAGAGCTTTGTACTACTTACATTAGAATAATGCATGTACACTGTAAATCACAGACTGTCTAACAAGAATCAATTGGATGAGAAAACATTTCTGGTCATTGTTCCACACTAGTATTAACAGATAGTAACTCAAGGATAACTTGAGTAACTTGGGATAAAGGTTTGAACTGTGCTGTACAGACCTTCTCAGTTATACTTGATCGACCTGCAACGTCAGTAACTGTTTTCCCCACACTCTACATAGGAAAGAATGATTCAATGACAAGTGTGCTGCTAGTAGGCTTAACTACGCAAGCTACAGATAAACTTGCAAAATCACCTCATGCTTTCACATTCAAAGTTGTCTTACACAAAAACTGCCATATCCAAGAATTCACAACAAATTTACAAGTCCTTTTTTTGGTCACAATTTTGTCAGTAAATTGACAAGGGTCAAGCTTCATTCTTTGACTTTGCAGTTTGGATATAATTCCTAGAAACACAGAACAACTCAAAAGCTCAAGAAACTTACTTCATCAAGTCTTCTGTCAGTGCCCATAATGAGAAGGTTATTAAATTCCCTCTCCAGAACAGCACGAGCCTAAAATTTAGAGTATGAAATAAAAAAATGATTGTTAAAATTTCAGGAGCCTGTATTTCTTTTAAAGCAAACTGTTGAAGATCTTCTAATTAGAATATTAAACATTCTTAACACTTGAAAAGTAAGAGTGGTTTAGCTTTTTAAGTTGTAACATGAACAACAAAAAATGATACGTTTTACACTAATACTAAGATGGAATATGAGCAAAAGTTACAAACAGCATTCTTTTTTCAAGCAGATTTAACAACTAGAACTGTAACTAAGTAAAAAATAATTAAAGCATAGCTCCGTTTTTTCTTTTTACAGGAAAAACAATTAGGAACAACTTTCCATTTCCAATAGCCAGGAATACAAAGACACGCACTTACCTAAAAAAAAAAAGAAAAAAAAATAGTTGTTTCCACTTTTATCCTTTCTAAAGGGGAAAAAAAATACCCATCAACCATAATGTAAATCTTGCTTACCTGTGTGTTCTGCGTCGGTATTTGTAATAAGAGAGCTAACGCATTGTAATCAAATGTTTCATCTAAGGCCACAAGTGCACCGTGAACTCCACTCTCTACAAGGTTATTCGCATATTCTTTGAGACCAATGGACAATACCCAACGGATCATTCTATCGTTGCTCCACACAAGGACATCTATGCAGGAAAGAATTTGATTTATATAGTGAGACTTTTCTGAACAACAACAAAAAAAATACAGTCCTTTCTTGTTCTGTATGTTGGTGTAGGGATTGATATTCATGTATGCAGAACTCATTGTGATTGATGGTAAGCAGTAGCCCTAAAGGAATTCTGTTATTTAATATTTAGGATACAAATTAATCTCCCCCTGCTTTTTTTGAGTGCATGAGATGGTCTGAATTGACAACAACACTTCATGTTTGGACTGCAATGGATTGTTTCCAGTCAGCAGTTTTTGCTACATCCATCACCACTGGATCTTGCACAACCTCCTCTCTCTGCCTACAGAGGAGATTAGTCACATTATTTATGAGAAAAGTACAGTTGGGCAATAGTGTTCATGCAGGTAGGAATCAACATGGATCTTGTATTTTAAACTATCATTTTCAAGTGGCTTAACCTTACTTGCAACAGACTAAATATTTATTTTCTTTTGTACTACTCAGAAGTCCAATAGCAGTTTAATGCATTTCCTATTGAAACTGAACAGAAAAGCTTTATTATAATGTTTTATAATCTTATTTACCTTTAAGTTCTGACAGCATTCAATTTAGTAGCATACACTTTTGAATACTCGCTACTATAATTTTCTGCAATTCTAAGTGGAAAGGAAATGTATTTGAATTTTGCTGAAGGACATTCACACTGTAAGAATTCAAAGATCAACATACTGTTAATATACTGCCATTTTTTTTCAAAGAAAAACTCCATAAATTAGTACTTGTACAGCACTAATATCAAAACAATAATTATGTTCTTAATAGGTTTCTGGTGGTTTGTAGTTTTGTGTTGTTATTTGTTTTTACACTACACAGGAGTATTTATACCAATCAAACCAAAACAATTTTGAGGCAGAATGGTGCAAGCAGGATGGATTCAGACTGAGGACAAAACTTTAGTCATTAACCTTTAACTTAACTATTGGTCACCAACCTTTAATTTCAGATTGGCTTTCCTCTCTTTTTCTTTCAAGTTCTTTTCGATCATAGTTCAGTCTTCTTAGGCACATAATTCCACACTGAAAACTGTTTCTGTTTAGAAAGGAAAAAAAGTTATTTAGAGGTAAACAAAATACTTGCTGTAGATGTTTGGTGTCCAGCTTAACCCATTTACCTGTGAAAACTGTCCACCATTTTAAGTTGGCCACGTAGATCTTTTTTAGTTAAGTGATCCAGCATTCGAGCATCAACAAGACATTCCATGAAGTAGCTGCGATACTGAGGGAGCCCCAGACTAGGGAGCCATTCATTGCCAATCCACTCGTGGTTCATATCACCATATGCTAATGTCTATTTTTAAGAAGTAAAACATAAGCTTGTTAAAATGAGAAATACAGAGAAAAGCTTTTTTAGACAACATATTTTAAAGAAAGTGATAAAGCAATGCTTATAGCGCTAAAAATTCCATAAACACATCAAAAACATTAAACAGTACATGTGGGTTTTTGAAGAAGCTATCTTCATGAAGAAAAGCAAGCCCAGACAGTCAGATCAGTAAGTAAAACTGCCCTAATATATATCATCTTAAAGAGTATGAAAAAAAATTATGCAACAACATTTAAAAACTAAGGTGTAACTGTTTTAGTAGCAAGACTCCCAGAACTTCATTTTGTTGAGCTGAAAATGCAGTGTTTCTTGAAAAGTGAAGGTGCTGAAAATATTGTCTCTTGAAAATTTAGCAGAAAAAGTAATTTTCTTAAAAAATTACTTAGCACAAAAATACATGATGGTTGAAAAATAACTGTAGCTGTTCGGCTTTTTTCTAATATGCCTAACAGTTTTCAGAAGCAGGTCCCAATTATATAAGCAGAAATTAAAAAGCTCCCTATATAAGAACCAATGACTCTAATTGCTAGCCCTCATTATAATGCTAGACTCACTCCACCTTCATACAGATCTGCAGATCACCAAACATTTTTTGTAGAACACTTCAGAAAATAATTTGAAACTAGGTATATAAACTTTCCTCAAGCAACAAAAAACAGCAGCTCTCTTTTTTCAAAAGAGAAGGCAAATAACTTATTTTTACTGCAGAAGTTAAGTTTTATTTCTTCTCTAGAGGAAACATCTTCTAGAAAGAAGGTGACACAAAGGTATTTGTTCAAGCCATAACTGGGTAACAAAATTAAAAAAGCACATTATTTTTGTAATAGAGATACAAGCCATGCTTGCTAACATAGACAATCTGCAAACGAGCACCTGAGAAAAAATTAATGGGACTTGAACAGGTTTAAACTGGAAGGGGACCACATGAGAAGAGACTGTACCATCCAAAGATATAAGTCACGGGCAAATCCTGAGTTCTGTTTATATGCCTGTATAAAAAAACCTGAACTTTCTCAATGCCTGAAAATACAATTAGGATCTGTCAAACTTGAAGGGAAAACAATTAATCAAGGGGGGATTACATAATTAGTGCACAGAAATCTTCTTAGTTGTCTAGGCTTAGTATGCAGTACACCTGTGATGGTGGCCAGGTTGAGCAAGAACTTTCTGTACGCAACAGATATTCTTACTGGACTGGTGCCCCAAAGAGCCATTTCCCCATTAAAAAATTCAAGGCTTTACATCATTAAATTTTAATTTGATCTAGTTTGTTAAACACAAACAGAATACCACAATGCTCAACAAGAATAAGTAACTTCATTTTGGATATTCAAAAGCTTGAGGACAAATGTTTTTGAAAGCTAATGATAAGAAAGCCTTTGGAATATTTTTCCCTTACCATTCCTACTTAAAAGTGGCACATACCATAGTGTGTCATAAAAAAGTGCCATAATTTTTTTGTCATACATTATGTAATAAAAAATATTTTACAAATTTTGCCACCACATCTTGTGAGCTGTATAAAAACATTAACGCTTTTGAACAGCCTAAACGTAAGTGTATCCTGTAACTCTGTAATATGTAAACATGTAGTTTTCCTCTTTCCCAGTCCCCATTCTACACCAAGAGTCACTCCATGAAATGGCAATCAAAGAAAATCAGATTCTTTCGTGCTCATTATGACAACACATTGCATGTAGTCTATAATATTACATAAAGTTTCCAACCTGAGCCCAGCTTCCCTCCTCATCTTCCTGTTACGTGGTTAGAAAAGCAAAAGAACACATATATTAGTATTTAAGTTTAGTAATGAGACAAAAGTTAAAGATGCACTGCAAACTCTAAGTCTACTGCATACAAAGAAAATCTACATAGTGCATGCATCATGCATTGTGAGAAATACACAAGACACTCATTGTCCCATAAGAATTTGGAAAACCATCTACTGATCAACTTTTCTGGAAGAGAAATAGAGAAATTTCTGCACAAATAGATCAATTTTATCTCTTAGTTAAATCAAGTCAGCTTTTTTTTTTTTTTTTTTTTTTTTAAACAGATTCTAGAAAGTTTGTTGCTTGTGTGGTTTTTTTATTTTTTATTTTTTTTTTTTAAAACAGTCTTATCAATGTTGATTTTTTTCCCATCTGGAAAAAAAAACACATTAATAATCAAATTGCAAGGTTAATGATTAGAAAAAGCCACAATGCAGAATTGTAATGCATTAATTTTTAAAAGGATAGAAAGAAGACCAAAGGGCCCTTGGTTCAGTAGTTCAAAAAGTGGGAAAAGCACTCTAACGAACAGAAGTGGCAACACCATAAACTAACCGTTTGTTGTGTGGCTGTAAGATTTTCCATTTCTTCATGTGTTACCCAGACATTTCCCGTGGTCTAACATGACCCCACAGTGAACCAATCACATCCAATGAAAGGAAAGCAGTAACAAAGAGGAAAGGTTGCAGAACATATAAGCAATCGGTACATATAAGGAGCAGGCATGGGCAAAAGCAATGGTTTCTAGAAGTTTTAAGTATAGGTCAATCTATCTAACATGATAGCATAGAATAAAAGGCCATTAACACAGATCACTTTTCTTCAAAGATATTATACAACTGAACGTGATAAACAACTTTCATTGATGTAATTAGTGGACCAACATTTGACTGTGCTCTAATCCAAAACATGTATTTGTAGTCTTGTACATAACCTCAGAAATCCCAAAAATAACGATTGTAGAGTACACAGACTTGAGAGATGGAATTCAACTTTCAGTGTTTAAATTTAACACAACGTATAAGGTACAAGTGGACCCCTAATTCCACACAGTATGAATTACTAATCCAAATGAAAAGCCCTGCATACATGGATTTAAAAAACCTCTATTTTACTACAAACTATTTTACAAATTTCTCTACAAACATGTGAACATCATCTGTATTATGTTTTGTTTCTGAGGTTAAAAGGAGAGACAAATAAGTATTTTTAATTGTATAATTACACTAATAGAAACTAGACTTAAGGAAAGTACCACATTCTTAATTTCCAGAAAAGGAGGAAAAGTTGTTCTCCCTGTGATTTGATGTTTCTAGAAATTCTTACTTGAAGCTCAAATCCTTTCAGTTACATAATTACGAAAGAAGATTTAGAAATTCTAATGGTTCTGAAAGACATCTAGTGTTGGATCACTTTCCTTACCGTCCTTGAGGTGGGAGGGGCAGACGGACTTGTTAGTGACATGATCTCCTGAATGGCCAGTCTCAGCTTCAGTCTGTGCAGGGGATTACTAATTCCAATTTCACGCTGTATTTCCGTATCAGACAAAGCTGACATAATAGCACCACTTTTCACATTTGCTCGGCACGCAGCCACATACCAGGCTGGCATCCCTACCCACAGCTGAAACAAAAAAGAAACAGTAGTAACCAAATCTGGAAAGCACTCCTGGCCCCAAAATCTTAAGTTCCTTAAAAATAAGCATGTTCATTATTAACCTATTTTGGAGGGACTGCTTACCTCCAACCATACAACTACTGTAGGTCCATCCCATTGTGCAAAAGGTAAACCTTGTCTTCTGGCTTCCTCAAGCAACTCATGCCTATGATAATAAAAACAGTTCTTAATAACAAAAACTAGTGCAAACAGTAACTTTAACACTGTAATCAAATTACTATCTTCTTGCAAACAGCCTTTTTTCTTCACTTCCCAGCCTAAGAGACACAACGATATAACCAGTAAGGCAGTTACAAGAAATAGACAAGGACTACATAGAGAAATAAGCTGAGCTGCATAGGGAATCTCTGTGTGACAGAGATGCTGGGTCTTGCCTTTAAGAAAACTACAGAAAAACATGTCTCAAACCACTACTGACACTCAGGCCAAAGCTGCCACCACAAGGTGGAGACGTCTGACTTATCTCTGACAGTTAGATTCTTGATTGCTGCAGTTTTCTAGAACCTCCCAGTAATTCATCCCAGCTAAACACGCTACTAAGGAATGAAATAAATCGGAGGAGGAGCCATCATGTAGCTGGTTACAAGCAGCCATTCTAGTATACCTATTTTAAAATCCAATAGTGCTGAAACAGCATTCAGCAATTAGCAGCTCAATAATTAGATTACACTTACAAAAAAGAGAAGACTTTAAAAGCTAATACTGATTTGTACACTTCCAAAATATTCATATCTCTAAAGTAAAAACAGATCATGGTTTCCTCCTAGCACAGAACATACACTATATTGATCTCACAAATCATCAGCCCTAAATACATTGCATTGCTTTGCCTTACTCGGTATTTTTCTGCTTTTAATTTTTAAATAACAAAGATTCTATAAAACACTGCTTGGTAAGAAGATATTAAAATGCTTAATGCTGTATTTGCCAGAAAGGAATACAATGTTTTTCCAAAGCAGTTAAATTTTGAAACTGGTGGGTCTGTTCTCCTTTTGGTTAAGTACAGTAACACGCTCATGCAGTGAGGGAGGTGCATTGGTGACAAAGGAGCACAGATATGCTCAGAGGATCCCAAAGATGACCTCAGGCAGGCATGTGAGCACTGCCTCCCCTCCTCCTACTGGCTCACAAAGCTTTCTGGGGCATGCAGTTCAGAGAATTGCTGCAGTAATTTCTTGTCATTTCAATAGCCTCCCTGCATGCTTTAGGTTAACCATGAAAGAGTAATTGATTTAGAGGTGAGCAGTACAGGGAAAGCACTGAAAGAGTAAGGTGAAGTTATGATGCAGTCATATTACTGCATGCAGAAAATAGTTGTGTTGATGGAAGGAAATGTGATGGAAGTAAATGTAGAAAAATAAGAAAAACAATGTTTATTGGAAGTTTACTCGAATTATTTAATGGATCCAAAAAGTAATGCTTCCATGAAGCAGAATGTTATATGCAGAGTTTGTTCATATACAGTAAGAGATACAAACTCACTTAGATGGGAAATTATTTCAAATTTCAAGACATCTCTTGGGAAGAATTAAGAAGTAGCTGCTGTTGGCATTTGTAAGAGATGCATCAACATTTTGCCTACAGCAGGGAATATCAGTTTTCCAAAAATTATCTTCCAGCTTCACCAGAAAATCACTGTGCTCCAGCAATGAATGATCAAGCTACATAAATAGCACAACTGACATATCAATTTAGTGGCACATCATCCAATTAGACTTTTTTTTTTTTTTAAATGGGTGCAAAATCCATCCTCATATTATCTTTGTCTACTGCAATGACATTTTCAGTGTTAACAGATGGTAGATACATAGTCACCATTTTGAAACTTGAAACACCAGATCTCAAAGGGGCAGCTGACTACTGGAATTTAAGTAACAAAACCAAGGGATGGGCATCTAAAATTGGTTGAGTGTTACTTAGAATGGGAGACAAACTGAGGAAAGCTAGTTGTTAGATATATTCAAAATGAGTCTAACGTCAGCCATAGAGAAATTGTGGTCATATAGGAAGAAAAACAATATAAAAAATGCAGGTGCTAGGTGTAGTAGTCAACAAAGTGGCCCTTCGAAAACCATCTGAAGTAACTGTATTTACAATGGCTCCCAGCAGGCAAGCATGCTCTGACCCACAAGGAAATGAAGCAGTTCCATGCAACAGCACTGTCACTAGATGGGAACATACATCTAGAACTCGTAGCCAAATGGCATTGCTGTAATCCAAGTTTCTTGGTCCGAATCAAAGGTAACAGATTTGGAAGAAGCTGAGAAAACACTAAGGAAAATACTAAGGAAAAAAAGTAAAGGCGCTGAAGAGAGCAATAACGGTAGAAATGACAGACAGTTCTATGGTGTAAAAACTGAAAGGCAACAGTAGAAAAATGAAATTAAAATAGACTAACTTCAGGCAGATTAATAGTGTAATTTTCATATGTAGCATTAATAGGTATGTAAACTTCATGCATGACTTTTTTTTTTTTAAGTAAAGATACCTTAAACTGGAAGTAGCCTTCTTTCTTAGTTAATACAGCATTAAGCTTGTAATGATGAACAGGAAGCACTAAGACAGTGGTGGCAAACAGCATGAGCAGTACAGCTCACAAAAATGAACAGCACGAACATCATATTAAAAGCAACTCACATTTAGTAAGCAAAGAGCATACTTTAAATAAATATATCTACCCTCAAATTGAATCGCCATGACTATCAACTACTCCCCAAGCAACTTTCAAAACCCAAATTACAAACTTTCAAAGACTTAATATTTCCATTGTAAACGTAAAAACCACACCATGCAAATTAAGACAAAACATACAGCTAGCATTAAGACAACACTGGATATATTTCAGCAACACACTTCCACAACAATTTCTTCTGAATCTAATCTCTCTCTTCTCAGAATTAGACTTCTTTCAAAAAAAGTTAGCACTTTTCAGACTAAAAAATCCAAGCAAGATTCATCATAATTTCACAATAATCCTAATAAATCAAACTTACCCTGATTTTGCACTACCACAAATGGTAAACAAAAAGAAAACGAAACAAAGAAAAATATAAAACCAAGATTAAACTGAAAACAAAGGTATACAAAAATAGACAACGCATACAATTTAATTCAGTCACTATGCTTTGTTAGAAAAGACACTGAATACTGCTCTCACCCCTTTTGTGTACATGCTGCTCTCAGCACTATTTGTCACAAGATTCTTCATCAACACAAATGAAGGTACTACACTGTGAATACATATGTTTCTATGTATAGCTAGCAAGTTAATTTCCAACTCTCACATACAGAAGCTTTCACATCAAGCAACCAACAACATGGCAGCCACTAGGTATACTTTATATATTGGTTATTAACATATTCTGCCCTTCAAAAATTTACTAAGAAACTGTACTTATTGTAATATTAAGACAGCATAGACTGCTCTACTCTAGAATTCAATTTGTCATTACTGTTGATAAAAATCTATACTGTTCCAAGAATAGGCCTACCACTATTTGTACGTGGCCAGATTAAAACAATTTAGGCAAGCAAGATGTGGTACAACTTTAAAGCTCTGCAGAAAAAGCAAAATATCACACTACAGTAAAGTGCGATTGCCTTCACTGTAGAAGTTTGAAGAAAAACAGCTGAGCCTACTGTTATGCAAACAAAACCACATTCCATTCTGACTTTTCAAACCAGCATGCTGCTGGTTTTCATTAGTAAAGTGACCAGGCATTATTTTTATTTGCTAATAGAACTTAAGTACTGCAAGAAATCTCTCTTGTAAAGAGAAATTTATCACACTGCCATTCTAACATACATTACTTAATCTTCAGAAGGCAAGTCAAAAAGTCAAAACATTTCTGATCTCAGACAGCTTTTTTAGCTGAGAGTAATGACACAATAAAAGCAGCTGACACAATAAAAGCACCAGAACTATGAAGTATAAACTAAGCTTTGGGGGAAAAAAATGTAAAGAATGCCTGATCCTACTTAAACAATTCAGGTGTTTCCTGTATTACCATATAAACATCAAATCAAAATTCCTAACAGTATCTGTTCTCACCTACACCTTGCTGTATCTTTTCTAAGTCAAGGAATAACAGAACATGCAGTAGGTAGTCAGTGGTGAATTTCAAAGGTTTGCTTGGACACTTTGGAAAAAATTCTCATCAATAGGAAAAAATAACCACATATCATAGCTGCCTGAAAGGAAGTAGAGTCAGAGTTCATTAAACAGAGGAAATAAGGAGTTTAAGATGAAAACAGATTTGAATTGCTGTAATATGAAGTGAAAAATATCAAGATAATCATAAATAGAAGCAAGGGAAAAAAACAACCAACACAATTAGCAACTACAACACAAAAGGAAACTGGTTCTGAGCCACTTGTTACAAAAGACAAGCCAATACATACAAGAATGCCCTGTAGTGAACTTTTCGTGCTTTCATACTGCACTCTAACAACAAGCAATTGTCAAAGCACTTTAGAAAGTCTTCCAAATGAATTGAATTCAAAGCGGGAATTAAATAAAATACTGTAGGACAGTTTGATAAGAGTCTGCTTTTAAGCAACAAGTGTTCACCAACTAATCCTTTCCAAACTTACCAAGACTACACTATCACTAATGATCTGGAAAAACGAGGAAAAAAGAAATTAACAGAGGCTGAAGAGTCACAGCACCACACTGGGGAAAAATACCCAAAAACACAAAACTGAAAACAAAGCATTTTTGAACAAGGTGGTATCTTAATAGAGAATTAAAAATATTTGATAACTTACTTTTTCTGCATTTTTCTGTTTTTTTCTGCCTGACCTCCAAGTTTGCTAAGGCCTAATGCATCCTGAGAGGAACTATCTGCCTCTGCCATGCCAACTGCAAAGAAAGAAAAGAAAAAAAAAAAAAACAAAAACAAACAGTCTTGTTATTTTCTCAGTTTTGGTCACATGGTTATAGATAAAAATCACTATTGTTTCCCCATGCAAAAATATTTAATTCTTTGTAATGCTACTGACACTGTTTTTAACCAGGAAATTTCTTTCCACTTAAATGGCAGATAAAAAGTTTTTCCCCTGTCAAGCCCATAAAAGACAAACCAGATAAAATCTTTTGTACGATTATCTTACAGATGTGCTTGAGCTTAGAGTTTCTTTAAGTATTTATCATAATCATACTTCATAGTCTCATACCACCTTCGGTTATCAACAATCCTTTGGTGACACAGCATATTCAGACCTACAACAAACCCCAAAAATGTATAAAGGAATACTGCAACTAGAAGAGCAGTACAGAAATAGCAGCGACTGTGGTGAATGGTGGAGTGAGGACAGCAAGAAGAAAAAATGCTCTTCTAAATATTTTTTCTGTATTTAAGTCTTAATGGCAAAACATTTACAGAGAAGAGCTTTACTGGTCATAGGACATCTCACCCATAGATGACATCTAAGCATTTGAACCAGGAAGTGATATGGATGCTTTGTTGGAAATTCCAAGAAGTGACTGTACAAAACTAACTGGAATATTTGTGAAGTAAATCATGACATGTTTACCAGCCCTGTTAAGTATTTCACATCGATTAAAAAGACTTAGTTGACCTTTAGCAGACAATACAGCTGGTGATTTGGATAATGGAGCTAACTATCAATTTTAGCTGCACAGCTTCATTTAACTTCATTTGGTTTTACTATATTGCTGGTTGAACACCTATAGAAAGTTACAAAATGTAAAGGAAGGGTTAACTCTTAAGGGTACAGAATAGCGTATTTCAAAGCATCTCCTTCATTGGAGAATTATGTCAAGACCAACATGGGAAATATAAAAGATCTGTAATCCCCTTCTGAGGGTGGCTACAGCCACTGCATCTTTGCTCTGGTTTTCACTGCTCTCCCTGCAGACTGTCTGTCCCAACTTCATCAACAGCTACTTTCTGCTGACTGGATGGCACTGCTGAAGCCTGCAATCAGCTTTTCATCACACGTGCCTACAGCTGTAGCTTTATACACACCATCACCCCAACAGATAATTCTTCTTCATATCCTCTTTGGTGAAACCACATCAAATAATTGTAATAAACCATGTCAAAACAGTCCCTTTTACAAAAAAGAGCTTTTACGAAACAAATACAAAAGAGATGACTTGCCATATAATATTTTGTCCTGGTGGATCACTTATGTATGCAAATGGCCACAATCTTTACCATGTTAAACAAAAACATGGATTTCATATACTCCACAATATTAGTTGTGTTGCTAGCATTGTATATAGCTTTCATAATAACGTAAAGGTCAATCACACTCAAATGTGTAGAGAGCAATGCATTTTATGCAGGAATCACAGGAATAAATACGCTTTCCTAGAAGAAAAAGGCATGCTAAAAGATAGCAATATCTGACTCACTGAGCTTGCACATAAAAAGACCTGCCAAAAGATTCAGTGTCTAATTTGATAAAACATGTACACAAGCAACTAAGTACTCTGTCAAATATACATATACTGACATACATCCTAAAATTTAGCCTTTCACTGAAGAAAAAAAATAAAGAAGGCAAACCAACCTTGTCCTAAGCCTTCCTTGCTTGTTTGTCCGGGTCGTCCCTTTTCTTTCTTGCCAAACAAGCGGCCAATAGAGGATTTAATCCCCTTCTTTTTGGGGGCTTTGTGAAGGGAATCTTGGCTACTATTGCTGCTACTAGGATTACTTGCTTGACCATCCTGTGAGCCGGTTGAACTTTCACAAAAACAAAACAAAGGAAAATAGGAGTCAAACAAACTGGTTTACCTACACACTCACTGTCACTACATAGTGAAAGACAACTTCTGATTTCCATGAAAGTTCACAAAAGATCAGTGGCTTACTAGTAACATTTAATTTCAGATTTGATGAACATCACAAGAAGAAACTGATATACCAAAATAAACAGAGAAAAACATTAAACATTAACCACGAAACAGAGAAAAACAAGGGAAAGAATAGAAGCGGTAGGATATTTAGATATTATATAAAGGAACTGATTTATTGAAGAATTAAGGTGTTTAAAGTGCAATTCAGGAAAGCCAAAGCTGACAATGCATCTCCTTTCAAATTAAGCTGACAATGGAAGTTCGAAATGCTTGAAAATACTTGAGATGCTTGAAAAAGAAAAACCGCACACCAACTGAAATTATTTTTTCAACTTTCTTATTTATAGATAAACTGCAATCTGTGAAAGAGGATGTGAAGCACACACCTAATGCAGACTTGATGCCAATAGGATCATTCACAAAAACATTTCCAATCATTAAAAGCTGTACTGTTTATTCAACACTCACTCATTTATGTGGTCTTGTTCTTTTATTTCTTGAGACACTGATATCTAGATTAAAATCTAAAATTGCAAAGCTGCTCAGCCTATAAGAATTTTACTCTGATGATGTGAAATAGCAACTAACATTACTAGTAGTCCTGATTTATTCATAGCTACTTACTTTCTTATGTCCCTGATATCTTCGTGGCTCACCGTATGCAAAGCTCCTTTTTGGACTCTGTCCAAACGCAAAGATCGAGGTGAAGAAGGTGGGGATGTCTCACATTTTATTGTCGCTTTATCATCACGTACCTCTTCTCTAGAAGCTGGAGACTAATGGAGAACAAATGAAATTTGGGGGTTTTGTTGGAATACAGTAAAATATGAAAGCAATATTAACAACACAAAATACATTAGAAGGAAATTCAATAATTTCCAAGTTAAAGAGTTACTCTTGCCCTTACTATTCTACAATTGCCTGGTTCTCATTCGAACTTCTGAATTATTTTCTTTTTTAACCTTGACTGACAAACCACTACATTTCAGACTTAGCTAGTGAAATGAGCAAGCAGCCATCTTTTGTTCATTCACAGATCTAACAACTAAAGTAATGTCATCAGCTCCATGAAACCAACATAGCTGGCTTCAGTTTACGCAAACTGCAAATGCTAATAAAAGTTTCTGGGAAAAGAAGTTCTTGCTGTCATGTTTAGATACGCATCAGCAAAACTACCAATTCTATAAAGTCAGTTTCTATGTACCTGTAGCCTTGGCTAATCTTTTGTTTGAAGAACAGAAACTACAATTTGTGTATGCATTAATAGATCCCTGAAATTAAATATTCTTTCATTAAGATTGCAAAACAGCAACTACAAACAACACAGCTGTACCACGTAGCAGCAAAAGAAAAAAAAAAAACCTCAAAAACAAATGACCAAACCAACACTTTCTGCTAAAAGCCATTTTACATTTAATGTCAAAAAACTTATAATCTTTATCATACAGTTAACCAGCAAATTCTCTCATATGCTTCTGGTATCCATTAACAAGTTGAGAGAAGAGTAAGCGAATGAAGGGGCACAGCAGTAAATAAACTAAAGATTTTACCTTTCTACGGTGTTTCCTTAAATCACTAGGCTGAAAGATGCGTGCAAAAAAAAAAATTTGGAAAAGCCATATTTATTGTAAACTGTAGGATAAACTGAAATAACTTCCACAGACAAAATACAGCAGGGAGAATTTAAAACAACTACAGCAACAGCACAGAGAAACATAAGAGAATGAAGCATTCTTCAAATCACAGCAGTATTTAAAAATGTATGCCTGAAGACAGAAAAGGAAGGAAAATCATCAAGGTTTATACTTGATTGCCTACAGATGTACTCTAGATATTTCAGTATAGTAGTACTGTACGCGAAACTAGCACACAAGATGTGCACTTTATCTTTAGCAAGAGAAACAGTGGAGCATTTTGGGGCATGAGTTGTTTCCTTTAAAACAGAGGATTTCCAGTTTTATGTCAAGGGCTCTTCTCCCTTTGAACAACATGACCTACACGTAGCAACAGCAGGCACAGAGCTTAACAACTCGCCAGTATTATTTCCTTCCCAACACCTTAGCAGTTGCGCTAAATAGCATAAAAAGCAGCCGAACTTTAATAACTGTGGAAGAGCACCCACAGCTCATTTCGACACAATAACAATGCTCTTTTCACAAAGTTTAATGCGATTACAAGCTTGATTCAGATTCTACTCTCAGTTTCACCTAATCCTCCACCTGCTCCAGAACCCACTGTATTTCACTTCTTAGGTACTTCTCAATCCCGCTACCACTCAGATCAAGATAGCAACCTTGAGTTGTGTGAACAACTTAACAGGTTATTCAGGTTAATATTGACAAAAACTAAACTTAGATTATTTGTCACCATTGTATTTGGCAACTTATTATTTCAGAAGACTGTAAACCAAAAATAAAGTCATAAAAATAGCCAGCAGCCTTCATATATTTTGCTGTTTTGTTGTTGGTGGTGTTTTTAAAATCAATACCAACTTCTAAACATCTTCTAATTAGAATGGACTACACAAACTACACAAAATTAAGAAGTTTTGTTGTTGTACTATGACTGTAGAGTTGAGTATAAAACAAATTCTGAGAGAAATAACATCAGATTCATATCCAATTTTCTGGCTTTTTCCTCTATTAAATTTGATACAACAAAAATCTGAAAATGTCTGCAATATGGAATGAAAAATATTCATGCAAATTGTTGAAGAGAGCTATATAAGCTTCAGAATTGATTAAGTTGATAGCTTCTAAACTAGATGAGGAGTTTTCAGCTGAATGTACTGCCCAATGCTACTTTAGTTATCTAATTAAGCTAATGCTTCCATCATACTCAAACTAATGCAGCTGTCAAAAATTATAAGAACTCATTCTGTCTCATAATTCCCAGTAGCTTTTCTAAAAGTTTCTAGAAACCTTTTGTTCAATAATTCTAGAAGCATAGCTTATTATTGTGAGAGTAAGGATATAAAGTACTCCACCTCTTGAAACATGTTAATTTATGCAAAACAAAGATGTGCTTGACACTGGATATATGATCTGAGCCATTATAATTTGGTTTTTTGTTTTTTTTTTTTTGTTTTTTTTTTGTTTTTGTTTTTGTTTTTGTTTTTTTTTAATACAAAAATGGCAAACGATTCTTTTTTATGGAAAAAACCTTGCATTACGTACAAAATTATTACACGTTCATTACAAAAAGCTGGAAAAATAGGTGGCAGAAATGCTCATTTTTAAACTCCTATCAGAGAGCTAGATTAGATACGACAATCTGTTGCAGCCTGCCTGCTGTTGCAGTGTTGGATAGCATTCCTTGTCCACTGAATCTTACAGTCATGATACAAGTGCAATAATCCAGGACAAAGTGTAGTAATCATGACGTTACACATACAACTATTAAGCAAAGGTTCCAAATCTGGAGACAAAGTAATGTATATAGACTGAAGTATTTGTTTAATTCTGACATATTTCTCAGTGAAACATGTTCCACCTGTTAAGGAGGTAGATTTGTCTAAAATTTATATAAACAAGAAGATGGAAAACTGGTCTTTCTTTTACAGGTAGACTTACTGTGTGAAACACCTCCTAGAAGGATTAATTTTCCTAAGCAGTTGTAGAAAGGTCAAAAGAATGGATCCATCCTTCCCTACTCACTGCAAAGACCAAGCTGCTACTACACCAGCTACTAAGTCTAACACATTTACCTACATGTTTAATAGGCTAAGAAAAGACACTAGCACTCAGTATTATCACAGCTGTGACATCTCACAAACTTCAAGATTAATATAAGACATGCAAATTATGCTTTAGTTGAATATTTAGCTAAAAAAAAAAAAAAAAAAAAAAAAAAAGACCATTAAAACTAAAGCTTAAAACAGACAGTAACTTGTTGCTGGAGTGAGGGTTAAAAAGAAAACATTTATTTCTTCCAGGAAGAGTAATGAAGAAAAATCACAGCAAAAGGAATACTTCAGTATGAAATGCTGACCACTAGAACTGAGTTCTGAACATTTTGTTGGTTTTTTTTTTTGGTAATCATTATGATTTTACCTCACGCTTTTTACAGAAGTTGAAAGGAAGCAGTAGAAAAAACTAGAGAAAGGACAAACAGAGGTAAGTAAGAAGCAGAGGAAGGGGAAAATCAAATGCATTTCCTACAGGAAAAGAACAGTCCCCTGGAAAAATAAAGTTAGTGGATACTTACCAGTGTCATGATACCTAGTCTGTCCACTTCCCTAGCTGGGCTATGCGGAATCCGCCTTGGGGTGGAGCGGCCACTGCCAGGTGGGGAAGAACCAGCAAGGGAACCACTTGCATAGGGAGGAGGAATGGAGCTCATGGACCTGAATCGGCCATGGGCATCCAAACTCCCACTACCCACTCTGCTTTCAATTTCCTCTGCACGCTGTTCAGTGTTTTCCTTTTCTTCCTGTATAAGCCTGAAAGAAAAAAGGGTTCCAAAGGAACATGGCATTCAAACAAGTACCGTATAAACAGAATGGCCCCACTCAAGCATTCTGAAAAGCAGCAGCACTTGACAGACAAAACAACTGTACTGAAAATTTAGTAATCCAATCTGAAAAGAGGTTGTAAACACTACAACTATTACCACCATGCAGAGGTTTCTGTCCAACTAGCAATACAATCCCTTCCACAAATGAGACTGAAGACCTGAAAGGAATACTTAAAGCACAGGCAATCTAGTTTTTTTGTTTGTTCATCAATTCCCACTCTCCCAGTCTCCCAAAGGAAAGTGAATGAGCAAATAATTCTGTGAGTAACCATATAAAAAGGATTTCTTGTGTTACACATTACTTTTCAGTAAAACTGTAACAGCAGATATGCCATACCTAATCTCTTTGTTAATTGCATCCAGCTGTTCCTGAAGCATCATGGCCAAAGTCTGAGCATCAGCCTGACCACTTGGTGACAGCAGATCAACTGAACTGAATATAGTCTCCCTGTCATCCTCACCATCAGACACATCGACATCGCTTTCAAATGCTTGTGCCACGTTTGCCAATACACTTGCTTGCTGGGCTCGCTCCCAGTCCTGCTCATTCAGAGTTTGAACCTGTTATAGGAGAATTAAAGAAAGACTCACATGTGAAATGTGATATTTCTACTATTTTTCAAGATGTTTAAATAATTTTTTTAAAAGTCCACTTACATGCTGAATGTATCCATCAAGATAACAATGTTTAGAGAGATGTAAAACAAAAAGCTATGACGTAGAAAACTTTGCCTCTTACAGGTAAGTACAGTTTAAAACAGCCAGACCCAATAGATAAAACACCATTATCTTAGCTATACGCATTCTCAACAGATTTTTGCTAACAAAGAAAACACATTCAAATCAGCTTTTTGTAAAAGTCGAACTTGCAAGACTGGGTTGCAGGACAAGAAGTGTTAGATTAGTGAACAAAAGTTGACATCCAAAGTGTAGAGACACAAAGGAAGGACTCTTTCATATTATATTGCACAGATTTTTCATACTTAAAGGAAATTGGACTTTACAGCCCAAAATTGCAGACTGGAATGGACTGGAATGGAATTATACAGCCTAGTAGCCTTGTATTAGTGAAGCAGAATATCTAAACACATCTTAAAATGTGTTTTCATATACAAGATCCAGCCCCTTTATTGCTGTGTAATCCTATTCCACCAACTCCTTGCAACTTGTTAACATCATCTAATCTGCTTTGTTGCCATCACTTCCTTTCAGAGTTCCATTACCTTTGAAGGCTCATCTCTGAGAGCTGCCAAACGCCCTTTCTGAGGACGCCTCAACACAGAAGAGGTGCCATAAGAGTCTGCATGACTGTCAGCCACAGATGAAGATGCCATCGGGTATCTGAAATCTGGCCGGCTAAGACAGGAAGAAACACTATCATTAGCAAGATGGGCAGAGGAGTGAAACAAGCTAAGAAACCCACCCAAATGATTTCCGTTGTACCCTCAGTGCTTTTTTTTTTTTTTTTTTTTCTTTTTTGAAGTGGTGTAATAGCTGCTTTATCTGCTCTATAAAGTATGTTTTATAGCTACAACTGAAGCGTTTTCCTTTACAATAGGTAAAGTTTTTTGTTTGCTCCTTTTTTCTTTTTTTTTTCCTTCAGGAAATCAGAAAAAAAAAAAATCACTGAACTACAATTAAGTGCTTGTACCTATGATGAAGTGATGTGGCTCTGAGTCTCACTTGGTCATTTTCAGCCCTTAGTGCGTCAATACTTAATATAAGTTTATCCTGTAAAAACAGACACAATATGTAACAATGTGCATTAAAAAATTCAGCATCAGATCCTAATATATAAGCAAATATTTAGCCCACTGATCTCATTTCTATGAAACTCAAATATAAATAGCTTTAAAACATAGCTTTGAACAACATAAAACCAAAATGATTTTTGCTACAAAGCACAGCACCATCGCAAAAGGTCATCCAAAGATAATTCTTGGCTCTCTACACTGTGACTTTGTATACATACTCTGAAAGCAGCTACTGAACAAAATTTGCACATTAACTAACTGAAGGAAAATAAAATGGCAATATTTAATACAAACCAAGATTTGTCAAATTGTGAAAAACAAGTCCTAAAAGCAACCACTTTTAACTCTACTCATAAATGCTGTAGAAGTTCGAATTTAACAAAGCAATCCAATGAATGAGAGAACAATGAAAGCCCGTGGAAAGTGGCTGATGATTAACATCTGTGCCTCGTGTGAAAACTAGTGGCCTACATAAAAATTCGAAGTACATCCTACAAAATATTCTGAATATGTTCTTCATTTTGTTACAAAATCACAGCCTCCAATATTTTGGCATAGCTACTTACTAAAACGATTTGGGGAGATGCAGTACACTTGTGATTTAATAAGCAATAACAAGTTTATTTCAGAACAGTGTGATCATAAAATGAATCATCACTGCTTAAGGAAGCAAAAAAAATGAAAGGCCCCACCACTATTATTCAGAAGTGAATTTGCCAGTTACAGAGCCAGTCAGTACTGCAAAGGAATAACCACGTCTAATAAATCTCTCTCTCATAATTTTAAGACAATTTTATCAAACAAGCATCTTATGATATCCACTGCTTTAAGTATACACCTAAGGGAAAATACCCACTGTTAAAGTATTTCTCTTTCCTTTTTACTGTTCGTAGTTTTATGTATAAACAGCAAAATAAAAAATACTATGCAAACTTTAAACTTCAGCAAATCGCCAATATATCCATCCACTTTGCATATTCAGAACTGTGTTACGTCTGAGGAAAAAAATAAAATATCTATAAAAACTTAACAAAATTGAAGCAAACCGTATTACAAAATAAAAAAAAAAAAATCAGCCCTCAAAATTGGTATTTTTGGACTAAATAGCATTAATAATGTTGAGCTTTATGGGGCAAGCCAAATCTGCTTCTGCTATGCAGCAACACAGCAGTTATTTCCCAACATAACATTTCAGAAATGCATATTATACCTTCTCATGCTGAAGTTCCTCTATTTGTTTTTTTGCATTTTCAATTTCTCGCAGAAGTGAATTCTAAAACAAAATGTATCACAAGTTATTTATAAAAGCTTACCACTCCTAAACCATAACCAATAGGAGTTACTAACAAACTTTAGTCATGCTGTACAGATGCATCTTAATTTAGCAGATAGTTTACTTCTTTATCTACTATGTTTAGCAGGTACTTTACTTTTGAGATCACACCTCAAAAAATCTTTTACATATACAGCTCTGTAAATGATGGATTTACTAACAGCAGAAACTTGTATATGTATATACAAAATACAAATACTTTACTTGATCAAAAACAAATAGTAATTATGCAGCTAAAGAACTTAAAATCTGTTTTGTCTTTGGTTACTAAGATATTACTGGCTATTATCATTTTGCTTTTGAATTTTCATTTTGCTTTCACTTTTCTGATCAACAAAATTACTATAATGCAAGAGCTGTTTTCTTCACAATTATGTTGCAACTTTTAAACAGCTCCAATAAAGGTACTTACAACTACTATAATCTGTTTGCTCAAAACAGTTCCCAAATTCAAATTAAGAATCATCTGAGAGCTACAACAATCAAAAAGATTTAACTAACGTGACCACAGTAAATGATTTTAAACAAAAGTCAAAAGATTCCCCCTTCTAATAGTAAATTTATAACCACCTCATGTATTCTTTGCTTTCCAAAGTTGCCAAGAAGTTCTGCTAAGCACATTTCCTTGAGATGAGTAATACAATTATTTGCATTTTAAACCTGTAATAAGATTTCGTAAGTGAACAAACAAATCATTCTGGAAAAGAGCTTCAGTGATCAGAAGGAAAGTACTGAAGTTTTATATGCACCTTTCTTTCCAATTTATTGGAAGAATGAGCTGGAAGCCATTCCAGGGAGAATTTTTTTCTAGAAGCTGTTACTGACAGTAAGGAACAACTAAATTTCTCTCGTTATTCATGAATGTAGTTCAAATTTGAGGGGAAAATAAGTGCTTTAGGTTAACTCCAATGCATCCTTCCCAATGTTGGCCATAAAAAGAAAAAATGCCATCAGCTGCTTCTCAGAAATTGAATTTATGAACACTGTCAGAGCAACCTTAACAGTAAGGCCCATAACAAGAGAGTCAGAAGTACTGGAAGCAGCTGGTGATCTTGAAAATAGCAATCTTAAAACCTAGAAGGCAAAAGTCTATGGCCTTAGATATCAGATAACTGACCTCCCAGTCCATGACAGGTGAGTTGGAAATAGATGATCTTTAAGGTCCTTTCCAACTCAAATCATCCTATGATCATACAGGAAGCATTCTTCACCGTTAACCCAAAGGACCAGAACCAGCAGGACCTGCATTTGTACTACAGTACTTGATTTTTCTTAGCCCCCAAAATGAAAAAGCTGGAAAAAGAGAAAACTAAATCTCTGATGATCTGTGGGCAGTTCTACGACTCTCAAAAGACCAAAAGCTTAGGGATTAGAACTGACTTAACATGAACCCACGAGAAAGTAAACACCCACTGAAGTCTGAATACACCACTCAGCTTTTACTGAGGCATTTCCCCAGCCTCCAGTACAAGAAACTAATTGCTTACTAATCCAAGACAAAGCAATTCCAATTCAAAGTACTACTGGTAAAAGGCACTGATTTTTTTTTTTTTTTTTTTTTTTTGGTCACAGAATAAGAGAATTCTTAAAAGACAGGCATGAAAGAAAAACCCTTGAGGACCTAGCTCCAAAAGCAGAAAGGAATCAAAGGTAAATATGTAGTAAAAGAGGAATTAAATATAGGAGAAGGCTCTGACACGTGCACCAACAACACAAGGAATAGTTAGTTCCATTATGTTTGTATAACCTGTTCATCTGGGGGAGAAGACACAAGATTGTCTCAACCTGCAAGAATTCCGTAATGATTTAGAGTAACCAACACAGACAAAAGCTGTGGGAAACAAAAGGAATCTGAACTGAAGAGGTCACATTTCAAGTCCTAATTCTTCAGACTTCCTGTATTACACTGGACAAGCCTACTTATGCAGTCCACATCAGTCAACTAAAAAAAAAAATAAAGCATCCTAAAAGATGTGATCTCAATGCATGTTTAAGGTCTATCCTCTACCCCTCCTCCAACCCCCCAAAAAAAGAAATTTTAAGAATATACTTCTCATTACAAAATACAGAAATCACTACAGAATGTTAAACATCTAATGAATAAACACGCTAGGAATGTAACTTCAGGTTACCTTATCTTCCAAGGCAGCCATCCTCTCCTTGAGATGAAGCTGAAGCCTTTCATTAGATTCAGAGAGTAGCTTATCCACAGTTTCTGACAAGCGTTTATTATGCTCTTCGTTCATCTTCTCTCTCTGTCTAGCCTAAGATAAATAACAAAAATTAAAATTCTTATGACAAAGTTACTGAAATAACTTGGAACAACGTCTTGCTGGTTGTAAAGCGGTATGCTTTCTTAATTTGTATTTTTCTTTAATAGAAATGGTTTTTCCAAAGGGATAAGAAATACTGCGTGTATCCCCAAGACTCTGTAAGGGAGTATAAGGGACACAAGATTTTAATGAGCATTTGAGATCAGAAGTTTGAAAGTCTGAGCTTACACTTTAAAACAAACCAGATTTCAAAAGCAATTAATTATTTATAATCTAAAAATCATTTTTTGCATGCTCAGTTACTTCAGCAAGATTTCTGATCAGATTTCTTCATCAGAAAGTATACTCAGAAAGTATAACTAACAACAAGGTAACTCCAAACTTATTTCAAATCGATCAGAGACTTTCAGCTTTTCCTTGAGACTGAAAGTTAGCCATAGAAAGCGGTCCAGATCACCCAGCTATGAACCAACCCAAACTCTGATTTATTTTAGAGATGAAACAAAATCAGCTTTGCTGAATGGTAGAAAACCATGAAGGGAATCAGATTTTCAGCTTTGTTTCAGTGCCAAAAATGTGTATCGTACCCTTTGTAGTTCTTGATTCTTTTCTTCTAACTGTGCTTCCATCTGTCTCAGTCGCTCTTCTATATTACCATGCCTCTCTTCAGCCTGTCAATTTAAAAAACAAAATCAAAATTTTTTATTAAAAAAAAAAAAAACAAAAAACTTTCAAAGGCATAAAAACATCGAAGCATGACAGTATATCTAACATGCTTTGTGTAACTGCCATTTATGATAATATACAATGCAGAACTGATGCCTTTCTCTCGCTAAGAGTATCTAGTGTGAGAGTTTGCATGTTACATAACAAGACAAAGCCTCTCACCACTAGATCCTGTGAATCAACTCTTACTTGCAAATGATTTTGTAACAGCAGATTTTCATTCAAAATTCCCAAAAGCCAACAAAAAAAAAAAAAAAAAACAACTAAACACATTCTCAACTTCTCACTAGCCTAGACACTATGAGTTTTTGTTGTTGGTCATGACAAAGCAGAAAGCAGCAAGCAGAAATGAAGACTAATACACAAATTCTACCTTCCTAAGTTTGGTGGTAAGTTCCAACAGTTTAGCATCTTTAGCAGCAGAGTTCCCAGGAGACAAAAGGTCAGACTACACAGCCAGTAAGGGATGGAAGAGATAACAGGGAAAGAAAAGAAACTAAGACTTTAAGGAGACACATATACAAAAAGGTTCATTTATACTCAACGCATATTACTTCAGATTCCACTACTCCACTTGCAATCCTCCAAAAGTCTTTATACTGCTGACTACCCATTACTTCTCTCATCCTACATGTCTCACTCCGTTAACAGTAGAAGAAAAATGTTTTTCCCCTTCAGAAATTGCTACTTATTTTAATACCTACTATTGAAAGAATTGTAATAAAACCTAACAAAGTAGCAGTTCAAAAAGGCACCTCCATAATGCAACAGGGCAACAAGAAAAACTAATCAAATTCCAGAGAGAAATTAAAGACACAGGACAAATCAGAGTGCATTTCAAGAGACGAGCAGAAATAATCTCTGAACTGGTTGGGGAAAAACTAAAACAGATCAACAAAAACAACAGTAAGAACAGATTTTTTCGTAGTGGGACAATAATAGAGAAAAAGACCTCGAGGACATTGCCAGTTATCTTACCTTTGAAAGTGCTGCAACTCTCTGTGCTAGCTCAGCTTCCACCTCTGGTAAAGTTTCAGCTTTTCTCAAAGTCTGCTGGAGCTTCTGCTCAGCTAGTTCCAGCCTTTCTTGCAACTGCCTGTTCTTATCTTCACTCTACATACAGGATTATGATCAGCAATTTTTAGTGTTAAAAATGGGAATCAATTTTGATCAAACACAAAGGTGAAGAGACAGTTTCCTGACTTCACTAGAACTAAGAACAAGCTATCCAAAACTGGTCTCATGAACAAAGAGGTGGCATCTTCCCTTTCAACATATGAAAGCCTTATTTTTTTATTTTTTTTTTTTTATTGCAAATATTTTTGAGGATTCCAAAAGCAACTCCATCAATGAACAAATATAGTAATGGTATGGGAATTATATAAAATATATTGTAAACTTTCAATGTCAAAGCTCTGCTAAAAGTGAGTTATACTAAGGATAAACTCATTTGTCTTTAAAATAACACTATGCATGTTACCAGAAAATTTATTTTAAAATATAAGTGTGTACAAAACTTATAAAAAAAATTACAAACAGTAACTAAGTGTTGCCTGGCTTCCTCCAGTTAGAAAGTGACTGGCTAAATAAAGGACAAAATCCCTCCTCTGGCATGATCAAGTCACTGAAATGCTTAAAAAGCTCTTCTCCAGTATACTCTCATCTTCGCTTTCAGGATAAAGCTCTGTACAATGCACTCCCTACCAAAAAATAATTATCAACAACAGTGCACTACAAATATTTGTTTTCCTAAAAGCAAAGTGAAGTGCTTTGGAATAGTACAAATATTATTTCCATTAGTACTATGCTGAGCAAAAGGTACTGAGCAATTTACAACCTGTCGATGCATGGAGTCTTTAGTGGCTATTTCGTTTTCAAGTTTATCATTGAGGTCATGCACAGATGTAGCTTCACGTTGTGCAGCGAGGTAGCGTTTTTCAAGAGTTGTAATTCTCTCTTCCATGTCCTCCTTCTGGGCCATAGTCTATCCAAAAGGCAAGACAGAATGTAGTCTTTTAATACTGGGGATAATTATTTACTGATCAAACAACAGAGCACACAACTTGAGCATAATTTGTAACTTTAGCTAATAAGTTCAATAACTTGTTTTTAGTAGTTTAAAACCACTGATCTTTACTTAATGGATGGTCAGAGTGTTCTGAGAACTAATTAAAGGTCCCTTTCAGTTTAATAAGGATACATCCTCTTCCAGACTACACTGTAAGTCATATTAATTTGAAGGTTAGTGATGGATGGGTAACAGGAACTGTCCACCACATCACTCAGTGATACTATAACTGCATACAACTTCAACAACAACAACAAATGAACATGAATACAGTCAGCATCTATGACAAGATAAGTATCTTTCATGCTTCAAGTCCACAAAGCTAGATCTCTAGTTTAATAAATTTACTTGAAGTGTCTACTTAATAATAGGTGAGTTCAGAAAACAAATTTTCTTAAGGAACTGGATTTATTTTTTTCTTTTTAAATAAAAGGACCATCATGCTGTAAACAGTTATGCCTTATCTTTAGACCAATGAGCATCAAGGATTAACTGAGCACCAGTGACAAATATTATAAAGCAATTACACTCGTGACTACCCAAATTTTGACAGTTTATTCCTTACCTCTCGTACATCTCTCTGCAATTTTGTGTTCATCTCTTCAGACTTTATTAAGTCTTTTCTAGCTGTGTCAAGATCTTCTTCTAGCTCTGTTACTCTACTAGATAAAGCAGTAAGGCGTTCTTTCATTTGTGTCTGTTCCTTGTTTTGCTTATCTATGATGTCTTGGAGTTCAATCACTTTAGCAAGATTTTCATCATGGCACAAAGAACCATCAGAAGATCGCTATTAAGGAGAGAGAAGTATTTACATATGATATAGAAATTTGAAAAATGAATTGTTAGTTAGCAATAAATATCCCACCCCTGAAATAATTCTATTATGAATTAGATTGCAAAAAAGCAAAACAGGCTTTTTGATCACATCTTCACTCAAAATCTTTTGTTATGGTTTACAATTAAAATATTCTGGTTAATCTTAAAAATAAATAAATAAATAAATAAAATCAAGCAGCTTAAAGCAAATAGCTCTACCTTCCCATTTGTAGTTGGTGTATTTTCTTGTTCATGATTTATATCCAGCATCCCATCTGGAAGCGTTTTTTTCTGATTATTTTGCTCTTTCAGAATCATTAACTAAAAGAAAAGAAAAGCTTATATAAGTTTCAAGTTTAATTTCCATCTCAATAGTAATATAAGAAGCAGCTGTAAAAGCAAAGGAGCAAAACAAACTTACTGCAAGGTATGTATAAGAAAATATGTCACAAGCACTCAAAAAATATGCCACTGCACCCCAACAGTAGTTCTTCTAAAACCACAGAAACTATGTTGATTTTTTTAAGGCTTAATATTTTTTCCTCTCTCCTCTTCTGGTCTTTCACAGAACGTTACCCAATTAAAAAATACAGTTATCTCCACTTGGTAAAAAATTTAAATCGCAAAATTGAAAGAAAATCTTTAATAACTGAATAAATGACAAGTATTGATTAAACACTCACATCCCACACGTGAGGAATACTTTAAAGAGAAACCTACCTCTTTATGCGTAGTACCTAGTTCTTCTTCCAATAAACTACATCTTTCAAGTGCTACTCGTAACCTCTCCCTTACCTGAAAGAGTCATTTCAGTGTTATCAAATTATTTGAAATTAAGAAATCAACTTCACACACTGCCACACTACCACACACTTTTAGGTTATAAACAATGCTTTATTTTCACTCTGTTCAGAGATCAGCTTAATCTCAAGTCAGTAGTAATTACAACAGACAATACAAAAATAACTAGATAAACAATGAATGTCTCAAAATTTAGCTTTTTTTTTTTTGTCATTATCAAACTACATCTCAGCATGACCTGTACGTATAGGCAAGAATTAAACATATCCAGAATTTACCCACCCTTTTGTAAGGCACAAAGCATGCATGTTTTTGCTTATTCGCTACAAGGAAGAAGGAATATACATCTCCTGAAAATAACCTGCAAGACTTTGTATACAAGTTCACAGAAGCTGTTCAATAAACTAAGAGTTGGCAGCAAAATTCACAGCAAGTTCCACCATTTGCATTGCCTGCTGCTAACATCAGGTACAGCTGAAGGGTGGAGCTCCTTTAAATCAGCTTTATTTAATAGCACAGCATAAGCAGATTTCTTTCCTCTTGTTCTCTCTAGCCCACTTGTTGTATTACACAATTAAAAGGCTAAATCCTCACCTTATACAGGTAAGTAAACATATGTGTTCCTCCAACAAATACATAAACCAAGCATGTTCGGATGCAACATTAGCACAGAATGACAGAATGCTGGAATAAACTACAGCACCTTGCTGCAGTACAACACCTTTTCTTGGGAATGTGGTTACTAACGCAGTTTTAGCACAGCCACCATTTTAATATAACAACTTAAGTATATACAACTGTATGGTTCACACTAAGAAGAGATAGGATTTTTAAAACATTAACCAGCATAGCTATTACCTTTTCATCAAGGGCTTTGTGGTGTTCAAATAAAGACTTTAGTGCTTTGAGAACTTCTACTTCACTAGAAACTCCTGCTGGAGATTGAGCTTGTCTCTTCACAACAGTCATTCTGAGAGATCGCTCATGCCTGGAGACAAGACACTCCAAATGTTCCAGTAATAGCTAAAACAAAAAGCAGCAATGTTTATTCCCATTCTGCAGAGTTACAGAGAACTGCGCCTCCTAAAACACCAAATTCTGACTTTTAAATTTCAAACAAATATTATATCAAGTCCAAGGACATGTATTAACATTTCATTCCTTTCACCCATACTAGAAGTGATATAAGAGCTAATGAATTCTCTATACTCTACATAGTTTTAAAATCAGGTTTCTACTTAACTGAGCCTTTCCAGTTCTTCCACCAATCTGAAGAACAGTGTCAGAAGGACACACAAACAGAATACTCTTAACTCTTCTGCTGTGTAGCTGCGTAATCTGATGGCAAAGACTACTACAGCTTGCCCACTCTAGTCTTATCTGGAGTACTGCACATTTTCAAAACTATAACTAGAAGAGAGCTGAATGACAGATAGTACTGTGATCTTAAATGCCTTTTCCTGATTCTGCACGGCAATATCTGGAGCCATACATAAGCTTCCAGCCCTTCTTAACACGCATTCACATCTGCAGGATGACTTATGTGCAAATAGCAAGTAAAAAAGCATTTAGCTTTTCAAATTCAATATTCAGTGTTTTTCCTCCACGTAGTTGGATGCTTCAGAAACAGTGACCTTGGACAAAAGAGAAGGAACTAACCCTAGTATTATTTCTTTCTGCTTTCAGTTCAGCAATTTCTTCTTCTCTTTCAAGCAGCTGTTCCCTGCATACATTTAGCTCTTTCGTAAGCGCTGCAAATTCCTGAAACAAACCAGACAAATGTAGATACATTAAATACTGGGATGTAGCAAGAGTGGATTCATACAAACACTTGACGTAATTTCTTAAAGAATTTATTTCAGATGTCTAAAACCAATACAATTGTACAGTCACGATAAGCAGGCTTAAGTTTCAATGCTTAAAACAGTTATAAAGTAACAATAAAAGACACTGGAACAGTAGTTTGAAAACTTGCTTCTGTCTTTCCAGTTATCTGAGTCATGGTAACCCTGGTAAGCAAAGAGAAAAACCTGTTTCTATTGCACTTATATATTGTTTCTAAGGCTTGGCGTTTCTGATACAAAGGTATTCTATTGAGCAACTGAAATAGCTACTACATCCTAAACTACTCTATTCTCTAGCAACAGTGTCACAAGAAATATAACAGGCACTGGATCAACTCAAAGAACACACTCCGGATACAATGTAAAATACAACCACACAAGACTGTCTTTGAGCAAATGCTGAGAATTATCTTCCCTTCCAACTCAGTTTGGTCAAATGTCAGGTGTAACTTGAATCACATTGAAAACAATTATTAGTAGTAAGTCTAAACATAAACAAGGTCATACTTTAGAGGACAGCGTTGTAGAAAACAGGGTTGAAAGATCACTTTTGTTATCAATGCCACTTAGGCACTAATGAGAAAATTAATGCACATCAGTCACCTCAATGACTGGTGAACATTACTGAAGTACCTGAAGTACCCCTACAAGAAAAGATAGAAATGCCAATAAACTGATTAGTCTTCACTAATTCTCTACTTTCTATGAAAGAGAAAGACCAAACACGTCTGTTAGCACATAAGTACAGCTGCACTGCTAAGACAAGGGAGGTAAGGCTAGGAATATACCATGTAAACACACTGTGCATAAAAGGTGCTTCTCCAATTTTTCTAAACTCTGCAAGATACATTGCTCAATTGACAGCAGCTGCCTATCAAGTAGAGGCTTAAGATGGTGCTGTTTCGTAGTAAAATTCAAAGTGACAAAAAGCCATGCTTAAAACAAAAGGACACATCAACTAGTACAACTCCTAGTACACCCATAAAATCTAACTTGAAGCTAAAACAAGCAGTCTAAAAATATGTATTAATTTAATTAAGCAAAAAATTTACAAAGCTTTAATCTAAAACACATACAACAAAAGACAAGAAATTCGGTTGCATGATATATTGCCTAGAGTGAACTCCTTCAGGATTACTAACACAGTAGGCATTAAGAAGTTGCTGTGACCAAAAGACAGCACCACCACAGATGCAGAATCCTTCATCATAACAACTTCTCCTAAATAAAAATTTATCATGCATATTCCAGTCAAAATTTGTGAGTGAATCGTGACTATTTCACCTTTATACCTCTAAAGTAATTTTCACCATCCTTAAAAAAAACCGACTTAGGATTTTCAAGAAAAAAAAATGCTGAAAACACACATACTAGGGCATCCAGGTCAGTAAATTCATAGCTAATGACAGCTTTAAACATGCAAAACAAAACATAAAAGATTCTTGAGCGCAAAGTAAACCAAGAAAGGGAAACTCCTCCCCAAGCATTACAGGAGCTGGAGGAAAAATTCACTCTGCTTTAAGCTCTGCCTACAGAATCCTCCTTCCTGTTGGAATTTGTACTGCGCCCCCAGTAACCCCATGGGACTTTCTACGACTCCCAGGCAAATGACAGCATGCATTTCTTTTGCTCCAGATACAAGCGCAGGTAAACCCAGCCGAGATTCTGAAGGTGTAGCTCTTCACAGGTCCATCTTGTTATTTTTGTATATTATGCAATTGACTGTTTTCAGGTGGTACTGAAACTACTACAAGTACTAAGACTCAATGTATTTCCAAAGGAGCTTGACACAAACATTTTATGGGTTGTTCTTTTTCCCCTTTTTCAAAAAAAAAAAAAAAGAAAAAAAGAAAAAATCTCCCTTCAAGTGCCAACATCAAAATCCAGAAGCATGGACACTAAGTAAGGACTTCAGGCTGACACGGTGAGCTCTATATTCCTCCCGACTATCTCAAGTCTAGCGAACAGAACAAAGAAAGCAGTAAGGACTATCAGACACTGTTTTGCCATCTGTCCTCAACTTAGTAACACTGTATGGCATTAATAAAAATGTTACTGAAAACAACTGCTGATGAGTTCTGTCTACAGAAAAACAGTGTATATTTCAAAAGGAAGCTGGTTTACCCTTTAAATAATAATTACAGACAGTTCTGTTCCATTGCATTCTCCTGTGCAAATATAAACTGTAGCACAAATATATCATAATTCTGACGTGAACCATCGCACTGTCAGGTGACCCAAGAATAACAACGCACATGAGAATTTATACTGCTGCTCCAGAAACAGACTGACACGTATTTCTAGCATTGCGTAATACATTCATTGCTGTTTGTTTTTGCAAAATGTATTTGCTTTGAGTCCCATAAGCAGCTTCAGAAAGAACACTCAAGTGTCCTCAGTTTCAGTTGATGCTGCCAAAAGACATGTTCTTTCTAGTTTAGATCACTCTCTTCAACGGCAGACAGTTTGCGATTTCCTCAAGCAGTTCAAAAGGAAACTATTCACAACTTCATTACCTAAAAACACATTCTGAGTTGTCTCATCTTCTCCAGCATTAAATCGATGCACAGAAACAAGTACAGGAAACAAGACAATTCGTAAGAAGCTTTTTTACTTGCCCAAATACTGTATTACTCTGTACGTAAAGACAAACTTGAAAGCTTTAGAATTGAACTTCTGCTCTGCTTTCCAGTTGCAATCAAAACAATAAACAGTCTACTCTAAAAACTGACAGGAGTGGGGACTCAAAATAAGCACAACAGAGCATTTACTACAAGAAACAGTGTGCCAAATATACCAAATAAATATCCTCTGTTGTTTAGAATGCACAGGCAAAAACCCATGTAGTAAACTGAAATGCTTACTCAAGAAAGTAACTTTCCGAACCAAATATGACACTGTCAGAAAAGAAAACTCAGCAAAAAACTAAATTCAGTGGAAGTAACTTTGTTGTTGTTCAGTAATTCATTTTCTGGGTTTTGTCCACATATCCTCTACAGGTTTTTAAAACAATGGCATTTCTTCATGAAGAAGAGTCTGTATTCTGGGCACAAGGTGAAAAGGAAAAGCTGCCAGCAAGACAGACGTGTTGAGTGAGATCTGGAACTTTTTTCTAAGATGCCTGCTGTAAGTAAAAGCAGTGGAGAATCTCATTTCTCAGCCCTGGCCTGGTGGGAGCACATCTGAGCCACAGCACAGAAAATATACCAGCAAACAGCATTTGGGCAGGCATGACCCATGCCTAAAGAACATAAGGACAAACACAGTGCCTGAGTGACCATCTTTCCAAAGCCACAGCTTTTGGGGGTGATGCAAAGTGTTCTTTTTCTATTTGCGTGTTTCTGTTCAAAGGTTTTCACTCCAGCAATTCATTCTCTGGTGACAGCAGCATCTCCGTGTGTGATGCTGTCCACCTTCCAGCGCACTTAGCTGAGAGGCAGCAAAAGCCCCTGCTGCATCGTATTCTTGTGCATTTCCCTCATTTCTCAGGACGAGGGGAAATGGCCTTAAGTTGCACCAGGGTAAGTTTAGGTTGGATATCAGGAAGAACTTTTTTACAGAAAGGGTTGTGAAGCACTGGAATAGGCTGCCCAGGGAGGTGGTTGAGTCACCATCCCTGGATGTGTTTAAAAACTGTATGGATATGACGCTCGGGGTCATGATTTAGTGAGGGTTGTTAGGGCAGTTTGGTGAGGTCGTGGCTGGACTTGATGATCTTTAAGGTCTTTTCCAACCTGAGCAACTCTACTGTATAAGAACTGAAGTAGCACCAGCTGATCTAGCTGTCAAGCCTGTAGAATTGTGATGTCTGATCTGATACTTGGCTACTTAAAAGACGATGGTGGTCCAGGAACATAACAGCTTTCAGGTAACAGATTTTCTTCATGTTTATTACGAGTATACTTTACAGGTTCCACGGATAGTAAACTGCAACCCATTAAATGCTACATGATAGGAAAGATGACACTAAAATTTAAAGAAACAGGTAATCCCTGTGAATCCAACAACAGAAGCTATATAGCAGGGATGCTCTTTCTACAGTAACTGCAGAGAACAGTAGGGTTGCTTGGGATTTGCTCAAACAAAAGACATTTTTGCACAAAATACAAGTGCCTCTCTTAAGCAAATAAGAATTCAAGATTAAAGGTATGACTAGAAAACTTATTTTAAGGGTAAGAAGAAAAACTTTCAGCTTATCAAGAAAATATTATATATTAAAAACTATCTCCTGGCAATACAAGGATGAAGTTGCATCTTTAGGAACATCTCGATCCCAACTATGCGAGCAACATTTACCTGTTTAATCCTTAAGTAGCATTCTGTTCTACTGTTAACATTCTGTTCTGTAATCTGCACATCAAGCAACCCACACAATTATCCAATATGCTGAGAATATAATAAGAACAACAGAGGAAAAAAAAAAAAAAAACCAAACAGGCCATCAGGGATGAGAAACCTAGGTAAATATGAGACAAGTTTCCATGGTGTTACTCATACTACATGTAATCCATGCTTATTCTAAATAGTGTGTGCACAGAAATGAGAAGCATCATAAATAAAACAATCAAATCAAACCTAAATACCTACACTTAACAGGATATTTAATAGTCAGCTCATTTTAAACCCAAGGGTTATAGGTAGCAGCAGTAGTCAATATCCCAACATACCAGGTTTTAAAAGCACACATTCAATAAAACTTAACTGTTTAACAGAATCTGGAGGGGTCAAGTAACAGCAAGCAAGTTTTGTAGCTACTGACTCACACCAGTTTAGCTTTTTCAGCTGTCAGGATTATTAAATAATTCAAGAGCAGAGCTACAACTCAAAAGCACTTGCATGTTTTGATCATTAAATCCTGCCTTCCAAGAAAATGCAGAAATCCAGGAGAAACAATAACCAGCCCAATAAATCAGATTACTTTCAACCTTTCCAATATCTATGGCATGCCAGAATGGGTAAAACAAAAATTAATCTAGAGTGTAAAAAAAAAAAAAAAAAAAAAAAAAAATTGTTTTTTGCTTTTCACCTAATGAAATTACTTTTCAGTAAGCACTGAACATAGATATGGTTATGTCAGACTCTTGAGTCTGAATTAAAATGTCTTTCACACTCAAACTGCCTTAGAAACATAGGTGAAGGTTTCTTTAATTGTAGCAACTTTCTCCCATTCCAACCACTGACACTGAGATAGTTTAAAATGTTTAGTGTAATTTTGATCAGTCTACATTTTCATTGAATCAAAAGCCATTTTTCCCCTCTCTACCAAAAACTGTGCCACTACTTGAAAACACTAAAACAAGCACTGCACCCAGCTAATGAGTAGTTATTAATAAACTTAATACCTATTAAAGTTTAGCATCTTTTATCATTCCAGTTCTCTTTCAGTAGAATATTCTTGAACTTCACTTCTTGGATTGACCTTTCTGGGCTTTGTCATTAATGATGCTCCACTCTAAACATCCAATTATGTTTTAAAATGTTTACAGCTGTATAATTTTACTGCTCTGGAATGAAACACACTGCTTCCAGTCCACTTCAGAGCTGGAAGCTCTAGCGTTTGACAGAAAGCAATGTGCAAAAGAACTCTAACTCACAGTCAGTAGGTAGCAAACAGATGCCCAAGAGCAAAACAGAAAAGTTCAGTGCAAAGCCAAATCTCTACAGCAATAAACAGGTTTCCAGTTACTGTCTTGACTGACCTGCTCTCCTTTACACGCAGCGTTCACTGAGCCTTAACTACAAAGCACTAAATCTGGATTTAATTGCTAAGAACTTTCAGGAAGTGCTGCATATTGAAGTACAAGGAAACATAAATGAAGATGAACAATATTTGGTAGTTTTGCAACAGAAATGCAGAATTAACAGAAAAAAAAAAAAGGGGGAAGGAAACACATCAGTTCCGTGTTCTCATCTAAAGCTCCTCTTTCCCTTAATAATCTTTCTGACAGACATTTCCTATTGGGGCATGGAAGCATAGAAGTACTGAAACCCAAACATGGCAGAATCTTTGACCTCTTGAAACATCAGAGGTTCTCCTTTCACCACACTAATTAATACCCAAAGTTCACACGCGCTCTTTGGAAAGAGAGCCTGTAAGCTCAAGCACACAAACTGCAGGTTGAAGGCAGGCAAACAGGAACCACCTACACTCAACTCATTAAATGCAGCCAACAGAAGCCATTTAAATATGCAAAATTATTACCACCTGTGCTATCAAGTTTAATTTTCTATAAATCATGCAAACCATCACTGTTATGCATATAAGGCTAAAACAAAGCCCAGTTCAAAAACATATCTTGGTGCATCACTGGAAAGCCAACAATCACTGATTATACACATCATTTTACAGTGCAAAGTAGAACTAAGCCCTGGCAGCATTCTATTTTCTTCAGTGCTAAATGCACCCCCTTAAGTCTGCAAAATTCAGCAAGAAGAACATAACAGTGTTTAGCTTAGGTCTAATTTTGCAGTTTTCTATGATCCTTCCTGTACGACAACCAGCCTTGATATCACTGACACATTAAGAATCTATGTTTTCTTCAAACTACTCTTTCATCTCTTCATTAACTTTAACAAATCACTGGCAGCATCTGTGACCAAAGTATATGCGTTCAAAGTGTGGTGGATCACAGAGTCTACTTTCAGTTAACTCAGAGCAGGGAACACCTACTTTCAACTCAACCTTTTTAACAGAGATTTTTAAACTACTTTTACAACTATAGATGTGTATCTAAGATTCCATACTGAATCAGCAAACAACTATACCAAAACAATCCCACCCCATCCCCAAAGGCTTTTTCCAAATACTCAATACTTGTGGGGGGAATTCTGTCACTTAGGACTCAGCAGCATTCACTAAGAATTAACAAGAAAAAAACTGAAGGCTAATTACAAACTCAAGTTGTAAGTTCTTCTCTTGTCTTGCAAAGTAGTTGCAAAACGATGCTACTGAAACTACATTGTAAATCTTCAGAGTAAAGAAGTTCAGAAGTAAACAGCCAACATGCAGCAAGCATAGAGTATACAGAAGCTGTCCTCAAAAACTTAATATCTATTCACACACAAAGGTAGTGAGTCTATGGCCCATCCAGTTCCAATCCCCTGCCATGGGCAGGACTGCCACCCATCAGATGGGGTTGCTCAGGGCCTCATCCAACCTGGCCATGAAGCCCTTCAGAGATGGGGCATCCACAGCTGCTCTGGGCATCTGAGCCAGGGCCTCACTGCCCTCACAGTAAATGTACAAGATCAGGTGAATATTCATCAGGAAAGCTTCAGTCATCATGAAAGAGCAGGCTTTTAAGCTCAGGGTGTGTTTGCCTACTTTGTACAGGCTGGTCAGTGCTACAGTAGTCCTTTCCAATACTGTGCAAGCATCAATACTCATATTCCAAAATTATAATAGTTCACAAAAACACTTTGAAAAATATTTGGGAGATATCTGGAACAAATATGCCTCTCAGTTACAGTCTGAACTAGTGAATTTGAAGGGCCTCGCAGTGTGAATGATCACATTCCTGCACCTCTGGTTTAGTCTATTTTCATTAGTAACTAATACAGTGAGTAGTAGGACAACTTCTTAGTTGTAGCTTTAGGCATCTCCATTTTTGGAGTCCATGTCAGTAAAAAACTTACCCACACCCATATCCACCATGGCAAATGGAGAATACAAGTTGTACTTAATTAAGAGGAAGAATCTTGCTTTACCAGTTCCACAAGATACAGGGCAAAACCAGTCTTCATATTTAATATGACATATAAGAGATTTCATTTAAGCTTTTCCTCTCCACAAAGAAGTTGGTCAAGATCTCCTGGGATGCTGCAAATGATTTCACAATGCACAACACTCCTCAAAACTGTACAATAACCACAAGGTATCTGAGAAAATTTAATAGAAGTTCAACACTGTTAGTGGGACCCTCCATTATGGAGACTGACTCCTACTAAAGCTGTAACAAGTTTGTTGTAAACAACGCTGAGCTGTCAGTTTCCTTAGGCAAGAAAAAGATACCAACCCCAAGCATGCTGCACTCACAAGGAGCACCACAATTCTTGCTCAGCTGACATTATATACTAAATTCCTTTGAGTTAAGAATTAAATATCATTTAATCCATAATCCTGAATTTCAGCATTTGAATCTTCACAGAAGTAATAATTCACTTTTTTCCCAGAAATAGGCCCAGAATAAGATTCTTCATGCATGATTATTTCAGAGATGGGATCTCTCTGCTTGCAAAAACTGTAAGCAGCAGCTGAGGCTCTGCCCTGCCTTATTCCAGACATTAATCTTGGCTCTAGTTGCCAGGTTTAGCTCTGGCCAGTAGTTGTAGAGTGTGTTTTTCACACTGTGTTAGAAGGGAGTGCTTGGGAATATCTGAATAAGGCTGGCCGAGCCACTCTCATTAAACAAGCATCAACATGAATTCCCCTTCAATGCTCCGATATATATTTATATACACACACAAATGAACTTTTCTTTTGCCAACTGATGAAAGTTCAGTTTTATAGTTTCAAACTTGTTTAAGCAAGTAATACTCCACGAAGACAGACAGATGCCTTCAGCACATAATTCAGCTCAACTGGCAGGCCCTTTACATTTTGTTTTTCTACTTCTTTGTATTCAATCACTCAGTTTACAAGCTAAGTGAATTTACTAGCTGAAGCTAAATACTCAAATCTGCAACATTGGGAATGAAAGCAATTAGATCATTCTATTAAAAAGTTTCCTTTTACGAACAAAAACTACTCTAAAACCTGTTCAAAGAGTATAATCTCATGTCTCAAAGCAGACATGTCTAATATTTAAAAACAAAAGCTTAACCCAGTAACAGATTGTCAACATTTGTTTTACGCTTACCTTAATGCTTTGTTGCTTGCTTGTTTTGACTGCACAAAGACATTCAAAACAAACAGTTCCATCAAATGTCATAACAACCACCTGAACCCAAAAAACATGCTACCTCACAGAACACATCCAAGGATATTGATCAACACTCAACAGCAAGGAACAAAAAAAAAAAAAAAAAAAAAAAAAAAAAAAAAAAAAAGGAGAAAAGAGGCATCTTAACATGCTGTGACCAGCAACAGATGCTGCAGCAAAACATGGATTGGTGAGGAGCCTGGCCTTCAAAGAGGAATAAGCTCCTGTTCCACAATGGGTTACAAATGAGGGAAAGATGATGCAGCCAGGAAACCATGAGGCCTTGTACTCTTTTGAGAGATAATACAAGCTTGGCCCATTTCTCCTCTACTACCTCCCAGGACAATTCTTTATAACCATTACACAGCATACAGAAAGTGTTACGCAGTCTCTGGAGACTACAGTTACAAGGAATCAGTTGCACCAATTTAATTTATCAACATAAATCTACAGCCAGAGGAAAGGGCAGTTTCTTTGCTGCATGGCACTGAAAGCTAAAACCCTAAAAAGCTTTTTAATTCCCATTTTACAAGACCTAATCCCCTATTTCTTGAAACAAAGGCTCAGATTTAAGACAACAGCATTGTTGAACCACACCCTCTAATGACATTCCAAAAACTCTAGCTGCATGTTCTGAAAGAACTAGATGCACCTGCCCCATGTTCTTCGACACAAAGCTAACGAAGAATGCTACTGATCTTCAGAGCCTTATCCCCAACAACTGTACCAAAGTGCACAAAAAACATATTACTCTACAAAAACACTCACAGCAGTATCCCAAGGCATCCTTGAAATTATCTAAGCCAAACTTTAGTCATTCACCCCAAACTAATTCAGCAAATACAGCCCTGGAGAGAGATACTAAATTTAAATGTTCCCCTAAAACATGCAGACACACATGAAGACCCCCAACCACATTTACCCATATATGCAAGGTCTCAAAGACTGTCCTTCATGCACGCTCTGGTCTTCCAACCATGGTCTCTAAGGTGAAGATTCATTCTCTATATCCACACAGTTTAGATTATCTGAAAAATTCCTAATGCCAGAGGAAACTATTCACACAAAAGAATCCAAATTAAGTCTTTAAATGACCTTTGAATTACATCAGAACTCTATTAATGTGTTTCCAACTTACGATGCAAGAGGTAGCCTATGTCTTAAACCCTAGTAGAAGCAGGAGACTGAAGTGTGAGATGTCAGTCAGGACTTTTAATATGACATAATAGAGCCTTAAAGGATAATAAATTAGTAACAATGCAGGTTTCCCTTGGGAACAGTAAATCCACAAATCTTATTCATTCACGAACTACAGTGAACAGCACAGCTGTAGCAGAATTCAGATGTAAAAAAATACCACACTTCAAGTATTAGATATCCCATTTACGGGTAGAAGGGCAGAGAAAATGAGCTTAAACTATGACACTTGGCAACAGCAGATATGGCTACATGACTTCTGTGATGGGCATTTGAGAATCCACAAGTCAAACCCACAATTTAACCCTCACCATTGATCAAGTCAGATGTTCTTCCAAAAGAACACTGCAGAATTCCTTTTCTGCTCAATTTTGTTTCTGAAAACAGCTTAACATTTGCAGCTGGATATTTTTTTTTTTAATTAAGCAGTTTGTGTTCAGCACTCAATAAAACAAACAAGCAACTCCACTTTCAGATCTTTCTCCCCCTTCCCAGTGGTTTATTATAGGATCCCACTTTAAATCCATACGTAGGTTTTAAAAGCCAGACAAATCAAATTGGTTCTGTTTACTGAGATAACCAGTACCATTAAAATAACAGGAATTTACAATCCTCTTTACTGAATGAACCCTCTGCACATTAAAGAAAGTTTTACTGTTTACACAGAGGATTTGGGTAGCCTGAATTCCTTTTCAAGTCGGTCAAAATAAATACTATTTCTCATTACAGGAAGTTGTCAGCATTGAGAAGACAATGATTAAACTTCACTAGTGCCAGGACTCAGCTACATTTGTAGTTACACCTTTCAGCCACACAGCCAGCTAAAGTCTATACAAACTGACACAAAAAATTCTTTGTTTCGACTGCACCTCCTGAAAAATTTTGTCTTGGTTTTAAACTGTGAAAATTCATCAGCAATCTATGCTTGTATAATTAGATCCTTATACTGCGTGCTGGTCAGTAAATCTGAGGTACAGAACAGGCTGCCCAGAGAGGTTGTGGATGCCCCATCCCCGGAGATGTTCAAAGCCAGATTGGAGAGGGCCCTGGGCAGCCTGGTCTAGTATTAAATGGAGAGGTTGGTGGCCCTGCATGTGGGAGGGGGTTGGAGATCCCTGATCCTTGAGGTCCCTTCCAAACCAGGCCATTCTGTGTGATTCAGTGTGAGGTAAGGAAAAAGAAACATTTCTTCCTAGAGTAAAAAGTTCGTTAGCCTGTCATGCACATCTTCTACTCACTTTCATCAGATATTCTATCCTGTAGCTCTTTTCAAGAAAAAAGTTGTTTCCAAATGCAATGTTTCTCTACAAGACATTTAAATTGCACAACACTGAACTTAGTATCAATTTACAAAGGGGAAACAAGATCATTAAAAAACAAGCAGAAATTTCTAGATGAGTAGATGACAAATGGAATTGGGTAACAAACTATACCACACGCTAGCAACAGAGGGTAAGGTATGGCACAGCACGAGCACACCCAACAGTTGCTCTGCTACAGAAAAGAATTAAAGGCTGCGGAAAATGGAAAACACTTCGGGCTTTTTTCCAAGAGGATTTTTTCCCCTGTTTCTTCTTAACAAAACTAGACAGAGAGACATTCTATTGAAATTTTCAAGCTTTTTGCCACATGGCATTTGTTTAAAATCTGTCCCGAAGATATGTGACAATGCCTAATACTGGGAGCATAAGGACCTTTTCATCACTGCACCTTGAAGCACTCTGCAGACATTCTAAAGCCAAATACTATTTCTAAACATCCATAAAACAGAAGAACTACAGGAAAAGATATCTTGACTGTTCTTATTCGTTTTGCTCCCAAGAAAGTCCCAGTGTATTATAAACACAACCAAAATTATATTCCAGTTAAAATTTTCACTACCACCCTCAAAAACCATTTCCTGAGCAGACACGAGCATAAACACGAGCATAGTTCAAGGCTAGCCACTGTAGAATAGCAGAAGAGAAGATTAAGTCATAAAGCTTCTCTTCTTGAAAACATTACAGCTTTAGCCACTTTAAGAACAGGCCCCAGAGCCTTGGTGCAACAGCCAGAAGGAGCCAACTTGCAGTACAGCTTACAATGAAACGCAAGATAAAGTCCAAAACAGACAGAGGTCAGGGGCAAAAGACTGGTCACATTAGTGACCCACATAAGGTTTCCACATAAGGAAAATAACATCAAAATCAACCAGAGCAGAACTTTTAAGGATTATTGTAATCACAGTCTCCCCTCCAGTTCTGAATAAATGAACAGAAGAACAAGCTCCTCGAATGACCTACAGATACACACTCCTCTCACTATTAAAATTATCCGGAACTTACAAAATGTAGCAACAGATTTAGCAGTTAGATGGTTTGCATCTTCAGATGTGTGAGACTAAACGATACTAGGTGTTGTCACGTATTAGAAAATGTTTCTAATAATTTCTTGTATGTATGAATCTCCCAACAGTTTGTATGCATTTCTGTGAAAAAAATGTCTAATAAGGGAAAAACTCCACTCAATAGCAAAAAAATAATTCTTTTCTCAGCCTGGAGAATGCAAAAACATTTTTCCTGGCAAGCACCTCAACACATTTCCTCACTCGCATCTGGAGACTACATAGACAAACTGAGGGGAAAAAAAGCACTTAGAAAGCTATGAACACTCAGATTACCCAAAACACAGAATCTTTCTCCTCTAACTAATTGTGGATTGAGATTCATACATACAAGAAATTATTAGAAACACTTTCTAATACTAATAGTGTCATTTAGTCTCACACATCTGAAGATGCAAACCATCTTAACTGCTAAAACAGCCTACGTAAAGACACCTGACATACACCTCTAAAGGAAGAAAATACAAGTGCAAAATTAAGAGGAAGAGAGATGTATATTAACTGAGTTCTTGGATGAAGGGCTAAGCTGAGAATTACAAAATTACTGATGGACAGCTAGTAAGATCTCTCCAAAGATTTAAGTTCCCTGAGAACACTCAACTATATGTGATCTACATACTGACCTCAGTTCTTATGCTATGTTCTGGAAAATATTTTCTGATTTTTAATCTGGTGTTATCACATCATGCACAGTGAATACTTACCAAGCATAATTGAGTAAAAATCAGATGTGGAGTGTTTATTATCTGCAGTCTTTTGATGATTACTCTATAAGCACCTGACGTCAAGTTTCCACAAGGCCATTAACTTAAAATGCAAGCATACAAACAAAGCTATAGTCTTAACTTCAAATCCTACAGCATCAATAAACGTAACATTCACATCTCCCAAATATGTATCAGAATGGAGAAACTTAACATAGATTGCTCTGTGGTTTTAATCACTAAGAACTCCTAAGAGTAAAAAAACAAAACAAAAGAAAAACAACAACAACAAAAAAAAGTGTTTATTTATTATCTTAAAAGAAAGACAAGGGCTTCTTTTTCTTTTTTAATACTCTAGAGAGAAATAAGTAGCCACACTAACCCCCAAGTCTTGGAGCAATCATCTTAAAAGAAGTTTTGAGGTATACACTTAAAAAGCAGAGAAAAAGCAGGAGGGCTGGCAGATGGAAAATTCTCTATTTTCAGAATACCAAAGCAAACTACTCGTTGTACAGGTGGCTACAGGAAAATTAGCATAAGTGAACATATATATGCAAAGTTTACCTTGTCCTAAATACACTACATGTTTTATGAACTGCTTGCTTTGGTTACAGCTCTTCTCACTCAAGCTTATACGTGGTCTGTTGGTCAGCCTGCAAGTTTGATGACAGCACATCATAAGTTAATAAATCCATTTTCAGATATTTGCACACTGACTGAAGAGTGAGAAAAATAATCACTGCCTCATTTTTCAGAGCTACATCCATAAATCACCAATAAAAACAAACAAAAAAGCATTTTTACTTAGTCACCAGTAAATCCTTCTGCTGATCAACCAAAGAAAAGAAAAAACAGTAGCTTTCGACTATTAATTTTATTAAAGGGATTGACAGAACATCATAAGAGCAGTTTCAGTGAACTTGCACAAATACATTTAAATGAAAAACTGAGAAGCCAGAACAAACGCTAGGGGTCTGGTCCTGAACATATGCCTTTTGGACATAAGCTGTCTCTTTCTGTGCCTTGTAATGAAAAAACATTAGGGAAGCTGAGATTTATTGTTATAGTCAGTGAAGAATTCTAAACATTAACCCATACCTCCATCTGACTTAAGCTACATGGATGAAGACGATCCAGTAGTTTACTAACAGTAACTGCCAAGCAAAACTCAGCAGCTGAACATAAACAGGAATAAAATTACACTTGTCTGAAAAAGCAACTGAAAGACTCACGTTCATCTCTGCTGTCACAGTGCTGGGTGAGAAATGGAGGCTATGCCTGTGTGACACACAGCTGCACAACTGAAACCTTTTAGATCTCTATCAATCCTGAGTAGACTGCTGAGACTAATGGCTTTTACTCAGAAGCCAGAATTGCATCTTGCTGAAGTAACAACAGGCTACGTCACCTCAAGGCTGAGTAGTTGTGAATACCGTAAATGAAGCTGCACTTAAAACGCTCAGGAAATTTCAGCTACTGCAAAGTTTGGCAAACCCTTCAATTAATGTACTTTCCGCAGCCATGTTCTTCATATCTATGCACAATTCAAGACCTCAGTTCTCCGTCTATGACATCCTGTATTATTTAAAACTCGCCTGGAGGAAATCCAAATAACGCCATTAATAAAACGACAGCTAAATCCATAAATTCACCATTACTAAACAACACCAGGGCAGACTTCAGACTAAAAGTTTAGACATTTCTTGCATGCGAGACAATCTATTTCTCAGACTAAGAAAAATCATTATATAGAGACAGATCTGAACTTAACTGAGCATAAGTATAAATAGATTTACTTTTTTTTTTTTTTTTAAATAGAAGCATGTAGCAGTGATAAAACATTTACTATTAAATAGAACGCAACTAAAGATGACCTAGTGGGGATTTGCTTTAAATTAAGATAAGGCAGGCATCCCAGTAAAGCTGAAGCCAAACCAAAACTGCAGGCAGCTTTTTCCATATTTAATTCCATGTTACAGTAAGCATTCTTACTTTTATACACACACACACATGCACAGAGCCTCCAACAGAAAATTCACATCTGTCCCTAATCTATGCCCCCTTACATACAGAATTTCTGAATGCAGAACAGAACCAGATGACAAACACAAGAAGTACCTTTCATTTACAAGCTGCTTTGCACAGCTCATGTTATGATACATTTCAGACTAAAAAGTAACCACTGTAAGATGAAGGTGGATCTTAGTAAGAGTATTGCTTTATCACAACAGCACAGCATTTGTTCATTAGCGCTCAAAGTTCTGCAACATATATAATTATCCTGATAAGACCTGCTGTGAATTCATCCACTGTACATTTACCTGTGCTAGCTATGAGTCCACAAATTAAATGGCAGTCTTCTCTATCCAAAACAAGCCCGATGCTGGCATTCACAGAAACATCCACATAGAATTCTACCAACAAACTGAAGCCCAGTCTGTCACATCTCAACACCACAACTGGCAGGCACCTGGAACTCATCAACCTTACGTTCAAAACATTAGTCTGAAGCGCACCACAGTCCCATGCATTTCTCAGATTAATTTACAAGTTTTAAGCATGCTTATCTTAAAATATGTAGAAAACACACTGGAAGCACAAAAAGGGCAAGGAAATAACAGAGTCAGCTATTCATCTGACCATAATTATATCATAACTGAATGCGTTTACACTGAAAAGACAAGTTATTTAACTTCTCAGAGTAAAAAGTGCATTTTCATTATTTCTGTGAAGAATACAAGGAAGAACAAAAGTGGTTTTGAATTCCTGCCTGGCAATTTGATTTCATCCAATTCATATTCCAAGGTCAGAGTAAATTTTAACCAAGGTAAGAGATAATGCCCAGGAAACAAAAAACATTGCTAAATTAAACAGAAACCAGTCACTTTATCAAGGCAATGCTGACAAATTTTGCTTCAAACTGTTCATACAAGAAAGGCTTGTCAATTTTAGAAGTGAACATAACAAAGCACACCTATAACGAATGCTCTTCTCTTTGTGAACTAGAGAACCACAACAAAAGTCTTCCTGCTCTAAATAGCTGCTCTGATTTTATGAGAACTGCAACAGATGCCCTTACATTACTAGTTGCCCATCATACAACAAGCTCATTAGAAGAGTCTCTTTCTCCAACATTTTAGAGAAGGGAAAAAATCACTGCAGCAGAATGAACTGTAATTATTTTTATAACTTACAAAGATGTGCAAGTACACAAGTACTTGCCATTTCGTAGCTACATACACAGAGATACAGGCTCCTTTACTATACTAGAGAAACTCAATGAACGCAGACAATTCAGAGCAGCAACGTCAATAAAGACAGAGAGCCTTCATACCAAAACCAGAAAAGTTCTGGTGTAGAAGCAATCTGCCATCCCACCCCTTATACACAAGAAGTTTCCATCAATCATTAGAATGGTCTAACTGGTCGATTCAGCTAAAAACATAAACGACAAAGTGTGCCTACAAACAAGTCAATTCAACACTCCTGAGGATAAAGTGCCCCAGAATCAACTACAAAGACTAGCTGCACGTACACACTAGGCCAGGGGAGAAATAATACATTTGTTAGATGTTGACTCGGTGATTCACACCATCATACTGCTGTTTGCACAACCACTCAAACTGATCCTCACATCTTTCTACTTAACTGAAAACATCTACTCTGATTAAAAATACTTAAAAGAAAAAAATAGCACCGCCAAGTAGCCCTTTTTTTTTTTCCCTGAAAAAAAAATGTAATGCATCTGTCAGTAAAGTTATCCTGCTTCTACCCCTACTTGAAATCCACAGTTGAAACAATGGGTTGTTTGAGACAGCAGTTCAAAAGAATGTTCAGCTTGAAATAATTAACAAAAAAGTTTGACTAGTTCCAAATACCGTAGCCAGCAGAAAGTTCTTCTACTGAACACTTAACAGAATTTAAATTAGAATTTTGTCAGAAATTTACTAATCCGAAGTAACCAATTAATTGCCATACTAACAACAAGGGTTTGTCAAACACAGAAGACTCTTCTGATCCGCAGCAAGAATGAATTATTTTGTGAATGCAACTTTTGAAAGCAGCACCAATTCTCACTTTCCACTACCATCTGAGCTTAAGCATGACTCAAGACAGGAGCAGTACAGTTTCACACCATGACAATGTTATTTTCCAACAGAAAATCTACAAAAATCCATTCTTGCATTGTATTTATATAATGCTGCAATTGAACCACGAGACTTGCTTCCCCACTGATCTCATGCGAAAACATACAAGTGTGACACACATGAAACTGGGAACTGTTGAGCTGCATGAATCTTTCATAGAGGTTTAGAAAAAAATCTTTACACACTGGTAGCTCACAAGATTTAAGAAGGAAAATGAGAAGGAAAAAGGTAAGACATAATGCAGCTTAGAGAGCTTTGGTGATTCCTCTCAGCCACAAATTCAAGAGTAACAGTTTACAGATCATACAATTGGTTAATGGCACCTGTTAATGCACCTGGAAGAGCAGCTAAAGAGAAGCCACAATTATTACAATAAAAAGCAACAGAAAAACAAAGAATGAAGAAGAAATTTTTGCCTGCAGCACATGATTTAAAACAGGGAGCAGCAAAGGTTGGAAAATTCTCCTTTCTGATTTCCATCATAACACTGTAATCCAACTACATTCACATTTATTACTTTTTAGTTTCTGTCCCTGAGTAATTTCCAGTATTATTTAACGTATCAACAGTCATACAGTGGAAATAGGAGAGTTTGAAACCACTGCTTTAAACAGTATGAACAGTAACCACAGTATTTAGGAACATATAAATACTTGTAATAATTTACATGTTTTCTTGTAATAAGACATGCAAGCCCAACATCACCATGACAAACTGACAAACTCAGGACAACAACCAAGCAGGCTAGAAAGTACAAGGCTGTCAATAGTTAACTGACAACTGAAAGTGGTCTCTGCTTTGCCTACAATCAAAAGCTTTCCAGCATGTTCAAAGTTCAGTTGGTTTTGATTTTATTTATTAAGACTGGAATGGAGTAACTAAGAACAGAGAAGATCTGTAGACATCTATGAACTCTCTTAACTGCACACTACTGCTCTATACAATATGTTAAGTACTACAGCCTATATGTGGGCAGATTGCATCCTCCAGAAGTCAATTTTAATTCAAGTCTGTAACAGTATCAGAAACAGCCTGTTTCATTCCCCCAAATGGTCTATACATATTTCTTAGGCACACAGATGAATTAGGCAGTAAGAAACACTAATACAACGGTGACAGAAAAAAGTCCACCAGGTTCTATTAAACAAAGCAATGCAGAAACAACCTCATACTCCTGAGCCAAAGAAATGCCAGAAACAGGGAAAGCATGCTAGAGGGAAGGGGCTGATGTTCTCTACTCGCCTTGCTTTTCTGTCTTTCCCAAAGTGAACAAGCACCAACAAATACTTCAGGAAAGTATTAGGTTGGATTGATCTTTCCCTACGATAAGCTGTTCAGTAAATTGAATATACAAGACAACAATAAAAACAACAAAGATAAGTTATCAGAAAACAGCTTCCTTTCAAAACATCCATACCTGTGGAAGTGCAGTATTGAGCTGTCTCTGCAAGGAATCTCTTTCATGGCCAACTTCATGCAGCTTGCCCTGGGTCAATGCTAGCGTCTCCTGAGTTTCTCTTAGTGTTTCCAGAAGGCGATCCCTTTCTTCCAACATGGATACCATTAACTGCTCAAAATGGGAATCGGCATCTGACTGTAATGGGGAACCTGAACCATGGCCTCCATTTCCCCCAGAGGGAATCTCTGCCTCGCTGATGGTTGGCATCACCTCACACATCATCTTGAAACAAAACAAGACAAAACAAAGACAGTACATTTAAGTCAAACAAATCTAAACAGGATAAGCAAAGGGACTTTGGATACTATCCATAATATCAGCTTAGGTCTCTCAATGATAGCATCAGCAACAGTTGCCAACACCTTAGTGTTTGCCACTATTTCATTAAGATTGTGGGTGAAAAGGTAGACAATCAATTTAATCAAGGCATCACTCTATAATGAGAATCCTGTGACATCTTGCAAAACCAGATTTTTACAGCTGCTTTTTAAGCTATGATCTCATTTTAATGGACTTATATTTTTGTTAAGAGCAAACTGCCACTGAGATCCTTAAAAAACAAAGATAAGGCATGCAACAAGCCACCAAAAATTATATACTTAAACCAGTTACTGATTACACTGCATATTTTGAGAATCATTATATGCTTCTTCCAAGTCTTCAAACATATAAAGATAATATGTAAAATAGTACTCTGAACTTATGCTGCTGTCTTGCAGAAACCCACTGCTAATGTGATGCATTTAAACTAGAGGTAAATCCACATAGTCCAAATTCAGGAGATAATAACATAAAAAAAGATAAAAAGAAAAATGGATTACAAAGTAGTAGCAGCTGTCATTGCAAATAACAACATAAAGGTAAAGTTAATTGAAAATAATTCAAGGCAGAGTATGAACACAATTAATTAGGCAAATGTAAGTACTTTACTACAGTCAAACTGAAAGGACTTTTAGGAAACCTAACAGATCACGAATGGCTATGATAACAACCATTTTAAAAACTTGGAAAAACATACAAATATTTACAAACGATTAATTGCACTCTTTCACTGAACCACTTAAGACTTCTGAAGTTCTTTAGACAGCCTCTTTCAACATCAGAGATCTGTAACACTTACAAAATGGTTCGCTCAGTTATCAGTTGTTCTCAGCATTAAGCTCCACATTCATTTTAATGAAAAACTAAACTTATTCAGAGGCTTTTAACGAGGTTATACCTCTGAGTCTGCTGAAAGGTTCTGAATACCCTTAAGTGCTCTGCAACATCTTGGTGTATGATTACCGCAAGCCCTATACTTTCAACACCACTACATTATTTACCTTGCTCAATAAAATAAAAAGGCTTGGAAAACGGGCTCCAGGTTTCCAGCAGTACCGGTTCTTCTGTTTTTAGTAGTTTTTTCTTATCCTCCAAAATCTTGTGGATTGCAAAGCATCCATTCAGCTTCAGTCCAACATCTGCTTAGCTGAAACACCCCGTGTATGTGAAAACAAATAAAACTGCCCAATAAAGAGCAGCTCCAATAAAAAGCAGCAGCAACTCCAGCTAACTAGCCAAGTCCCCAGCACAGAAGAATGTGAGAATTAACCTCCAGTCTATTGTTGGCCCATAGGTCCTGCAACAGCTGGGATGGAGGAATCATGTGCAGAGAGAAAAACAACGTAGTCCAACGCTCTGGTGCAAAAGCTTCAACAGTTCATGGCTCGGAAATCCCACTCAGGTCACAATCGCATTATTAAACAGAATACGGGCAGCATGGGAAAACGGCTCGAGTTTTATCGCGAGGGATTTGGAAAAGCCTCCTTCCTTTTCTCTTCTGCGAATTCCAACAGGAGGCTCACCTTTCAGTTTCCTGGGTCTCCGTCCAAACATTTATAATCCCAGCAGCGAGGAGCCGATATCGGGTCGGAAGACGTGGGGAAGGGAGACCCGTCACTGCAAAGCCTTCTTCAGCCCTCAGCCTTCCACCCGACGCGAAGCCGAACGCTGAGGCAGCTCCCGGCCGGCTCGGGCCCCGAGGAGGAACAGGGGAACGCGACCGTGCGGGCCTCGCCGCTCCTCTCCCCAGCAGCAGCCGGCCAAACAAAGATGCCGGGCGAACAGACGGAGCCTTCTGCCCCGCGCCGGGCCGCGCCTCTCTCCCCGCTGAAGGTCCTCAACCCCGAGCCCGCCCGCGGAGGCTCCGGTGCCGTGAGATCCGAACGAGCCCCCCTCTCCGGGCCCTACCGAGCGGTCCCTCCGAGCCGGGCCCGGCTCCGCCCGCCACCGCCGCCTCCACGTCCGTGGCGGCCGATAAGCGGCCGGCCGAGGCCGGGCAGGGTGCCTCCACGACCCGCGGCGCGGTCCGGAGGAGCGGTAAAGGTCCTGCGCTCTCAGAGAGCACGGATCGCTGCCGGCCGGCCCGCAGCTCCGCGCCGCGCCAGCCCCGAGCGCCACCGCCGCCGCCTCCGCGCCGCCGCCACCCGCGTCTCCCGGCGCCCTCTGCGGCTCGTGCATAAATCAATGCGGGGCCCACAATGCACCGCGACAGGTCGGCGCGCGGCCCGCCTTCCTCTCCGCCCCCGGCTGTGGCCTCGCTGCAGCGGGTCGGGTCCGGCTCGGCTTCCAGCCCTTCTCACCCGGGTCCCGGAGTTCGAGTCCTGTTTCCCCGCGCGTCCTTCCCTACCCCTACAAGCGACGCTCCCGCCGCCCACGGCTACCCGCCCGAAAGGAGGGCTGCCCCGTCTTGGCGGCAGCGCCCTGGGACGGGAGGCGTGCTCGCGGAACAACGGGGAGGACCGGAGTCGCTGCCAGCGCCCCGAGTGGCCCCGTCACCGCAGCGACGGCCGGAGCGGCGTTCCCTCAGGGGCCCGGCGTGTCGCGGCACGGCCCTGCCGGGCGGGTCTGCCCGCTGCTTTGCAGCAGTCTGCCGGCATGGCCCCGGAGTCGGCGTCTCGGCCTGCTTCCTGCCCTCAGTCCGCCCCCTCGCCTCGGCCTGCTGTCTGCGACCTGCACGCTTTCAGCGAGCCTTAAACATCTGCGAGGTGGAGCGGCGTGTTTAGGTCTTTAACCTCGTAGAGCTGTGAGGCAGTGATTTTCTCCTGTGAAACAGTCTAACTCCATAACTCTGACATAAGTAAAGCGGACGGGAGAGCCAGCTGCTCCCTGCTCCTCTTGCCTGTGCAGGACAGGAGGTTTAATGGTGATGGAAGCAGTGTGCCGAGCTTCCCTTCAGCAGCGATTGCCGCGCTGTAAGCACAGCCCGACCCAGGTCCCACCAGCCAGAGGTGGCCTCTCTGGCACGGCTCATTCCCCACAGGAAGCCGGCTGTGGGTGCGCTGACATAATAATGTCTTTTTTTTGCTTTCTTTTTTTCTTCCCTGCATGTGACCTGTTTCCAAAACAGCATAGATGTGTTTTCCACGTAGTTTTCACTCTGTTCCTGGATGATTGTGCTGCTAGAGCTTTTTTTTCCATGCACCTGAATAAAGATGGAAAGTGTAGGCAAAGCTTTGAGAAATCTTTTCTCCATTCTTCTCGAGCTCTGTGAGAGAGTTGTGTTACTGCTATGAATAAAGCATTTGCATTTTGGTTCCTGTTCTTGCTTTTATAGTGCAAAGCTCTGAAAAGCATCAAGGGCCGGTTACACAGACAGAGGCAGGACATGCCAAGAAGTAGCAGTACCCGCGCTGAAGCTTGTGTGGTTTTGTGCCCAGATTATATGACACCTCATTTGTGAATGGAACATATTGATACCTGGCACTGAATAGAAAGGACCGTTAATTAGTCACTCTTCCTTCCCCTGAGTACAGAAATCTTTACAATTACCAGTTTACTACACTGTGCTCTTTTTCTTTCCTTTGGTATTAGAGTCTTTAGGGTGAATTCGGGTCACGTTTTTAAGCTTTCCTCCCTCCACAGCCATGAGGTTTGATTTTTTATTTTTTTTTTCCTTGAGGGTTGTGTTGTTATCACATGACTCTGGGAGCTGGAACTTTAAGGAAGAAGCCGAATATTATGAAGCGCATTCAAATCACGAGTTCTGCCAAATGCTGGTTAGCAGAGTTAACACTGAGTTAAGGCACAACTTAAGCATAATTAAAAACAAACAAACAAACAAATAAGCTGAGATCTATCTTTTCAGTATAGAAATGTTAAGGAAAAAAAAGGGTAAAATCAACTGTGCTGTTTCAGAGGAAACTGCCCAATGCTATGAATTAACCTGTGTTGTCCAACAGTCTCAGTATGACTTAATACTATTACTTATAAGCATTGATGTATTCATACTGACATAGCTAGAAGCTTGTAAGCTTGGATTTTAACATAGCGTGCTTAAAATGATCACAAGAGGGGAGGAAGACAAGGGCATTCTTCATTTGGCCTTCTCCTTTTACGTGTTACTGAGGGGTCCTGTTATATAATTCACATTAATGTAAAAACTAACCATGAAGTCTGGGCTATGGTTATGAAGCACAGCAACACATTTCTGGAGGAAAACAAAGGTAGCTACTTAATGCTGCAAAGTAGGTCCTGAATATTACCTTGAACTTAATCAATTCTTTATTTCTAAGCACACTTCTACAGAGGAATGCTTCTATTCCTTTGCCACAAACTGCATTTTGCCAGTGTTAACAAAGCTCTCCCATAAGTTGCATGCAGTTCATCCATGATGATATTATGTACTTGTACACCACAGGTGGTGACTTTCATTCTATGAAGAAAACAAAAATATTCTGGCAAAGATACATAAACTCTTCAGATTCAAGTGAAAATCTGACCCAGTTTTCTAGGCACAGTCACAAACATAGAATGAAAATGTACAGGGGGAAGAGGAAAAATGGGATTTCCTTGCTTCTCAGACTAGGATTTCAGGTAATTCTTTCCTTCCTCTATAATGCAATATTCACAAAGGAAATAAAAAATGTAAATAAGTCTAATTGATACTGGTCTAATAAAGTGGGATTTTGAAAACTGAAAAGCATTTAAAAACTAAAGCAAACTTTTGGAAGGAGTGAAGGGTTGTTTCTTTTCCTGTCATGATTTTGTTGTCACTTGTACTATTAAGTTTAATATCAGTGGTACTCTGCTTATTTTTTTATCAGAAAGCCTTCCAAATTAGTATTTACCAGTTATGTATCAAAATCTGGACACCAATTTCTTCAAGTAATTCTCTGCAAGGGAAATAATATTTTCAGCTGTAGTAGTAGAACAGCCATTTCATTACATCCACTGATCTATTCTAGGTCCAATTTATGCAGTTTCTAGATTTCATGCTTACACCTGCATGAAAAATATCTTGAAGCAAAGAAGAGTATTTCAGGTTAATTCTGAAAGGAGGAAAAACATATTTTACACATGAAGTAGAAAAGATACATGAAAAAAATTCTAATTTTTCTGTCATTCTCCAAACATTACTAGGTATGGACCTCTGCAGCTGAACTGTTGTGCCTAAACTACCATCACATGACAGACAGTGGAATTTTTCAACAAAATCTTTGGGCATAACAATTACAGGATGCTGAATTAAGCTGCCATCAACTGATTGTAATCAAATATTTGTTAGGTTTCTTTATTACTACTAGAGTGATTTTTTTTCCACTGACAACAAAGAGTGTAGAACTCCAGCCAAAGCTTTCTCACTGCAGTTGTTTCAATGAATCAAGAAATACAGCTATTCAGAAAGGAACAATTTGTAGGATAGGGACCATAATAACTTTCAGAAAAGTAATCAAAAAAGTGCAACTACAAATTTCAAAAGACTTTCAAGTATTTAATGGAATTATCTCATTGCCACTAATTGGCAAGCAATAAACTGTTGCAGCATGGAAGTAGAGATTCAAATATGAGACAGCACAGGCAATCGGTACTTAGTGTTGAGATCTTTTCTGCTTCACAGACTCAAAAGTTGCGTCTTGCCTCTTATGCTAAGCTGAGATCTGAATTTTTGTCCCCTGTGAATATGTTTGTCAGCTGTTCAGCTGTGGCAGCAAGGGCAACAGTCACGGGATACCTTTGCTGATAGGACAGTGCTCATTGTTTTGCCCTCGTCCTTTGGGAGTCAGAGTTCAAAGGCACTGAAGGTGTTTGTCCTGACTGCCTCATCAGTGTTGCAAGTCGAAGAAGTCCTTACAGGTGAGAATGCAGGTGGGACAGTACATGTTAGCAAGGGTGAAATCCTTACGTGTTATCTTGATTACTTCTGCTCTACCAGTTCTGTGAACAGAGCACCTCCATCAAAGGAGCTGCCAACCAGCCTCTTCAGAACAATGTTTTCAAGTGAAAGCAAAACTTGCTGGGAAAAAAAAAAGTAGAATTTACAGCTGTATGAACAAACACTATTTTACTTCAACTTGTCATACATAAAGAAAAATGAAAATGAATAAATTTCCCTAGAAGGAATACAGCCTGGTTTGATTTTCATTTAATACATGAGTCAAATGGAAGGCTTGTGAATGTAAGGGTAAAAGGTTAAACACCATAGGCACAGAACTGACAAACTATATAAAACTGGACACCGCACTGCATCCAGTCAGACTAATTGCTCTTAGACAGTGGTTATGTGGAATAAATTCATAAGTGAGCCTCTGTATCCATAGAGATCCTGAAAGATATCATTACATTTTCTCTCAGTTTGGGATGACCTAGAATGTAGATATTTTTGCTTTTGAAACTAAATGATGTTTTGGCTTTGAGTGGTTAATAACAAAACTGAACCATTCTACCAAAACTATAATCATGCTCCATTATGAAGGCAGAAAAAAGAACATAACACACAATTCTGAATTGGAGAGTAAATATGTAGGAAATGAATGAATTAATCCTGACTTCAACTAGTCGGTTCACAAGGCACAGGCACTCTCATTCAGCTTTCCCAGCTCATCTCACCTGTGGCCAGACTTCCCTTCTAGGAAGCAAAAAGTGTCACCTGTAGACTCTCCTCAGCCTAAAGGAGTTGCCACCACAGTCCTTGTCATCTCCAAATCTTGTATTACTCTATACACAACTTTTAGAGGAGAGATGGAAATGCTAGTGGTTTAGGCACTTGATAAATGGGTTTCAGTCTCCAGAGCCTCAGGTAGAAACAGAGTTCACATTGCATATTAAATGTCTCATATAAAAGAGAGGCACTGTCTCCTCATATATAAAGAGCCAGGCATTTATTCATGCCCAAAAGGATAGCTTAGTCCAGAAGAAAACTCAAATTCAGATGATCCCATTCAAGAATACGCCTCCCACACACCCTACTGCAAAAGTCTTTGTCAGGCACCCTGCTTTCTGAGTGCTATACTCCAAGACTAAACCTTACGTACAGCAGAAATTTCTAGGGCACCCTAAAAAGATCAGGATTTTAAAGGCACTTTGTGTAGCTCCCTGTGTGGAATTCAGCATTGGCCAGGGCAGACGAGCATAAGTAGGATCAGTGCTTCAAAGTGCTGAAGACTGAATCATCAAATCTTTGTGTAACACTCTGTCTTGCACATAGTACACATGAAATACCCAGGATAGAATCAGGAAAATCCCTAGGTATTTCCTGTAAAACACCAAAATACTTTTCGGCATTTCTCTTTATTTGCAGTACCAGAAAAATGGTTTCCTTCTTTCTTCTACCTGGGCACGCACCCCAAGACTGTACAGCATCAAGTGTGAGCAGCTCGGACATTTTCACTGAATGAGCTCGATGACTTTTTTTACTAGTTCAGTGAGAGGGCTGGCTGCTCGCCCATGGCGTTTGGTGAGGCACTACACTTGGAGACATGATCAGTAAGAGCCATGCACTAAAGAAACTGGCAGCAAAGTCATTGCTTTGGAGACCAGGGTTTGATACTCAGTCACTCCCTGCACCTCATAACCACACAATGATGTTCAACAAAAGATGGTAAAAACTGAGAGCAAAGAAAAAAAAAAAAAAAAAAAAAAAACAAGAAAAAGAAAAGGAAAAAAAAAGCCCAGTTTTCCTGTCACATGATAGACATGGCCCCAGTGTTTATCCCATCCAAGCAGCAGCAGCCCCTTCCTGCCCTCCCCAGCTGGCTGAAGGAAGCCACCTGCTGCTCCTGGCCTGCCTGCACCACATTGCATCACCTGGGGGTGATCAGGGCCCACAGGCTTCTCCCTTCTGAGCTGAGCTTGTGGCACTGTGCTTACTCCTCATCTTTCCCAGCTGCCTTACTGGGAAAATGCATGTTGAACACGTCTCTCTCATTTCTTACTGAAAGGAGAGGATTTTTGCCAACAGCACCAATTACTCTTCTGTCAGTAGATGCATGGCCATTCTTCTACCATAACAAATGCATCCAGAGGTTGCTGAGCAGAATAGCCTCTTTGCCTGGAGGGAGAAGCAACAAGAGGGGATGAAACCATATGGTGGTCTATAGAGATGAGGACAGAACAATTAATTGCTATGCCAGAGTGTAGGGGTAAGTGCACTAGAAATTGTGTCAACCCTTTGGCAACAGAAGATGTGACTGCTAGAAAGAGTGGCTTGCCACAGTTCTCTACATCAACATATTATTTGTACCGTACAGATTTAGATGGATTTGTGTTTGATTTATGCAAGTGTAAATCAGATCAGAGTCAACTGCTCTGAAATCTCAGAGGGTTTTCAGTTGGATTGCTTCATCTGATAGGAAGAACAGCCTCCACAAAACAGACAGCTCTGAAGATGTGCAGAAAACTTTTAAGAGAGCAGATGAACGTAAAGTATGCATTTTAATGGGAATCACACAATATTTATTTTATTGGGTATGTCAGTACTATAAATATTTTCTAAATTCAGCTGCTGTTCCTACAACCAAAAATGCATATGCCCACTCAAGTACAAACCCACTGAACTCGAAAAGGTTTGCAGATTACTTTCAGCTCCAGTTGTGCAGTTTACAGCACAGAATTGTTGCAGCTGTTGTCTTTTTTGTATTGATCTACAGTGACAGAAATCCCCCTGAGCTACAAGGATTTTCTAAAGAAAAGTATCAGTTAGTTCAATCTTGAGTGAAATATATCCCTAATACTTAATGCATGGGTAGTTTACAGTAAGTGAACATACTGATTTCAGCGCATCTTTAAATAGACTGAATTTAACAAATAACTTCTACCTCCAATCCCTTTCAGTTGTAAGTTCAGGGCTGAACATTATTTAGTTGCACTAAAAAAAAAATTAAAAAAACCCAGGAAATTCATGTGGCATAGCTGAAGCAGAAAGGTCTGGAGTCAAGGATTCAGAAACAGCTGTGATACTGCACCTCCTGACTCACTGGAGCAGGTCTGGATACATTCCACCTGGCTGATCACCTACATTCTGAACCCATTTACCCTTGCCTGCCTCTGTAATCAGTGGAGTGAGAGAGCCGCTCCATGGGAGCGATTCAGACGTTTGGTGTGGTCCATGAATCACCCTCTTGGGATGCTTGTTTTCTCACTGGCTGCAGCGGGAGCCTAGGGCAGCTGCACTCTGGCCGTGGGAGACACAGTTAGTTAGGTCCCTGAAGCAGCCAGAGACAAATTTGGGGCTGGGATGCCAAATACGTGTGAGAAATGGCACAGCTCGTTTGTAGGAAAGCAAGTAAAATGAACATGAATATCTGTGGAAATAAAAAGCACTGCAATCAGCTTCTCTGCTTTGTGCTTTGCAGCTCGAGGCTTGCCTGCCTTACTCATTAATTCTAACTGGTCTGGAATTATACGATTATATTTGCACAACTGGGACCTACAAATACAGAGCCACAGCAATCTCTGAGGATGTATAAAAATTCAATTACCAAGAAAAAGGAATTATATATATATTTTTTTATTGCAAAACACCTTGTGTACTCATGTGCTGATCCTAGAGTGAGCTCTATAGACAATCAGTCTTTCAAGCTTCTGAATACTAAGAGGGACTGGGAGTTGATATCTGTGCAGATCATTTCAAAACTGAGGTTTCATCTTTTCAGAATGCGTTAGGGAAAGAAAAAAAAAGATCATTTTAATAACACACACAGGGAGTTTTATAGATAGCCTAACTAGATTTAAAAGGATTTGCACAAAAAGTAACACTTCCGCTCCTGTAAGTTAGAGTTTGAAGGAGATATATATAGGAGATATATATATATATAGCTTGTCTGCTATGCAAAGGCTCCTACTGCTTCAAGTGGCTTTGAAGTAGGCACTAAGCAAACTGGACCATGATTTCTATGTACTCAGCATCCTCTATTATTAGCCCTTCATGCTACTGTAGGAAAGTAGACAAAGGCATTTAAAAATAAATAGAGAGATCTCATATAGTACTTAGTCTTATTTTTAATCCTTAACCGACTAGTTTTCAAGATGTTAACATACCTTTCATTACGCACATATTGCCTGCATGAAATTGCATGCAGAAATCACTATAATCATTATTCAGATGCATGCTGAATTGGAACTTGTGTATGTGAAGGTAATAATGTTGGTAAGATTACTTCCAAATCGCATGTGTGTAAAACTGACAACATTTTGCTGTGCAACCAGCTTTAGCTTATAGGCAAATGAAAATGTAAACACTGTTGTCAGTGAATCACTGGTTTATGTACACTGGAGTTAAATCACAAAATCACAGGGATTGGAAGGGACCTCTGGGGATCAAGTCCAACCCCTCAGTGTTTGTTTGCACCATTTGATAATTCCCAACGGTCTTGAAAAATATTTGCTAAAAATATCAATTTGTAAAATGAATCTGCCAAGTTAGTGCCTCAGCCTCAGAATCAATTCATACAGAAAACTGTAACAGATTATAATATTAGCAACTATGGATACCTGCAATGGCACTGGTGCATACTGTCAAAAAATATCTCCAGTTTCAAGGTTATCCCAAGGATCAAATGAAATTATCTGCCAATTGATATGGTGTATTAAACTGCTGCCAAAGAAAGGTCATTAGCCAACATCATTTTTCTGTTCTGATTAACAGCAATTCTTCCTAAGCAACCAAGCCATTTAAAACTAAACATCACCCTTGGCATTTGGAGGAGAAGAGGGTTACTAGGTCAGAGTCTGACACAGAAAATACGTATAAGCCATATAATAGTAAACATTCAGCTCAGAATACCTAGTAGTAGCCTTAAGCAGCAGACTGACTTTTAAAAGGAATCAGTCAGAAAAGAACCCGGAGGGAAAGTAGACAGTATTTTAGAAAAAGGAGATTTGCTTATGCCAGATGAACAAAAAAAAAAAAGACCATTGGGAACAGTGCTCAAATCAACTTGAAACAAACACTAAGAAAAATAATGGGAACACAGCAAGCAATGCTTCTCCTCTTCTGCAAAATTTATATAATGTTTTTTTAAGTAAATTCCTTCTCTGTTTGCATGTATGTTGGTCAGTCCCTACCATCTGGTGGTATTCCAATATGATAAACTCTTTAATTTAATAAGTAAATACATGAAAGTTGGCACATCCCTTTCAATATATAAGCCAAGAGAGTTGCTCCCATCCATCTTTTGAAGAAATGCCATGATTTTGAGCAAAATGCCTTGCAAATCCATAAATCCAGAGTATACACAACATGACCTGGGTAAGATATGCAGAGGGGAACAGACTCTGCAAAGACTTTCAGAGAAGGTGGAATGACAGCAGAGCCCTCTGCACCTCACCAGCTGCAATGGTCATCCCTACCACTGCATTCACGTTTACTTTAAAGAAAGGCAGTTTCAGGGTTCCTGTCAGAAATCACCATTTTAGTGCTGCTGGGATTTCCTTGTGTTGAGATGTATGCATCAAGGATGACCAGATTGCTGAATCATCTCTTTTAACAATAAGATAAACATAATGAGGCTTTGCGTCCCTTCTTGGCTTGACACTGGCTGCGTGTCTGTTACTAGTCTGACCAAATGTAGTTTCTTCAACACATCATCTCCTCTATAAAACTTGCAGTCATGCAGCACATGAAGGCAATTCAGGTTAGATATCAAGAAAAGGTTCTTCACTAACAGTGTGGCTGGCAATCAGAACTGCCTCCCAGGGGAAATGGCCATGGCACCAAGCCTGCTGGAGTTCAGGAAGTTGCTGGACGATGCCCTCAGCCACATAGTGTGATTTTTGTGTGCTCCTGTATAAAGCCAGGAGTTGAACATGAATACTTTTATGGGTCCTTTCCAACTTGGGATATTCTATGATTCTGTGATTTAAAAACTGAGAAATGCCTTCTGCATCAAGGTCTTAAAGAGCTGTCTTTTAACTCACTTTGGCTACCAACAAAAGATTTGCTCCTGTGTTTTGCCGAATAATACTCTTAGTCACTCCAGTTCTCATTTTGCCTTTTTGTTTGCCTGAATGTCTCCTTCGTTTGAATGTATTTACATAACTTTTATCAAATATCAGTTAACCAATGTAGGCAGGTACTAGGTAAAAAGACATAATCTAGCTGCTGAAAATAAAATTACATGGTGTATAGCTTGCAAAAGAAATAAGAGGAAATGCAGCCCTCTCTTAGCTCTTTCTTCAATTATCATTATTTCTAGGAAGTAGTACAAAAGCTGAAAAAGCCTTGTCATTGTCTTGCCCCTAAGTCATGTCAATTAGTTGATCTTCAAACAAATTCAGAATAGTAATATAAAAACAAAACATTTAAAAACAGCTGAAAGCCATCCTGTGTAAAATATAAAGGAATATAACTCTAATATAAAAATCAGCAGCCCTGACTTTTCTCATCAATACTCTAACAAGCAAGGCAAATAATTTATTTCAGAGCTTGTTCTCCTGAACACGGTTCATATTAAAGACACTATGATCATGTCCTCAGTCTGTATCGTAATTCATGTTTAAATGAGTCAACTTAAACTCATGAACAGGCTCTAGCTGTGGTTTGTAAGTGAAGCTGCCATAGGACACTTACACTCATGCACATAGGCAAAGAGTGCTTGGATCCTTCTTTGTGTGCTGGACACCATCACTCAGACCCTTCCCATACAGGTCAGACCCTCCTGCAAATCCACATAAACCTAACTTCCCTTTGTCCCTTAAACAACTGTGGATGATAATGCCTGCAACTTCCAGGAATCACTTATTCATATACAAATATAAAATACTTAGTCTAGCCAAGGTGAGGTTAACTTGGTAGTTTCACTTAGGTGAACCATTGCCTTTGCCACGAAAGGAACTTGGAGCTAAATTATTCTTTGTACCCTTTGTCAGTGAGTCCTAAGACTGAAGCGGATGAAACTCACCTATCTTCTTCCTTAATCATTTATGGACAGGCTGGGAATCAGGTTGCTCCATTGACAGCTTGGGAGAGAGCAGCATCTGCACCACAGACAACTCATCTCAAAGTCTGCACAATGAGAAGGAAGGATCCTTCCATTCATTTTGGTCACACACACTGTTTCTAAAATATGGACGCTTATTAAAGAATTGATGTTGACTCTCACTCTTGCAGGCAGCAGCTGTAACGAGGTAAAGAACAGAGGGTTAACGTCAGCATCACTGATTTGTATTGGCATCAAGTATTACACTGAAGGAAAACGCTGATCGTAATAGAAACCCATGACTGCTCTAATGTATACTAGGAAATAAGCCAACTCTTGCATTTAACTTCGTGAGACTGAAACACTGCTTTAAAATCACTTTTTCTCTGCCTGATCTTAAAGATGCAGCAGCTGGCCCTGCATTTGTACTTGGTATTTAGTGTTGGCCCTGAAATATAACACAACTGTTTCAAGCAAAACTGGGGCTGATCTTGGAGATTGTCAGAGGGATGCATTTCTTTACAGCTTATAGCAATAGATGTAAGTCTGAGAAACAGTATTGAGAAATAGCACTGTCAGGAAAATCTTGTTTTCCAGATGATATCAAATAGCTTTATTTAAGGGTGTGTGCATGTATGCATATGTATACATATATACACAGAGATATGCGTATGTACACATACACAAGCGTATGTGAATTGGGGAGACACATCATTCTCACATCTAACACTTTCTTTGTCTCCCATAATAAACTGTACAGTTTTCTTTCACCAAAATAACACAGCCCAAGTTTGAATCCACTATATCATTAAGCCATATACCAACAGGTTCAATGGAGTAGATGGCAGTTACACAAAAAAAACTGTGCTTACTGCCGCACATTCACAAGCATCCAGCTAGGAAGGAGATTTTTCAATGACACTTATGCAACAAAAATAAATCTTACAGAACTGTATTCTTACAGTAAAAAGATTTATCAAACTTCACGCTAGCCCAAATCTGCAATCCTGAATTTAAAGCGTTAGGTACTAAATCTAGCAATGCTTTGTTGGATTGGGCCATTCTATCACACCCTTTGCAGAAAGGTGATGATGCAGAGCAGTCACAATGGGGAAAGGACTCCCAGCTTTCAGTGCTCATACAGAGCATCTCAAACTGTTATCAGTTTGAGACCAAAATGCTGCAGAAAAGTCCATGTATAAGGTCTTCAGTAAGTTCTTAGAAGTTCAGTAAGTTCTTTAAGAGCACACAAAGAAAGGTTTTTTCAGGTCCTGTGGCTCAGTTCAATTGCATGGTTAGAAGCTGTTTTGCCTGCCTTCAATAACACCACCTCTGTGGTACCAAAATACGTGACTGAAAGAAGCCAGCGGCATTCTTTAGCCAGCAGCTGCCCACTGCCTCTCTTTGCATGGGAAAACAGGAAGCTGCCACTGCTGCTGTAACATCTGACATGATAACACTTCAAAAAAAAAACAGGATACAGGTACCGGGGTAATTCTACTAGTGGCCACTTTCCTAGAGTTGAGGCTGTCATATCCTATTTGAAACCATTAAAACCCACTGAACAGGCTATCTAAATAGCTTGGGATGATTCTAGCAACGTCAAAGTCCTTTTCAAACCAAGAAAACAAGTATTTGTGTTCCCTCTGGCTTCCGTATGATAATCATTCAACAACATTCATGATGTGCAGGGGTATGAGTTTGTAGGAGGGAGATAATGGATGAAAGTAATCTTTAAAGGAGAAAACGGAACAAGCCTACGAGGCACTATAGGTGCTGTTTAAGTAAAAGGAACTGACCTAATTTCTCCATAATTCCTTCTCAAATTCCTCTAAATTAACCCGTGGGAACTTCTCAGACCTCACGGAACAAATTGAGCTCCCCATAGCTTAACCCTGAGCTGCAGTCATCTCTCTTTGCTGGCATGTCCCGCAGCAGGAGGAGGAGACTGCAGTGCTGAAGGGCTGCTTGGGATCTCAGACACCTCACTGCTCCACACCTGCTTGGTGCACTGAAGCCAGGATGGAAATAAGGGCCACATCCACAGTGTTGCTCTTAGAGTGAAACCCACTGTTTTTGGGTACCTCCTGTTCAGTCAGGTTGTTACGGTAGTGACATATACTGTGTTAGCATAACACAAAACCACAGGTTTGAATTGTCACTCACCTCAGTGATCTCATTTGGTTGTGTGAGAAAGGCTCAAAGTGAGCCAGGCCTGGAGTGCTGGTAATGGTGAAGGTCCAGGAAATGAAGGAAAAAAAATGCTGTATGGAACAAAGAGACTGGTACCTGCAGTTATCTATTATACACCATACCTCTTAATATCCCTTACAAGTCACAGCCCAAGTGTGGAACTTGTCATTCAGATGCAATGTATCATAAGAGAGGCAACATTCTTTTATATAAGAAGTGCTGATTTTTGTAAAAAGAAGAATGTTTTGGAGGAAAGAGTTGTATAATGAAATCCACTTATTTAAGGGGCATATGACAGAGCTACAAGTAGCTGTTAGCTAGAAAATGTATGTGCTTTTTCTTTTCTTTTTTTTTTTTTTTAGCTCACATTAGCTTTCATTCATCTGCATATATATGAGTTACTTCATGCACAAACACGCAGTTAGACACACAAGTTTGAGTTTAACAGCCCAGGTTAGATGCAGAAATGGAAGCACCAAGTGCTCAGCTGATGTTTAGGAAATGTCAAAGGCAAATACTTTGATTTTTAGGACCGCTCTCCCTCGTTTTTCCCATCTCAACAGGGCAGGAAGGGAGAAAATCAAGTCAGGAATTCTGCTCAATGTTCCTGCACTTGGAGTTAGGCTTTCTGACACGGTCAGCTACCAGAGACGGCAGCAAGTCTCCCAATTAGTAACAGCTTCCCAGCATTATTCAGCTAGCTAGATAGCCAGGAGGGAGCATGCTGCAGCCACATGCCCAGTGCACTCTCGTGCAAAGCAGTTGCCATGGGAATAATGGCTTTGAAGGTAATTCCGGTTAGCCAGGGTTTCCCACACTAGGGACTTCACAGCCAGGAAGTTGTGACTAAATTCTACTCCCATTTAACATGGCATAAAGAAAGAATACAGGATTTAGAACTCAGAAACCATGGGCCCAGACCTGCCAGGTGCTGCACCCTTTTGATTCCCGTTTTCTCTGCAATTTTTTTTTTTCAAAATTTGGCACTATGCCTAGAAGCTACAGGAACCAACTCTCAGGGAGACTGCTGGTTGGAGGAAGAACAGCATTAAGCTCTAATGGTCAGATCCTTCGTTTCCTTTTTTTAATTTAACAGATGGATCTAGATGCAGGAACCTCTTTTTCATAAAGAAAAAAAACCCACAAATCTTTCAAAAAACAAATATTAAAAATTCTGCAAAAGAGTCAGGGAAAAAATGAGGTAATTCTGTCTAGAACTACAAGTGTATAAATGCTTAAAATTCAAAAGGTTATAGCAAGAATAATTTTGAGGCTCAATTTTGCCCAAGGAAGTTGTGGATGCCCCATCCTTGGAGGCATTCAATGCCAGGCTGGATGTGTCTCTGGGCAACCTGCTCTAGTGGCTGGTGATCCTGCCTGCAGCAGCGGGGTTTAAACTAGATGATCTTTGAGATCCTTTTCAACCCAGGCCCATTCTACGATTCTATAATTTTTATGTAAAACTTTCCTTGTAGCTTATATGCTCGCTGTATGTAAATCTGGTGCCAGGTTTGCACACATAATCACTTCCCAACCAGTGTACAGAAATACTGCCATACAGCACCTTAGGCAAATCTTCACTACAGGCAGTTGGCAAAGCTGTTAAGTTGGCCACAATAAGAAGCACTCTTATTAAATTGTGCAGATTATCTTCTAGAGCTAATAATCCACCTGTGATCAACAGGAATAATGGAACTATGAAGTAGAAGTGAATAAAAATTGTGAGCATTTTTAATTGCAATGCTATTGCTTTACATAGAAGTCTGTACCAGTAAATCTGTCATCAACAGAAAAGCCCCATTGAATCTTTATACACCTCCTTGACAAGGGTCCAAATTTCATCTTCTATAATTTCACTCAGCACAACAGTCTGATCAAAAGGCCAGAAAACTATGAAGTAAAAATGCCAGTTTCAGAACTTTGTGATAGAGTTAATGTTAAGCTACTCTTCTTAGCAAAGGTACTTATTACATGCATTAGAGATGTAAACCTGGAGAATAGCTTTAAAATGTATTATACAATATATATTAGAGAAAATATCAACCCCTTCAGAGCTTTCAAGAACACAGTTTCAAACTTTCAAAACGTTCAAAAGTTTTCTACAACAGCTGGTCATTATGTAGACTGAAAGCCATCTTAAGTATAGAGCTGTCAGTGACATGAAATTAACCTTTGATTTGACAAACTAAACTCCAGGCTGAAAGAAGGGAAAGCTACATCACCATTAACAAGCAGTACTGTGAGCACAGACTGTTTGAAAAACAACGAAAAATCACCTCCAATATTTATCCAAGCACAGGAATTAGTGAATTTAAACTTGACTAGCATCAGCTATGCAATGTATTTTAACATGTTTAATAATGTTTTGTTTTTCAAACGGTCTGTTTTTAAGAAGTGAATGAGTAATGCTCTCAAGGGGAAACTGGAAGAAATAGATCTGAAGAAACTTATGCCCACGTAGTCATTAAGAATGCATGTGAGTTTATTGCACAGAAGCCCATCTTTTCTTTCTTCATTAATCCGGACTTTACTGGCAGCTGCGTACATTTCATGCTTTCTTCCTCCTAAGCCTACAGTTCCCAGAACCCACTGCAAAATACCCTCCCAACAAGGAGTAAAGCCTCCACTATGAAAACTGTTATGAAAACAGATTCTTCCAGAGCTCTTGTACTACTCACAGGCATCAAAGCCCCATACCTCTCATCTGACCCCCATAATTCTTGCTCTGATGGAATGCAGTTGAAGCAGTGAACTGGTTTCCGCAGTTCTATTGGTGCATCCTTAAAACTTGCAATAAAAACACTGGTGGAGGAAAGAAGTAATAAATCATATAGAGAAAACAACTTGGAACAATATTTTCCGTGCTGGAACATATTTTAAGGACATAGGTGATCTATGCAGAGAATGGGAAGAAAAACACAAACCACCTTCTGGCAATCATGGGAGAAACAAAGACAGTGACTAGAAATCAAACTGAAATTGAAAAATAATCAACAAAACAGTCTGTATTAAGGACATGCTGAGTGCCAGCGAGAGCTCTGAGGTACAGCATGTGTTATTAAGCTGTCTGCATTAGACAATTAAATGAAGCAATTAGATTTCATAAAGTAGCCCATTATTTTAGGAGTGAAACAAAGGCTGGAGGAAATGCAGCTGCCTGTGTTTGAAGAATGGAGAAAAATGGAATACAAAGCACTGCATTTGAAGTAGTCACAAAAACCAACTCATGCAGGGGGAATTTAAAAGTCTAGAAAACTTCTCTGAAACTGTCATGAAAAAAAATGCAGCTTCTTAAAAAAAAAAATAAAAAAAAAATCAGTGTGCAATATGCAATTACGGGCATCTTCAAGTATCAAAGGAAATGGCAGGCATGTAGTGAAAGGGACTATAAAGGACATAAAGAAAACAATCTGCAAACACCAGATTCTCCTGAAATACTGCTTTTTTACTGCGTTTTGACATGTTCTCTTTTCAAGGCTGCAAAATAGTCTCAAGGGACAAAAACAAACACTTTAGTGATTCTCACAGATATTCCTGCAGATTATCACACAGAGAATTTGCTACAATGAGTAATTAACTTACTTGCCTTATGCATTCAAAGTGTTAACACTCTACTACCAGAAGAGACTTCAGAGAATAAGACTTCTGAATGCATTCTCTAGGTGCCTGCAGGTTTAGTAGAAGGCATAAACTACAATTTTAATTATAAAACAACTACAGTATCCTTACCGCAGCACGACTAGTATAGAAAAAGTAAGAAAATCAATTTTAATACAGTTATTTACTCGTAAAAGGTCTACGTCCCATGCATACACTGCGTTCAATTTTAGGCTCCTAAGAGCTGGCAGAAATTTTTTTCTTGTATACCTCCCCAGGCAAAAGCATTCAAAGCTACAGCTACTTCCCGCTGGCCCTCCCATCCTTTCTGATGTTCCAAGAAGGACATGGTTAAAACTGTGGCCTGTTTACCACAACTCCTTGCATTAATAGTCCCCACCATTCATTTTCTCCTCACTAGAGATCTCCTCTTAAACAGCAACCCTGTAAGACAAATCCAGTTCCATTTCATTTGCTTTTAAAGAAATATATTTAATGAAATGTGCACAAGGTTACATGGTATAAAACTACGCACAAATCCTAAAGTTTTACATTTTCTAAGGCAGGAGATTTCTTGCAGATGAACATTTGGCTACAACTGCTATTCCTAATGATTCTAAAAATACCCTGATTATATACAGTAGGCAATATACTTCTTTTTAATATTCCAGATAAATGAATCTTTGGTAAACCAGAAGATTTATGACAAGTAGATAAGGAAAACATGTTAGTGGACAGACTAAACTTGGAACTGCTGCAAACTGCTTCACCACAAACATAACTCATTTTGCTAACTTCACTTCTCTTCCACTCTGCTCACAAAGATCATTACTACATTACATGAAGTAAAAAAAGATTAAATCTTCAAATACTGCAGAATGCAGATCAACACTATTAAAAACATCTCTAAAACTTCTGAGCTGAAGTGCAGCATTTCCTCCCCCACCAGAACTTTGGAACTGAGAATTGATGCTGACAGAGTATTGGAGCAAGCACTTGAAGAACTGCACCTGCCAAAAACCAGAGGAACTTTCATATTACCCATTGTTTTTTGCTCTCATATAATCACTAATATGATTTAAATGATTCTCAAAAGCATTTTTTAAAAGGAAAGCGCAAATAAGAAGTTCACATTACAGCAGTTTCCATCAAGTATAATCAAGTATTCAAGGGTAATCTTCTAAACTAGAAGCACCAACTTCAACAAGAACTTGAACATTATGACTGTTAACAACATTTATACAGAGTAGTGATGTAATACTACATGATGATACTTGGTCTTCACAGTAATAGCACCATGCAACAAGAACTTGGACAAAGCCAAGTCACATGGGTACAGTAGCAAAAAAAAACAAACAAAAAAAAAACAAAAAAAAAAACGCCTTCCTGTTTAGGAATCATCTATGTATGTATGAATGTTTGCAGTAACAATCCAACTCATCTAAACAATAATAATATCAGAATATTTTCCCCTGTGGCATAACAAATAACTCCAAGGCTTCCATTGCCCTATGAGTCTTGAAGCATGTGCAGCTTTTTCCAGTGTTACATTAGGCATAAAATCTGTACTTTTTTAGGTCTGGTCTCATTTTACAAATGCTCCTTCAACTGTGAGTTGCTTACAGCCACTTTCTAGAAGCGTAAAGGAATGGGAACAAAGTAAAGAATTGCAGAGAACTTGGAATTACTACCAGTTCCAGTAGTACTCGAACCAAGAATGACAAAAGATATCTGATCTTCACAGGATATCACTGGAAAGAGAAAGTTAGTACTCTTCCCATAAGCTCTTACGCTCCTTGACTAAAAAGAAGTCATTTTTGTTTTCTAAGTTCCTGTTACAGCATTTTTTTTTATTTTTTTTTAAAACCAAGACCACAAGTAACTGTGGCTGCAGCATCCAGCAGACATGACCACAATTCCCCAATATGGATTATGAGATGACTAGCTTTAGAAAATCTTAAAACATTCAAGGCAATGAAAAAAAAAAAAAAAAAAGTCTGCTGTAAACATCCATAATCACTTTTGTACTGTGCAGGTGACAGAGCACTGGCACAGGATGCCCAGAGAAGTTGTGCTATCTTTCCTCTGGAATGTTGCCTGAGCATGGTATTGGGCAGCCTGCCCTATGTACTTGTGCTTCAGCAGGCAGTTGGACCACATAACCTCCAGAGGCACCCTCCAACCTAAACCATTCTGTGTATAAAGGCACTTGATAATTAATTTCAACGAGATTGTTTTTCAATCCAGGCACATTTTTTGCCAAAAAACCCACTACAGTAGTTATGAGTCCTAATGCACTGATGTCTTACAGACTGAGCTTACAGTCTTCTTTGAATTATTTTACTGATAGCAAAGGTGTTCAAAAATTATGGAAGATATTACCTTATGCTACTCAAAACAAAGAGAAGACTCACTACATAGCTAAGAGCTCAGCCTCCTTCCCCCTTTTCACACTAGTTACAAACAGATATATATATATACTATATATATATATATATATATACACTTTTATTATATAGTTATTATAGTTATAGTTATTAGTATATATATATATACTTTTTATTAGGAGGTTGGAATATTCATGTATATATATATACACACACATATACATGTGTATATGATATATACATATATATATATACACACACATATATATACATATATATATATATATTTTATATATATATATATAAAATGAAATTGTCAGTTCCCTCAGAAGTGTCCCATGGATGTAATTACAGACAAGGCACTTGTAAGGAATCTGCAATAAAGCATATATTATTTTCAGGTGGGGGGCAAAACTAAAGTCTCAGAATTTTCTGCAAAAAATTTGTATTCCAAAAGTTAAAATCTCTTAAAGGAAGCACCAACTGCAAAGCACTGCCTGAAAGGAAGGATTTGTTTTCACATTAGTTATAACCTGATCTGAAATTAACCTATTAATTTTAAGGCACATAAATTAACGGCAGAATTAACAGAGCCAATGACAGATGATCAAAAGGCACTTTTGCTTCTTTCTTCATTTGCATCTGTGATGTGAAAGTGCTTTTCTCTTCATTTCACATGTTTTCTGTGTTCAGACGTGAGAGCTTCTCTTCAGCTATGTCTGCCACTAAATTCATATTACAGTCTCGAAGAGCCTTTATTAGGTCAGTCACCTTTGCATCTTTCCCCTTCAATTTCTGCCATTCTCGAAGTGACTGAACCAATTGCTCCCGCAAATTCCGTGGATTGTCTTCTTCTATTCTCTCTATACTCACTTCAGAAAGGTCAAGTTTTCGCATCAGCCTTCTCCAGTCTCTCCCAACGTTTTCGCATATAACTTCGATAACTACCTTCTGCAAACCTGGAACAGCAGAAATACATATGTGAGGACATACAAAGATACTTTTATTAAGCAAAACACTGTTATTGATGTATCACTCATAATGAAAAGCTACTGCGTGCACTGGAAGCTCCTAGTACAGAGCAGGGCTTCCAATTAACCACCAGGCTGAGAGCTGAGAGACCTGGGACTCCTCAGTCTGGAGAAGAGAGAATGAGAGAAGACTAATAACTGTTTGCAAATAAAGTGCAGGAGTAATGTTGATAGGAGTGGATTCTTCTCGGTGGTGTGCAATAGAGCCAAGGGCAACATACAGAAAGTGAAACACAGGAAGTTCCACAGAAATACAAGGAAGAACTTCTTTACTGTCAGAGTGACAAGGCACAGGAACAGGCTGCCCAGAGAGTGATGGAATCTCCTTCTCTTGGGATATTCAAGACCCACCTAACTGTCTACCTGTGCAACCTGCTGTTAGCGAACCTACTTTAGCAGGACTTTAGGGGGTTGGACTCTGTAGAGTTCCTTTCCAAACCCTACGATTCTGTGACTCGGTGACCAGGGCTAAAGGAGCAGCTGCTCGCAGCATATGCTGCCCTCACGGTACGCTTCCAGGGTACAACACCGTCCCTGCAACAGCACCGTTAGCAGCAGCCACAGATGGGAACTGAGGGCTGAGCACTCTCACGCCTCAAACACACGTTTACTGGGATCACTTGGAAAAAAATAACGAAAAAAATAAAAAGCTGCACCTACGTCTTTCCTTCATGTCAGGCCGCTCATCAGGAGCGCTGGCTTCTCCCTCCTCTATGAAATGCTCCAGCCGTAAGACCAAATCTTCTCTTTTAATGCTCTTAAACATGGTTTTAAGCAAGTCTATGTTGTGACTTGAAATCAGCTGCTGCTCCATGAGGAAGTTGAAGAGCTCTCTGCCGCTCTGGACAGACTCCAGCTTCCTTTTCCCAATTTTGTCCTGGCACAGAAACTTCAGGTCGTGCAGTTCGCTGGCAGACAGACAGGCAGACAAAGAATTCAGCAGAGCCAGAAAGGGATCCATGGGGCTGAGGCCTACAGCGCAGCCGACACCAAAAGAGGCACAGCGCGCACACTCCACCCTGGCGGCGGATTTCACTCGCGCTTCCGCAGTGCCACCGCGGGAACGCGAAGCCCGCCCCGGCCCGGCCCCGCTTCGGCGGGGTGCTGACCCGCGCCAGCCGGGCCGGAAGTGACGTCACGACGGCGGGCTCTCCCGCAGCCGTCAGAAGATGGCGGCCGGTCTTCCTTAGGGGTGTGGTAGCGCCTAGCAGCTGTGCCACGCGGTTTGTGTCTAAAAGCAAAGAGACTCGTGTGCTTCCAGTTTATTACGAGGAAGAGGGCCCCCTTCGCATGGGGCTGCTCAGACGCCTCGGCTCCCTGCCTTGGGACTGCAGGGCTCCCTGCCACCTGGAAGTGTGTGGGGCTTTGGCAGAACCAAAGTGCCAGTCATTGTGCTCGTTACCACTTGGCCTGTTAATTAGGAACCACACAGTGCTCAAAATCCCCTGGAGATTAACTGACTTGTCTCATAGTACTGAATTAAAAACGTGTGCTTGGAGCCAAATGTGAGATTGTCCATCTCCTGCTGATCAAGCAGTAGTGCCAATTCCCTACACCTTGGCTTTGATTGGGCTGTCATTATAGTAATGCATCTATGCCTCAGTTGGGAGGCCTGCATGTTCCCTGTAAGTGCACAATTACTGGCTTTCTTGTGATCTTTATCACATAGTGTTTTACCTACCAGCTAAATGAATGAGGATTATTTGGGGTTATACACTGATGAAAGGAGCCAACAGAGAGTAAGAAGTGCAGTATCACAGCCCCTTTCTCAAAGAGATATTGCTGTGTGCATTATGTCCCTGGAAGCTGCTCGAGAAAGGAGCCTCTGCCCTTGCCTGAGCCAGAGGCCTGAGCCATTCACTAGCAACGCGGGGCTTGTTGTAGCGGTCTTATTACTTGCAAAGATTAATTGTGACATGAAATAACTCCTGACCTTTAAAACAGAAGAAGCAAGGCAAATCTTTAGTGTCCACATTTTAAAACCAATTCTTACACAAGGTGAAAGGTTGTGAACTTATGTTGAATGGGAAAATTCAAGTTCATGCCATTGTTTTGTATGTCTCTAAAGTTCAGAGCAACCATACTGGTTTGTCTCACAGCACAGATAGGTAATTCAGGACTTTCCTTGTTCCTTTGGTTGATTCCCCAAGCTACCCCATTACTAGATTGCTTCTAGTACATCCTTCAATTTACTGTCACTGCAGTACACAAATAGAACTATGATTCTTGGCGTAGATTGCAGTTGCAGATACATTAACTTGGAAGTTATCATTTTCTACATCTTCTTCCCCAGTCTCACATTCCAAGCTGAGGTACAACTCCTACTACTCCCAAAACATTTCTAAAACTCCCGATTCAACTCCAAACTCCAAAACAATCTCTCCTTAGATAAAATTGCTAGATTTTCAGCATCCTGTTTCAGTCTATTACGCAGATCTAGTCTTGCATATAATCAAGAAAGCCAGTATACAGAACTAGCTACAGACATTAAGTCCATCTGTGAACTAAACCAGTTTAAAGCAGGATTTTTGGAGTCCCTAATTGCTACAAATTGGATATTGCATGGTCACATGGGAGGAATGAGCTGTGCATGTTCTCAGGGATGTATTTTCTCCCTGTAGACCTGAAGATTCTTCAGTGTGTGCAGGAATGAACATGAATAAAATGTGTAGTGTAAGCCAAGGAGGAATGTGCGTGGATTAATTTAGAAAGCAGACAGAAGTCCCAATTGCAATACAAGAGGTAAAAAACAACAAGAAACAAAAAAACCTGATTAATTAAAATCTCACTTTAATATTGCCAAAACAATGACTCTATAAAGCAAAAACGTATAAGAAGAGACCAAAGCACATGGCATGTAGCTTGTGCTCAATTCAGAAACAAGCCTACATGAATGAAGCCTACATAAATCAGCGTAATTTATACCTTTATCCTCAGTCCCTTGACATGCAACTGAAATCAACATCACCTGAGATTTTCATAGGTTTGTATGAACTCAGTGGCCACATTCTGCACTGACGTATGAGGAGGTGTGAAAACAATCCCATACGTCTGTGTAATTTTCAGGGAATCTAAATTAGTAACAAACACAGAACTATGCAATATAAATCATTATTTAAGACGTAACGCATTGCTTAAATGCTTTTGAATTCACTTTTAACATCTGACATAGTAATTTAGTAACACCTTCTGTTATGTCTGAATCTGAGCTGTTAACTGCACATTCACAGATGAAAATCCTGGAGCAACGTGCTTTCCAAAGTTGTTTCCTTTGAAAGTGGTTTGGGATGGGGTTTGCAAGGAAAATATTTGCCAGGGTCAACAGATCATAACGGCATCTCATTAGAATAAAATTTAATGGAAACGATTTGTTCGACTAGCTCAGATTTCAGCAGACGTTTCCCAGAAATTAAACGATCCGGTTCCTTACCACATAGGATCCTTGAGGTATGACGATTCCTTCCCAAATGCTGCAGAGGGAGCTCGAGGCTTTGGAGTACACCGTGCTGAGCTTTTTTGACTTCATCTCCGCTGAAGCAGGAGTGCGAGGAGGGCAAAATGATTCATTACTGCCGAGACTTGGAAAGGCGTCGGTCACTAGGACATAGAGGAACAAACATAATCAAAGAGCGGGGAAGCGAAGCAGCAACACACGGGGCTGACATTCTCAGGGGCTGTGCAGTCATGGCATGTGAATACCTGTGGGCAGGGTTTATGACTTACTAAAGAACTACTTTAAAAAGCAGCAAAGCAGCAGAGTAATTTACATGCCCATAAGAGTAGAATGTTCTAATGAAACGTACACCGCTGTCCTGACTGTAGGTGATTGACTCAGCTTTCACAGAATTTCTGGAAGATGCTTTGTGCTGATAGTGGCCTATCAATATCTAAAGAGGGGCTAAAAGAAAGAAGGGGACAGACTCTTTAGCAGGCCTGTTGTGATTATGACATGGGGAAGTGGTCTCAAACTAAAATAGGGGGGATTTGGACTGGATATAAGAGAAATTTTTTATTTTACAGAGAAAGTGCTGAGGCTCTGGTGCAGGTTGCCCAGAGATGTAGTCTTCGAGAATGTCTTTGGAGACATTCAGGGTCAGGCTGGATGGGGCTGTGAGCACCTGGTCTAGAGTAGGTGTCCATCTTCCATGCAGCGGAGTTGAACCAGGTGGCCTTTAAAGGTCCTTTCCAATTCAAACAATTCTATGATTCTTTCCAGCCAAGGCAACTTGAATTTCTTGTTGCCTTCCTTCTTTACTCTGGAATCATAGTCTAATCTGCCACACAGCTGATGAAAGTGTGTGACATTTTCTCTGAGAGCTCTAATCCAATCTGATGTAATCTAATTTGCTATTAGTGCTCATTAGCAAGCATATGAGTGGTTAAGTCCAGCTTTGATGACTCTGTTTTCTCTAATACTGTCAAGCAACTTATTCCTCATATGGCAGATAGCTTTCTATACATACTAACAACCTGCCATCTCTTTTCAGACAGTTTCTTTTATCTAGCAAGGGATGTGCTTGTAGTGTGCAACTGACACAGCAGAACTAGTTTTAAACAAGCTAATTCAGATGCTGGTAGCAATACAGCATGCTCAAATTTGAGATAATATTGCAGATATTCAAAGAAATGCCTCTCCTGAAGCCCATAGCAAGGGCTACACACACATAGAGTTTAAAATGTTAATCTGTGCATTTTTTTTTCTTTGCTCTTCTTTTGCAAAGAGCCATGCATTTTTGAGCCATACATTTGCTGCTTTGTATGTACATACTTTGCTTACCTTTGATATGTTTGGAGTTTAAATCATTGCTATCATGTCAGTCCTGTCCCATCAGAGAAGAGCTCAGCTCCTGGGTTTGTAAGGCGCAAAGAATGCACTTCTGTATGAATTCCTGTCTGGTTTTACAGAGCAGAAGGAGGTGAAAGTGTGAAAGGATCATGACTGTATCTTTGCAGACTTGTAAAGGCATCTTACTGATGTTGTAGTTGCTTTACATAATATGCAGGATGACAAGATGGTCAACAGATATCTTCAGAGGTGCAAACTGAAATCAAACTAATGAGACCTTGATGTTCTACTGCTGTTTCTTTACAAGCTGCATGTTGGTACTCATGAGGTTGTCTGGGCTGACTGTAGAATTGGCAAAAGGGTATTTTTACTTTTATTTATTTTTTTAATAAGTGGAAGCAAAAAGGAGAATGTCCATATGGCAAAGGTGGCATCAAAATTCAAAGCGTTCCATCATTATAAGGTAAATCTATGTGCTGCTGCCCACCTTCCAGATAGACTGCATTTGGGCTTTCAGAAGTCCTGCATCTAGAGAGGGGAGCAGACTCACCATTTTGAGCAGGCAATGAGAAATGTCCATAGAAATCAGGGCATTTAGGTGAGGTACTATTTATGAATGAAATAGCTTTGATACATTTTCTAACTTATCAGACAATTCAGTAATGAATAATTCAGGAAGATTATAAAATCTTCCTGTCACTTCTGAAAAACAGGTTAGACAAACTTCTTGGCAGAGACATTTTTAATCCCATGGTGAATAAACTGACTTCCATAAAGTTTCTTAGCCAACCTATTCCAAGTCTCACATTCATTGTTTGCAAAATCATAAAACATTTTCATCAGATAAAGTGTCTGCAGTTCTGCTGTTGTAAGGTTTTGGGGTTTTTTTGTGAATAAATCAAACTGTTCATAATTCCTATATTTCCTTATCAGAGATCACCTCTGTTACTATAATACCTTGTGTAGAAAGAAATGCTCTCTAGTACAGAAAACACTTGTGAAGGGACCTGGGATCCTAAGAGAACACTGTCCATGATAAAAAGGACTACAAGAAATGTCGAGTTATTGTAGGTTGTGGGAGATAAAATTAGAAGCAGACTGTGGGAAAAGCAAATAAGTACTGAAAAGTAAGTTAACTCCAGCATTGTTGTATATGGATAAAAGATCTGGCCACGTAACAACAACAACAAGCAATAAGTTGTTAACAGATGCTTGAACTTAATATTGAAACAGAAGAAGTGTTGATATAATTCTGTTGATATAATTCTGTTGTGTTGTTGTTGGCAGAAGACGTTAGTTAAACTTTAGGGAGAGGGTAAATTGTAGACTTCTGTTTATTTTCTCAAGCAAAAAACTTCTGATTTGGCACTTTTTACCTATTTTTGTATGGACTTTTCGTCATGCTGTGTGAGTATGAAATCATTCAGACAAACATTTCACATGTCAGTAAAGCTATGTGTATGTTTTATCCTAGCACATTTCATTCCACTAAACCATATCTATTACTTAAGCTATGTAACATTAATTTTTCAGTTGGAATAGCAGAAAAAACAGAAAAGAGAATTGTCTACAGAGTAATGTCATTGTGAAGTAAGCTGGGAGGTAATAAGACTCTGAATAATATCAAATTATCATTAGATCTTCTTTGGGGCACTTTTTTTCCCCATTCTATTCAGTCCTATCTGGACTGGCTGACCTTTCTGACACTGAAAATGCCCATGCTCTGAGGACAGCATAGAATAGCCACGTGAGGTAGATATTCTGAGCAACTTCCTCATGAAGACGAAGCTACAGCAGAATATGATACAGAGATGCCAAAGCTCATGCGAATTGGTGCAGAAGCCATGCAGAAGCTGTGTGAGACTGAAAGGAAAACATCTCCATTAGAGTGGTGCAGAGCCACTATATTTTCATATTTTTCAAATATCTTCATATTTTCATGCACGTTTACCACTCAGCCCCAGTGACTCTTATAGTTCTCTACTGGAGACCACTCCATCATGCAGTGGTGTACTGCTTCACTAGTTGAGAAAGAAGCAAATGAAGGTAAGGTATGATGTGGAGGTTGCCAGTAATCCAGAAAAATAGTCCAACAGTTCTGATTGCCAGGCTGCTAAGCTAATATTAATTAATTTCTGATGAGCATATACATTTGTTTTTTATTTTCCTGGGCTATTGTGTTGCCAGTTCCCAAGACCAATAAAGACATGAAAAGTTAAATATGTGCTACATTAAGAAATATTTTTTTGGAAAGAAAACAGATGGAAGAATTTGTCTTCAGTTTCTTTTGCAGTGATAAAAAAGATTAGGCTAGTTTAAAAGGGTAAAACAGATCAACTTTGCACTAGTTTGTATCACTTGGAATTATTTCCTATAAGCATGCAAATTGTCTCAGGACTTCATCCTCCCCCCTAAAGAAATGGGGTTCTTTTCTTTACCAAGTACAGCACTGCTCAGTTTTTGTTTGTGCATATCCCAGCTCTAATTTCTTCTGGATTAATAGGTTCTATTTTGGAAGTGGTTGTTGTTACCCTGCAATTTGACTGCAGAAGGTGTCATGAAGAATGAAGCCTTTTTTCCAAACAGGTATCTGCATCCATCCTGCAGAACGACCTGTTCACAGACCAGAAAATATCTTGGCTTCCAACTATCTCCCAGAGTGACTAGAATTTTGCCTTAAAGTAAGTAAATGAATCAGCCTAGCCCCACTTTAATTCTTTTTGTGTTTAACTCAGTTTTGAGCTCACTGACCACTACAAACCAAGAGGGGAATGAATTTCTTAACAAGAAGTATTGACTGAAATACCTGTGGTTGGCAGTAAAACTATCCGTTGGAGGAAAGGCTGGTGGATTTCTGTTCTTCCCTTCAAGAACGTGCCAATAGAGTGTTTTCCATCTGAGTCATTATCTCACCATCACTGAAATTGGAAGGTGCAAGTTTTTTTCAAATCTGATTAAAGAGGGAGTGCCTTGGTCTGCCCCAACACAGTGTGGCTATTATCTGGAGCAATCACTTCCTTTTAAAACGTGAATAGTTTTATGCAACCATTAAGTGACACAGGATATGACTAGGTTAGTTACTCACAGGAATTTAGAAATAATAAATAAGAAAGTAAATCTGGTTTCATTGTGCTCCTCCCTTGATTCTTAAGTGTAGGGGCATAGAAACCATTATTTTCTGCTCTCTGAATAAAAGCTTCAATTTGAGCTAGTCCTCTGCATTGTAGTCAGAACCAGATACAGTTAGACTTAATCCACAGTTCATTGGAACTGTGGAAAATGTGATTTATTCCTAGAAATGAGAAGGCAATGACCTTTCTGAGAAAAGGAGTGGTTAACATTATACAACATATAGTGTTTATATACTTTGCCTGCACTCTATACCTTCAAAGAGAGTAAGGAGAAGTTGCACAGCTTTGTCTGCCTACCCTCAAAAGTTTATGTACTACATTTTTTTACTTTCCTGAGTAGTTCTTGTTCAGAGACACAACCATAACAAAGCAATTTGCAATGTGAGATCAGATCTGTGTTCACATCCTCTCTCAAACACACAAATACTTCTGCCATTTTTCACTACTTTTGAGTGTTATTTTAAAGCTATAATAAAGGTAGCCTTTATTATGTCTATGCCAAGTATCTGATCCTAGAATTAACTGGCATTTCTTACTCACAAGAAGCCCCAGAGGTGTCTACCAGCTTAGCTCTGCAGCTCTCTTTGGTCAGATCTAAAGGACGCACATTTTAAAGATGTGGAAAATTTTGTTTTCAAAACTAAAATTCATAGGGATAAAAGTGGAGAAATTCAGCGGGAATTTGAAGCTGACTCTCAGTTTTACTTCTCTCTTTCTCTGAAGCAAGGAAGAAGATGCAGCTGAAATTCACATCAATCTACTCTCAGGACTGTAATTGTTCCTTTCCCTGCTACCAGCTCCATCCCTCTTCCAACAATGCCTGTGTAGAGTACCAAAGTACTTGCAGGAGTGCGGCCCCACTTCCACCAGGTCACAGAGCCATCTCTTCATATCTTGAGCGTTTTGTGCTTGCTTTGTGGCACAGAGAAAGAGCAGAGGAAGGAGTGCAGCAGTTTAGGGCCAGTTTTGTAATTTGACCTTGGCATTAGAAAAAGTAACTCAAGGGAAACTTGAATGCTTTCAAGGTAAAAGTAGTCTAGACCTCAAGTCTCCAACTCCCCGCTACATGATCTAAGCTATAAAACATGTTTGTCTCCATTTTATACAGAATGACATTTGTTTTCAGGAATCGCCCACTTTGAGTGAAATTTTGGCCTCCAACCAACCTCCTCACCCTGTTAACCTGTAGGCAGGGCTGGAAACTCAGTTTCTTCACTGGGCTAATCCTTCCCTATCAGTAAACGTGGGGCAGGCTAGTATGCTGAGACTTACTGCTTTCCCACTTGATGGCTAATTACCTGTGAGTAATTATATTTCTTTACCTACAGATGTTTTTGGAAGATTAATATATTAAGAAATGTAAGCAGCTCGGTTAATTATGTGTTCTTACTAGGATAGATGGCAATTCCATACCTGTGAGTACAGCAAAGCAGTGAGGCAATGCTGTGGTTAGCCATTCACCTGCACGTTGTCTGCAAGGCTTCAGAAACTTAGCTGCTGAAGAGGCTGAGAGTATGGTCTGACTTCAGTATTGGAAATGGCATGAGAGCTCATAAATCATTCTGATGCATCAGAGTTATAAATCATGCTGATGTTAAAAATAACTGTTCCTGGAGGAACGTGTGAGAAACAAAATGATTGCACTGGTCTAATGCTAAGGCCTCTAAATTGCTGAGCCAGAATTTAAGGTTAATCTGAAAAAAAATACAGAAAAAAATAAATAAGAAAAATTATTGCTATTTGGGTGATTATGTCGCCTTCCTGGCCCCCGAAAAGAGATGCTTTTTAAGTAGAAAAGATGGCTGGCATGCTCCCCGTGAAAACCCTTGGTTTTGCTGGGCCTTTTTATTTTCGACTGCAGAGGCTCATGGTATTCTTTGCCATACAATACATTCAGTGGAGAACAAGTCAGCAAGTCTTCACTGAAGCCTGCTCTTAATGAATGTTCATTGCATTACTTACCATCTTCTAGCCTTCACTTGCACATAAGATCAATAGTATTGCACTGCTTGGTAGGGTGAGATTGCGTGTTGCTCAGAAAAGATTGGCAAAGGATATCTGATAACCTGCCTATGGGATGGTCTCACCTTAGGAAACAATTCTAATTCCATAAAAACAACTTCTGCAGCTGATTTGCCAACTTACTTGGACCTGAGCACATCACTCAAAAGCATTTTCTTCATCCCTTCCCTACCTGCCATTTAACCTTAGCCTATATCTCCTTTACTTCAGCTAGAAAACATGGCCACTCTTAATTTAGAAGTATGGAATACCTTTTTTTACTTGTATAGTGAAATTTGCTTCACTATACATATCTAACTCTTGCTTGGAAAAATGGATTTCATTAAGCTTTTAAGTTTCTCAGCACAATACTTTGTGTCACATGTTGATTCTTTTTCTCACAAACATCTTGACGGATCTGTTAGCCATTTTTTTGCAGGAATTTTCTCATACGTGTGGAACTAAGCAAAATGAAAGCTTTGACCTTCATATTTGTGCAGCTAGCTAAGTCTACATGAGCGTGTAATGTCTTTGATTTTTGGGACCATTTTCCTCACGGAGGCTAATACAACAGCGTATGGAACTCTTTGCTGCTTGCACAACTTATCTGCTTCAATGTCTTTTGGCTTTAGCTGACCCACAAGGTTATGAAAGTTGCATAGGGTGAGTACTAAAAATTCTTGTTATAAGTGAAACCAATCATTCAGTAGGCAACACTTAGTCCTATGTAAAATATACTGAAGTCAGAGGGAGTTAAAGAAAACATTTTCCTTGGCTGCAAGTAGCTCGGAATCAGGATGCATGCAGGGTACTGAAAACCAAAGAAGAGCTGAAAATTAAGAAGCCATTTTACTGGTTTCTTCTTTTGAAAGGCCTGTTTGGTTCAAAAAAGGAGGAGGAAAAAACTAACTTTCTTTTTTTCTCTGCTGTACTAAAAATGGCATATTGTGTTTGGCCATGGAATAAATAGTGCTCAAATGTGAAAAGAATTGAATCAGAGCTTGAATGAGATCCATGTAAATTTTAGGACATAGTTTCTTCAGTGGCAAAAGGAAAAATGTTTACTTTGAAAACGTCATAGGAAAATATAAATGTGCTCCAGTGATTAAAAAACTTGAGGAGAGTTCAGACTGCTGAGGTAACAAGACAAAACGTAAATTGTTTTATTATCACTTATTGGAAATGGCAACAGCCAAAAAGATCATTAACAGCTCAGCACCAGAAAGCACTGAGGGTTTAAAATAGAAACATATCTGTGCCTTGACTTGAGACTTATTCACCCTTAAGCTATTTAAGACTGCAAAATATTTGTAATATGGTATCTTAGAAACACAGTGACATCGAAATCCAGAAGATTCAGACTTGTACTGTCAACACAACAGAGTGCGTGTGATTTCCTCCTCAGATGTACCAACTGAAATTCTGCTTTTTCCACAAACTTTGGTTAGCAAAATGCAAACACTCTATTTTAGCAACAGTTCTACATAGCCACTTCCAGCTGTAATCTTTCCTACTATTCTCTTTATCTGCAGCTTCTTGTCAAGACCTCTGCTCTTTGATAGAGATTTTCCTGTTTGATACACTGATTTGTTTTGTTTTAATCAAAAGACTTTTGTTCTTAGAACTTTTTGGCAGAAGTATGTCAAGCACAGGTTTGCATGCAAATCATAGGAAGTCATTCACAAGATGAATAGCTAATCCCCTATGGCAGCTGCAAGTCACATCCAGCTGCTTTCAGTTATTCCTTGGTCACCTCCAGTGCCCTGCTTCTCCTTCTTTCCCCCCCACCTCTTCCATTAAATCTGTATTAGCGTAACTCTTCCCCAGATTTGCCATCAGTATAACCAGTATTTGTTACTACTTGCATCACAAATAGAAAAAAAAACACAAAACAAACACCAACCAACCTGTTAGGAATAGGAACAGAACTGCGGTGCAAATCTTTATGGAAGATATCTTCTATTTCACAAACTCAGCTCAACAGTTATGTTTTGAAGAACCAGCGAAACCGAATCAGCTACCAAGCAGGCAGTGATATACCTGCTCCTACAAAAGTTACTTAGAACGATGAGAAGTATTATTTGACACAGGTTGTTGCTTAATTCAAAGATGCATCTTTTGAAGAAAAATAAGGTCTCACCTTTGTTTGGACAACAAACAAATCCAAGCACAACACAAACCAACTGCAGTGCTTGACAATGTGGTACATAGTCCCTAAAAGCTTACAGCTTTTAGGAATTGGTTTTCACAGCCATTATCTCTGAATAGAATTCTTACCTACCAAATAAATTCAATTACAGTTAGAAGCATTAATATTTTCTGATAAAAAGGAAGAACTGGAATGAAGAATCATTCTTTTCCTTCTCACAGAAAAGTTAGAAAGGAGACTGGAAAAGGCAAGTGAGGTTCTATACCCGACTCTACTTGCACAAATCCCACTGTCCAATTAAAGTGGCCTACAGTGCAACTCCAGGCCTGCACTCAGGACACAGCCCAAGGAATCACTGAGTTTAATTCCTTCAGTTTACCATTTATATTTTCTTCTAACAACAAATACATTTTTCAATTTAAATGAACAAACCAAGTAGTTGTTATGAGCTCATTTCAAAAGTCTTGGTGAAAACTCTTTCAGTTTACATTCTGCTAAATGCCCAAGACTGACATCAAAAGAAAATTAAAGCTCCCAGGCTAAGATTTGTCACTGTGCATGCACCATCCATGCCTATGCTAGAAGCCAAATCTCTCTTTGTGCTTATGGAGACAGAAACACCTAAGGCAGGATGCATTAGAATTCCAAATGGGGTTTGATGGCACTCTGACCCAAAGAACTACAGCAACCACAACACAAAACTTGCCATCTCAGTTGTCAAGAAGATGGCTATAAACAGAGAAGTCAATATCTGCAGAAAAACCACCTGCTTCTGGTCTCTGCAGTCTGAGTATGTAAGGAGCACTGCAGAGTGTCAACGATCCATTTTTATGCAAACAAACACAAGTTACCATATTTCTCCAACCTAGCAGTAGTTGTAGTTGCACTCAGAGCACAAGGAGGACTGGGAAGTGAGCCCACCCCACAGAAGCAGCTCTGGCACGTTTAAGTTTATTTCAAATAAATGCTCAAAGAAAAGAAAAGAAAAAAAAAAAAAAAAAAAAAAAGAAATAAAACAGATTTAGTATATATTTACTTTTCTTAAAAAAAGGATTCCATGAAAGTTTTATAGTTATCTAAGTAGTAATACAGTTTTTATATACAAAATTCCATTTCAAACAATTTACTGTACAAAAGAAAATATAAGCCACTGTTACTATTTCGATTTCAGCAAATAATGCAAATTTTTTATAAGTATGTGTTCAGGATATAGTTCCACCATTTACAGGAATGTCAGTATTAAGCTGGGAACTGTCAGATCAGTATTTACAGATGAAATTCCCTTAGAGGAAGTTCCATTAAATGTCTCTTCAGAATAGGTAGTTCACATTTAGCTTTCTTCAAGATCTTTTGGGCTACCACGGAATGAGAGAAAGCACACTTGTATAGGATTCACAGACAAAATTCTGCTTAATTTATTTGCACTTATTGCAGTCCATGGGCCTGACCTTGTAAATACTTACTGCCAGGCTTAATGCTTATAGTGTGAATAAATCAGGCAGGATTTGGCCCTATTGGATTAAGCTATCATAAATTACAAATTTAAAAAATAGTGACATTCCTGCAAGTCAAAATACAACAGAAACAAGAGTTAACAAAATATAAGCCCTTTATTAATAAAAATCTTTGGTTGGATCAATATTTTAAATAAGCTTCAAGAATATTTGGTTAATACCATTTTCTTTCTTCCACATAATATCTTTTCTGGTGCCTTTTTTTGGACAGACTACAGAAAAATATCAAGTTTATCACATACTTTAAAACAAATAAATATATCAAAAGCTAGATATGGCTTTTTTTTCTTTTTTTTTCTTTTTTCTTTTTTTTTCTTTTTTAGTTCTGGCATTAATCTTTAAATTAGTTTGGCAAAGAACGAAGAAAAGAATAAAGAAACAACTACTGAAAACAGTCTTGACATTTGGTTTTGTAACAAACCATACAGTAGTTAGACTTTAAAGAAATCTTTACTTTTTATTTTATTCTTCAGTTTTATATTCATAATGCAAGCGCCATGGACAAGACAAAGCGATAAAGGAAATGAGGTTAATTGCACCAATATTATTTGGAAGTGCAGTTCATCATTTGACAAAGCAAAACTAGAATGTACTATGCTTAAAAAGAGTCGAACCGATGAGATTTAGATAGGCTTCATAAGGAAGGATTTTAGACTTCTATTCAAGGAAGCTCCATGTATAAAAGATAGGGTATTTTAAGACAAAAGAGAAGTTATGTAACTAACTATAGGTCTGGTCCTGCAGCCCCAGTGCAGGCTAAACTTCCCTTGAAGACATTGAGCGTACATGTTTTGGATTTACTCTTCCAGCATAGCCTCCAGGAAATGCCATTCAGCAGTACAAAGTCTGCAAGGGCAACCGGCTCCCTTCTCCTGCAGAGGACAGAGGGCTACAGAGAAAAACCTGACTAAGAAGGGGATGTGCTAAAACAAAGGGAAAAAGGGACTCCCCTCAGCAAGAATGGTGGCTGCATATCAGGCAGGGCAGTTGACTCATTGTAGCTCTACATGTGCTCATTAATTCAGGGCATTTACCAAAATGCTCCATAGTAATTGACTGGCTGGGAAGATCTCCAAAATTGTGCTGCTGCTGTTGCCTTGCTATGGGTGAGGAGCCTCTGGGGACCACTCCAACACAGGTGATGCAGCCTGGGGCACCGAGGTAGCTTCCACCACATCAGATATGCACTGGTAAGGAGGTCTTTTTCAGATCCATTTTCCTGATGCTTGTGAACAGAGCAATGCCCAGTGGAAGTCTCAGGCATGCAGCAGACAACCACATGTGCCTTAGGCATGTATTTGACCCTAAAACTCAATGGGAGCTTTGTTTCAGACCTGCAGGTTCAAACACAGATGTCTGCCAGCAGAGCTAAACCGTAACTTTAACAGCAAGTAAATCTGGTAAACTTTACATGGTTCCTCTCCTGCTAAAAGGAGGCACACTCTAATGCTGATTTTGCATATGCTTTTTAAAGTTTCCTGAAAGAGCTACAAGCCTGGGGCTCCAAAAATATTTTAAATTAGTAGTATTATCATTATTTAAAATTTAGCTTCAATGATTTAGTTATTAGCCTAAGTTCAAATTCTCAGAGAATATCAAGACATACTAAGTACATCTTTATTAATGCACACCAATGTAAATAGTGTTATCTAATGATGAAATATAAAAATTCCCTGCATTACTGCTTGTGCAAAAGAAAAAAACAAAACACATTATCAGAAATAGAACATGGTCCTCCATATTTGCAAGAAGAGCATTTCTCACAAAGATGGGAGCGAAATGGCAGCACATCCTTCAACATGCAGCAGGTTGTCCATTATTCAAGTCCTGCCCTTTATGTGATGGCTTATGTACCAGTGGAATGCCCTGACACAATCAACTCCATCCTCTTCTATACGTCAACAGGATACGAGTGACAGGAGGACAAGCTCCCACTGTGGCTCAGGGAGAGTCTGGGGCTGTGATTGTTACAGTTTTCACCTTTTTTCTTGTCCTTGTCTTTCCAGGTTTCCATTTGCAGCTTCCCTTGCTCTTCTCTCATAAAGACCTCCACCATGAGAACCTTCTCTTTATGAATCTGCTGACTAATGTCCTTGGGAATGTCTGGGATAATCCAGTCAACAAACTCACTCATAAACATGACCAAATTCTGAAAATGAAATTGTGAGAAAATGTCAGCCTGGGCAAATGAAAGGATGACTGTAGGGGAAGGGGTCATTTCACTGTAGCTGAGAAGGAAGAACAAAGAAAAGGCAATATTTGAATTGGGCTCAACTGCATGCTATAAACGTGATGCCGAGCCAAATTTACCTCAATTTCCTGTTCATATTAGAAACAGTGAAAAATACCAGGTGCAGATCTTTATGATTTATCTACAAATATTGTTAGAGCCATTTGGAAATGAAAAGGAAATACTGGACCTGATGGAATTTTACATCAGCAAGGCAGAAGTAAATAAGGAGGAAGTAAAAATGATGAAAGTTGGCAAAAAAAAAAAATATTAAAAAAAATCATGAAACAGTTCTGATTTAAAATCTTGATTCCATGAAAGGGAAACCCTTCTCAAATGTTTCCCCCCCAAAAATAATAATTGAAACAAGATTAGGTAAGGTAGGATTAAAACACTTGTATCACAATAACCAGCTTGACTGTTGTGACTGAACGATGTAATTCAATGAAAAATTACCAGATTTTGCCATGCTGTTCAGACATGAAATAAAATACAACTGGGAAATCTTGGAAATTTCATTTCTTGGCTTGGTCTAGAAATTATTTTGGAGGAAATTTATGTTTCTTCACTGTAAACATCCTACTGGAAGGATGTAATTAGCAGCAGTCCTGTGCTCTCCCATTCACTAAGGTCATTAAGTTGTTTCTGCATCAAACCAATTAAGAGAATCACTGAGAATGAAGTAACCCTCAGCTGGGGGACATCTGGGACTGTATGGGAGGCAGACAGGTGAACAAGAATGGGCAAATTCCTTTGATTTTGCAAGAAACAGCTGTGAAGGAAGATACTTTCTTTGGCCTAATTGTTTCTGAAGGTGGCTTGCTGTATTTAGCTAAAGAAGTATGACAACTCTTTTTCCTTCTCATAGTAGAAGTGCCTGCAGTCATAACATACCTGGAAAACTATCACAAATGCTAGTCTTGCTGCTAGGACAGCCCAGAAATCCTTTGAAATGTCATACTTATTCTCAGACCAGGGGGGCTCTCGATAATCTTTGTACCTGCAAAAAATCAAGACTCAGTAAATCAGTGATGTCATTCAGACGTTTTAGCACAACAAGGAGTTAACACTGAATGGCTGAACAGTAGGTCAAATAGTCTAAAAGAATGTTCACTTTTACAACATGGCTTTGTATTAACCTCTCACAAACAAGACACAGCTGAACCTCCCACAGCCTTTAAATTTTATTCAAGATTAAAAGCCTTCAATCTTAATACCCCCTGATTATAAATAATATAAACTAATTACAAATAAAATAAACTCTGCATAAAGACAGCAAACAACACAGCTCAGTCTGGTTTCTTTGTTGTTGCTGTTTGAAATAAGCTTGAAATTAAACTACATTTGCAAACTTATTTTTCAGCCAGTACTGATCTCAAGTCCATAATGTGTGCTGTGCTACGTGGCATTCTACGGGTTCATGATTGGCAAAAGATCACTGCCAAAATATAGAGAGAACATGAAAATTTTCCCTTAGCTATAGCTTCAAAAAAAAAAAACAAAACTGTGAGCTAATCAATAATAACCTCTTAGGAGCTGGACCAAGAAAAATACGTTTAATTTAAAATATGGCATCCTGTTAATATTTAGGAAGAATTAGGAACCCCTGTTTTCAAGTGATTTAAAAATCCCTGGAATGTGGGAGAAATGGAAGAAAGAGGGTGGGATTAGAAAGTAGAAAACTGCCATTTTTACATTGGACTGTGACACTAATACACCCTAACACTTCTCTTCTGTAAGTTCTGTACTAAAAACATGTTTGCCTGCCTAATTTATCCTCTATACAAAGATCACCAGGAGGAAATTGTGAGAAATCAAAAATAAGCTAAGCTGATATATATCTAATTTTGGTTGGTTCTCTCTTTCATCTGAGGGTGAATTTTCTGTTTAGCATTCATTCAGCATTCAACTTAGCATTCAGTGCAAGTTAATCTGCTATGTCAATATATAAAGAATAAATTGAAGATTAAAAAAAAAATAAAACTATAAATATTTTGTTTTTTTCCTGGTCAGTTTGTGTAATTTTTCAGTGTATCTACGCTAGAATCATTTTTCTTTCTTTTTTCTTCCCTCCTATAGTTTGTCTTCCTCCTTGCCACCATTTATCCCTACTATTTAGTCTTTCAGTCTTGCTGTTCCAAGAGCTTCGATTTGGCTTTCGTCCCTGGTTTATAAGGTTGAAAACATTTGTTTTGAAGACGATGCATATCTAAGGAAGCATAGGCGAAGTATGCATTTCAGCATTTCAGAGCCAAACTGCTTGATAAGCTGAAATATGCAAACAATAATTTGCCTTTAGCAATGAACATAGTATGTAGAAATTGTTACAGGCATGGATATTTCCTGCATAATCACAATTTGAGTGGGTCTTAAATTCCAGTGCAGATCAGGCTGCTATTACTGTCATCAGCAATTGCTACAGAAATTGGAGAAGTATACTGTGAAGTCACAGTCATCCAATTAGAAAGCTGTGATATAATAGCATGATTGACATCATTTTATTCCCTTAAAGTATCATTATGCTGTTTATCACTATTTATCTCCTTTCCCGAAAATACATTGCAATAAAAATCTTTGTAGAGACAAATTTGCTAATGCTAGTCTCTGTCTCCCAAAATACGCAGTACTTCTTATTCAGGTCTTGTGGTTAATCTGTAAGGCAAGACTTTCAAGGTAATGGCTTGATTCAATATAAAAGACTACCAAGGTCCTCAAAAGGTGTTGACAATACAAGTCAACAAAAGTCTACCCCAGGAATATTAGAGTTTGTCACGTTCTTAGCTGGTAAAGCACTTAAAATTAGTTGTTACTCGAGAGAATACCTGCATATCTGAACCTTGTAGCCAAGTTCCATGGGGTCGTTTGGAGCTGTTCCTGCTTGAAAATCGCTGACATTAAAAGAGGATAGTGTATGGTTCACGAAGCCATGCATGGTGCCATTCTCACTGTACATATACAGGTACACGAGGCGTGGAATGAAGTCGGATGTGAATGAGATCACAAATGCCTAAGCCATAAGAGTAAAGAATGAGCGCAATATTCAGGCACTGTTTCAAGTTAACAACACACTCAACTATGTCTTGCTCACACAGCTTATACAAATAAGGGGCTGTCATATAGGGGTTGCTGCAGAAACAAGGTGGAGACTGCAGCGTACAGGCCCCTAAATAGAATATTAACTGCTGTAACAAGGTAGTATTTATTGCTGACACCTTCGAGTTGCAGGGCATAATATAGAGCAGTTCCACGTTGACTAAGATTTGTATGTGGTAACAATCTGAATTCCCCAGAGCATGGAGCTGCTGCGTCCCAGTGTCAGGGCAAAGCAAAACACACTGCTGTTTCCTTGTGCCCCTATGACAACTTGACCACTATGCATTTCATGAGGTCCAACTGATTTATTTACACGATTTCCTTTTCTGTTCTGCAAACAACTTACAGTGAGTTGACTCTAAACTCTCACTGCACTGTGAAAGCCCATTAATTTTACATATTCTTTAGCTCCACTGGGGTAAAAGGATAAGCAGACTAAGCCAGTTTTATTTTTATGGTCACAAAAGTTCCACATTGTTTGGTTATTTTAAAAGGTTTTGTAAAAACGTCATACACAAAGTGCAGGACAGCCAAGTGAACGGACATCTTCATAACTCTCGCTGTTCTTATTTATCATTGTTGCAAAACATTTTCACTGGCACAAGTCACGTGGAACAAACACAGTACAAAATGTTTTACTTGTTCTGTGATAAAAAGGGACAGTGCATAGGTCAAAGAAGGAAAATAACACTGGATAATGATGAAGAGAGACTACAGGGGAGAAAAGAGAAAAATAGAGAAATTATTTCCAAAGGAAAAGGTGAGAAATGGTAAAGACAAACTAAGGCAGCGTCCCAGATACCTACCAGAATGGTTTGGCCTTAAAAGAACAGACACCTGTTGGCAAAGCTAAGGGATTTCCACTCTGAATAATGGGGAGAAAAGAGGAGAGCCCATGGATGTGTGGCTGTAAGCCCTGCACAGCTGCTATTGTGCTACATTAGAAACATGTTTTTGGCTTGTCATTCAACTGTTCTTTTCATCTGTTGCCAGATGAAGGTGACAAAAGTGGCCTTATATTTATTTAGGATATTAGAGATTAACATAATGGAAAGAAGGTGAGAGGGAACACAACTTTTCTGAAGAATCAAGATGATGTAAACTATGCCAACAAAAAAGTAGGCTGAAATTTTTCCAGTGGATAGGATATTCAGTGCTGAAGTAACTAAAAATATCTTCATCGATTATCAGTGCTATATCTGAGTGAGAGCATTGCATTTTGAGGCCAGGTTGTACTCAGATTTTCAGTTCTCCCTATTGTTCTGAATACTGAATTTTAGCCATTTTCTGTCCCCAGTGCACCACTGTGCAGAACTGTCTCAACTTTAAAGTAACCACTGGATCCGACTCTGTAATATTTTAGCAAAATTCTGAATCATTTATTTTCACTGAATTTGAGAGATTTAAGCTAAGATAAAACTAATGGAGCAGAATGGAGAAGCCAGCCTGTTGAAGTAAGATTTTATTCATGCAGAATTACTTACATTTATTATGACAGCAAGTTTTCCTATCCCCCGAAGGATATTGTACCAGATTCCTAAGGAAAGAGACAAACATGTGAATGCTGTGCTAGTCATTAAAATTAGCTAAATTACATTTTTCAGATAACAGAGTTAGGATTGTACCAAACTAGAGTAATATTGAAATTAAAAAGAATATTTTGTAAGAGACTAATTTAAGGACCCATCAAGCAAAGTGATTCCAACTCTGTCTTCCAAAATTATGCTTAGGTACCTATTTCTTTAGAGGTTTTGAGGGAAGGGGAGGATTGGTCTGCTGCTGCTGTACGACTACAGAACTAGGTTCCAGCCAGGTTCACCTGCTACACAACTAGGTTCCAGCACCTTTCCAGCTTCAGGAATAAGTTTTGGGATAAAAGCAGGGATGAAGGGACTTGCTTACCCACAGGCATTCAAGTCTTTTCTCATTCCCAAGTCTATTTCTCCAGTCCAGTCCAGAGTTACTAAACACAGAAATTTTTGCTTCTGCAAGAAAAGCTGCTGGTGTGCAGAGCCACGTGAGATATTTTGCTACTGTATTGATCACTTTGCTTTGAAAAATGACACTGTTTACCTAATAAAATATTCATCTGGATTTAAAGCATTGGTCTTTCTATTTTGAAAGCAAAGCCTTGGTAAGTTATGATAGTTCACAGTTAAGCCACAGTATAATGTTTTGAATTGTCCTATAAATGTCTTCCTGTTAATGAGACCAACTCAGCACAATAGCATCCTGCCATCAGTCCAGGAATAAACAAGCAGAGAGTGACAGCAGCAATGAGCACTTACCTATGTCCTTTGCTCTGACTGCTACTGGTCTCCTCAGCTCTGTAACAAATTTTTTTGCATCTAAACGGATTTCAATGATGTTGTTCAGCAAAGCAAACAGAGGCGCCAATGGGAAGGATGCGACAAACAAAGTTACAAATCCAAACTGAATAACTGAGAAGAAAAAAAGAATGTCAGTGGACTGATTTGTATTTATCAAATGTATACACAGAGTCATAGAATATCCCAAGTTGGAAGGGACCTATAAGGATCATCGAGTCCAACTCCTGACTCTACACAGGACCACACAAAAATCTGATCATATTTTTAGACAGTTGTCCAGATGCTCCAACATCATCATGTCAGTGCTATTCCTCCAGATTCTAATAAGACAACACCTGCTGGGAGAATAAAGTGCATTTTCTTCATCATGTCCAGCAAGGCCAAATGACCATGGAAACAGGGGAGTTCCTAGCTTCATCGCAGCAATGCTGACCCTGCTGCTCGCTGCCTCTGTGTCCCTCCAGCAAGGCAGGGGCAAGGGGATGCTGTGCTGCAGCAGGATGGAGTCCTGCTCCATGCAGGCCTCAACCGTGGGAGCTATCTGGAATGAGGAATGTGGGATGACAGCAGCTCTTCTGCCACCTGCTGCCTCCCGTGGCAGCATGAGCTCCCACATAGGATTGTCATGCTCCAGTGGCAAGGCTTCAGCTCTTGCTAAGCCCATTGGAAACTCTTCTGAAGTTTATAAACCTTCTGCATGCCAGCCCACTCTCTCTGTGATTGTATGTGCCAGTTCTTTTGCTAGCTTTTGTGCTAGCTTTGTTCTTCAAATTGCATTCATCACCCATACTAATTCTTGCCCTCTCTGTGTACTTATGGAGAGAGATTTAAATGTCCCTTGAACTGTTGTTCCCCACCTCAAAGAAGCCAAGATCTTTTCCATGCTCTCCTAACCAACTCCCCCTTCCTCCAGCCACCCCCACAGCCTATCTGCCCCAGGTGAGGTTCTCCCTACAGAGCGGGCGACAAGAGCCCATATGGTGGCCTGGTGCGGTGCCCCTTATGGACTTCAGGAGGGACATGACCAATTCCTGTCTGTCCTGGACACAACTACTCTAAGTTATTCTAATTCACACTATATTAGCTAGGGAGGCCAATTTTTGGCATACGCACATTTCATAATTTTTTTCCATTATTTTTGTCTAGTCGCTCCTGAAAACACTACATAAAGTTGCTTGTCTAAGTCTGACACTTCAGGAATCTCTGACACTGTCAATAACAGCCTTAAGAGGAATAGATTTCTCAGCTTCCCCAGGATTTTAAGGTGGAAAGAAAATGCAGCTTCTGGGCCTCAGTAATGCAGAGTGTGATGTCCAGTGCTTAGATTCCATATCAATCACTCAAGATAATGCATTACTTGCAAAACAGTATACGTGACCTGTCAATTTCAACCTGGCCTATGGTCAGATTTAAAAAAAATGGAACAAACCTGGTGTGAGAACAGACAGTGGAAACTCAAATCTGAATTAAACTGATATTTTTTTTTCCATGTAAGGTGCAACAAATGACACATCTGTCACCCAATGTCAGGTTTAATTATTTAGCAGTAACATGTCGCATAGCTTAAAAGAAAATATCTAAAATATAGTGCTAAACAAGGGATCGTGATCACAGATAGCATAATTCACCCCTGAAGCAGCCCATGACTGGCCAAAATATGCTACTGTCCTAAATCATACAGATCATACATTTAAGTTCTGCACCATATCCACTGTCCTCCAAACCTACAGTTCAAAAACCTCAGCTCCCATTCCATTCAGTTAGCATAATTCGCTTAAGACGCCTTCTTTCCACATCACTCACTCATTTCCATATATTCAGGAGTAAGTCCAGAAAAAGGCTCCAGGTTATAGTCTACTTCATAACGCTGCTTTTTTTTTATGTGCTCTTCATGGTCCAAGGAGCGTCGACGCTTTAATTTCATGTATCTTATGAATTTCTTCATTTTTCTGGGGAAAACAGAAGCGATCCAGTTAGCATGCCACTCTGTGCACAATGCCCACTTCTCAGGTGGGTGGAGGAACAGTAAGTTTTTTTTACATTAACAGACACAATGAGTTCTGTATCTACTTTAATATAAGCTATGCAAGAGCACAATATGCTAAAAAGAAGTACCAATACTCAGACGGTTATGGTTGAATCACGTTTAGAACTGCACCAACTGCTAGTTGGTAAGAAGACAATAGATTTCCTAACTCTTCAGACGTGCTCTGCCAGATTTAATGACAGCGATGCTGGTGCAGCTGCAAGACAGCAAGGACACAGCACTTACTGTATGGCAGATAGAGGGTCACTGCACAGTACTTGCAGGTAGCCTGCAAACCACATTCATATCAAGGGGCTGTGAACAGTTTATTGGATACATTGCAAAAGATGTGTTTGAGAGAGAAAAAAAATGTTGCTACTTACGGGATGCCGATCTCAAATAAATTGTTTTGGATCAGCTGCTTGCCCAACATGATGATGCTCAGCTGGATGCACAGCTCCATCAGGCAGCCACCCGGTGCACACTGCAGCAGACAGAGGAAAGGGAAATCAGGACACCTGTTCCACCTTTGTGACAGGGGAAGAGGGAGCTCACACGTGGTGCGAGCACAGGCAGGGTGAAATACAATTACCTCTTCCATTCGGAAAGAATGGAAAATGTAGACATAGTCTCCTGGACGTCCAACAAACCTAGAGTGCAAAAGTTAGAATTAAGAACTTCATATCGATTTCATACTTCTAGTATTTGATTCCTAAAGTAACTTGTGTGAAATGCTATGTCATTGAGCAGGGTCACCTAATGACCAGTTCCAGAAAAAAGAAGGAAATCAATCCATCTTAGAAGTTTCTTGGCTTTTGTTTCAAAAAATAAGTCCTATGAACTGAGTGAGCAGCTCAGTACAAATGCAAGCCACATGCCCTACAACAGTATAGGTACATCTTGGCAGAAATCCTATAAGGTATATTAAAAAGAAGAAAAAACAAACATAAAACAAAATGAGAGGGACAAGGAAGAAACATTTGAGAGTAAATTAGTGAGGTAAGGTTAGAAGAGAGGAGGCAATAAGCTGTGCAGGCTGAGCACCAGCTGTCCACCTCAGCCTTGTTCCCCAGGAGAGCTGCCTGCTGCCCAGCACCCCACGACACCTCAGCATTGCCCTCTCACTAAGAAATCATACTAGAGCCAGAACCTGACTACCCATAGGCACCTAACCTCATTGCTGTTGTGTTAACCAGAACATGTCCCGTGGTATCTTTACTGTCACCCACCCCAAGGAATCTTCCTTATCACCCAAGTCTTAACCCCACTTCTGCTGTTTCAAGCAATGAACCAAAACTCTGAACAGACTTTTTTGTTACCTACCGGCCTTTGAAGAAAGCAACATAGAAGATGGGTGTGTAGGCATTGACAAATTTCAGAAGAAAAGCCTTAAAGATCAAACGCTCTTCAAAGTTCTTGTCAGTTTTTGGAACCTCTGGAACCAATGGGACACATGTAAGAAACATTAAGAAACTGCCCAACCTGGAACAATACATGACCTAATAAATATGGACTTTGGAAAGCATTCTCAGCCACCTTTTAAACAAAGAAAGGTAAAGTAAGATGGCCCTCAGGGAGGTCAGTGGTAAGCCCTCTGAAATCCTCCTGTTCAGCTTCATTGCAACAACTCCAGCATCTGGAGTTGCAACTGTCACATCCGGCTGACCTTCATGACAATCATTTGCAGGATGGAGAACTTAACTGAAAAGAATTCTGGACCTTTCATCAATCATGCTTTTTGGAATCATTTTATTTTTCTGCCTTGTTTTTCTTTGCATTCACAGTTTTCCATTACTTGAAATCTCTCATGCCAAGTAAGCAAGAAAAAAGAAAGCAGTAACTGTGTGATAGAGAAGAGTCAATGTCAAGAGTAGGTACAGGAATTTAGCTGTATCTCTGTCACACATAACTGGATTAGCAATTAGACTTTAAAGCTGAATCCATCTAAGCTTTGGTATTTGTAAGTGACTGGTGAGAACTCAGGTCACCCACTCGAATTCCCTGGGTTTGCTCACTAGTTTGAAGTTAACCATGCAGTCCATCCAGTACTCTCATTTATAACTGCTCCAATAAAGACCACCTGAGGACTTGCACCTACCGATCTGAGTTAGCCACCTTGCTATGCAGCCATATACTTCATCCAGGAAGATGATGACAACCAAATTGATGATAACAGCGGTGGCAGTGACAGTGACCCTGACGCTGGACCGGCCCGATGGGGTTGCACTGATTGCCAGTGCTGCAGCAGTGGAGATTCTGTATATTATGACTCCAAACACTATAGCAAATGTCAGCCCCACCTGCAAGTAAGAGCAGCACAACCCCATTACAAAAGATTTAACTGTAAACACTTGGCACAAGACCTAGCCATGGCCTTACACGAGGTCTATGGGCCATACCCCAAACCCAGAAATTGTGTTAAGGCTCCTAGTCACTGTAAGAACAGATCCAATTTTACTTGTCATTTGATCATCAAAATCTCCAGAAATATATCAATTAAGTCAGCCTGGTGTATTATACCTTTGGAAAGGACTTAAAAGCTTTTTATCCAACTGCTGCTCTGTCTTGAATTATTATTTCCTTCAAAATTTGTTTTAAATGATGATGGCTTATTAAGAGCTGGGGAAAAAAAAAAAAGAAAGAAAAAAGAAGAAGAAATATGCCATTCTCTCCTTCCTGAGCACTTCCCAAGAGCACTCTCTGTGTGTTTTAAGCTTTGTCCCATCGATCATGGTGGTAATCCCCACCTCCATGCCTTCATTTTTCCCTTACCATGTTCAGACATACTTATTTCTTCAGTGGAAAGAGTAGTACTTCCACTTCCAAGAGTAGTGCTAAAGTAGTACTTCAAGCACTTCAATTTCTGTAAAAGTTTTTAAGTTACAAAAAACTAAGATGTTTGAATGTTTTTGCTGGGAAAAAGTTGTTGAGAACCACATTAATCTGACAAATGGTTTCATCAGCATTCTTATCTCTTCTGTTCTTTCTGATCACTCAGTAACGTAAATTTCAGGCTTTGCCAAGTGATGCTTACCATGAAGATAATGCCAACAAAATTGGTCAAGTAGGCTGGAAAACGATCCTTCCATGTCAGCTTCTCTTTATCCGTCTAAAATTTGGGGAGGGGAAAGGGTACATTTACTAAAGATAGATCATGTAATTTTGTGCATGTGACAAAAACACAGAGGGAAAATAAAGGCTAACAAATACACACCCAGTTAGCAGATGCAAAGACACAGTGTTTACAGTTACAATTCCACACAGGCAAATTGTTTACTATCTAGGTTCAAATTGGTCAAGTGCCTGCATTGCGGATATAAATAAAATAGATTTTTCTGTGTACTTTTTGGAGGAAGCATGCAAATAGCCTGTCATAAACCATGATGTAAGATCTCTCCCACTGTTAAATATTTTATTTTCCCTTCCCTGGAAAAATCCTTCCTCTTCTTTCCTTCTCCATCTCCAGTCTGTATTTGCAGCTTTGCATTTACCCAACTGGTGCCACTGAAATACAGACTGTACCAAAAAGCTTCAGGATGAGCACACAGTTGACAGGGAAGTTCTTGCTCTGTGATGTGACCAACCTCAATTTGCTTCAGTAGTAGCAAATTTTAACTACGTGACCGTCCATGTGGTGTCTGATGGACCAGGCTACTGGGAGTTAAGATGCACATGTGTAGTAGAGATGATCTGCAGACTATCCTAAATCCCATCAACCATCTAGTGACTCTGCCACAGTGAATTTGGGGATGAAGATTTCATTTAGAGCAATATTGCTCATCAAGTCTTTCATGAACTTTCATGTCGGGAATTGTTTTTAAACACCAGAAAATAAACAACAAAGTAGCATTACAGAAGATGACGCACACATTTTAACGGACATAAAAATATTACCCAAAATTCTATTTTTATTCCATGCACGTTGCCTTAAGGAAGTGCAAGCAATTCTCTCAACACACAGCCCATGCTCCACTGCAAAACATAACCTCAATCCAGCACAGTACCCCTAAGGTTAGCCATGCAGTGCCATTCCGGATGCATAGAAACGGTGGCTAAAAGAGTGCTGAAGGAAACCGGGGAGGAAGGAAAAGAAACCCAAAACTGAATGTGAATATTAAACAAGAGTTCAACAGCCAAAAATAATTGATTTGTGTCTTCCATAATTACACATAATTTGAGCTTCCTCATAAGTTTGAATAAAAAGAACCAATTTCACCCCAGCCATGACTGTCTTAACTCTTTGTCTCCATTTGTTTGCTGCCTCTTCTGGAAAATACCGATGCTTCTGATGGCAATTAAAGGAAACAAAAAAGGATCGGGCAATACAGCATTACAAAGCACTGCTAAATTCATCTCTATAGTCTCTACTAACTGTATGCACTGCAGTTTAGCCACAAGTGAGTGCTCTGTTTGTGTTGCAGCCTAAGGTTAATAAAAAAATAACAGCAAAGCACAAACTTTTGTCCTAAATCTTGGGATAGGTCAAACTGTCCTGCAAAGAATTTCTCATTTTTAATTTAGGATTATGCCATTCTTGTTCCTTTATGATGTGTAAAGGATGTCCAAAGTGTTTTTCCTTTCAGAAACATGTATGTAATTTTTTAATCAGACTTCTTTTGAAAAAATGTGAGCAAGTTCTGGGTTGACATTAGATAGTTTTCATTTAACAAAATTTATGAGTTGACATTCAACTGTTGAATTTGAACCCGAACACTCCAGATCCCAATGAAAGATAATTACCAAGTCTTTCAGAAAAAAACTTCTTTTCTCACGTTTCCCAAATTAGCAACATCCACATTGAATGCAGCCCAAGAAGTTATAAATAGTCTGGTTAAAAAAAACCTCTCTCTTTATTGCTCAGCTTTCCTTCTCTGATATTTCGAGGTTACGATTAATTGTCTGATTATCCTAATCTTCCACATTCAGGATCTGAATTCCTAATATACCAAAAGGAACAGTGAGTTGCATATTTCTGGTAGAATTCAACAAAGTCTATATGCAAATGTTTACGTAAGAAGGCAGCAATATGAATTCTTTTTCTCCTGCTAGGGATTTAAATCAGGTATTCCACATTGCACAAGACAACTTTCATGCTGCACCCCCTTCATTAACTAGAACGTATTGACATCAGCATCCTGAAAAAGGGGTCCAGCAGTACTTAAGCTGTTCAAAGGAACTGTACTGGCTGCAGGTGAGATGCACTCCAGGATGGCTGGCAGCACCTTATTCACATCAGTGTCAAGAGCAAGGTAAAAGCAAAAGTGAGCAATACCTTATCCGGTGAAATATAATGGAAGTTATGGTTTTAAAAGGCAGAAAGTTAATATCAAAGCTGGAACTGGGCAAGAAAACTGGTGTTAGTGCTCCCAACTAATGCTCTAGAAATATTTTCATTTACAAAACAGTCCCAAGACCTAAAGCACAGTCAGATCCCAGCTCAGCAGCAGGACATTTATCTTCTAAGAGCAGTGTTAAAGCAGTGCCTTGCCTGACCTACACTATCAGCAAAAAGGCAAAAGCAGATGTTAGGGCTCCCCAGGGGCTTCCCTAAGGCAGCCACAACAATGCCAGAGGCTTCCCCACATCGCCAAAACCTCTGTATGAGAAGCACCAGATTTCAGCCCCTCAGGTTGACTTGCTGGCGGGAGGATGGATGCTTACAAGACAGTGAACCTCTCCTGAGGCACTTGTGATAGCAAAGAATAAGATGTGTTGTTCTATTTTTCTCAAGTTGTATTGGTTAGCCTAACAGGACAGCCCCTTCAATCGGGCAAGATTTCTTAAACCACACTTCCATGTCTGACCATACCAATGAAGGCATTTCTAGGCTTATTTGGGTCTGAAGTATGAGAGTACACATGCATACCAGGGCTGAAAACATCTGGAATTTAAATGCTATCTACAGTTTTTCTGTTTTGTTTTTTATTCTTTGTTTTATTATTATTATTATTATTATTATTATTATCACTGTAATCTATTTATTTTTTTTTCCTGGTTGTGAGTCAGTGCCTGCTATAAATGGCCTTTATCAAAGCTTTTTTAATAGATGAAAAAATTAATATTTTTACCATACCTCCTTATGTTTGTGTTCTTTCCTCAGTGATTTTTCTAAAACTTTTGCTTCGTATTCTGCTCTGGGATGAGCCTGTGAAATAAGTCATATTGAATAAAAAGCCAAGTCATCTGTTTTCAGCATCAGCTAAGTATGAACCATTTGCAGGTCAATTTCCCAATAACCTCTGTTTTGTAATTGAATTCTAATTCACTCAATACATTATCTCAATTGATAGTTCATTATACATTTAACCAGATGTTAAATGCTGTATGATTTGCAGTTGTACAGCAGCAGATTGATTTGCAGTCATGATTTGCCTATAGCCCTGCGTACTTATATTTAATTCTTAAGAGAACACAGGACGTCCTGCAGACAGGTTCAAACTGCGTGACATTGTTCTTGGATTTCAGTGACCTGTCCTTGTGATGACAATTAGATTTTGCATGCTAATTTTGCATTCAATGACTCTCAGTTCTTGAAGGAAACACTTATTTGTTGTAAATATGCAAAACCCATTGTTTTGGGATCCCAGAAAATTGTCATCTGGGGTCTTCCCGTAATCCTGTCTCGACAAAATCCACACAGTTAGCCATTGCAGGAGAGGGAGCAGGAAACACTCAGAAGAGACAGCCAAAAGATTCAGAAAGATTCATGGCTTCAGAATTGACAATAATTACGCATTCACAAAAGATGCAGAATTCAGAGGTATGCATTGGATGGAAAACAGAATGGATCTGAAAAATGTCTGAGCAAGTGGAGAGGGGGAGGGTGTAAAGGAAAAGCAATCAGTGGGAGCTGTAAGGGAAATCTGATGCTCAAAAAAAGAAGAGGTGGAGATCAAAAGATGGCATTCATCAGTGGACATGTAATAAAAAAGGTAGGAGCAATTTTTTAAAAAATGTTTTCCAAACCTTGACTGCCTCCTTCAGGAAACCAGAAAAAAAAAAAAATAAAAAAAATACGACACACAAAAAAAAAACAAAAGAAAAAAAAAAAAAGAACAAGGGGGAAAAAATATTGATTACTGAACTGTCGCAGATTTATATTTTCACAATTACATGAAACAAACACAGGTGCAGTGGATGGTAGAAGCTAACACAAGATCAGTCCACTCATGTTCCACGCTATCTACTGACATTACTGTAGGTACTGTATGACATCGGTGTCCCTAAAAAACACTGGAAGATGAGACACTTTGTATTTTATTATCCACTTTCGACCCCAGCTCTTAGCGTGATACTAGCTTAAGTTTCATCAAAATCAGAAATAAGGAGGGACTCAAATTCCTTGCTAACTTCACAACTTATCTAGAATTGCCTATACAAAACAAAGGATAGATGTATTTTATTAACAGCTGCTGCCTTTGGTCACGCAAGGTTTTAGCCTGGTAGAGCTCTAAACTTGGACGTGAAGGAGATGGCCATCGGAAAGATACAGTTAATCCTTTCTACTTTCATGTGTGCTATCAGCAAGCTGCCAAAAATAAAAGGGCAGTATAGCATGCAGCAAATAAAGCCCCATATTCTCTCCCAGTCGAATAGATATAATCTAGCAAAGCGCATGGTAGAGTGGCTGCTTGCACAGTGTGCCTAAATATATTAAGGAGGAGCTAAATATATTAAGAGGAGATAATTTAGCAGAAATGTCTGGGGGTGAGGGGAGCAATAACTGCCCAAGGCTCACCCAGCTGCACAGCACCCTGTCAAATCTATGAGGCTTTTGTTTCAGGGGAACAATATTTGTTGTGTATCTACTTAGGACAGCCTGTGATATGACAAGTGCAGCCGTGCTCCTTTTAGTAACAACAACAGCAATAAATCTGGACAGGCAGGAAGCAGGGCAGTGGCCCCATGCCAGCTGTATGCCCTGGCTGGGATGCTACAGTGCATGGGGTGACACAAGGGACCTGTCCCCCCGGATTGTGACCAAAGCCATGGCAAGACTGGCACTGCTGTCACTGTGCTACGGTCAGGGCAAGCAGGCACTGTTAGTGAAGTGGCAAATTTAAAAACAAAAAGGTGTAAGGCAGGTCCTAAGCTGAGCATTTTATCTCCTTTTCTTCAAGAAATTCATTGATTTTTAATACCCTTTCTTAAATATACAGACCCCTCTTTTTCTCCTTTCATACTACTTAGCACGTTTATCATAAACCTGACTAGGGATTTTTTTTTTTTTTTGGCATCCAAAATAAATACCCCTCAACACTTGCATCTCTTCCAATGCCCCCAGTGCCGCAAGCACTCGTCTGACAGTACCTTCTTAACTATTTGTCAAGTCATGGCTTGATCTTGCATCATTCAAGTGGAATTTTCAGTGCCTTTTTTTTTTTTTTTTTTTTTTTTAATACAATGCTGTAACTTTATCAGGTTTGATACATTCATTTCTGATTTCATTTCAGCAGTGCAAGCTGAACGAAGTTCTGTGGTTGTTAGTGCCCTGACAGCAGCCAGGGAGTAACGGATGAGCCATATATTCCATGCATATGCTGCTAGGTGTGACCTGGTTGCACATTTACAAAAAAAACAAAACAAAACAAAACCCAAAAAAAAAAACCAACACCAACCGTGATTTTGTGGCTATACGGTTATGTTTCTATGGCAACAATACATACTAGTCATAGCCTGGCTATAAAAACATCATATGGTTCACGCAGGGATTTTCCTGTCTTTTAAACACCCCACAGGCCAAGGTCTAGTGGCTCGGGGCATGGAAGGACTCGGAGCACCGCGGAGCAAGACAAAGAGTCAGAACGGAAGGGACAAACCTCCTCCTCTTCAAACCCAGTCAGGTCCCACCTGTAGTTGAGCCGCATCTGCTTTCTCTTCCAGTGTTCCATAAAGGTAGCAGCTGAAACAACAGGTTGACAGTTATTTTGATGTTTTATAAAGGTTCAGAAGTCATATCAGCCCTAGGTATGTGCCTGGAATCTGTGCTAGCAGCCAACTTTTCTGTCTGTGTAAGCTAAAATAAAGGACATTTACTATGCCCACATGACTTCATGCGGAATGATGCACACAGCTTTTAAGAGGTCTAAGAAAGTCAAACACCCAAAGTTATTTAAATATTTGCATGTGACTAATAATACCGTTGGTCTTCATCAGTACATAATTCCATTTGTAAGTCCAAACAAATCTGTTCTTCATCTACACAAAATATGACTGATTTAACTAGTATTGTACTGTTGGTATAATTGTTCGCTCAAAGATATCAAAATAAAGCATTTGTGTATTCTCATTCCATCTATCTAGTCATCATAATAGTTACATTGGATCTAATAATCATGCTCAAACCCAAATACTTATCATATTGTTAAAGCTGCAGATGAGCAAAGTGCTAAAGAAGCCTGTGATGGTTTTGGGTTTTTTAATCATTAAAAACACTGAAATTTTGTTTTTGATGAGGACAACTTCCGGAAAAGAAACATCTCTAAAGCATTTCTTGAGTCACGGTGAAAAATCCCAGTCTATATCAGTCTCTCTGCCTCTGAGACTGAGCAAGTTCTCAGAGGACGTATTTAGATGCTGGGAATACACCAGCACTGTATGATAAATAAGCGATTATGAAAGAGGCAAGACTACCCAGAAGTGGTGTTCCCAGGGGAGCTTCCCGCAGTGAGCATTAACAGATGTGCTCACAAACATTTGCCCTCTTGTTCAGGAAAAACAGAGGCAGGGAAAGGACAAGAGAGCTGAACACAGAGAGGAGGACACCATCATGTCCAGAACCTGGTCTGTTCTTGGTATTCCAAGAGTAACTTCAGCCTGCCAGTCTTTTGGCTGAGCCTCGTCACTGTACCCATACCACATAACTGTCACTTAAGAGGGCATGTCAGGGTCCCAGAGATCACATCCCTTGCTGCTGGGGCTCCTGTCCTGCAGCCTGTAGTCTCCACCCACAGTGAGGAATATGGACAATGAATGACACGTTGTTTAATACTACTGCTAGGAGCTGTTTTGTGGCACTGCCTTACAAAGATGCAAAATGAAAATACTGCATCTGAAATGCAGCCAGTTCATTTCAAAGCAGTGAGCGAATGTGCCAGGTATGCTGCAGTAGTTGAGCACAGCCACTTCTCCATACATACCTCTGCATTTTCATACCTCATCTGGGCCCATCAGTGTACACAGAGCTCAACGCTTCCCAGAGGTTATTATCCAAATGATCTTATCTAGATCCTGTGAGGTTTTCATGTCATTTAAGACCACAGCTTCACGCCTTTGGAAGTAAGCCAGTATCACTTAACACCAGGTAAGCTTCCAGGCTGGCCAAGGAGTGCCGGCTGTTTTGGAGAACAGCACTAGACCAAGGCTCACGTGTAATGTTGAACCTGTGACAGGCATGGGTCAGTCCTACAGCTGCTCAAACTCTCATTGAAGCAGAATTCTCCAGAACTCTGTAATACTGGCCCAGCGAACTGGTGGAGTCACCATCCCTGGAGGTGTTCAGGAAACATGGAGATGTGGCACTAAGGGACATGGCGGGGATGAATTGGCAGTCAGACTTGGTGATCTTGGTGGTCTTTCCAAATTTATCATTTCTATGAACAACATCAGAGAAAGACAGCCTGGCCAAGATGGCTCTTTTAGGAATTCCCTCAAACTTTGAGTAATTTCCTTGCCATGTTAAGGACATTTTGCTGCCGTTTTGCTGTTTCAGATTCCATCTGCCTCAGTTCTTCAACTGTACAGAAGCCTAATAAAACTCCTTTCAGGCAGAAGTGCTCATAAATGGCACTGCAGAATATACACATACTTAGATATACAGGGAATCAATTTCTCTTAATACTATTTCCTTAAGAAATAAATTTCTAGTTCCCTTTAGAAAAAAAATTTTTTTGAGAAATCTTTAAAAGTGAAGTTTAAAATAATGCAAATTCACAACCTTGTGGAAAACCTGACCTCAAATTCAAAATGACATTATTGAAACATTTTTTATATGATGTTCCACCAAAATAAAGTTTTACACTGACCTAAAAATAACTTGAGGAATTTCACATCCCACTCCAAAACTATTTCAGAGATTAAGCCTTATTTTGCACAGAGCACAGAAACTGACTTCTTCCAATATGTCTGCCTTTGCCCCAGAAGGTAAAAAGTGCATGAAGGGATCCAGAGTTTCTTGCTAAGGAAAAGGAGGCAAACAGCCCTACTCTTTGGACAACAGAGCATTATGTGCCAATACCTGTGTGGGGATCACAATAACAGTAAGTGAAAGAGATCGAAACTGATACTTGACTCTCCACATGAGAACATCAGTCTATTTAAAGCCTCTGACATGGCACCCAGCTTTGGGGTGTATCACGTTTCTCCCTGTGCATTATATGGCCAGATGATCTTGAAGATCACAGGCACTCCTCCTTGCGGCGATTTCAACCTCCCAAGGTCTCCAGCTCTTCCTTTGTACCTGCAGTGCTCCTGACTCCCTGCTGCCCTTAAATCCCTCTGCAGGACAGCCCTTTTCCTAGGCAGTGAGCGCTCAGCATCAGCCCTTAGCTTACTGCAATTCAAATTAAGACATTGGTGAAAACGACACTGCTCTAAGAGGAATTACATTGGCTTCTACAAAAATCAGTCCAGAGCAAACTTTTTGCACTTCTCTCACCAACACTGGGAAACATGAGGCTGGTCAAACTACACAGCTGAAGGTACTGAAGTGTTCTGTGTAGCCTCTCTGTACAGGATTCCAGTTACAAGCACGGGCTTTGGACCCATCGTTCCCATTTATCTATCTAGACAGGTCTCCATTGCCTGGCACGAGGATGACCGTGGCTCATGTAGCCCTCTGTAACTATTCCCACAAAAAATTTCACAATGCTTTTAACTAAATTCCACAGATGAGAAAAGAAAGGTTAAGTAACTTGCTCAAATACAGGGCCAGTCGGCATTAGAAAAAGTACCTATTATGACACAATTCCCGGCTCATGGTCTGCATGCTTGATGTCTTCTTGCTGATAAACTTAATTGCATCTCGGAACACGCTCAGGAATCAATGTTGGTTTGTCCAGAGACGTTAAAGGCCATTACACTTCCCCATGGAGCCCTCCCCTCAACCCCAAAGTACATCAATACATTTCTTCCGTAATGCTCTAAAGTGGAAGCTGGCTTTGCAAATAGATTTTTTTGGCAAGCTATGCAATCTCGTTAATGAAATTTTGACATACCATGCTGCAGTTTTATGACAGATGCTTAACAATTTCATTTGACATTCATCTTGAGCAACTTCTTGAATTTTAGCTTTCAGTCCAGAATATAAATCTGGGAGTGGCAGTTTCATGGCGGGGGTGGAGGGGGGAGAAAGAGAAGTCCTTAATATAATTAACTGAGTATAAATATACTGCTTTATCTCTTCTGCTCCTTCCTGTTATATCTTAAATAATTAAAAACTTAACATCAAGGCATACATCTTCTTACCCCAGAGAGCCATGAAGACTGAGAAGAAGACAGTTGCAGGGTTATCAAACAGATGACTTGCACGAGCAGTTGCACAAGCGGAGCTCATCTTCCAGTAACTGCATGTTCTGTCACACAAGGGACACATGGTGATATTGTTTCTCTGGTCACACATTTCCATACTGCAAAGAAGCAATACAACACATGAAAGGCAATGTCAGTATGGCTCAACATCCAAGCTCTGACAGTCATTTCTGATGGGCCACTCTACTCGGCACAGTATCTGTTTCTGATCTGTAGGACCACCAAACGCTACTCTTGTAGTCTTTCCCTCTCTTGGCCTATTCAGCAACTTCATCCGTAACCATGCTAACGGAGGGGCTGAAATAGCAGATGCAAAAGACTCTGCTTTTATAGAATATTATTGTTAAAAAAAAAAAACCAACAAAACAAACTTATTTTAAAATACTAACCACAGCAACAGATAAAGTACAAGGGAAGTGCTGAGGATCAACACACTGGAGTTCAACAAATTTAATTTCTCTGCACTCCATCTGCAGACGACCAATAGTAACGTTTTTGACTTTCTTCCACTGTTGGAAGCAGTACAAAGCAATCTTAACCAAAAAAAAAAAAAAAAAGAAATCTATTTTCTGATATCCATTAATCTGCTTTGTTAATCACTGCTCTTGGTTGTTGTACAAACTATGTAATTTTCATCTACAGCTGATGATGCACGCGGGGCAAATAATGCAAAATCATAGGGCTTTATAATTATTATAATAACAAAACATACTGAAATTTAAAAATAGTGGGACATCACGACTTTGTTAATCTGACTGCAGTTGCTTAGTTTAGACATACATATTCTTGATTTATCTTCATGTCACATAATATGCTTTTCAGCATTTTAAGAAGGGAGCACCAAAACCTATCATCAGCAGCCTTTTGTTAGTTTCATATAATGATCTGCATTAGAAAAAAAACCCCACACCTGAGCACCCAGCCAAGAATTAATTTTAGTACATTCAGCACAGCTCAACAAAGTAACATTAACAATAACTGCTAATGATCTTAAGACATGCTGCAGTTCTGGTGCCCACACTCAGCCCTCGGTATATCTCCATCACTTACTGGAACACGAACCTGTGGGACTGCAGCCCCCCCATCCCATGGAGCTCACCCACCCCCTTCAAACACAGCTCCCAAAGGATGAAACATGCAGGATGTGAAGAGGAACATGGACAGAGAGCACTCACTGCACTCTGGCCAGTGCCAGCTGGCAGCCAGACCTGGGAATGCCATGGCACACACAGACAGGGCACTGCAAGAGGTGCAAGGAAAAGCCCAAGAAATGGGAGCCACAGTTTTCAGCTGTGCTTGCTCTAGTTATTAGTGACAGAGCATCTACACGGGTAACATTTTATTTTGAAATTCTAATTGCCCCAAATGATAGAAACATCTGTTGCGTATTTTTTTTTGATTCACTTTTACCTTGGTATGTTCTCATCCACAGTTGCACAGCCATATAGGAAAACGATAATCCCTACAATGGAAGCTGGAATAAGCATTTGTGTATAAACTCCCAGCCAGGCAAAATATAGTCCAATCTTCTCTCCAAAGTATTTTCTGAAAAACATTAAAGATTTTTAAAAAGAGAGAGGAAAAAATGTTTCCTATTTCTTAAAATATAATGTGGCTAAAATTATGAATCACAGCTGGATTAAACATGGAGAAAGTAAGATCCAATGACCTGTGGGAATGTTTTCCTCAGAGGACTCTCTTTTTCACGCATGGAGTTAATCCAGTGATGCAGGCACCATGAAAGCCAGTTAGTCCAACTGAACATTGTTTTCCTGTGTTTCTGCTGTATAAGTTGATATCTCTGGATGTTCTGAGAGCTATTCCTCTTACCAAAGCCCCTCATTTTCTGTAGCACAGTTACTCCAGAGAGTCTCTGCTCTTACCAAGAGTGAATGAAACACACAGAAAGTACTGAAAACCCACACAAACCTCCTCCCTGCCCACCCTAGCTCCCCTGGCTTCCATCGTGGTGGCTGGAGATGTATATGCAGGGACTCCTGCTTGACACAGAGATGCAAACATACACAGCTGCACGTCCTTGGGAGCATTATGGGGTGGCTCCACAGGACTGAAGTGCTGCAGGGCACTGGCAGGCATGGCTGCAGTGCAAGAACATGCCCTCAGGGTTGGCTCTCACCTCACCAGATCAATGGGCTGGTACTTATAGAAGACGCCATAGCTTGCCCACTCCTCACACAGGAGCTGTAAAAGAGAAAGGAAGGTGAAAGCTGAATCCCAACATGCAGGGCAGATTTCTCCTTTGCAATGCTCATGCTTTGTGGTTTCAACACATAACTCAGATCTGCCAATATACATGGTCTGCATTAAGTATTAAAAGCAAATTTGATGATCTGGCATGCTATAATGCAGTGATGAATTCTAGTACATTAAAAGGCTCTTCAGCAATGGGATTGATGGATAACTACAGCAGAGATGGGGAGAGCAGTCCTGATTTTATGACCCGCAGAAGGAATTTAGCCGTACATATAGAAAAGATGAACATGCTTTGAGTTAACAAGACAGAGAAAACAAGCATTAGTGGGTTTGTTTCCACTGCACAAATATTCAGTGTTCATCAAGAGGAGCTGTGCGGAGCTGCCTTGAAACCCACATTTAAGAGATGCTCAGCTATAAACTACAAGTATGTGATGATTTCCTCTCATCCTTTCGGTTAGGATACAGGCCAAGAAGAACAATGATCCCTATTAATGATTTATAAAATTGAATCTCTCATAAAAACAGGCTCCTCTGAGACCTTCAACTTCTCTTTTACTTTGTAAAATATATCAACAGTGCTTCTCTGATCTAATTTTTAGTTCACCTAACAGATTGAACAAGAAATCAATGTGTCTAATACACACTGGATAAAAAGAACTGTTCTTACTGGTTACCTGTACCAGCCTGCTTTTCCTGGGATGAGGGAACCAGCTTGTCTACACATGCTTTAGAATTCATGCCTTCCTTTTCAGCTTGTCTCCTTGGTTTAATCAAGTTAAAAGAGATAGGGAATACATTACTGAACAAATAACTAATATTTCAAGGAGATAATCTGTTGGTCATTTCTGAGACCACTTCCTAGGGGAGCAGCCCAAGCAGGATGCCACTGCTCAAGTCTATAGGCTCTATGCCTGTGGCAGGAGAAGCTTGGCACATGCAGCCATGCTCCTTGAAGCAAAGCAGGCCAGGCAGGTTGGGCACTCCAGCCACTGCCCACAGATTGCCCTATCTCAAGCATCACAGTGCAGAGCCAACAGGGTTTCCAGAGCAGTTAGCAATTCTCCTGCCAAATCATTGGTCAGATCTTCCAAGTTGAACTGCTCCATTGTGCTTTTGAATCACTCAAAATTACGACCTTCCTTCCATGGAAATGCGATGTCAAAAATAAAAGTGGACTATGGATTTTCCCCTCTTTTCTGAAAATAATTCATTTTTACTAGTTTCCTTACAATCATAAGGGCAGAAAGTGAAACCTGAAAGGCAGGCTTTTATTAAAGATCAGCATTCTTGCGTATGTGATTTTTCATTCTACTGCAGGTTTCTTTCAACCATTTTTCCAAGAGTTTCAGCTCTGCTGCCTGTGCTTGGGAAACATGCAGACAATTCAACATTCATGTGTACTAGCTGAAACTTCTTTTTTTTTTTTAATTCCTTTTAATAAGATAAGTTAGTGCTGGAAATGAGATGATTCCTCAGTAAGCTAATCTGGCCAAGCCTATCAGGAAACACTAAATGAAGGAGATTTTGCATCTGTGTCATTTTTCACTTTTGTATGCCGCTTCAAACCAAGTTTGCAGTTAAAGTACAAATGAATTATCTCATTTATCTTGACATTTATCAGCTTGATATTCAAAGCGTAGCTTCAAAGACATGATTATAGAAGATCAGTGAGCTATCCCTAAATATTTACTTCATTTCTATGCCTCAAATTTAATTTTGTTGTAAGAAAGGCACAGTCTGGCCTAGCACCGGATTAGATTAAAGAAAGCTTCAAGAAACCAGAAGAGATGTGCCAAAGCACACCAAGAGATTATTTGAAGAAATTAGAAGCCAAAAGCCAAGGTAAACATTTCAAAACAGACAGTGAACTTGTGAAATAAGTGCATCTGTGAGGCTAGTAGTGAAAACGGTAATCCAGCTGATTTACAAAACATGGACTTTCATCCATGTTTCATCATTTTTCAGGGGTGTATTGCTCAATGATGAAATGATAAGCATGTGGTATTTTTAACACAAATCAATGGGGAGGAGAAGGGGTTGGAAATTAACAGTAGCTGTCTCCTGATGACTCATTTGCATGTTAGGCCCAGCAAACCTCTAATTTTGGATACCTATTTTCATAAGGCCAACATTAAGGGTTTGAACCCACTTCTACACCCTGAACCACGCTTTTCCTCATGGAAACGTGGCTGTGAAACAAGTTGGAAGGCAAAGGCAGGCAGTCTAGCAGCGCAAATTACGTGGCAATCAAATTCATTAACTCCTCTCATGAAGCAGAGAGTTCAGGAGCAGGCCCAAGCTCTCTTTTGACACACTGATAGTGAGCTGATGTGCTCTAAAGGAGCATGGTCACCAGTGTGCAGAAATTCCACTCCAAATTTAAGAAACTGACACTTCTGCAAAATGTAGGGAAATCTGCATTTTTTTTATGAGAAGTATTCCCTCAGAATGGTTACTAAACATGGTTTTTTTTTTCAGTATACATACACTAAAAATAATTTAAACTGCAGGCTTATGCAGAAAATGATACAGTAATCAGTATACACCCAATAGGACCACCTCTGGATGTGCTTCATATTAAAGCTTAAATGGAAATAAAAATTGAGTGTTTATGAGGAATGAGCCAGTCTCTATCCTTCCCATTAGCTGACATGCCCACTTTTTGGGCCTGATTCTAACCCCATGCTCCAGAGTAGCAGCACATTAATCCAAGAGACTGCAATGAATTTTGCATGGTTGGCTGTGGCACAAAGCAGGGTTTGTGCTGGGTATGGATATCTGAAGACAGCTGAGCATATTCTCTCATTCAGACCTGAAGTTGCAGCACCCTAACTTTAGGTGTTGTGTCTAAATGCTCTCAGTACTAATGTGGTAAGAAGTGCACTGTTACTAAGCTGGCATTTCATACATAGCCATTCTGAGCTCCACATGAAGGCAAACTGAAATGTTAGAAAGTATTCACATACTTCTACTGCATGGCATTTTTGTGATATGGTGTGCGAAATCTTGGCGATGCCCAGATTCCAGCAGGTAACTTCAGGCTGGGACTTTCGTAAGTCTGTCAACCCCCTTATATCCACTTACTTTTCTGTCATTGGGTTCGACGTTTTCACCTTCATAGTCGCCCTTTAAAGAAAGAAAACTCGTGTCATTCAGTGAGTCACACCCAGAGCTGCTATGCTTCCTGCACGCCCATGGATCCCTCTTGCTTAACGCATCAAAACCAGAAAAGCAATCTGTAAAATAATGTTGCATTTTAGGAGTTCATTTGTCATAGCACACTTTGTCTCTTGTCATCGGGCACATTAAGAAAGAGTAATGGTGTCCATCACTGGGGAAAAAGAAATGAATAAGTGATAAAGGTGGCCTAAAAATGTCAAGGGAAAGGATGCAGTATTTCCGTGGTGTTTGGGGTTCACCTCAGGCCACTTGACAGAGGAGAGAGCAGCTGAGATAGCTGATCTGTACCCAAAGTCTCCAAACATTCAGGGCTGATTAGATCTGTGGAACTATTTTTAAGTATGATAAAGGAGTAAATGAAGACAATAAATAAATTACTTAAAACAGAGCCCATCAGCAGTTATCTAAAGAAGTGGGGCCAGTACACGCAGAGAAGTTTATTTAACTGTTCTGGATTTTTAAGTGATACCACTATAGCTTACGAGTGCCTGATGTTCACGATAAGTATCGGGCAGGCAACGGGCCTGTTGTGATTGCTGTTACCCGGAGATAAAACACTGGAGACACAGCAAACAGGACAGAAAACTAAGACAGCATGCTTCATTCACACGTTCCCCATGGGGCAGCCTGCACTGGGCTTGGCAGTCTCTAGACTCTTACGCAGCCAGCCCATCATGAGCAGTATTTCTGTAATGTCCTCTTGACATCCACTAGGCCTTTTTGCAAGGCTGGCTGAGGACAAGGCTGATTGTGTTTGACAGTTTTAGCCATGCCATGAACTTCCAAGGGAAGGTATCACCAGTACCCAGCTGCTGTGTGCCTCTGCCTCACAGAACGGTTGGGGTCAGAGGGGTCCAACCATCTGGTCCAACCCCTGCTCCAGCAGGGATACCCTGAGCAGAGTACCCAGGACTATGTCCATGCAGTTTCTGAAGATCTCTCAGGAGAGTCTATAACCTCTCTAAGAAATGTATGCCATCACACACCCAACACAGAAGTGCTGTCTGATGGTCAGAGAGAACCTCCTGTGCTCCAGTTTGTGCCCACTGGGCAGAGCCTGGCTCCATCATCTATGCACTCTTCCTTTGGGTATTCTGACACATTTATGAGATCCCCTGAGCCTCCTCTGCTCTAGGCTGAGCAGTCTTAGCTCTCTCAACCTCTTCTCAAAGGAGAGGTGCATCAGTCCCTTCGCCACTTTGACAGCCATCCATTGGGCTCTTCCCAGCACATTTAGGTTTGACATCACTCACCTTGACAGTATGAAGATCCTCAGCTCATGCATGGGCACCACCTAAATTCCACACCTCCCCTTAATCCTCTCTATCCCAGTGAACATTATGGCTTAGCACACTTGAACATCTCATGAAAGACATCACTTAGGATCACCAGAAGTAGGACAGAGGGGAGAAATTCATTAATAGTGGGCACAGTGATGGAAACAGCCTGCAGAAATGACTACAGTCATCACACCAGCAAGCAGGAAGTTGTGCTCCCGAGCATCAATGTTTGGGATGATGCCATTAATGAATTACATATTAAAAACTGCTTGGTGTCAGACAGTAGACATGGAAAATACATTCCAAGATCACTTACATCATGCAAAGGATATGCAGCACTGTAAACTCCATTGGCAAGCAGGCTGGTTATCCCTTGAAAAATAAAGACATAAAAGTTATTTACAATTTTGAGGCTAGACAGTCCCACTTCATCATGCTTCCTGGAGGTTTCCCTCAAAATAACAGCAATTTGGTCAGCTAATGATTTTTCTGCCATCTCATTCCTTTCCACGTGCTTTCATTTTTAATCATATAGGTTATTAAACATGACTCATTTTATGAAATGGAAAACTGCAGAGAGCAAGAAGAAGTCATATATATTTGAGAATCAAGAATTAGAAGCCAATGACTTGAAATTAGTCATTATAATAAATTACATTTTCTGAAAAGTCAGTTTGATTTAAGGGCAAGCCTGCAGATTTGAAAGCATGTAGCAGAAGGTTTGATCACAAAAAGAATATGGTTGCAATTGATGGTATAAAGGAACACACATACACACTCACCATACACACAGAGCTTTGAATTTAGATTTCAGATTGATTAGAGAAATTGTAGGGAAAGCCTTTGCAAAGACCTTGGCGTAATACTTACCATATTTACCACATTTTCGTCTTTTATTTAAAAGGGCAGTTTCCTTCTTTCTTCCCTCTCCTTTCCCTGTTTACACATCCGTTTATTAGTTAGATGCATGAGCCTGAAAGCACTTAATGCTTCATCTACAAAATGCATGGGGCACAAGGGGCAGGTTTTTCCCTCTTGGGTGCAGTACTGCTACCTCAACATGGCAGGAGCGCAGCAAGGCCGATCTGGGGAAGGCGCGAGCACAGGGCTGAAGGGCACATCCATTGAGGGACACGATTTAGAATGGTCACAAGTATGGGACGATGGTTGGACTAAGTGATCTTAGTGATCTTTCCAGCCTTTATGATTTCGTAGTGCTCCCTCCCACAGGTCTCTTGGCCAAACCATGGCCCTTGAGGGTGCACACAGCCTCTCACACCCTGCTGCCATTCAGACAGCTGCTGCCAGTGATGGAGGGGTGCCCACATCTGAGCGTGCCATGTTATTCATGAAGTTACGGCTGGTGATTCAACCAACTGATCTTGGCTGTGGAACCAGAGCTACTTTGGGTCAGTCGGTGCAAAGCCAAGCAGTTCTCTTTGTGCAAGGCTAAACAAAAAAAAAAACCTATGGCACTGTGGAGAATTCAAAAGAACTCAAAAATTTAAAAAAAAAAAAAAAAAAAAAAAAAAAAGAGCAGAAAAATTACATGCTATAGCATGCTCCGTGTTGACCATCCACTCATTGCTACCTAGTGTGGGACAGCGAGTATGAACCAGGAAGCAATCACTGCAGGTTCAGGAGCTGTTTTTGATTGTTCTTAAAGTAAGAGTTTTTCAACTTCAGTAAAACAATAGCACTAGCTGGAGAAACTGCTCCAGGAGCATTTAGTATCCTGTAGTATCATTATTTTCCAAGTCATATTTAAAATTACGTAGTGCAATAAGTTGCCTGCAAATGTTTCCACACTTCTAGCACAACCAACTAGGGAATGGATAAATTATCCTTTTAGGGCAGTGATACAAAAGAGCTACATAATACCACATACCAGCATTTAACAGTTATGATAGGTTCACATTTTCACAAATTTGCAAAATGAATAACAAAGAGTGCAGTGTTTGCTGTGCTGCTGCCCTTTTCCAGCTGGATAAAAGTGTTGCAGCATTATCTGTGTTTACTCAAATCCATCTGCAACCTTTGCTGGGTTGTAACCCAGCATTCCAGCGCCATAACACAAAGAACCCAATTGAGTTATACTGATTACATCCTCGGATGTGCGGGCCTAATGACATTTTTATTGGGTATACTTTGTGACCTTGCCAGTCTGTTGAAGAAGAACAATCCAGGAATCCTAACTGTTTACCTTCCTTTAGCCTCTGCCCTATTCAGCTAATCTCTAACCAGTTTCCCATTTTTTGATAAATAAAAAATAAAAAAGTGAGCAACCAACTCTAAGGCAAGAACTCAAACTACATGGTCCTCTCCCTTCAAGAGTGCATGTACATAACTTCCAGTAAAACGATCTGGCATCAGACTCAAAAGAGGGTCCTGAAAGTCAGAAATTAACTTGGATTTCCCATGCTACAGGGAAACAAAACTTCTGTTAATATTGGCTGAACCCCAAGAAAATTTAGTGTGTACAAGGACTCCACAATTATACATTGTATGCTGTTACTTCAACAGAAAAATCCAAGCATGGTAATTGTTTCTTGTATAATTGTTCTTTATTATTTGATGGATTCCTAAGCAGCTGATGGGTCAATATTGAACAGAACTACCTGTAATTCAAGTTCCCATTGTTTTACTTAGCTGCTTGTAGGTAAATAAACGCTATAACAGACTTCAACAGTTATCAAATACCTTCTCCCACATTCACGCATTTTTTCCTCATCCAAATATGTTTCTATTTGTCATCTGCTAAGGCAACAGGATATGAGAGAATACAGCCTTTCATCTTATATAATTTGGTTTACCATTGTTATTTTTGATTCCCCAGATAGCTATCTACCACTTCTGCCTTGCAGTGCTTGAATTCATATTTACTCACATCAGGAATTTATTTCTTAAGAAAACCAGATTTAGGTGAAATCCTAAAAACCATTGGCTGTGGCAGCATGAACTTTACCCACACCTGCCATGAGGGCCAAGGGAAGGGCTGGCCTCAAGTTAAACTCACTTCTACTCATAACAGTGATTGGGCAGTCACGACTCCACTCAAGTCCTTGCAAAGGGAATGCAGTGGCCCACAGGTTTCAGGGCAGTTATGGAAGTGCATGGTAATGTTCTCATCCACTACCATGGGTGATAAACTGAACTGCAGAACTTTTGTCACCCCTAGCTCTAGATCACCTTCCAGCCCTGCCATAAAGGTCATAACTAACATACAAAGGGCCTACATGCTCATGCCTCATTTAGAGTTGAATCTATAGATTCACATTTGAAAAAAATTCCAAATAGCTACGGTAATTATATTTCCAAATAAAACACTTACATCCACATACATCAAATTAGAGAGCAGGACAAAAAAACAAAACTCCACAGCCGGTTACAGCTTGCCATTATTTTCAATATCTGAAAACAATATTGATCTTAAATCTCAATAAAGTTCCTTACCCATGCTATATTTTGCTTTGGTACATGTTGTTCTTTTCAGAATTTCATAAACCTGTAGAAGTAAAAAAAAGAAATGCTTACTTGGGATACTGCCAGCAAAAAGCACAGTCTTTCTGTGCACAGCTCAGATACAAGTATTGGCAGAACAAAGACACTGGTCTCAGATACAAGTATTGGCAGAACAAAGACACTGGTGAAGTCATTATTCGTTAATAAAAATTGTCCCGCTCAGCACATCAGAGTTTCAAGACTTCCTTACACAGTTAATAATACAAGAGAGGAAGGCTCAGCTCGCTGGCCAGTTACTACTGCTTATTTGAGGGGGACAGGATTACATTTCCCTGCTGTCAGGCCTCCCCTCCTTGCTGCCCATGCTCCACAGTGACCTGCAGACACTGCTGCCTCCAGCCTCACGAGCTTGCACACGTGTGGCAGCTATCCAAAAACAGGTAAAAGAAACAGTTTGACCTTAACCTTTCAGAGCCTGGTGTCAAAACAGACATATTCATTCTATGTTTTATTCTCACTTATTGTCAAATAACCTTTCCATGCTGGCGTGGAGTCAGGATGGCAGGGGAGGTCAACCTGCATTTTTGCACATAACCATTGGCAGCTCTGCAGGGGCAAGCAGCACAATTGCTGCCTGCCAGGTCACCAGGAACACCTGAGGCTGCCCCTCTGCCCAGCACTGACCTTCAGCCCCCACAGGTGAAAGAGCTGTCACAGAAAGATGGCCAGTTACATAATTTGATTTTTTTTTGTTTTGTTTTTTAATAAGTTCAAGCTCTTCAGCTTTTTCTGTTCATCAAAGTCTCGCAGGGAGTGACTGGATTCCTGTTCATTTTGCTGTAAGTGGGAGGGTCAATATTTGCACTGTGGTTTAAAAATACATATGGGAAAGGCAGGAGAGAACTTTAAGTAACAAGAATACACAGAGAAATGCATGCAGGATAAGATGATGCCACACACTGCTCAATCTACCTTTTATTACCAAGTTATTTGCAGGGATTTCAAATGAAGCAACACAGAATCAGCATTACTGCTGTATGCCTGGTGTTATTTAGGAGCCTTAGGGAAGGTAGGCAAGAAATCAGCACCATGCTTTGCAGAATTGTTGCTGCAACTGCTGCTTAGCACAGGCCTGGATGCCATATAGGCTCTACTTTTAATATCCCTTCAATATCTGACTATAGAGAAGCACTTTCTCCCTTTTCTATTTCATGTTCTGAGTCAAAAGATATTACTCAGATGTAGTTTGCGATATCTTATTCCTGCTTTAGCCTTCACTTCTGTAAGGGAACTGCAGAGTTGCAATAGAGCAATGTATAGTTTGGGACTGATAGGCACAACACAGAAATCTGTTCCCTCCTGGTGATGTGCCTATGAAGAAATCATGTTTCACTTACACCATGAACCAAAAAGAAGATCCAAATCATTGTCCAAAAGGCAGCAATCTGTTAGCATCAAACACAGTTTATTGTACAAGCTAAAGCTGGAAACATTTACTGGATAAATAATTAATGTCACAGGTGATCTCTGGCCTTAGGTACAAAGGGACAAACTTGCAATAGGCTTTGTACTAAAGCCAGCAAAGGGGCTATTAACACCAGGATGAAGGCACTATCCGCCATAAATTATTTATAGACAGTACTTACTATAGTGCTTCTTGTTTTGCTGTCAAAGAAGGAATCTCTGTCAGACAAATCAAATCTGTTAAAAGATCAGAAGGAAGCCATTATGTTAAAAAACAAAACAAAACAAAACACAGTAATTTCCTGGTCTTGTTGACCCCTTCAGTATTTTCTTTTCTCCTGGGGTTCTCTCATAGCTAACATTAAAGGGTAGCTTGTAGAAATCTCGTTAAAAAAGAAACTCTTGCATTTTAAAGACATGCTTTATGTATTTATAGCATTTTCCACACAAAAGAGGCTGTTGGTGCTCAACTAATTGAATTCCTGACTGCTACACACCTTAGGTTTCTTTCTCCTAATAATCTTTATATTTGGGCCATACCCGCAAAACCTGTAAGAGCACTCTGGTTTCTCTCATTCAGCAAATGCCTAAGATGGTCTCACTGAAGACAGCCACCTCTGCAAGTATCATAAGGCATTTCCAAGCACAAGCTAAGGAGCACCTTCTGGGCTTTCTCTGAGCTACCAGTTTCCTTTGCTGCAGGAGCATCCTACATGCAGTACATATATAAATATAATAGCTGCAAGCCTAAGAACACATCAAACATCACATACATCGACTGGCCCCACTATCAGGCACGTGAATCTAATACATGGCTCCATTAGTGTCCCACATCCCTTTATTTAAAAAAAAATTAAAATAATGTTGTATCTAGAGTGAAGAAATCCTTCCCTGGGACTGGTATTTGTTCCAGCTGGCACGCACATAAACACACTCTTCAAAGCTTTGCCTCTGGGATGCTGGCCAAGGAAGAGCAGCAGCAAAGCAATCCAAGGCAAATGAAACTCTGGCTAGGCCCCACCTTATGATTTTTTTCCTCCACCCACGTCTATAGCTACTCTTACCAGTCCACTGGCTTCATATCACTCACAAGACAAGACCTGATTTGCAGTACACGTGAGCTGCCCATACCACATGATTGGAATTATCTTTGTCATTATCAATCCACAACTCTGCCCGTAGAATCTTACTGAGCATTTTCATTTTACACAGAAAAAGACTGTTGTAAATGACATTATAAGTTTCCTTTAAGTTTCCTATAAGTTTCCTTCCTGTAAATGACATTCATTTCCTTTTCAGCCACTACCAGAGCAGCCGAGGCCTGCTGGCACCGTGGTCACTTACAAGTGCTGCTTCTCCCTGGAGAAGGGGTAGGAAAGGCGCTTCACCGTCTGCGGTTTGTGCTCAGCCACCTTGGGCTGGATGGGCTCAGTTATCTTCTGAATTACTGAGTTGATCTTTTTCAGAAGACCATGGGTCTGATTGATTTGATACATCTGAGGGGGAAAACAAAAGAACAGTAAAGATTCATAGTTTTCTGGTTCACAGAGATGCACTCACAGGTACAATTTTCTCAGTGCAACAGGACAAAGAAGTAATGGACAGAAGTGATCAGCTCACCCTGCAGCACCAGGGGCTTTTCTCTCAATATCCTGCAGCTTTCAGGATTTTCTCCTCTTCCATGTAATCAAAGATTATTGAAGATATTTTAATTTCCTAACATTGAAGCCACTATTCTACTGCAGTTCTCTTTTTATCTAATTACGCTTCTGACTAAAATCAGCAGTAAGTGAGGCAATAATGGGGATTGATATAAAATCCAAACCAAAGGTGTAGCTTTAGTTTTGTAATAAATGATGCTAAGCTTTGAGAGTGTCTCTTTCTCCATTACAGACTTCCCTTCGCAGTCTGGGACATGCACTTAGCATGTTTAAATATTAATCCATCTCTAAGCTACTCTCACTGAGCAGGTAGCAATCTATCACAGATGACTTAGAATTTAGCTCACGATGAAAATACACCGTCACATCTTTAATGACATTTCAAATATTCTGAGAGGTAATTTACTTTGTGGTAGAGTAGTCCCAACTCCTACAAGCATGACTGATGATTTATGTAAGTAGCCACCTAAACCCAGTTAGACTACTGTGTGCAAAGTAGTACATTCATTTTTAAGCAGCCCAACCTTTTGGGTGAGAAAGAAACCACCAAAATGTACAACCACATTTCATTATCAACCTCCTTTAAAACACATTGGGAGGGTAAGGCACTGCATAAAATCATTCGTACTGCACACAGATAATGGCGGGAACCACAAGTTCATGATTTCCAACGCTGCTTCCACTTGTTCTTTCTGTTGTCCCAGGCAAGAAATTTTGTGATTCTCCCATTTTTCATACTAAGTGCCAGGGGGTCACCGTTCTCCTTGCCAGGCTGTGCAGGTTAGTTCACTATTTTATAAATGCTTATGGGAATAAAAGTATATTTGAAAGGTGCAATGAGCATGTGTTTAAAGAATGCCTTCCAACATGGATGGGGGAACAAAACACCAAGAAAAAAAGAAAAAACAGGAAAATTGGGCTTACTTTTTTTGTTGGCATCTTGAGCTTAAGAAACTCTGCCTCTCGACACAATACATTCCATGGCGCGTGGATTTTTACAAATCCAACCCCGTGGATCTTAGTCTTAAAAAAAAAAAAAAAAAAAAAAAAAAAAAAGCAAGAGAAAAAGTTACTGGTGAGAGGAAATTAAGTATTCTCCCCCTCGTGTTTCATTTACATTTAGAGAAATGCCCATTACAGCCAACACTATCACCTCATTTGTTTGAGCTGACCAGTTTCTAACAACAGGACAATCACTGGGTACCTCTCTGCGCTGAGCTGATATAAAACGTGACTCAGAAATGCTATTGTCTTCCAGAACAATTACCATTAGGTTAAACAGATAAAAAGATAAAAACTGTTTGGGAAATAAAAGCTAATGGCTATGGACACAAATAGGCTAAGCCAGGTAAATTTGATTCACAGGCACAGGGCCAAATGCCACGTGTTGTAAGGAGTGGAGCTGAGGGGAGTTCTTGCTGCCTCACAGGAGCTGCTCGGAACCCACAGCATGAAGGGACAGCTACCTTTCCCAGCCTGCCTTCCAGAAACCTACTGACTACCCAGAGGACATAACTAACTGCCAGCCTTCCAACCAGCCATCATTTCCAAGCCACCCTTGAATTTACTTCCTTGAAGAGCATTTTAGTGACAAGTGAGCAAAACTACTCGCTACAACAACCTGACACAAAGCAATTCATATTTTCACACAGGCACAGAGAATTGGAAGATTTCTCACACTGTACCATAAGCCTCACCTGTTATTTGTGAATTAGGGGTGGCAGGTTTATTTATTTAACACTGATCGCTGTTCTAGGTGTTTAATGTCAACTGTTGCATCCAGTAAATAAAACCAACACAAACACTCACCCTCTGTCATGGAGATTTCAGGCATATTGGTTGGATCAGTTAATTGTAATAGCTTTCTTTGAAATTAATATGACTGTGGCTATTTCTACTAATCACACATTGGCAGTACTTCACAGACATCACTTTTCATGCAGTCTAATGGTCTTTTAATAGAGTATGCTGTTTTCAGGGTACAGGTGAAAGGCTGTAATGTTCACATCTGAGAATGGAAAGAGCAAAACTGCAACCCAGAGCCACATGCTTGAACCAGAGTATTTAGCAGAACACCTTGCACAAACACAATTCTCCAGAGGCTGCACCAAGGTACAAAAATTTTACTGTCTGCATCAGATATTCTTCATCAGAGCCAGAATTACCAGTGGACCCAACCCAAGGCATACCATCAATCCATCAACCTCTGATTGCTGTTTACAGCCAATCTAAGCCTCGCCTCTAGCTATGATTACACACCAGCAAGCTGTGTGGCAGTAAGGCACGTGCCATCATGAGTGATGGCTGAGAAGTTCGGCCTGTTGCCCGGGTGAACCTCCCCTCTGCACTGGTGAGGCCACAACTGGAGAAGAGAAGGCTGAGAGGGGATCTCATAACTGTTTATAAATATCTAAAGTGCATGAGTCAAGTCAACGTAGGTGGACTCCTTTCAGACGAGTGTAGCAATAAAACAAGGGCAAGGGGCAGAAATTGTAACACAGGAAGTTCCATGCTAACACAAGGAAGAACTTCTTTACTGTCAGAGTGATGGAGCACTGGAACAGGCTGCTCAGAGAGTGGTGGATTCTTCTTCCCTGGAGGCATTCAAGACCCACCTAGATGCCTGCCTGTGCTACCTGCTGTTGGAAACCTGCTTTAGCAGGGGGCTGGACTCAATGATCTCTAGAGGTCCCTCCCAACCCTTTTGGTTCTGTGACTCTGTGATCTCCCCAAATCTACTGCCAGCTATCCTTATCATTACACATCTACAGCAGCTCCTTACATCCTCATCACGTTCCAGTTCCAGGCCAGCCTCCACCAGGTTCCCTTCATACTCCTCCCTGCGAAACCTCTTGTCGTCTTCGTGGCAGTCAGTGTGGGGCTCACTCTCACCCATCTCCATTTGCACACCCTTCCCAGGCAGTGGGTCCTGCCTGGTGCTCTTGGCACCTCCATCATTGTGCAGGGCTCTCCTGGTGAGCGTCCTCCCTGCTGAAGACTTCTTGTAGTGATAGACCAGGATGTAATCCACTTTCCTCTTGCCATCTCGGAAGTAGAGTCCATACTTGCAGTCAGCATCTGGATTTTTGGATAGGGAGTTCAACAGCTGGAAGCAGGGAGTGGGGTGTGGAGGGAAGAAGAATAATTAGTGCACAGTCAAATGGGCACCAAGCAGATCACAGCCTGGTATCAAGCACTGCTTTCCAAGAGCACGCCAAGACCTAACCTCAGGCAGCAAGCCTGCAGGCGGAGACCCCACATGCTACTCACTCAAAACAATTTTGCAAGTTAACACTTGCAATTTTCCTGATAGCCGGCTGGGATTTCATTGGCCAGAAGTAAATAGATAAAATGACTGGGATTTAATCTAATTCTCAGCACACTGCTTCATAAGTCAGCTACTGGGTAGCTTTGGTTGTCTCTGCTGAGGGCTAATTGCCACTAAGATCATCTGTCCTCTTCCATCTGGGACATCTGTGTTTTGATTCTGACAGATAGATTGATATCATGTGCAAACATTTCTCGCTTCTTTTATCTGGTGCTGCTAGTTTGTATCATCTGAGAAAGAGATCAGCCCCCCTACAGACTGAAGGGAGCCAGCTGGGTGCCGAGGGCAGCCAATATTGGACTCCAGCCAGGGAAACGGGCTCCTTGCTAGCTGAGTTCAACACTCTTCTCCCCACTTATCAAATCCCAGGCTGCCTCATAACTGAGGGTGGCATAGGCTTTATTTCTGCCTTAAACTAACACTGCGTAGGTTGGCTGTGCAGTGCTGCAGGACACAAGAAACATAAGTCTCAAAACACAGCCCTGTTTTCACACATTTGCCTGAAAACTGGACAGGATAACCACAGAGACATACCAAAGTACTAAAAGATATTAATTTCTGCCTTTCCTTGAACTTGTTGAAAAATTGACCCCCTTGAGGACTGGCTGACTTTGTAGGAGAGCCTGCTGCATTCTGCATACAAAAGCCTCAACGCATTCCCTAAAGATAAGAGTACCTCTACTGAACTTTGAAAGGGATGAGCCAAAGGACTCCAAAGAAGCCTGTTGTCCTGATTTAAAGAAGTAAATAGAGTCTTTGCAGGATGTTCTTTAATACTGCAAGATTCTTGTAGGCCACCAAGGTAGAGAGGTGCATCAGCTAAGACCCAGCTATGGCCCTGTCCCTCTGCTTGTAGAAGAGACAAAGAAAGGGCATCTTGGTTTCAAAACATTCCTGACAAAATCATTCCACAACATTCAACTCCAGTTAAGCACAAACACAATGAATCAAGCACTGCTTTTATGGTGACTCTTTCTCCAGCAAGGTCTGTTACACAGTTCACTCTACTTCCATGCCTTCACCTGAATAAACTTTCTTTTATGAGCTTACGACACAACCAGCTCCTAATCCTGTGCATTCATGTTACTAACTTCCTTTAAAACTGCTGATAAAAAGTTTTAACCAAGGCACAATTAATGACACTAGAAATCTGACAATGGGGAAAAAACCTCTGCTGTGTGTTACAAACTGTTTAACATTACCTCCGCTAACAGTAGTTTTCACATGCAATTTTGGAACTTCTGCTCAGCGTGGGCAGAGATTTAAAGGTTGCCACAGCCTTACTGACAGATTACTCTGAGAATAACCAACCCCTTTTTAGGCTAGGAGTTAAAAAAAGGATCCCTTGTTTCCCTTTGCCAGCCCACACACCCAAGCACCAACCCCACCAAACAAGCAGGTGCTGTGGCTGGCAGCAGCCTCCTCTGCACCCTTGAAAGGGAAGGGGAAGACAGTCAGAGCCTCCAACGAAAGGGAACATTTGGGAATAAGGTAAGGAAAGAAGCACAGTGTGCCAGCTGCTGCATATCTGGCAAGTCGTTTACTCACTGTGCTTTCATGCTGGTCATATCCTATATCCTCAATAGCTCGGATGTTGATGATGTGGATCCCCTTCTCCTCAGCAGGCAGGCAGGAGTATTTCTTGTTCACCCTCATGCCTGTCTCGTCTGGAACGTCACTGAGGTCATCAGGCAGAAAATCCACCCCATGAAAATCACTGTCTGTGTCTGAAAGGAAAAGGAACAACTTCATCAAGACACTTTAATCCCAGCACTTGCTCCTCCCAGAGCCACCCCAGCTGAGACGTATCCTTTTCCTGCCCTCAGCTGCCAATGAGCCTCACCGCAGGGCTCCCACCCCCCCCCCTTGCTTTGGTTTGGGAGCTCATGGCCCTGAGCTCAACCTTCTCCTTTGAGGAATGCTCCCCGACATCCCCACCATGGTGCTGTCACACCAACTAAGTGTACTTTCCCTCAGGTACACATGTACTGCATAGAATGTGATGAACCGTTCCGACTCATGTGGACTTCTGAATATCAGGTTTACTCAGTCCTACTCTGCCAGGCACCCTTAGTGTTCCTACTTAGTATTTAACTCTACAGCGGGCTAAAGGATTTAACGTATAAATTTCACTACAAACGGAACCACCAGCTAACTCTTGAAAAACAAACTGCTGCTTGCATTTGTACATTGATACATACATATGTACTTTTATACATGCAATGGAAGGCAAAGTTTTCCAAGATTTGATTCACTTTGACACTGAAGCAAAATATTGCAGAGCAATGCCTTTTTCCAAACCCCTTGGGAGCAGGATTTGCTTGTCTAAGGAGCAAAGATAAAGCAAGAATTTTAGAATTTAGCCTTGAGAGGATACTAAATTAACTTTCCCCCAAAGACAAACAAGAAAAACATGCAGAGGAGCACATTCTAGCAGCTAGGCTGCACAAATCTGTTGCTGCAGTCTGTGCTCTGCCTCTGGAACAGGGATCAGCCAAAGCCATACACATTACACACAGTGCCTCTGAGCCTAAGACAGAAGTAGCCCCTTAGAGAAATGCTCACTTTCTACCTACTGACTATAGGATGAGGTGATGAAAAACATCACATTGTAGCCAGCTATTTCTTAGCCTAAGGGAATGCTGCTCTACACCCAATGCTCTGTCTGAATGTGATGGAGCTTCAGGGGTTGCATGGCAAGGAAGGCAGGGGAGTTTGCATTCCCCATCAGGTTTGTTGAAGGCATGGGATGCAGAACACCTGATAAGGTGCAGAGTAGGTATGCCACCTCATGGCTCTCGACAGGCTGAAGAAATGCAGCCTCATGAAGCTCAGATAAGTCAAAATGCAAGATCTGCACCTGGACAGCAGTTAATATGGGCAACACCTGCACCACAGGATGAAGATGTGGTGCTTCCTGGGCTTATCAGTTATAAAGAGAAGATCGCTGGGTAAGAAGGCCAAGTTTCTCTGGAACCATCAGTCATGCTTCTCTGGAAATAGCAATTCCCATAAGTTTATGGATCTTCATTTCAGTCTCTGTACTTAGGAAATCTGCTGTCCCAAGCAACATTCAACAAGCTCCACATTTTCCCTGTGTTGTTAAGGCATTCTTAGGAACTGCAGTGTTCAGATCTGATGTCTAGTATCCACATCCTCCCCACTCCTGACCAATTAACACCATAACCTTTGCACAGAGCTCAGGCAGCAATTATCCTCATGTATTTCATACGTACAGCACGTAGCACCCATATCTCTGCACATACGTGCTGCTATCCTTGGCTTTCCTTTAGAATTCTGAAATAGTTATCTCCTAGCTCACTCCTTTGATCTTGGGACAGGATCCTCAAACTCAGTAAATCACTTGAACAACAATTTGTAATATTCAAATAATTTTTTTATGGACTAATATAGAAATGCACACAAAAAATCAGGTGTCTAATGGGAGCAACTAGCATGATGATAACAATTCCCTACACACCTCTGCTCTGTTTTTCCCCAGCATACACCTGCACACACACAAATTCCATGAGCGCTCAAGTACTTAAACATACGTAATCAGTTGCATATTTCTTTTTTTTTTTTTTTTTCCCATAGCTTTAAAATACATAATAATACAGCTTTTAAATACATAATAATACAGCACCTTTTGGAACTTCCAACACGTAACTATGTACATTTGGATTTGGAAGAATGCCTGAAATAATTTTCTAGAAACAATAGCTTAAATGCTATAGAATCTTCTTTCCTTCCTCCTCCTCTGGCACATGTAGAAAATAAAACCTAGGTACTCCACCAGATCACAAAGATCATTATGAGTTAAGTGTCGATTGCTGACTTATTGAATCTAAATATTTTTTGTACCTTGTAATGGGTCTGTGAACTGAAAAGCACTAGATTAGAAACCACAGTTAGGATGAAAAACATTTGGAATGGAAAACCACAAGCTTCAGTGAGCCCAAACAAACTCCCTGTGCTCTGCTGAGCTTCTCAACTGTATTTGTTAAGACTGCAGCGCAGAACAAGGAGACCTACTCCGGTGATTCAGTGCTATTGTGTAAGCCCAAGCAATCAGCCGTCTGCAAGCATATATTTACATTTCTGTTTATGCATCAGTAGCCTGGCAATATCTGAAAGAACAGTGCTTAAGGTAGGCAATGAATCATAAAATTTTGGTTTATTACGACTACTGGAAAAAGATGAGAAATGGTGAGAACAGCATTGATACAATCTTAATTACAAGAAGTTTGATTTCTGTGCTTGAAGGTGATGTCAGGATTTAAGGCTAAGTAAAGTCATCCAAGCCACTTTGGTAATTATAAACGCACAGGGATTACCAGTAGTTCACATATGCTGATTTGGCAAAGGTCAAAGCATTCTATTACAGAACATCTTTTCATACAGGACACAATATTTTAAAACCTAAGTCTGTATTTTGAGTTAATCATATTAAATAACGACAATAATTTAATCTCAAATTAAATGTACGTTCTAAATTATTTATGGCAAGTTAGCAGACACAGAATGAAGAGCACAGAGCATGCTGGCAACCTAATTCAGCTACAGACACATCTTAATCTCTTTGTAGGGAGCTGAAAGAGCAGGATTATTGTGACAATTGCTGGCTTCGCTGCCTTCTAACATTGACTAACCCATTCTTTTCTATTACTAACCAGAAAGTGCTACAGCAAAGTCCTGAAGAAGCGCTTGACATGTTTCAGTACAGTCATATGAAGAGCTGCCATCTCCCCTCCCTTTCCACAGCCGATGGTGTTCAAAACTCCATGGATTTCAGGACAGCAGAAACTCCTGATACCGTAAACTCAGACCTATCCAACACTTCTATGCATTATTAAGTATTATTATGGAATTATGGAATCACTTGAGTTTGAAGGGACCCTTGAAGGCCACCTGATCTAACTCCCTTGCAATGAACAGGGACACCTAAATTGTACCAGCCTGACCCTGAATGTCTCCAGGGCTGGAACACCCAACACCTCTCCGGGCAATTTGTGCCAGTGCCTCAGTGCCCTTATTGTAAAAAACGTTCTCCCTATATCTAGTCTAAATCTCTCCTTTTTAATCTGAAACCACTCCACCTTGTTCTGTCACAACTGTCTGTCTCCTTCATTCTTATAGGCCCCTCCTTTAGATATTTCGCCATTTCTTAGCATTTGCTATGAATTTCAGATATACACTACAGTTCCAATTAATTCTGCCCCTGAACCTCCTGTGAGTATCTCCCTCTGAATAATACAGGAAACAAGATAACATTACTAAAAAATACTTGGAAACATCTGCTTCTTTGTACAACTTTCAATTGCAGCTGCAAAACATCCTCAGGCAAACTCCTCTTAACGCTAATTAACAACAAATTTTCTACCACAGAAATCTGGCACACTATGCTGCAACCTGTATGCATTTAGACAGTACCTCTTCCTTCGCCAAACTTCAGTGATCAGGTGAACAAGAGCTGAAAATCTGCTCAAGAAGTAGATGCATTTTGCCCACTACTGGGCCTCAATCAACTACCTTGTGAATATCATAGTCATAATCTCTTATAACCACTAAATATTAAAATAAATGGAAAACTGCATTTTCACAATGTAGCTTTACAGAACCATCTGGATCTAGATCTAAAACAAGGCTGAGTACATTTAAATAACTGAGCAACTATTTCACCACTCAATATGAATGCCATAATGCAGCTGAAGTCATCTCTTATCTCCTCTTGCTTTCTTTTTTTAGGGAGTATGCTTAAGAAAGTGGCTAGAACAAAAAGTCATAAAGACATTTGAGCTAGCTATCCCAGTTTTTCTCAATAAGGAAGAAGCAGGACAGTTACAATACTGCATGATTTAAGATTTTCTAGTGTCCAGATTGTTATCTTTTTGCTTTATATAAGTACTCATTGAATTTGGAAAGAAAATTTGAGGATCGTGCAGGATACGTTCCTTGAGCTTGAGGTTTTAAAGAGCCAGGAGCCAGAGCACCACTTCTTCCCAGCATACTCTGAAACACTTTTAGATCCCTTAAACTGAAGGCATTTCTTTCATCTGAATTGTGATGGAAAAGTGCTGTGCGTGGTCTCTGAAACTGATAGTGATCCCACTGTGATGGAGAGGAGAGAAAGTCACTCATACACAAATATTTGTTTAAAAAAATAGAAATATACATACACAGATATAAGTTGCATATTTTGTTTATACTATGCTTTTTCTGAAGAAGAAATACCAGTGTAGCAAAATATTGGGGACTTTTCTGATTGGAGGCTTTTGTGTTTTTTAAACTTCAGCAGATAGAAAGAACTTCTCAGTGTGTTTTTGCTTAATATATATTGCCCCCTAGCAGCAGAATCCTCCTTCAGCACAGCCTCATCCATTTCTTTACTTCCCTTATTGCCCATATTCAAAGCTACAGGTTAATGCTTGAGCTAGGAAAACAAACAAATAAACAAGCCCTCACAATCAACTCACCCATTACTATCTCCTCTTCTTTATCTCATACCCAATACACTGACAGGCTCACTGGTCAGATTTGGAGCCTGAAATCCCTGCTTCGTCCTCAGGAGAAATAAGGCAAGGCAAATGTCAAGGAAGCCTCAGGCGTGCCAGCCCAGCAGCACGCCTCATTGCTGACCTATGGGTCATTCCTCCTGACCCACTAAATCCTGCTGCAGGCACGCCAGCGAGGATACCCGCTGCTGGCACATGGGGAGGGCTTTTTTGGGAGGCTGACACCTGTTTACGAGGCACTGGCCAGAGCCCAACATCCCAATCAGGAACCGCTGCACTCTGCAAGGAGTGCTCGTACATGTCCTGAACTTTTGTTCTGTTCAAAGTCCAGGAGTTGAGAAGTGATTAGATCCACATCTGGGAGCATGTGATGCAAACCTCCTCGTATCTGCTGGCTGCCAGCTTTGGCCTCAGGCTGCACCACTTCAGAGCACAGGAGGCTGCCCCAGTGCCACCAACAGAGCATGCAATGGGCTGCTGTAAGAGGCAGCCGACCTGTCCCCGAGCAAGGTGACCACCTTCAGCCGTGTCGACATCTTTCCAAGACATGACTCCCTCTTCCTTTCATCTTCTGTGACATCCCGCTCAGTGGGACACCCTGGAACTCACCCATCTCAGTGCTTCTGCATTTATTTTAGGACTTGGCCACAGCCTGGGTCTGCACAGAGCATTACCTTAATGAAGTGAACAGAGAGGAGGGCACGATCCAATTCATTAACAATAAATAAATAAATAAATCAAAGAGTGATATCAAAGAGTTCCAAGGACAGCCTCCTTTCCAGAACAGAAATATTTCCAAAGCAGGGCAGTCTCCATACTGAAGAAGCCGATAACTTCATTAGCACTCCCAATCACACAGCAGAGCCCATTCAGTGCATCCAGTGTTTGGGAGCCCGAAAACCAACCCCTGTCACATGGGTGAAGGAAAGGACACTCCCGGCAGGATTATTTGAAACGTGGGCTCAGGCACATTTCTCAGTACTGGATCAGCTGCGGTTCTCCAGAATGGGGTTGCAGCTTTCCCAGAAGGCTGTCACAGCTTTAAAGTTATTGATCTATTATTATCAGCAACATGTTAAAAGAAGGCTGGACAACTATGGCATCATTTCTATTTCTGCCCTTCTATTTTTGCTTATAAAGGTTAATTGGCACTGTTTGCAGCGTTGCAGCCCTAAGTTTGAACACACCTGATCTGATACAGCCCCTGTGAAATCGGAACATGTAGAACCAATTACCTTAAAAATACGATAATAGAAAAATGAACCTTTGGGGTGGAAATGCATTTTCAAGGACAAGTAAATATAAATTCTACTGGGAGTCACAGAAGTTATCCTACCAAGATATGCAGACCTTGGAAAATCCCACATTTTATAAAAACAAAAAACACACAAAGCCTTTTCCCATACACCCTCCTAAGACAGAGTGCACTTTTTCCCCCCAATTACCAACAACTATTTCATGGTTTATTAAGTACATCTGTTTTCAGACATGCTTCTAAAATAGGAAAAATCCAGCACACTTACTCTTCCACCACCAGACACTGGAAAAATATTTCAGATTTGCTACTGTTGCTATTCCAGGAAAAGCATCATTGAGGCCACGCTCCAGTATAATGCAGATTGTTCTTTGCAAACCGTAATTGGTTTTATAAATTATTTACATATTTCTGTAATTTGATAGCATTTGACTGTAAAATAGACAAAAAGAGCAGGAATTCTACTTCTAGTTACTTTGGTACACATACAGAACAATCTTTGCATTATTTTCATGTTTCAACCAGTTTTAATGAGAACAGAAACACTGGCATGATTCACCAAAGCACACTGGAACTAAAGACCGTACCCCTCCTTCTTACAGAAGTTACTGCTGCCCCTCAAAGCACCTGCTGATATTTTCCTTGGATGTACTCTGCAACATTACATCCTCAAACATGTCATGGGAACAGGAGAGTGCATTATGTAAGGAAGACCAATTGTCTGCCATGGATGCTGGTAGGTATGTTTTGAAGGGTTACAATGCTCATTATTTTTGTTTGCATGCTCCAAGGGAAGGCAATTGCTGCCAATGAGAGCACTAAGATGAAAGGAAAAGGTTACTAAAGATACTGTGGGGAAAGTACCGGTGTGCGTTGCAACGACGTATATCTAAGCTCTCATAGCAACTTTTAAAAATATTTAAATACATTTAAAGTATTTCATGTATTTTCCCTTTCCAGATTATTAAAAATAGCTCTTCATACTAAAAGTGGAGGATCTATTAGGTTTACTGCAAAGGTATGATTCATAGACTGCAACCTTGGACGAAGGTCATAGCACATACTGACCGGTAAAGCTGTTCTTGCTACAAAAGATTTCCAATTTCTAATCTTGAATCATCAATGCCTATGTTTAAATTTCTATTTATCTACATCACAAGGGCATTCAGATAGCATAGATTTAGGCATGAAGACTCACAGCAGCTGATGATTTCTCGTAGGAAACAAAGCTTCTAAGCTTTGATAAGATATGCAGGGCACTTCTTGTGATGCTGCAGTTTCTTGGACCTCATTATGGGACTAAATATTCTGAAAGGTTTTGCCTAACCTGATAAGGATGTTTTTGACTACAGTCACCACATTCAGCAGCTGTAGCTCCCCTACACTTGCATTCAAGGAGCCAAGGACTCCCCATCTGAGTCAGCCTGGGTGGAGTCAGGTTCCATATGGCAAAGCTCCACGTTATACATGTTATTTGGGTGTGTCAGAACAGGTGGAGCTGATTTGATAGTGAGGTGGTGGTAGGCAATTTTCAGCCAGGGCCTAGGGCAGCCTCAGCTCTGTGCTATTTGAAATGCCTTTCCACAGCTGATAGAACTAATAATCACATGCTGAAGACATGCCATCCAGGCTTTAGCAAGCATTAAGATCCTGCAATTTTAACTTGGACACAGAGAAACACTGCAGTCAACTCAATCAATCCACTGCAAAGTTTCACTAGCAAATGAAATAATCTTTATCTCACATCAGGCAGGTGAACACAAATGAACTGGGGAAAAAATGCTATTACCTCTTGCCTGAGAGAATTCCCATGCAGTCCCATGTCTTAATGAACTGAGTTTAGGCATGCCAGAGGCACAAGACCTAAGGAGTCACTACTGCAACCAAGTGGGCTCTTTGTTTTTAAGGAAGAGCTGGGATCTAACTGCTGTAAGGAAGCTGATGCTCCAGCAAGGTGCCACAAGTCAGCTAGCTTGCCCTGTGCTTGAGGATACACATGCTACAGATGCTCCCACTTAATACTCCTGATAGTCCTGTCCTGAATTGCAAAATTCTTGGAGCTTCCCTTCAGTTCTGGCAAGAGCAAGGACAGGGCCAGGACCCTTTTAGGGCATGTCAAGACTCCCAGATGAAAGGCACACTTGAAATGTTTGAGCAGAGGTGTGCATTCCTCACAGTTTGGCCATCCACAGGGAAGGTGGTAGTGACAGCAGCACTGAGCCCAGACTCACCAAGTTTCCTCCTTAATGAGCTTTTGATGATCTTTGCTATCTATTACATCCTCATATCAAACAAGCAGTCAAGACCTGGTCCAAGTGTAAACTGATGCCCTGTAGGTTTTGTAGCAGACTCATTAAAGAGTGTGAATTACTCAAAGGAACACTGGTCAATCCACTTTTTCTACAGAAGATCGAAAAAGAGGAAATTGCCAGGAAATCTGTTTTGACTATAAAAAGGTAAGAAGCAGATCCAAAAAAGCACAGAGGGTTCTTTGGGGTGCTATGCGTGGTCAGAGCAACCTCCCAGCTCCTGGTTTCATTCCTCAACTGCTCTTACATGTGTGTTGCAGCAACAAAACTACTGTTCTAATGTCACGCAATTACAATAAGCACTAATGAAACCAGAACAAAAGAAGAGCAACTGTAGCTCAATACTCTATCTCAAAAACACTGAGATAAATAGAAAAAAAGAGAGCTGCTTCTGTCTTGTTCATTATCCTTTCAGTAATCATCCATGAAAAGAGACCAAGAGCTGGGACAGCAACCAGCTTTCATGCATTAGTCTTGCTGTAACATACTCTCAATACATGTATAAGCCCTCTTTCCTTTAGGAAAGAGCTCTGAACAGCATAAATGTTGGACTCACCAGGACATAAGCTAGAAATCATACAGTTTGAAACAGTGCTTCTCTCTTGTAGACAAAGATTCTGTTGATTCCCAAATTTAGCTGTTCCATTATAATGCAGCAAGCGAACAGCATGAGCCTCTCTTGGACCATACAATGTAAGACTCAACCAAAAAATGCTTCCATTTTACTTACAGTGCACAGAAAACGTACTACTCCCCCTTAGAGAACAAAGTGTCACTAACAAAACTGATGACCAAAAGGTGATGAGACATTAGTGAAACATAACCATGAAGTGGACCAAAACCCATGCATCAAACCCACACAGCCCACAGTCTGAAGATATTCTGGGTAAGAAAGGAAACGGGGATTCCTGCCAAGATCCAGAACTTGACACAAAGGCAGACACACAGAAAAAGAGAAAACATTATTTGTTTTCATATTTCCTGATGAAGACATTGAAAATGATGTAATCTTGATATCTGGAGAGGGCCAAGATTTCATCCTAGAATTTAAGAGCAATTTATTTTCCTCCACGTGTGATTAAGTTTGCAAGCATAAAGTAAAAGTTATATTAAGGTTTTCTAAAGTTTTCACAATTCATTTGCTGTCTTTTTTTTTTTTTTTTAAATGAAAATGTTCTGTTCATTTATTTGGTGTTTATCAGCTCAGTGAGAAAAACTAAACAATGGAATAAAACAGAATTAAAATTTAATATACCACTTCTTCAGGCACTGATATATTTAGAAAAATAATATTCTGTATGAAAAAAAGTTCTTATTTTACCAAAATATTTGGAACAATTATTTATTTGGATACTGTCTTTTAAGGTATCTGCTATCCCGTGAACTTAAAAAAAAAAAACCACAACATCATAAGCTGCTAATTGTAAGCTTTATCATATACTCTATCTTGGTTGGTAATTACTGCCAGTTTACAAAAAGCATGACACATTCTTCCAGCTGGGTTTCAAGTCTCATGAATATTCTGTTTATTTATTTAAATAAAATTACTCATGCTCTTTAAAAACTACTTCAAAGGGCTCACTTTTTAATCTAAAATACATTTAGGAGAAAAAAAAATGTTCTTCTCCCTCATCACAGTGATTAGGTCAACACTGGAACTGAAAGGAATGGAGGGCAACTAAATAAATATAAATGAAGTTGATGCAGTTCTGAACTGTCTTCAAATCTGAGATAGCTCTCTCATAATGTCCTTGAACTGTTTGCTTTACTAACCTTTTGGGTTTCTGGAACCTGTATAGCTGTTACTATTTTCTATTATGACTGGCTAATATTCTGTGAAGTGATGTGATAGAGCAACAGTGGTTACAGTGGAACAGGTGCCATAGTGCTGGATCAGCTATTGCTCAATGCATTAATTTGGGAGTCATATGATATTTAAACATTTGAATCAGTTGCAGTGGTTTAAAAAAATTCCAAGCAGTTAAGCATTAATTTTTTGTTTTCATACTGTCACTTTTCAACCCAAACTCTATATGAAGGCAACTTTTCAGTAGCTGCTCTGGCAGACATTCAGACTTGATGTCAGAATATGGACCCATTTGGCCACCAAAGCCTGAAAAAAAGATTACTCTCCAAGGGATGGAAATCTGTTTCATGCCAATACGGAAGCCATAGAGGAGAAGCAGCAACAACGTGTGGGACTAAATATTGCTATTGAATTCCCTGGTTCTATAGCTTGTAAGAGAGCATATGTGACACAAATCAGAGGGGGCTTGGTTAGAGAAAGCTAAGGATCATAGAACGACTGAAGTTGGAAAAGGCCTCTAAGATCATCAGGTCCAACCCACCAACCCATCCCCACCCAAGCCATGTCCCTAAGTCAGATCTCCCTGAGTAGCAGCATCCTTCAAAGAAGCTCCTCTAGCAGCAAAGAAGAAATACAAGAGTTCTGTACACCACTAATACTCATGTCAAGGATATTAGCACTCTAGAACAGCGGATGGTGACTGCACTTTCAGATAACGTAGTTATCTGAAGAAATATTTTAGCATTACAACATGCAACAAGTTTCTGAGTCTGTTTTCTTGACCTAATTTTAGCAGGAGGCTGCCTTCTCTTTACATAAAATTAAGTTGTCTTTCTTATTATCATTCATCTCTAATTGCATTCTTCCAGGAATTATTTATAACACAGACAAACAATTTTATCCTTTATTCCTTGCCTGCCTGCGGGGTCGATTCTTGCCTGCGAAGCCCAATTGACTGTAGACAAAAACACCACAAGACAACTCCTGGCAAGGTGGTTCAGCAAAGTGCTTCAAGGAAACTTCAGAGAGCACAGGAAATCTTTTTGATTAATGTTCTGCAATTGTAGAGGCTTAAAGTACACAACAAAATTGTATTTTGCAGAAAACTTGGCGCTCTAACATTAATGAAAATTAATGCAAGTATAAGCTGAGATATGACTTGACCAGGTGCAAAGCTGAAGAGTGTCAGCTCTCATGTGAGAAGATATCTACTTAGACTAACGCTGTCACCCCAGAACATGACTTGCCAGCTGAAATACTACATCCAGGCTGTGCAGCAATTCCTACAGTACCCTATCAGGACCACCTTGGAAAAGAAACTATTAACTGCTTTTTCTGCTAATCTCTCTGCCTACTAATGGGGCCTTGGGGTCTTGGAAGGGAGTTGGCCCGTGACCTTTTAAACAAGATTTAGGAAGCCAAATGCCAAAATCAGCCAATTACAAAAAAACCTGCATCTGAAATGCTGTTTTTCATGGGAAATCATTATTTGCTGGTTTGACAGACAGGATTGTATCTTGCTAATCTTGAGGCTTTTTAATACTTGTATCCTGTTTGACTCCTCTCCTTTTGCCTATTTATTTTGGAAATTTATGGTGTAATTCCCAGAGGTTTGGATGGCATATCGCATACCCACTTCAATAAACATTCTAGAGTACTGCTTAAATATGGAAACGCAGCAGCACACCCAAAGTGGAGATGTGCCTTAGGAAAAGAGGGAGGGAAGGAAGATGATCTGCATATATCCATGTGTATGCCATTAATTCAGCCACACCAAACAGTTGTAAAATTTACAAATCGCAAAACATTGATTCAATTCAGAAGATAAAAATTTGTACTTAGCAATGACCTTTAGAACTCTGTTCTTCTGAACTGAGCCCTGTTGCTTCATCAGGAACTGAATGTAACCAAAATAGGCATGCTGGTAGCCTCCTATTAGTCACAGCCCTCACGGGTGCAGAACTTGCTGTCACTTTGAGCAGGGATGCCAAGTTTCTGCTACTTAGAATGCCTCAATGTCCCCATCATTGGCAAGATGCTCAAAAGCAAGGGTCTCTAGGTTGACTGCTCTTGAGCTGGAGTCTCTCTCTTCTGGTTTGCAGAAGGATACACATATTTTTTACCATTTACTAACATTTCTGCCTTCTCCTTACTTCATAGGTGACAAAGTCAAGGCGGTTTCTGTAAAGGTTCCAATGACACTGAAGTTGTCAAACTTTTCAGAACATGTGAAATGTAGCCAAATACAGGGTGATAATCCCCACACAGTCAAGCAGTTCTTCTGTTTTCTAAATCTGATCTCTTGCCTAACCTCCTTTAAGAAATACCTCCTCTCACAAACAGAACTTACTGTCCACAGCAAGGACATATAACTCCCTCTACTGAAACAGGTAAGGATTATTAGCTCAGACTCTTCTGAATCTTTATACTACTGCCTTATGATGGTTCCCTCCAAAGAACAGTTCTGATTTTTCTTGTTTGGTCTCCAGAAAATCTCACCCGCTACATCAGCTCTTCTCTCACGTGACAGTTAGGGGACAACTCTCTGAACATTTATTCTTTGGAAAGCAAGCAGAGATTGGTTTTACTGCAACTACAATTCCAAGTTGCTGGACTGCTGGAGATTCTTCACAGTGATGTTAGAAGCTGCCAACGCAATGCAGCTGAGAACATCTGGTAGCAGCATGGGTGTTCTCCAAATAGAACAGCACATATTTAAACTGTGCCAATCCAACCTACGGCTAACACCTTATGAATAAAACTACATTGACTGGCCATCCTGCACTCAAAAGCAACAGGACTTCTCAGTTTCAAGGAACATCCACAAAAAATACATTTCCTATTATTATAATTCCTTTGCGAGTCCATCAAGTCTCTAAGAAAACTGGCCTGTGTTTTCTGCTCAAACACAGTCTGTTCGTAATCTTCTCCAGAGATGTCACATGCTAGCTCTGTCTAGCATTGCAGACATTATAGTGCACCTTTCTTCTATGTCAGCAAATCACAGCACAGCTATCCATCTCTGAGGCACATCTCAGAAAAAGGCAAATTTTAGATTACATCAAGCAAAATATTTCTGGTGAAAATCAAAGAGCAAAAGCAGTGATCCTCTGGGATGCAGCTCACGTTTTTCGTCACCCCTTTTCCAGAAACATGAACTCAAATCTAAGTGGATGATGACTTGGAGGAGCAGTGGTAGATGGAGAAGCTTGTCTTTTTAGAAGATGAAGAAAGAAATTTAATATTTTAAGCTAAAAAGATCTAGATGGATTCCCTTCATTACTTACTTACTTATTTGGGTGGTTAAGCAGCCAAACGGCAATGAAGAACAAATAAAATGCACGTATAACCACCTTAATGTTTAAAACACTCATAGATGGTCCAGAGATGACACTGGATCCAGAAGCATGCCTGAGGTTCAAGTCAGCAATGGAGGAAAAAAAAAAAAAAGAGGAAAAAAAAGAAAAAGATACAAACTATTTTTATAATGGTACTTGAGAAATTTATGAATGGGGTTCTGTGATGTAGTTGCCCGAAATAGCAAAGATTTGAACATGATGACCCTGTAGTTCCTGAAAGCAGCTGGCACACAGGCCGTATGTGCACAGAAGGTTTCCCACTGCTTCTATTCCCCTCCTGCATCATGGACTTTCCCCTCCAAGTTCCGAACAAATATCAGCATTAACATAAGGAAATGTAGAACAGGGCAAGGATAATGAATGTTCCCCTACATACAACAATTCTACCTAGAAAACGTAATGGAAATTTGCAAACTCAGTAGGAAATGCTACTCTTAAACTACTTTCTTCTAAGATGTATTTTATTGGGTTTCTTTCCATTTTTTCCATTCTTCTCTCAGATTTGTATAATCTACACTTTTCTTGCAGAAAGATGCCCCAGACTGCATATGGTATGCCAGCTGAGGATTTTCCACCCCTGAGAAGAATTGTATCGCCATCTCTTGCCTACACCACTCAGTTTTTTCCCCCCACAACATATGATGTTGTGGATTTATGTTTAGTTTGGGACTCCCAGATCCTTTTCTGAGGAACTGCTCTTTATTCAGCTAATTATTCCGACCCAGATGAAACAGTCTGCGCTTGTCTGGTTCTCAGCCCAAGCCATGGGAGCACATCCTTTTCCAGGAAGATAAGCAACAACAAGTCTGTGGTTTAACGATGTAGGATTTAAGGCTGCTAGCACCAGATCCAAAACTCCATAGTCACATAACACAGAATGCAGAACTGTGAAATACACTCACTGTATTGCTCCAGGTTTTTCAAAAATAAGTTTTTGCTGTGGCAATATGGTATCGGCTTTAGTTCATATCTGTTACCAACTGTCCTGCCATAGCCAGCCTAATGTTGCCACAAAAGAACAGAGCTACCTCTAACTCTTGCTTGGGTGCGTTGCTGAATTTGAGAACTGCACATACTCAAAGAAAGTCACACCAGTACTTTGTGTGATCTGATAGCACATAAATCCAGTATCTAAAATCGTGGAAGAAGGGCAAAAGTTCTTTTTTGACATAGCTTTGTAGATACTGGATGAGATTCTTTTCTGTAAACACAACAGTACATCTGATGCAAGATAAGAAAGAGAACTTACAGTGACACATACGCTAATTACACTGAAAAACAATCATCACTCCAGAACAGATAATACTGAGAAATGAATACTGAAGGAAACTTCGATGTACATCTTAGATAACTGTGGTACTTTAAAACTGGATTCTGTTCAAACATTTGAAACATCTCAGTCCGAGATCTACAGATCAGATTGAGAATGTGTTGATGTGCAACCAGATTTTAAAATAAATACATGGTGGAGCAGAATGCAAACACAGATTATTGGTGGGTTTTTTTGTTGTTGTTGCTAAAAAAACCCCTTTCTTCAGCTAGAACTCCCTTTGTTCAAACAGCCTTAAAACCACTTCCACTTCATGTAAGCTAAATCCAGAATTTGCAGTAGCCGTGCTTAACAGGCAATCCTGCAGCCTGGATTTGCTGAGATGTGTGTTGACTCGGTGCAATGTGAGTCGTGAGTGCAGCCTGGGTGAGACTGCTGGCTCCTGCTCTAACCACTTGGCCACAGGGCCTTCTTTACACAGAAGCTGAAAATAAGTAAGTAAAATTAAGGACACAGGACACCAACCATGGAGGAAAACACAAACCTAAGCATGTTTAAGCAGGCAATTTGCCTTGCTGATGCTATGTGAAGATCTCTTAGTTTGGAAAGGAGTGATTCATTGATGAATAACTTGTAGGATCAAGCTGAAGTGTTCCTGAAAGAATCTGTGTTCCATTGATGACAAGGATGAGGTACAACACCACAAAGCAAAAGGACAGAAATGTGGAATACTATTAATTATACTCCTGACTAGCACTAAATTATTTTTCTTTAGCACCCTTCATCAGAACATCACCTATGACATACCTAAAAAGGCTGGAACTGAGTTAAATAAATGAATGCAAGAGCCACCACAGGGAGAAAAAAAACCAACACATTATTCCAAAAGCAGCAGCCATCAGTCCCTCAATCTACACAATACAGAATGCTAATGTGCTCTATTTTTTTTTTTTTTTTTTTTTGCTCTGCAGTCAAACCACCATAAGCAGAATTTCTCACTACTGTGCAACTAACATTCATGTGACTTTGAGAGCCTCTGGTTTCACAAAAAAGCATACAATAATTTTCAGTATACCATGAAAAATTCTGAAAATGGATTCAACACACAGTCAATCTTTTTTTTCCCCACATTTCCAGCTACATTTCCTGTACTGTTACCTTAAAAATTCACAGGAAAGCCCCAGCCAGGGCTATGGGGAACACACATGGATGGATTGGTCCCTACATATATAATAGGTATATATATACATATAGGCTATAGAGTACAAAACAGTATGTGCTCTCAGGATTATTCCACGTGACCAAGCCGTGCCAGCTCCTATGGTAAATGACAAATTTTGTTTTTATGGTAGATTGTAAATGAAACTTAGCATTACATTTAAACGCTTTGGAGCTGGAGAAGATCCCATCTTGCTGGTCCATCCCCAAGAGAGGATTCAATCACACTGCTGGGCAGAGACCAAGCTTGCATCTAATTGCTCCAGGGACAAGCCCAGGACGTGAGCAGATCCATGTTTTTGCACCGTACCACTCACGTGCCCTGAGTTACATACATGCCCTGCAAACTGCAGCTTGTAAAAGGGAAGCAGATTAACCAGCGGCTCTTTTTAACACAGCCAACCTTAAGGACATCTGAACCAAGGGCACAGCTTGGGGCATCAAAGGGGAGACAGGGCACTCTCAATTGCAGACAAGCACGGGCTTTCTGCCACCAAAATGTCCCCACTCCATTCCATCATGTTATTCTCAAAGCAGCTGCTCCCCACTGGTGCTGCCCAAGTGTTTAATTACACTGGGTGAGCATTGTGAGCCTGCTCCTGCCTCTGCCTCACACAGGGAAGGGATGTGTTTGTACCAACCAACCATCAGCACCAGCCCTGGAAACACGTTGCACGGCAAGGCCCAGACAGGATGACGGTGGACATCACCTGCAGCACAACTCTCAGCCCACCCCTTCCCTGGTACAGGGCACCTCCTCACTGCTTGGGCCTCTAGTCAAAACCCAGGAAGGCCCTTGGACCCTTTTGCAAGCACAGCATCTCTGAAGCACCCTGACGAAGCGGCACATGAAATCTGAACACGTATCACTGCAAATGTTGGCTCAACACGCCCTTGTCTTAAGAGGTGAAGGAATCAACTCTTGTTTTCCTTTTCAGGATATAACACCAGCTGGTACCAAGGAAAACAGAGGTGGAAATACTTCTGAAAAGCCCTTTTCAAAACATCTGCATTCACATGCCAGATGACAGAACAAGTTCACACGCTGTATGATGCAGGGAGCAGACAAGGGATTTCTCCCTTCAGGGCAGACATTTTCCAGTGAAGGGACAGCTGGTGTTTCCTCCAATTACCTGCATGCTTTCGCTCAGCTCCAGTGAGTGGAAAACACCAATAGGAGGACTTACAAATCCTGCAGTTTATAACTCTTCTGGCCCACATCTTTTACTTGCATACGAAAATTGAGCAAGACAACTTGCATCTTCTCCTCCTCCCTAACAGAGTTCCTGCATCCCCCGCTGCAGGCTCCTAGGCAGCAAGCCCTGCTCACACAGAAATTTAAAAAACAAAAATAAAAATATCAGAGTTGTAACTACAGCTTTAATTACATACCACTTTCATTATAGTTTTTCTTTTAGTTGCTCTCTTTAGCCTGTTCTCAGTGGCTGCCTCTTGCAGACATTTCCAAACTGTAGCACATGCTTTAGTGACTATCAGTTTCACTTGCTCTTTACTTGACTTTTTCCCCAGCAGTAAAATAGGAGTGAACAGTCTATAAGTTTCTCCCTCGTAAAGCACTGTACAGCAAGTTTAAATGACAACCTTGTCTTCACCACTTTTGGAAAGGCTCAGTGCACCAGTGGGGTTTCACGTAGCACATGGTCCTCCTCCTGAATGAGATAACTAGGCTATGGAAGGCCACAAGAGAAGACACCACAGAGAGCTGGGAAACAGGATGGAAGAGTAGAAGTGAAACATAAGCAGTGTTAGACATCTGTCTCCCATTTTTGTGAGGTTACAGAACACTCACAAGCTCCAAGGGAGAGCTCCTATCCAAGCTAGAAGACTGCTCTGCAGTGGTCTTTCCTGGGTCACTTAAACTCTCTCGATTAATAAATGAACTATCTGCAATTGCCAGTTACACACTCATCTGTTAACTTTCACAAGCAGCTGGCAAGAAATGATAGGGCAGTTGTTTAAAACTGTAAGAATATTACATAAGTTAGTGTTGAAAGCAACAGCGTCATCAATCCCAAGGACAGGCAAAAGCTGCACATCCCAGACCTGTAAGCGGTCAATCGAGTGTTTCAGCAAGAGGATCAGAGAATAGCTTTTGGGTTGGAAGGGACCCAAAAGGTCATTTAGTTCCAACTAGAATGATGAGTGCAGAGTAAAGAGCAACAAGAGGGCCCTAGAGGGGACAGCCCCACTGCCCTGAAGAGCTGAGGCCTCGCAGCTCAAATCACATTCAGTGGAAACCAAGATATGTTACTGACCTGTTGGTTCAGTAACACTACATTTACATCGCTTATGGCCTGAATTCATTTCAGGAGATGCAGCCTGAAGGAACACTCCAGTTTCCCATGGTGGATATCTATGCCCTTCAAATTCAGTAATCATTGCAATGAGCATCTATTTGCCACATCATGGATGTACAACACATCTGTCTGCTTAAGATGGGAACCTCGAAGAGAGCATCTTCCCAGGTGCAGCCTCTCTGGATAGCTCTTATGTTCCTGTGTTGGTCTCTGGAGGACTCTGGTTCCTCCTGCTCCCAAGCTTTTGTTCTGAATGGGAAGCAGGCTGCTGCAGCACAGCTGCTCTCCCTAACTTCGATCACCTCCCTACCCTCCAAGCATGGAAAGTAACAGAGCCAAGAGCACCCTGAGCCTCTCAAGTGATGAGCACAAGCAGGCAGCAAGGCATCAGCTGCACTACTGCTCAGTTTAAATGGTTAAATCTCCTCTTCAAAAGCACCCTTCAGATAATCAAAATTTTAGGCATCTGGTCCATCGTAGCACAGCCATGCGATTTGGGAGCCTGGTCCAGCCCCAAGCCTGAGGCTGGCAGGAACAGCGGTGCTGCAGCTGGCCCTTACTTCCCCATACTCAAGTGTTATCTGACCAAAGAAGGAAAAGGAAGGGAAAAAAAAAAGAGAAAAATCTGGATTCCTGTAAGCAGACCTCGGGGGCAACTCAGGAATATCATCTTTTTCCAGGGGACACTTGGCAGAGCAGGGGTGCTTGTGTTGCTGCCGTGTGTGTGTGTGTGTGTGTGTGTGTGTGTGTGTGTGTGTGTGTGAGTGTGTTGTTTCTTCAATGAAAAAGGGTAAGTATCCAGAGAGGGGAAAAAAAAAAAAAAAAAAAAAAAAAAGAAAGAACAGACACAAAATTAAACAATCTACCTTAAAATAAACTCTGCAGTATTATCTGTCTCTTGTCAAAAGTTATTAGTGAATAAAAGTGACAGACTGTCTCCTAAGATACATTCCATGTCCAAGCGACATACCTAAAGCTTGTCAGAGACTTCCCTCTGTTGATGTGTCTGCTTATCCTTAGTGCCCACGCATCTTCCATTGCAGTGCATTCTTGTATGGTGGAAGCACTTGATTTATTTGCTGAAAGGAAGAGAATACTTTTTTTCCCACCTAATTTTACTCTTCTGATTCTACAGGTCTTTGTTCCTCATAAAACAGAAAAGTTCTCGACTAAAACCAGACTCCACATAATTATTTTTCCTTAAAAATAGAGTCAATAAAGCTAGCAGATGCAAACAAAAAATGGAAACGATCTATCAAATCTAGCAAACAGGTCTTCCTTTGTTGCACATTCTTCACGTTAAAAAATTACTAGTGGTCAGCATTAAAACCAGACAAATTGCACGGTGCTTTGGAGAATAAGGAGAAAAAACAACTCTCGTAGACAAGTTACAGGAACAGATGAACAAGATGTTGCCTCAGTCCAGACAGCAGTTATCTGTTGCGAGCTTGGTGTCTGCTCTCCATCCCTCGCTGAATGTTGCAAGCAGGGTCTCTGTCTAACATTCCAAATCAAAACTGAAAATTCAGACCCGGCCAACTCTGGGGGTTGTTTGAAAACCGAAGTTCAGCCACAGCTTTGATGTGGTTGTGGACTGGGTGCATTCCCATGAAGTTTTAGTTCTTGTTGAAGCTGCAGAAGGGCGGAGCAAGGACACTCAGCACACTCAGGAGGAGAGTTCTACCATGAGGGCAGTGTGGAAAGGGTTTGCTATGTGGTGGTATGTACTGTACAACCAGAAACATTCAGAGATGAAAAAAATAGTTGAAGAGTTGTAGTTCCTGTTAGAATAAACTTTAAATGAAAATTAAAACAAGCTAATAAAGTGAACTGCAGATTGGACAGATTGGGAACAAACCAAACTGCCTGGTTTTCACCCATGCTAACAAAAGAGGAACGTGCAAAGTCACCATGATCCGATCTTCATTTCTTCACAAGAAGCCAACCCATCACCAGACCCTGCATCCCTGTGCTGCATCAGAGGGTCACAGGACACCCTTCCACAGCACTAATGACAGGAGACAGTTCCCACAGTGCCCAAGGCCACCTGGTTGATGGAAAGATATTATCAATTTAACCTTAACCTTCATTTAGACAATGAAACATAATTTTTTTCTTTTGTTTCTTCATCTACTTGTTGTTGGGAAACAACATGAACTGTGCCTTCTTCATATTGGCAACACCCACTTTATTTACGTTTAATGTAATGCAACTTCTATGGTGCCAGATAACAGCCATACACTTCTTACCCATCTCTGTGACCAGCCCATAGCCCGAAGTACCTGCAGGTCTCTGCCATTTTCAACTGCTCTACAGAGCACCCAAATATCAGCAGAATGCTTCTTCACCATACCGCACCATCCAGCTGCACAGCCAGTCTTCAAATCGCAAAGGAAGATCCCCAGCATCCTCCCAAGGTAGCACAGAAAGAAGATGGCTCATGGCTCAGCCCCAAGGAGCCCCCAGTCACAGAGGATTTCAGCTTTTGATATGGTTACATTAAAATCCTATCTGCCTCTGTGACTTCAATGAAATTTTTGCGTTCTGCATCAAAACCAAAACTGGCAAACGAAAACAAAGAACTTGACACCTACAGCCTCCAATACACAAACAACTGATTGTTTCCATAGAAAATTAGAGAACAGAGAAACTGAAGTAACTCTAGGAAAAAAAAAAAAAAAAAAAAAAAAAAAAAGAGAATCCCTAATTTTGTAATAAAGGCCACGTGGTCTGCTTTGCTGAGCATAGGACTGGAAAGGTATAACCACTGGCTTTAACCAAGTATTACTGCTGATGCCATCCATGGCTATGAGCCATTTTCCTCCACCTCAGGACATGTTCCTGGGTCTCAGTCAATGGGAACTCCAGGACTCACCTTACTTAAGAGAACATAAAGGGAATCAAATACTGAACACTTGATCTGAACTCAGATCAAACACAGAGCAAACTTGCTTCAAAGCAGGAACTCAGGAGAAATACAAAAGAAAACCAACATTATTGCCTGAACTTAAGATGTTGAACTACAATCTCTTATCTGTACACATTTAAACCATTTTGGTTTGAGTCGTACACATTTATTTATACTTCAAATTTGGAAAAAGCTCCGTATAGCAAACACATAATGGTAATGGCACATGGAAGTTAGATATTACAAACATCTTTTGTGAGATTTAAATCACCACTACACCACACTCTGAATTCTAACCTAATTTGGTAACAAGCCAATATTCTGAACACTATCCTACAAACAGCATGATCCCAAACTCAACTTCGTCTCCAGAGCCATCACCATAAGCAAAAAGTCTCCGAAAAATAACCCTGGGATTGAAAGTTCACACAAGGAGGAGTGCTTGCAAAGGCTTTGGATGCAAGCTGAAACCCCACTTAGTTACAAATATTTTATTGTGGAAAAGGATGTGGAAACACAAAATAAGTTAAAGTGATAAAGAGACCTGAATAGAAAATCTGTGGTTATAAATGGAACAGTTGCAGTAAGCAGATAGTTCTGTACATCCACATCTGTTCCAGTTCAAAACAGTTCATGTGAACCAGGGGAAGAAACTATTTTTTCTTTTAGCTCCACTGCTCTGGACCTATCTGCTTCAGGCTAGGGCAGGGATTAGGAAGAGGGAGAAACCACCACTGGTGCACTGGCTCACTGTTCAGAGTTTTAACGAGATGGAGCAGTCCCTGCACATCTCCCATTGCCTTCACCCTCTTCCCCCATTTAAAACACTTTCCAAAGAGAGCAAAAGCATTTGCAAATACTTAAGGCAATTAAAGCTATTTGTTTTTGCTAAAAACCAAGACATTGGTAACTTAACAAAACCTCTGTTTTTGCTTCTCTACTCACAGATAGTTTCTGTTTCACAACTATCCCTTCTGGGGCCACTTTGATGATAACGTGGGAAAAGCAGGCAGAATAGCCAAACAGGGAAATAAATATATAAAAATAGCGAGGCTGCTCCAGAACTCATTCAGGTTCCAGAGGAGCTCAAATTTCCTGCCTGTGGATGTCTGAGACACTTTCCCTCCGTGCCCAAGTTCAGTCTCTGTTTCTGTGATGGCCTGTTTTCTCCCCTTTTGGAATCTTAAAAATAAAATAGTAAGAAAGAAAGCGTCTGGGAAAAGGATGCAGTGCAGGGAGCCATGATATCAAACTTGGCACAAGCTGAAGTTGGCTGCCCATTTTATATTGACAACGACACCAAACTCAAGAGGAAGGACCCTCCCCTGCAATAATCTGGTTATGAGAAATATTTTCCTACTTCCATGATTAAATGACAGCCTTCATGCACCCTTCACACAGTGCCTGATATTTAAATGTCTTAACAAAAAAATAAAATAAAATTTAAAATAATTAGTTGCTCACACAGAGATTGAAATACGTTCACTAAGGTTCCTGAATTTATTTTCCACTTGCAAAAACATAAAAGCTTCCTGCAAGTGAGTCTCCATAGGAAACTCCTGCAGCTGACAGACCACATGCACACGCCAGTCAATACAAAGTAATTGCTGGACTAGAATCAATTGCAGGCTCCCAGGAACTGCTTCAACTGGATTTTACTTGAGAGATTTAGTGCTGTAACTAGCGAGATGCTGAGCTCCTCAGATACCACTAGATGTGTACATCCTTGCCAAAATGAAGACAAATGGTAAAACTCACAGTGTGCTAGAGCAGAGCTCATCAGAAGCCACCCGTGAGGCACGGGACCCTGCGCATTGCCACCCTCCATCTCTAAAGAACATCCTCCACCTTCTTCTTCCATGAAATAATTCTCCAAGCTCCTCAGAGAGATGCCTAAGTGAAGGAGCAGGATTTCACATCAAAATACTGCTCGCACAGAATGGCAAACATACTACAGGTTTCCCTCAAAAACCCAGAGGCACGGATGCTAGCAAGACAAACAGTTGCCCACTTTTGCCAAAATCAGGGCTATCTGCCTGCTTAAGTGCTTTACTGGACAAGGGCCAGAGGGCACAGCAAATTGCAGGATGCAGCCCCTATAAACTATTCTGAGAAAATATACTGAAGAGAAGAAGGGAAAGCTTTCATTAATTTATATTATAAAGACAACAAAGATGTTGTTTTGGAAACAAGAGTCTAGCTGTTTTAACTGGAAATTTGCTAGCACAATGCTACAAGGACAAAGCTTAAAAAAATAAAGTAATTCATCCGCCACTTAGAAACTATTAGCCTTAAAAGACAGATTTGATGTCTGTGCCTTTGATATGATACTAGGATGCTTAAAATCTAAACTCAAATCTATTTCTGCTCTTCCATTGGTAACAGGTATGTGTTGGGTTTTTTTGGGGGTGGAGGGGGGGGTTTAATTATTATTATCCATCTACTTACTTATCTTGCCAGATGAACTTAAATGTGGCAAATTAATTGATAATACTCCAATTGCAACACACAGAAGACAGGCTATTAGAGTGGTATTGATGTGCAGCTATCTTGCTGTAGATGATCAGTTGTTACTCTTAGCCATTCATTCCTCAAGGAAAGCTCTGGACTGCATATTTAAAATATGAATTATTTCATTTAAACTGACGTGCAGCTGTTCCCTGCAAAGTAAGCAGCAGAGAGATCCAGCATGGCCTGATAAAACTCAGCTCTGGACAGCCTGACCCCATTTAAGTGGGGGGTAGACCCACACCACTGTTTCTTCCACTCCCAAAACCCACATAATACATGTGGCTACGCCCTGGGCAAGCGTTATGAGTTCATCAAGTGAACTGAAATGACAATTCTTGCTTTTGTTACCTGCCAAACGCCTAAATTCAACATAGTAGTTCCTGGTATATAAAATAAGTTCTGCTGCAGCAAATGGAAACAATGAGAAAGGAGGCAATGGGCTCTCTGAAAGGCTCCCTGAAGGCTATAAAGTCTTTTAAGATCTGTGGCTAAAGAAATATTTTGCACTTGCATGTACAAAAGGGCTAGTACAGGGTGTCTGCACTCAGCCTTTGCCTCTCAGCCTGGCTTCCCACCACGTGAGCTAAAGGAGGACACGCTGCACATCCTCCCGTACAATTGTTACAGGATCTGTTCCTATTATGAGAGCCCAAATGTCCTCTGGTGCCTCAAGGCACACAGGGTGAAATAATTCTACAAAGTGACTGAATTTGAAATACCAGTCTGTAGCATAGAAATAGTTGTCCTTGATAGCTGAGGTATGTCCTCCTGATGTACCTAAAGATGTTCTCTCTTCTTTTCCAGCCAGTCTCAGCTATCTGCCAAAGGGGTTATTGACAGCAATTGTGAAGAGGAAATAGCACTTCAGATCTACGTCCCCATCAGTGTCAACACTAAACCCTAGCAAGCTGTTCACACACAGACTTAAGGAACTGACAAACACAACTCTGATGCCTGCATCCCTGGAAAACTATGACATTGCAACAAGATATTCGGGACTCAATACTCAGAGAATCACTGAATGAACTGGGTTGGACGGCATCTTAAAGACCGTCTAGTTATGACCCCAGTGGACAGGGACACCTTCCACTTGATCAAGTTCCCCAAATCCTCTTACGAAAGGCTTTCATTTAACTCAGAGTAACTGTAAACATGCATCCAGAGCAAAGGTTGTTGGTTTTGGAAGCTTTGTGCTGTTTTAATTAACAGGATAGTAAAGAGTGAAGAATGCAAAGCTTTGGCAATATCCAACTGAACAGATCCCAAAAAAGCATTCACATTCACCAAGCAATCTCACAGCAGCTCCAAGAACAGCTGTGGATGAAGGTAGACAGGTAGAGTTCATAATGAAAGGAGAAAGAGGGGAAGGAAGTAAAATTTCCCTAAGAAACAATACAGATGTGGTACACATGGAAATGAGGCAAGTGTATGTATTGGCAAGGTTAGAAAAGATACAGGGATAGCAAGAGGAGCACGGGAATGTAATGCCATCTCCTACAACATACAGCATCAAGTGTTACACCCCAAACAGACTGCCCAGACTTTCAATAGAGCTGAATTGAATGCATCTTCGGAAATGAAAATGAAGGGTTTCTCAACTCGTGTCTTCTATACAATCAGTTATTCTGATTAAAGACGGGAAATATGGAATATTTGGACATTCACCCTGCATTACTCTGCTTGGGAGAAAGCCCTCTTCCTGCATAGGACACCAAACCAGTCCTATTATCCACACCATGATATGTGGATACACTAAGATTCAAACAGCGCAGAATCAAACTGTTCAGTATACCTTATAAGGTGCTTTTCTTATTTAATTTACGTTATAATATGCTTTATATACCCCAAAACGTGCAGATACCCTTCTTCACAACAGAGAGGCCCTCCCAAGCTACGCCATATCATAGAATCTTATGTCCTGGGGTGAGAAATAATGCTTAGCATGTTTTAGATCAGATACTAGACATTTCTCACAAGTTAAAAAAATTACCACACTATGATCCACAGTACAGAGCAGCCTTTAATTCTAGTAGGCAATCAATCATCACAGAAGGGAGATCATTTCCCAAAAAAAACCCAATAACACTAATTTATTTTCAGATCTGTTTGATTCAAGTTTATGATTTGTCTGGGACGTGGAATCAACAATATGATGAATTGAATACATCTCCTGAAAGACTAAATTTATTAAAGTACATTGCTTGAGCTGATTAAATGAAAGCAACCATTGGTTTGGACATCGGCTTGATCAATAGTAGGGATAATGCTGGAGAAATAATTAACTGGAACCTCACTCGGGTTTTATCATTTTAAGGATAAACTAAGGTGATCACTTTTTCACTGCCTCTTCACACACAAGGCCTCTGCAGCACAGCCCAGAGCCATCCCTGCCTGTCCTTATTCCCATCCTTGCTTCGCAGCTCCCACACTCAGCTGGAAACCAGGATAAAGCCTGGCTCCAAGTCCTCACTCAGTGTCTGGGGCTCAGCTCTGTTTATACTCCTGTGAGCTGAAGAATGACGATGACTAGTAGCTATATAGATAAATAAAGTATATTAAGTCACAGGAAGTAAAAAGGGAAAACTATTAATTTATTTTTAGAATCCTGTTCTTGCCATTCATCAAAAAAGAACATTCAAAAGTATGCAGCAAGATACAAGCATCTGGCTGAGGTTGGCTGACCACATACCAGCATTCAGACTACACACAGAGCCATTTTCCTTTTTTGGGCCAGGCAGACCTGGTGCCAGAGAGCACAGGACACTGACAATAACGGGGCAGTTCCAGCAGACGTGGGGAACAGCCTTTCCACCAGCAAGCTACAGCTGTGTGGGCATGGCCGAGGCTCCCCATCTTTCCAGTGGCTCCACAGTCAATTCCTCCTTATGGATATACCGTGTTACTACCAGTACATCCCAATCTGCTACACCCATGCCATCTACTAACAGCATCCAAAACTAAATACAGGGCAGAAGACCTTGATGCCTAGGTCAGCTCCTCCAGACGCAGGCCACGTCAACATCAAGCAAAACCAAACGCATGATGTATTGTGGAGCTGGATGCTCAATTCCCCAAAACCAAGCAGCAAATGCAGTACGCCCACACAACCCTTCTTCCCATCCTATTGCCAAAATAGCATGCATACATCAGTAGAAAGCCTTTTCAAGACAATAGTGCCACAACACACGGTGATGAATTTAATGGCATTTGCATAAAAGCTTCCATCTTTTGCAGTCTGCAGTAGATTTTTTTTCCGGGCAGTCGTACCAGAAGCATAAAGTCATGCCATATTTTGAATCTATGCCTGCCAAAATCCGGGAAGAATTGCAAAGCACACTCATTGACATATCCTGCAGTACATTGCCAGCCAAGATGCTATAGTACAAATGAACGGACATAAATAACAGCACAAGATCCACTTCTGCCACTCTTCTTATACCAAAGGAGCAAAAACCCAACATGTAGAGAGAAGCTTCACCCCAAAACCTCCACATCAGAGGTCTTATTCTTCTCAAGAAGAATTATAGGACTGCCACTGTATTGTGCTAAAAAAAGCTTTAAGGTGACTCCAGAAGACTGAGCATTCATTACTTGTGCCTTCACAATATTGCTGAAGCCAGCCACTGCTCAATTTCTGTATATACTTTTTCAAAGTGCACCCTCAGTCTGCACTTTCAGTTGCCAGCCTTTTCCCTTTTTTACTGAGTGCTGTAAAATGTGTTTTTCTCTCTGTGGGCAGTTTTCCTTGGAGAACCTTCCTTATCACACACAGATGCCTATCACATATTCCAAGTTTGTTCTGCAAGTGGTGCATGAGCTGATATCAGCAAGTACATGAGGCAACAAATATTTGCAATGTGTTTAGAAAACAAAGTGTTTCCTCCTCATAGTGTATGCTCCCTCTGCATAGGATACAAACAGTGGGAGAGGTAAGGCATCAGGACCAGCAGCACAGAACTTGCAACCACTGAAGCCAGGATATAAAAAAAAGTAATTTATAAAAATTAAAAGAAACAGTTAACACCTGCACACTACTTAACCTTTCCACAACACGTTTCAGATTTTAAAACTCCCTCAGAGCACTTTCAGTTGTGCATAAAAAGTCATAGACTCGTGTCAGTTTACAAAAAAAAAAATTGCATTTTTTGGAGTGCAGTCAGAGAGGACAATTTTGATGATTATGTATATTATTAATATTCCACTCAGAGGAGTAAGAACACACAAGCCAGCTCTCGCATTGACTCAGAGCTGCCAAGAACAAATCAGGTATGCAGATACGGCAATGGGCAAAGATGCTGCAAGGAGATGGCACGGGATCTCCATCCTTCCATCAGGTCAGATCTGGAAATAGCTTCCATAGCAGCTGGAAGCACAGACTGCCAGGGAAAGGCTCAGAGATGGGAACTGGAAGAAAAGGGAAAGCAGCAGAACCTGGGGCGGCAGTGAGGCTGAGAGCCCTGGGGACAAGCCAGTATGGCAGAGTGTGACACGGAGTGTGTGAAGAGCGGGGATACAGCCCAGCTGTCCCAGGACAGTGGCTGAAAGAAGGCGAGGGAGCACATGGAAGGGCCAGCCTCCCCTGCTGGGCTGCAGCACCACTCTCAGAGGCATTGGGGTGAGGGTAGGAAACTGAAGGCCAAGCCAAATAAACACATCTCTTCTTCCCGTGGGTGCACAGGGGCAGGCCTGGGGCAGAGGCTGTGACTAATGCAGCTGAGGCTGCTCTGCTTCCTGCGCCTGGGAGCGGGACGGGTGGCTTCTGAAAGGCCTGCGCGTGCCATAAATTACCTTGTGTGACAACCGAGGCATCACCGCCTTGTCGCTCTTCAAAGCGCTGGAAATAAGCTGCACGTTGCTGCTGACATCACCCTGTGATGTGACACCAGCCCAGCAGCCGGCATGGGGTGGCTTAGCATCGCAGAATGTGGTGGTGCCATGGGTTCCCACTGGGCATTCCTAAAAACTGGTCATTGGTACAGCTGCCTGTGGAACATACCAAGCTGAGGGCTGACCCATACAGTGACTGAACAACTGTGTGGAATGAAGCAGGGGGAAAACGAGCGAGCTCCGTGCTCCTCAACCTTTTGCACAGTAATGCTCTGAAGCCTATCCTGTCCACCACAGTCCCCTCTGCTCTTCCCTGCCCACAAACTGATCCTAATTTAAAACCAGCTGTATTTTCCAGCCACAGCATGTCCCTAAGCATTTCCTTTTCTCAAAATCACCAGAAGCCAAAGGGTGTAATTAACGTCAAAAGGGCCGTTTTTGCCTTGTGGATGCCAATACCGCCCCTTCCCAGGGCCGCTCTCCTGCCTGCTCACTCTGCCTCCTCATTCCCCATCCCCTCTACATCTCTGTGGCCCAGCCGCAGAAATTAATAAGTTATTAGTACAAATTAAAATATTACATTAATGATGTACGTGAGCGCAAGTTACAGAGCTGGAAAAGAAGTCCTAATTAAATCAATATGGTTATTAGTCCCTTGTCATCTCTGATTAATTATTAGCTTAATATGCTTCATCATTTTTGCTGTTAATAGAATTGTTGCAGCACTACCACAGGGAGATGGGTGCTGCAGAGGAGTTGATGGAGCCGTGCTGGGGGACCCTGCTCAGGCATGAGTGAAGTAATCCTGAGAAAAGAGGGGGAAACACCTCGCTTTCGCATACAACAGCCTCATCACATAAGAACTCCCATCGTTTTCAAAGGGATCCAGCTGTTCTTTCAGGGGCTTTTTAACTGTTGATATGCAGGGGATGACGGCACCACTGTGCCAAGCCGCACCCCAAGCACTTGTCCCAGTGCCCCCATGCCTTACACTGGCAAGATGATCTACTCTAGATCTTTCCCCAACCAACACAACACTGCCTTTTCAGCCACTTCTGCCCCAGCCCTTTCTTCACACATCCTGGTTGCCCAGAGCGCAAGGAAGGAGCAGGCAGCAAGTCAGGAGCCATCACCTTCTGTGCTTGGGGCTGTGGGCAGGGCAGGGGCCGAGGACCCCAGCCTCTTCTGCTACCTACAGAACCAAAGACGACATACCAAGGTCATCATCCAGCTCATTCCTAGAAAAACATGAAATAGTCTTTAGGTAACTCCAGCTGTATGGCAATACACCTCTCCTTCACTTTTTTTTTTTTTTTTTTCCTTCTCTCCTGCCACCCTCCCTCTGATACCAGCTTTTCCTAACTCTGTCCCACCCCGGCTGCCTGCAGCAAGGCTTTATAGGGATAAAGACCTGGTGCAATACAAATCTCCACCTGATCCTCCTCCAGCAACAAGTGCAGAACATGATCGAGGACTGACCAGGGCTAGCATTGCACTGCAGCGCATGGATCCATCAGGAGCTTCATCCCATAAATAGCTTCACAAACATACTCTTTGGGATACGATACCAACAGGAATATGGGTGTGCTTCCAGGAGCAAAGCTGCTCCTTGAACTCACTAACGAAGCTGGTGCACTGTATTTGTGCTGCTGATGGGTGATTAAGAAATTAAATAGAGAATGCCACCGCAAATCATTATGCTGAGTTCCTCGCAGATAAAGTGCCACTTGAACTTCCCAGGACTCGCCCTACCGCTGCCATTACGTCAGGATAAATGGCCACTTGCACAAAGCCAGAGCTTCGCAGTGCCAGTTTTGTCCCTTGCCCTCCTACGGCCATCCCTGATAACACCTCAGCCTCCATTCCACAACACACAGCACGGAGGACTTCCACCTCCTCCATTCAACTCAGAACATGGGGCAGGCAGAATTCAGCAACCTCGTTCCCCAGTGCTGAGCTGCACAGCCCAGCTGCGCCATATCACAGACTCAGAACCTGTTCCCTTCTCCTCCTGGTTGCTCCACCAGCCCATGGCGTACGGAGCATTTCAGAACTGGGCTGAGCTCCAGTTGAATGTTTGGCCATGTAGTGAGGAGACTCCAGGATAACGGTTTTCATGGGAATCCAGAAAGAAGGAGTAAAGAAAAGGGCTCCCCACGCTATTTTTAGCTGCAAACAGTAAGATTTGGAATTTTGATTGTGAAGTATGGAATTCACAAATGGTGCCACACTAAATTTACTGCATTTATATACAATTCTGCAGGATAACCAAGGGGGTTACAGCATGATCCTGGTTAGCATCTCAGCCCTAGCTTTATAGCCTCTAAACCAGGAGAAAAATGCGTTCAGTAAATAGTGCTTGTGAAATTTGTGCCCCAATGCGTGCACATGAGGATTTTCTGCACGTGGTGTATATGCGCATGCATGCTATCTTCTACAAACGCGTGTGTCAGTGCATGTGTGCACCCACAGCCACCGAGCTAGGATTTATTTCCACAGCGAAGCCAAGGAAATTCCCACCCCCTACCATTTAAGCGCTTGGCTCTTTGGCTCAAAACATTCTGCAACTTCTCAGCCAAGGAATGTATTTTCCCTTTCCAATATATATAATTTATTTTGCTGCACACGTTAGTTAATGATTCAGAGACACACCATTAAGCCAGTGCTGTGAGGACACTACCGAGTGGCTGAGCAGACCCATTTCATTTTGTGAGACCTTTTTTGCTAGCCTGCCGCGGCACAGTGTGAAATGACAGCAGCCACTGAATCAAGGGTTTGTCTCATCTACTTCGTACTCCAGCAATTTTTCATAATTAGCCTCGCTTCCTGAGGCTAGATGAGCTTTTAATTACTACATTAACGTAGATAAAGACGACTTTATGCCGCTCTACGCTTCTGGGGGGTGGGGTAAGAACGCCGTTTTATTTCCCTACTACTTTGCAGAGATTACTCCGGGATCCGTAACACCGCTCGGCACCCCGCAGGGCAGCACCACCCGTAACACCGCTCCCGCAGCGCAGCGCGTCCCGCTCTCTTCTCCCCGCCGCACACTTACGTGGTCCCCACGGCGCGGCGGCAGGCAGCCTGTGCAGGTGGATCTCATCCTTATCCATCGCACGTCGATCCCCGCAGCCCGGCTGAGGTACCAAACTCAACTTGCCAGGGTTCCTCCTCCCTCCCTTTTTTTTTTTTTTTTTTTCTCGTCCCTTTTATCCTTTTCCTCTTCCTCCCCCCGTTCGGTGCACGGGGAGGGCTCGCTCACCCGCCGAGCGGCACCGCGCAGCGCCCCGCCGCCCCCCGGCCGACTTTAAATAAGGGCGCCGGGCGCCGGCCCGCCGGGAGCGCGGCCCTCCGCGGGGAGCCGGCCCTCCGCGTCACGCCGCCGCGCTCCCTCCCTCCTTTCTCCCCTCCCTTCCTCTCTCCCCGCCCGCGCCCCCCGCCCCGCGCAGAGCTCCGCGCCTACCTGCGCGGCGACGGCGCTGCCCTGACCTTGGGCGCCGGAGGGACGGCGGCAGCTGCGGCCGGGCGGGGGCAGCGCGGCCGACAAAGGTCAGCGCGCCCGCGGTGCCCGGCGAGAGCGGAGCGGTGCCGCAGGGGTTCGCCCGAGGCCAACCTTCGCCCTGCCCCGCGTGTGCCGGCTTTCGCTGCGCGCAGCCGGCGAGGGATGCTCGGACGCGCTCAGCTGCAACCTGCCGGCCCCCGTGTCGCTCCGGTCCCGCTCTCGGCTTTCCTGTGTTACCCAAAGCGTACTGCGTTGTGGCTCCGGGAGCCGCTAGGTTTTGAAAGTTTTCAAAACTTTCAACTTTCCTGGGAAGATCTGAGATTTGATGCGGTGGGTAGAGAATACATCAGTTAAACATCAAATAAACGCAGGAATTTACTCACACGGGCTTCTTCGTGGACTACAGTCCTTAGAGGCTTCAAAACCGAAGCAGGATGCTTTTAGGCTAGGTTTTATATCTTTTTACTTCATAATTTTAGCACTTTTTTTTTTTTTTTTGAGAAAGCTTGGATTTAATCTATTTTTAGAATGCACATTTTAGTTTACTATTTATTAGCTTATTATTAACAGAAGAGCAGATGAATAGATGGTGCTGTACAAAGCTCCATGTACCAGTTTGCCTTGCCAGAGATCAAAGGCGCTTGAGAGCAAGATCTCCTACTTACAACTACTTTGTTCTGGACTGAGTTTTGCAGCAGAACCAAATGTAGGTACAAGCCCAACCTATATATTTGTCTCATGAATACAAAACACAAAGAAATCTGGAAACGATGCTGGATTCCAGCATCCTATCTCACTGTGACCACAGGCTCCTCTGCTGCCCACGGCTGGGGAGGCACATGGATGGGCACTTGGCAGGGCTGCACAGCTGGCACAGAGCTGGGTGCTCACTAGAACGTGGCCCTTGCTGCCCATCATAGAATCACTAAGGTCAGAAAGACCTCTAAGACTGTTTAGTCCAACAATCAACCCATCACTCATGCCCACTAAATCAAGTCACTCAGTGCCACATCTGCCCTTTCCTTGAACACCTCCAGGGACTGTGACTCCATCACCTCCCTGGGCAGCCTATGCCAGTACATCACTCACAATAAGAGGCCAGCCTCCACCTTGCTACAACCTCCTTTCAGGTCATTGTAGAGAGAAATACAGCTTCCCCTGAGCATCCTCTTCCCCATCACCCTATTGAAAGCCACACCAAAGGCCAGCTGAGCCAAAACATCATTTCATAATGAGGTTTAGGAAACTTTAGTCTGACAGGCGGCATGTCAAAAATTGAGGTTATTCTCCAGCTAAACACATGAAATAAAAATTAAGCAGTAGACATTAAGCACCTGAACAAGGCTGGAGCATAAGTGTTAAAGAACAATATTAAAAAATAAAAAAAATGGCCTAAAAAAAATAAAATCAAACTATAGTAATTGTATGCAGTTATTTCAGAAGGCCCTGGCCTGGCCCAATTTTCATAGCAGTGGAAACCTCCAAGCACTGCCCCCACAGCACCAGGAGGCCAGGCACTTCTCCCTGCTCCATGCAGAAGCCTGAGCAGATCCCTCAGCTGCTTCAGAGAAGCCCACAGCTGGACACAGCTACAGGATGAAAAAAATCACACAGACAGACAAAAGGCTGCACAGCTGCCATCCGCTGGGATGTACCCACACCCTGTGGGCAGGCACATTGCTGGGCTGGCATCAGTCAGGGTGCTGCTGTGCCCAGGATGGCAACTGAGCTGTAGGGACACTCAGGCCATGCGCAAGAGCAGAGGAAAACGTGATTTGTCATTACAAGAGCCGCCGAGCTAAAATAGGCTGCAGGGCTGATAGGAGACAGCGGCTCTGTTGCAGTTTTCCTCCTTGGCATGTGATAAACCCACTGTGCCATCTCAACACATACTTGCAAGAAGAACAGCAAAGGGACAGGGAATCTACTTGTCTGTGCAATAAAACAAAAATGCTTTCCTAACAATTAGGAAGGAGACAGTGCTACTTGGCACCCACACCTACAGTAAGTGCATTTGCTGAAAATATTTATAGTTTGCTCCTGCAGAATGTACTGTGTACCTTTGTAACAACAATAACACAGCTCTCACCTCTTGTCATTTGAAGACAAGCACAGGCTCTGGGTGCTCATGCTGGAGGAACGCTCACTCGTGACACAGCCCCACTGGCCCCAGGGGCAGCCCTGCAGCTACTCACAGTCGCCTTCAGATTTGTTTTCCTGGCTGTTTCACTTTGGAGGCACACAGCGAGGCAGTCCCTGCAGCGGAGACACTCAGATAAGGACCACAGCCCTGGCAGCCACCCAGGGCCATGCCAGCACAGTCACATGGGGAAGGACGAGACCTGGCCGTAGCTCAGCACAGCTGGTCCCACCCCCTGCTCATCACCCACATGCCAAGTAAAAGCAAACGGGTGAGTTGTAGTGTAAGTAGGGAATGAGATACTGGAGAGCCTTAAAAAATCACAGACAGGATCTGTGAGGAAAAGAGGGAGTAGCTGTAACAGCAAAGACATACCCAGAGAAATTGGCAGGTGATAATGCTAAGATAATCAGCTGGTGGTATTTCTGGATACATAGTATTATTAAATTACTCATAACATTAAATACAACCAAACTATGGATACAGAATGTAGCTACATTTCATGCTATTCAACTAAGCACAGACTTTTTTTTTTTTTTTTTTTTTTTTTTTTCTTTTAAGGGATGTGAACCACCCATTGAAATATAGGTTCGAGTGATGTCTTCTGTACAGAGCAGTCTGGCTATAATTTTCAGCTGTGTAAGCTCTTAAGCTCCTGGTTGCTGGAAAGGCATTTGTGGGGAAGGATGTTCTGTTTCTCATCTCCTTCCCTTGCTGCTTACCACTAACATACACTGGTCCTGGGCTGGGGGGATCTCAGGTCTGATGGCATGTGGCAAGTCTCCTGGCTGTGCATTTTGTCTTCACATAGAGCTCACGTATCTAGAACACAAAACATTGTGTTTGTTACAGTCTCATCCAAGTCAAACACAGTTGTGTTGGAATGAAGAAAATACTGCTAAGAACATTATTTCAATCAGTGCACCAATCTTTCAAATGCTTCTGTACAGTACTTAAATATTGCTTCTGTCAACACTCCCTGCTTTTTTTTTTTTTTTTTGGCTTTTAGCCAAAATTGAATGAGAAACTTACTAAAGTTTGTAAACAATATTGTCTGGTGTGCTACATATATGGTCAAAGATAAATGCAATATGATGACTGATGCAAAAAAATATACATATATCTGTTGTTAAAATTCTTCTCTGCTTCATTGTGCCTATGGTAGATACATATTTAAGGTCACCATAGAACCCCTAAATGAGGATGTTTAGGATGGCAATTTTAGGCAACATTGGGCAAGTGAATAATTAGGTTCTCTTAGGAAAAGAACAATTCTGGGACAGAATAGCCTGATTTTGCACATGTAAGAGCTAGTCCCTTTCTCATTTCTGCATGAAACACTTTCTCTAGTTACTATTAGCCACTACAAATGCATGCAGGGTTTTCCTATTAACGCTGCTAAATTTTCCAAGTGTCATTTTCCGAAAGTCTGAGGAACCTCCCACTGCTTCCCACTGTGATTTACAGTTGGAGGTAACACCACCCAAGAGCCTGGCCAGAGCTTTGAAATTAAATTAGAAGATGCTCTAAGCTGTGCTCAGAAACATCGAGAAAGAAGATTTGACTCAGACCATGTGAGTCACAGTTGGTCTCCCGCTCTCCCCTTGCTGCCGATGGAAGGAAATTACAGCAGCCATGGCACTGGCCCAGCTGCACAGGCTAGAGGGTGGGGAACCAAAGCAAAACCCACTCCTTCTCTGTTAACCCTCTACCTTGAGTTCATTCCCCCTCCATTCAATTGGACTCAAGCTGCTGCTGATCAGACTTTCTGATTCTTTTTTCAGATCCTCATCATCACTTTCAAGCTGCTGCAAGAGTCCAGTGCTGTACACATAGTTATCCTTGCATTTGTGCTCTAGCAAGAAGAGATTGAGATGAGAGACAAGCCCATCGATCCACAGCCATTTCCAACGGACATGAAAATGCACATTCCCTCCTCTTTGATCTGTGTGGCTAATGGTTAGGAGCAGCTATTGATTGCCTTCTTGAGCTGAAGCTTGAGGTAACCAGGACAGGAAGATTAAGACTAATTTTCGTGTATCTTTGTTTTACCATTTTGTGGCGTACAGCTCAAAACAAAAGTCAGCCCAAGGTGTTTCTGTGCAAGCTGCAGCAGCGTGCAATGACCTGCCTCAATTTCTTTAGTCTTGTAATGCAATAACAAATATAGCAATGACAGCAGGGCAGTAAGGTCCTAGGCTGCAGCAAGTGAGGATTTGCTCAAACAACCATGGGCACAGAAATAAAGGAAAGAAGCTGCTTACCCTTAGAAAGCCTCTGGTAGGCAGGGATCCCCAGCAAGACATCTTTGCCTTCCCTGCTAACCCTTAAATAAGGTCTGGGAAGGGGTAGATCCATCCCTTTTAGTCACTCAGGTGCATTGCATTGCATGTACCCGAGTTCCTCTGGGTTGCCCCTGCCTTCCCACCAGGTGCTCAATCACTGCTTCAGGCTGTGACTTAGCATTTCTGCTACAGGTCTTAAGCAAGAAAGTTAAAAAATAAAAATAAAAACTGCTTACACTTGACGTTTACAGGAGCCTGCATCACCCTCAAAGCACATCTAGTATGGGTGATCTCCTGTGATTTCTACAAGTCTGCTGTGGATGCACTATGTATAGCAGAAGTAGCAAAGCCTTTTCTTCAAAGATACAAAGGGACACTAACAATCATTCAAACCAACACTTTCTAAGCACCTTGGACAGGAGAAGACCACAGATGCTGCTTCTAGCCTCTCCTTGCAGTCAGCTGTCCCTTAGGACCGTTCTCACCAGCCTGCATTGGGCACTTAATCCCTAGAGTTAATAGGGATCATCCCCAAAGGTCTAGGTACTTCCATCTGCCCATCCACCCAGGAGCTCAGACCAACTTTCCATGCTCCACCCAGCCCAGGTGCTAGGGGAAGAATTCAGCAGCCCTTTCACCCCTTCCCACTGCTCTTTCTGCTCAGCTGTTTGCAACCTGCAGAATGGTTGCATCTGGGGAGATGCTGGGGCCTCCATCACTCTGCACGGGCTGCTGTTCTTGCTGAGGAACCACTCCCATCACAAGTGCATTTTATGCTGTGACTGGAAATTTAAGACTATTATTTTGTAACAGTGCTTCACAACAACAAGAGATTAAGACTTGCATAGATGAGTGAAGATTTGTTATAACAGTACCAGGTTGTGGTATAACAGCAGAGGAGCTGCTTTGCTATTGTTTGGATAGCACTATGCACAATCGTATGGCTGCTTTTTCAGAGTCTAATTACTCAGTGCAAGTCTCACTGGTCTACAATAGCAATTTGTACGTAGTATACAAATCTTAGAAGGTCCTTACAAGGATATCAGCAGGGAAATTACACCTCTGACCATCACTGAATTGTGTCTGTATATTCTATGCTTACCTCTACTCTGTTACAACTGCTGGCAAGGGGTGTTTTTGAGGCTTTTGTTTGCTTTAACCCATATCTATTGTAATATCCTCAATCTCAAGCAATTTGTGGCTTAAAGACATTAACCATGCACTCAGCTAGCCCCAGTGTGTGGATCCCTGAGAAACACATGACCAATGAGCTCGGTGTCCAGCCTAGGGTTGAGTCAAAAGCAATTCAGGGAGATTCATCTGTACTTTCCAAAGTAGGAATGTCCAAAGACCTGCAGAACAAAATGTGAAGAGGTTGAAGAAACAGTTGCATTCACTTTTCAAGTCTCTGTGTTTTCAGTGGACAGGTACTGAGAGAAATAAATATAGAAAAGTTTTGAAGAATATTTTTCATATGCAACCATTTATCCTGTGCAGCCATTTGCAGATTGGAACAAGACAGTATATCACACACAATTAAAAGAAATTGTGCTCACCTTAGTAATTAGGTACGGCTGTCTATATTGTTGGTAATAAATTTGATTGGTCCTGGAGAACCAGTTTATGTTCACATACTTTTTGTTGAGTATCAAATGGATCCGAGAAAGAGTATGGACATTTTTACATCGTGTTTTGAATCTATATAAATAAAATAATGCTGCAGCGATTGTTTCCTGATCAGACTCAATACTGCACACTTTCCAGCAATATATCTGTAAATATAGCTAGCTTGTCTATACCCAGGTAGATAATGAAGAGTAATAAAGCCACATCAGCTGTTGCAGTACACCAAGTACATCACCAACAGCTCACAGCATGTACTGTGTGTAAAGAGCAAGAGAGTGATGCTGGGCCAGGTGTATGCCCTCTGAACATCACCACTGTGAGTCAAGAAGGGGAGGCCAGCAAAGCAGAAAGGGTTGGCCAAAACAAAGTGGCCCAAGTGCCAGGAACTGTGGGCAAGGCTGGGTGGTGAATAGAGGAAATGCATAGGAAGAAGTAGAAAAAAGTCTTTGTAATCTCGTGGCATCTTTCCTGCGACTAAGCCAAGGTACTTCTCCCATCTGCTGTTGCCGCATGTGACACCAGGGTAGGTGTGACATGCGAGCCATTTCTTCAGCTTTAATGGCACCTTCTCCACCTAATCTTAATAAATCTGTCTAATTGTAGCACTTATAATTAATCTGTCATTTGAGAGTTTTTGTAGATCTTCCCTGAGACAGTTAGACATGCATCTGCAGTAAGTGAATCAATACTGTTTTTGCCAAGACTACAACCCAAGAGCTACCCAGCAAAGTAATTTCCTTTCAGAGGCAAGCTGCCCTTTGGGAAAACTCAAATCACAGCAGCCCCTTGCTGACCACAGCTGAAAATTGAATTTGGAATTTTAGGAAGTTCATTGTTTATATGGATCACAACGGGAAATAGATACACTCACAAAAAATTCTAGTGACTCATAAACATCTCAGGGTCAGCTTTTGAGTATTCCCTTTCAAAACACAGGACCTCCAACAGCTCTCAAGTTTTCTGAATTCCTGTGCTGTGCTTGGATGGTAATCACCCACCTATCCGAAGTCTGGTCATTGCTCTTATAACAGCTTGATGCCATAGCCTGACAGTTCTCTTTCAGATCCTGAGTTGCTGACATGCCTCGTCCAGTGTTCCTTAATTGCAACAAATGTGATGGGTGCGATTTGCTGCCATTAACCAGGACCCCAGCAAAATATGTACTTGGCAGCATGCCTGCTGTTCTGAACCCAGCTGTGTGGATTTTGTTCCCAGCCTGTGCTGCTGCACAAAAATAAGGTGGAAATCTGGTCCTTAGTTACCTACCACATACATAACTTTTTTTTTTTTTTAACCTATTTTATAGACTATCTTTGTAACAAATTAAACCCAAGAAACTTACACTTTCTTCTTTTATCTTAACAGTGGGTTGGGTTCTTATGGGAAGGAGCCAATGCACACACTGAAGATAAAGATATTGACATCTATGAAGCTATGTGCTTGCACAAGGTCTGATTCTGCTCAACCCCTTTTTTTTTTTCCTGTGTATAACCTGCACATCCAACAATCCACATGCTTTTAAATATTGGTGCCTGAAAACAAGTCATACATTTATTTCATAAAATAAAAAGTATTAATAAATTCATTGATTACGTGTATGAGAACAATGTACCTGAACAGAATGAAAACAAAAAAGCCCAATGTTGTTTTTGTTTTTGTTTCTGAACGTTCATTGAAATGCATTTAAAAATACAGTTACTATAAAGTTATTTATATGTTTAATTTATCAGTGGGTTGGAAACGTCTGGAAATATCTGAAAAACAATCCTGAAAATATGCAAGTTAAAAACCTGTTTCTAATCCCTAAAAAAAAAAAAGCTTTCCTCTCCCCGCCCCAATATCCATTCCTTGCATCTTACACTCACAGATGCAATAGATATTTATCACGTTCTTTTAAACACAAGGGGGCACCAACAAGCTGGTGGAGTGAGATATATGCTGCTCACATACAATAAATTAAACTGTTAAAACTCTTGATAGTTTTTCCAAGTGAGATACATGTCAAAAATAGAGGACAGCAATGCAGTGTTTTATCAGTCCTTCAGTTGAAGTCATCTGAAAAGCAAATGCTTCACATGTGCATGTTATGCTGCCTTGTTTCTTTCCCTAGCTAGAAGGTAGAAGGTGGAATGCTGTTTCCTATGTTTCATAAAGAGGCAATCGAGCTTCTAAGAAGAAAAAAATACCAACCTCCCCCTGCCCCCAAAATGCAAAGCTGAGGCAAAAAATGATTAGCTTTACACACACACACATATAAATATGAACGTAGAAATGTTAGTGGTGTGTGTATTATTCAAATTTCCTGTCTTTTTTTTTATTATTATTTGTGTTTGCTCAGTAAAACTAACCAAAAAAGTTAGTAAAATATCAATTGTAGGATAATCTCATCTACTGAAATACACTCATCTGCAAATACAAATAAGGGGAGTTTGCCCAGTGTGGAAAGTGAACATGAGACTCAACGCAGTGCAAATCCTGAGAGCAGAGCTGTGGTGGGACTAAAGGGCAATCTAATACCCAAGCCCTCACATTTTTAACTGCTGAATTTCTGCCTCATTTTTTCAGCCCCACTGAAAGGTTCCGTGTGAGGTCGTAAGGTTACATATGGGAAAGATCAGCTGCTACTCATTTTTCAACTGCTGCCCATAAAAGATAGCTAAATTCAAAGGAACATGATGTTTCAGTGCAATGAATGAGAGTTCAGTGAATGGTTCTGACAGTGCCTTTCTTTCTTTTTCATTAATCTTTTCCCCATCTTCAGATGTTGGGGCTTTCCTCCCTAGGTGTTTCCTGCTTTAAGTGCACACTCATTCTTCCTGGAATGAATTTGCATGTTTTTCTCTTTTCATTCTCAAGGTAATCAATGAAGCCTTTCCATCTTCCCAGCCCAAACAGAAGTAGAACTTCTTTCCAAAGAAATTTCTTCTTTGTAGGTGAACTTGAGGTCTCAGAGCAAGCTCCCATAAGTAGAAGCTCATTCAGACAGGACTCTCAATTCAGCAAGTAACAGCCATGTGGAGGGAATAGTTCTTTTTTGCAAGAGACAACCTGTTTTCATTCATTTTAAATTACAGCTGAGCCCTGCACAATCCTTCATAGAATTAAAATGGGTTAGTAGGGTAGTCATACCATACCTAGGACAATCATACAATTCAAATGGTGATGATCCAATCATGAAAATCTTCAACTTCTGTTATTCTGCCTGGGAAAATGGTTCTACAATGACACAGATCTCATTGTTAAGATTTTCCTGATAATTTACCATGCTTTTACTTGCACAGAATGGTTTTCCCCATTTATGCTGTTCAGATAGTTAGCAAACTACCTGTTTGCTCTTGTGTTCAGCTGCCTGCCACATTTGAGATGGATTTATTGTTGGATTGCAACTCAAGAGTTGTGCAGATGGAACAACCTGCACTTTCAAATTATCTACCCCCAAACCAGGGCACTGCTGGGCATGAGACTACACCAAAATTCCTTCTGCATTAACTGCATGCACATATAACTTTGATGCAGTGTAATCAGAGATGTTAGGTTTCTTTGCTCAGATAATCTCCACTTTGTAGATACAAAATTATTTTTTCTTATTTCTCATCTACTTCTTGCAGGTAGAACTGCTAATTAGTTACTCCAGACTGAGAAAGCTCTTTGGCTTTTTAAATGTAGATCTCCTGAAAAGAAGGTATAATGAATTCTTTAAATTCATTGTAAACTCAGAAGTATCCTGGACTTAAAAGTGGTTTTGTGGATAAAACACAAAAGGGGGAGTCAAGAGATGGGAATTCTTTTCACATCATTCCTTGTGCACCTGAGTCAGCTAACTTGTACTTCAATTCTCATGTATAAATGTTCACTCTGGACATCACTGACAACAGGCCCAATTACCAGGCAAAAAAGACCATCACCCCAGCAAACTTGAGACTGAAGCCCTGCTTTTCTAACTATAGCAGCATTGGTTTCCAGCTGCTCTCTGCAGCCTCTTAAATCTGGGAAGACTCAGGTATAATAGACTTCATAGATGTGTTAGAGGGGCTTTTTGATCAGTCACTTAATCTGAGCTGGTTGGTGGGATAGAGAGGATGAGAAGAGCAGGTCAGTTTAGGAGCATCCAACTCAACTAAAGCATTTTTTTCTTCCTCTTTAAAACTCACTTCTGAAAATATCAGTGTTTTTTTTTTCCATTATGCTATGTGTCTCCAATAGTGTTTATAATGGAGTTGCTTTTTTTTGTGGCTGCTAGAAGCAGCGTTAGCTCCTGAACTTGCAAAAACTCAGTTTTTTCTTGTGCTGAACTGCACAAAATCTCTTCAAGCAGAACATGTTCCAGCATGTTACACTGCTGGAATATTTGGCAATCAATTTACCACAACACCAACTGAACATCATCCGTTGCTTTTGTTCAGGGCTTCAATAATCAATATTCATGGACACCCTCATGTTTTGCTCTTGCTTTTCAAGAGCCATCATTTTTAGTTGTTTTCATATTTACCTCTTCTTCCTACACATAAATTTATTTGATCCTTTTTGCTTTCTTTTCCTCTGTGTTTTCCCTCTTTCATCTACAGATATTTTACGTATGTAGCCTAGACTTCTCAGATGTCATCGATAAGTGCCTTACATTAAACGTTATTGAAGCATCCATCTCTGCAGTGTTTCCAACCAGTATACAATACGTGTGACAACACCAGGGAAGCTAGCCAAGGACACTAGAGCAAAAAATGTCCTGGAATTTTTAGCATTCACATGAAACATCTGTTTCTCATCAATGCATGGTACTTCATAGATCTTCCTCAGATATATGAACAAACTCTTTGGGGATTTGACACATTGTTTCAGGGAAGCAAGTTGTCCATACATGACAAAGAAATTCTATCATGATTACAGAATCGTAGGGGTTGGGAAGGACCTCCAGAGATCATTGAGTCCAACCTCCCTGCCATTACGGTTCCACATGGACAACTTTCAGTGACAATACTGGCTTAGGTCAACTCTCCTTCACTTCTCCTGTACTATGGTTCCAAAGGCATTTGAGAAACAACTCAGGTAAACAAGCTGAATGAAAAAGAAAAAAGTTTTTTTTCATTCTCATTTGAATGAGTACATCAAACCAGTTCATATCAAACAGCACACATGGCCTGGAAGGAGAAGCAGCCCTATCTGTCCTAGCCATGCTACTAAATGTGGCATTAGGGCCTGAAAAGCCCTGTCATGGATAAGTTACAAAATGCCCTACTGTGAATACTGAAGTTTCTAACATCTTGGATGTCAGGTTTGATAAAATTTCAAACTTTCTAAACTTTATTTTCTTTGCTAAATCAGCTATGGCATGTAACATTTTAATCAACCAGAATGAAATAAAGTCTTCTTTCCATAAGCATGGGACTTTCCTCAGATGGGAAATTCTATTGCTAACTAAGTAGAAATAAATTTAAATGATGACAGCAAACTAGTTCTCTTTCTGCTATATTTATATTTTCACCCAAGACAATGAACAAATGGAAATAAGCTGCTGATGTGATAAAGATAATGCCACCAAACTTTGCCAACCGTGTTCGGTACAGATTTGCTGCAGATTTCCCAACTTGCGTGTTGGATTTGTATTGATGACAAAAGGAACATTGACCTGCAGAGCTGAATTTTTTTCATGAGCTCTACAGAGGTAGCTTAAAAGTGATATGTTTCTTCAATGCGTTTGATATGTGCAAAACTCAGATAAACTGGATTCTAAAATATACCAGGGAACTAAAAAATAAATAAAGAAATAAAACTGAATGTAGAAATGCATAAAGCTCATGCAGGCACACACAAGTGCAAAGTTACTCCTCCCCACTCCCACCCTTTTTATTTGGCACAAAGATGTGTAAGTTCATGCCCATGGCAGAGACAGTATTTGCCTTCTTTTCAAGTGTCCCTGTACATATCCTGCTAGAAACAAAATAAAATAGTAATAAACTTGTACTCCTTGCCTTAAACAAACCTGGATGTGAAAAAAAAGGAGGTGCCAGGGGTAGTTTCATCATTCTGAGGATTCAAAGCATTGCCGTTATTGAACATCACACACTCAGCTGATGAGAACAACCTGTACAGGCAGAACTGTACTAACGTCATCCTCAGAGATGCAAAGATTTAAACATTACATTAGCTCCGTTTTTTTCTAGGATTAAAGACAACACCTTTTCACTCCACAAGCATATCATTTCCCTTGTTTGAGGAAAGTGAAAAACTGCAGACAAGTTTTCTGTAGAGAATGTTATATTAACTAGTAGCAAGGAATAAAATCCCGAGGGTTTGGCATGGATCTGGTGCCAAGAACACTTCCAGCAAAATTAAGGGAGCAGCACCAGATAGCATTGGTATCAAAACCAGGAGAGCCATATACACCTATGCTATATAGTTAGTGAGCTTAGTTAGAGAGTAAGAAAAACACAAGAATGGACATGTATAATTAGGACTCCGTGGCCTGAATCTGTCTCCTTTCACTGATGCAGTGCAATTAATTCCTGTTAAATCAGTGAAGTTACAGTGGCAAGTTGGAATAGCAACAAATGTTTGGTCATTAAGGAACTTTGTGATGATGTCTGAGGGTGCAATTTTTCAGTTTTGATAGAAGTCTAAAGCAGTAGTTCGAGAGTCATCTACTGTAGGGCTCAAGAATTTACACATTTTATTAGCAGTCATTTTATAATCAAGGAGATATTATTGTGCCAGATGTATATTTATAAATATCACCGGATTCACTACAGCACCAACTTTATTTATGTGATAAATATTGACTTGTTTGTCTTTGAAAATGATCTCTTTTGCCTGGGCCTCTTTAATTAGTTCCGCTTTCTGTCAGTCTCTGGCATTGATTTTTGTATGTTTACTCTTTCTGAACTGTCTGCACAAACCTTGCATAAATGCCAGAACTTGGGTGATATGTTGTTCATCTCTGAAGCTTTGTTAAATTGTTTTGAAAAGTGAAAAATTGAGGTTTCTATAAATCTGCCAGAGAATCACAGCCAGTTTTTTTTAAGAAGTTGAAGAAACTTGGAAATGGGCAGGAAAAGTTTAAATGTGTTTTCTTTAACAGTTTGAAACATCGTATTTCATGGTGCTATTATAAACAGTGAAATGCCCTGTTCCCTTATTTGGTTAAAAAAGCAGACAAGCTATATGCAGCGGGTATTCTGCCTTAAAGACCTTTTTTACAACAATTATTAATTACAGTGCATGATAGTTGGCATACCACATTGATGCTACTGAGCTGAGAAGCCAAATATTGAAAGTTTCTGTTTGAAGGTTCAGTTCATAACCCTTCTGTTTGGATTAGAAGCAGTATGTTTGTGTGAATTTTTTTTCTTGCAAAAAGTCCGGCTTTCAATGTTTGATGGAAGTGATGTTATAACAAACCGTGTCTCCAAAGTCATCCAAAAATGAACAGAAAAACTGTTAAATACCAGTATTTCATACACTTCTGCTTGATGTTTTGTTGGTTTTGTTTTGTTTTGTTTTGTTGTAATGAGGTGAATTTTGCAGCTGAAAAGGTAGAAATTAGTTAGACATTATCATGTGCAACAAGCATTCCCTTCTGAGGTTTTTAAACTTCGCAACCAAGATTTCTATTTATCTTATGTTAGGCAACATTCAGTGACTGGAAGGCTATTCTGTGTAAGAGTGTTGACACCATTTGCACCCAGATTAGTTATCTGTTGCAATCTGTGCCTAAGCATTTAGAAGTTTTGCCCTGCTCCACGCTGTTCAGACAGGAATCACCACATACTTTCCCAGCACGTTAATGGTATTTATTCAAGAGGAAGAGGCTGATCTCACATGTCAGTTCTTGCCTATGTGCTGGATGTCAGCTTTGGTTTCTCGGGGCATTCAATTACAAAGTGTATTCTATATTTCTATATAAATGTATTGTAACTGTTTTAAATGGAATGAAAAAGCAGTTGTGGAAGCTTGAGGGAAAAAAGCCCCAGTCAGCTCATGCTCCTAAGATTCTTGTAAGTTTAAGGAGCAATAAAAACAATCCACTAGCATGATACTCTCTGGGTTTTATGGCACAATAAGGAACTTTGTTTCAAAATGTGACTCTACCTGCACAAATACACTGTGAAAGTACACAACCGCCTTCAGATCCTTATACAAAGGCACTGGCATCTGAGTTTTACTCCTTTATGTTCGCCCCTCACAGAAGATTTGGGATCATGCTGAAGACCACCTAGAGTATAGTCATTCTGGTATTCAGTATCTCCCCCAGAAACCTCCAAGTATTTGATCATGTTTGTCAGTATGTCAAATGCTTGAGGTTATCTGTATGTTTCTGTATCATTTCCAGGCAAGTAATTCAAGATTGCAAAGAAAAAGGCAACAACCTTAGTTCTGAAAAATTCTAATTTAACATTGTTTTGCCAAGTTCAATTTCAAAATCAAAGGGACTTCAGCGTGACTTGCTGTAGTCGTTCCTGTTTTAGCATGACTGTGAGCAAGCAAGTCTCTGACAAAAAAAACCTCCTGATTACCTGATTATTCATACCAATTTCAATACTAAATTCTGAGCTAAACCCTATAATTAAAACCAGGTTTATTTCAGAATTATTTTCAAGTTTGTTTCTGAAAATTAAGGTCACAGTAACAATTTGATGTGGTGGACACCAGGAAAATTCAAATCCAGATACAAAGCTGCAGTGTGGGAGCATATTTTTCTTGGATGTGTGCCTATCACACAATTTTATCCAAATTGCTTGTCTAAGGCTCTTACAGCCTCTGGCTTGCACAATGGGACAGGCATCAGAGCACGTTATTTATGGAGTACCTCCATGGATAACTTCCTTTGGTCAGCAGAGGGCTGATAAAGGAGTACTTCGGTTTCTACTTAGCTCTTGAAGAAGGTATGAAAAGGTACCTAACCTAGCACATCCCTCTACTGGGAGTGAATTTCACTTCATCAGTTAAATGAAAAGCAGGCTCCCGAGTTGTTCATTTGTCATCTTTTCTAAGAGATGTCAGCATATGCAGTACATGAATCCAGTGGGAAACCTTACACCAGGAGTCACCGAATTTTTACCCTTGTGTGAAAGAAGTCTTCCTTGTCTGGAAGAGCTATACAGCAAGAACTGAATGCAATATTAAATTAGGCTTCTGCTTGAATGTCCGGAAAATTGTCAGTTTCTCACTGTATGATTGGAATCACTCTTCATCTAATAGCAGCAGATTTTACCGTTAATTATTTTTGTCAAATCCAAACAGCCAGTACAACTGAAATACTGAGCAAGCATCTGTTTGTATCTTGCGCATGGTATACGTATGCTTCACACTGACGGGGTGCCAGGGGTTAATGAAATTAAGAAATATCAACCAAAGTAGACTGGTAAATCTGTTGTTTCTTGTGAGGGTGGGCAATTAGTAATTAATGCAGTCTCATTCCTAGATTTCAGACTGAAATTGTTAGATCAGTGGAGGAAAGAAAATACCCATAGCAACCCACTCCATGTGATGTGAGCAGTTACAATCACACTGCTGAGGAAAATTACAATTGAAATTCTGTGGAGCGAATAAAACCTTTTAGACAAAACTCAAGTACTCCCAAAACTCACATCATACTCTCAATTACATCCACAGTCTGGGGCTGTTTTCCAAGATAGATTTACTCATCACCTGTCTCAGTATGCAAAAACCAAACCTCAAAATAGAAATCTAATCAGATTAAGCAGATAGCTCTTTCCCTTCCATTGGATTACGTCTCTCCAACAATGTTTTTAATTTTTTTATATATATATAAAAACTGTTCCAGAACTAGTAGAGAAGGCAATGGTAGAGTGGAAAGTTATCAAATGAGAAGAACTAACAAAGAACTCTGAACGAGTTTTGTCAGCAGTGTTTCTGGCTTCTGAGAATCTGAAGGGTCTTGTTTCTGGGATGTCAAGTCACAGTGGGGGAGTTGCCAAAAATAAAACAATTTAAGAATAAATATAAATCCTATCTAGTTTAGAAGAACTCATCATAGGGTAACAGTTTCCCACAGACCTGAATATAGTCAGTGCAATGGTCCTTCTAAGGACATTTCCGTTCTGGAGGAATCCCCCTTCAAATCTAATATGTTATTATAGAGCCACTATCTCCAGCTGCCAAGAAGAGTCCTATGAGAAAATGACTACCCTGACATTTCCTTCTGAGGTCTTTTCTTTCCCATTTTCCTTTTGCTTGGGCGTGTTAATCAGTGACAATAGTGTCATTCAGCACAATAGACTGGTCTAACATACAGAAATATATCTTTTCCATAGGCTTTTATACTCCATTCATTACTGGTTTTGCTGAACACCTTTCTGCCATATGCTTGTTTTCTTATTTTCCTCCTGGTATGATAACAATGTAGAGCAGGGTAGACTGTATAGTATACATACATACTGAGATATGCATATAGAAGCATACAGAGCTATATATGCAAATTAGAGCAAGACTGACATCCAAGGTAATGTTTCCCATACTTTGGAAGATCATGACATTTAGGATGGCCACCAGCTCCTTGGTAATTTCACGAACTGGGGTGATGTATGAAGAATCTATGCTGACCACAAAGGTCAATTTTTCCATCAGAGTAGCACACCAGGGAGGACTATCTACATCACCCTAGGTAAGGCTGTTACTGTGTGTTGGACAGAGTGGCTATATAGGAATTACTCTCAGGAGTCCAGGAGTATTCCTTGTCAACACAAGGGCACTAAAACATTGCTTGCTCATTTTCATGAGTTCTGTCAATTTCAGATGTGTTGTACTCTGAAGACATCCAGGTTGCAGGAAACAGTATATGAAAATCTTGCATTACAGTTTAACTAGGTCAGAATTAAAGAAATTGAATTTATATGAAATAGTTCTAAAATGTGATCATTATTTAGAATGAGGATAAGAAACCTGGCCTTTTTTGTTCACAGACCGAGATTCTCATTCTTGTCTCAGAGTCTTAGTCCATGGGAGTTTCCATATCTTGAGTCTCAAAGGGATCTCAAGAGCACAGCACAACTTGCAGGAAAAAGGAAAGAGTGCAGTACTCAGAGGACCCGGTTTCTGCTATTCACGTAATATGTGACCTTCAGTATCTCTCTGTGCCAGTATCTTTTTCTATTCTTGGTCTGCTCAGATAGTACCTTCTGAGCCTGGTGGACAAATCAGTTTTAGAATTCTAAACTGAATTCAGATTTGAGAACTTCACTACCTTTACTAAACTTTTTGGTAAGTTTACATCTTTTGATAGTGATAAACTCTAGAACTAGATGAACTCTATCTGTTTTCATATTTTGCTATCAGAACTTTTTGTATTTTTGGGATTTGTAGTTTTGGGATTTGTACTTTAAATCAAATACAGCTGGAAGTCTCCTTTATTCTAGGTCAATCATTTCCTAAGCCCAAATCTTACGAAGTTAAAATGCATTAGTTTTGGCAGAACTGTTGCCCAAGTACGGATTCCTGTGCTCAGCTTTCAGTCTTAAAGTTAGAAGCATTGTTATTGCACACATACCGATGTAGCCAGAATGAGATGCTAGCATGGTGTCTTTCCAGAAATAATCCTGTAAATAAGAAGTATTTACACCAGTTAATACTGTTGCTCATATTCATGACTTGGGGTTTAACAAATCTAATAACAAACTGCTATATGAGAATATTAAGTTTAAGTTTAGGTGGCAGTTATTGTTCCCACTTCTCTGTATTTATTCTGCTTTAGAAATTACCCTTCTCTTCCCACTGCAAAGTCTCCTTTAAAGAACATTTCCCTAAGGAAATGAGAATGTGTATCTACATAATTTAAAAAGACTGAACATAACTGTGTTTTGGAAATTTTTTAATCCGATGATGAGCCACAGTCCTTCTTACTATGCTGCAGACGCCATACCAAAACAAACAAAGTATTTGCTAACACTCTTTGCTCTCCAAGTGGATTTGCACTCTTCAGAGGAGTGATGTATAAACATTGGAAGGCATAAACAGAGGATACAGACTCCTTAGGTGAGAGTCTACAGATTTCAGCTGAGTCACAGCAGGAATAAATGTACAAAGACAAGCTGCACTCCTTTTCTTTCTGGGGGCATCTCAGTTACTACCTAGAACTGCCCAGTAACTATTCTTCCAAAAGCCTAGAAGACAACACTAGGTAGCTGCAGGCTGGCAGTTGGAGACAGAAGTTTTACTTATTTCACATATAAATAGCTCTGCGTTGTCATTTTCACTCTTAAAAGGCAGTAACTGTTCAACACACAGAAAATAAAGAAAGAATGAAGAAGAAATTTGTATTTCTAGATAGCCATCCTTAATCTCAGCCCAACATCCTACCTTCTGCCTTGCGACAGTGAATTGCAGCCATCTTCAGGTTCAAAAGGAAACTAAGGAAATCTTTTGTTAATAAGGTTTGCTGTTAAAATGGAATAAGCTTTCCACTAGAATAAAGACAAAATTTTAGTGTGGCAAAGAACATGCCCACTTTCAGCAGACAACATCATCATCAGAAAAGATCAGCCTATCTTTGCTTGAAGAGAAAAGTTGTAATCAAGTCTTTATATTGCTCAGCAGACAGCTGAGACTCATTTCATCATAATGTAAAGTGGTGCACCAAAAACTTGGACACCTATTTTAGCCTTGTAAAGTAATAGGAAAGTTAGTTCTGTGCTTCAGCAGAATAAAGATTTCATACATTTTAAACCAAAATGAAGATATAAGGCATTTTGTTAGAAGGGGGACATAGGATATGCAAGACTGGTGTATTATAGTTTTCACAGTAGGTACGTAAGCAGCTGAGATACACCTTCCTTGATGATAATCTTAGTTCACTGAATATGATGAGGTATTTTACCTTAAAATAAGAGACAGCATGACCAACAGGGTATTCCCTGTTCTGCTGATCTGCTTCTTGGCTGCACTGTAGCTTATGTAGAGAGAAAAGGGCTATCTTCAATATTTTGAAATTAAATACAGATCTTGGGTCAACCATTGACAACTACGAAATCTGCTGAAAATCACTTTCATATTAGCTATTCTCTAAACTTCATATGATGATTTGATGAGGAGATGTGGGAAAAAAATGCAAAAAAAAAAAAAAAGTGTTCTGTTAAAGGTACAGAAATGATAAAGAAACATACATATGGGTAAGCTTGCTATTGGAAAAGGTTCATCCAGTCTGTCAAATAATCTAAAGGATTCCCTTTGCTGATATGCTTGGAAGTGTTAAGATAATAATCCTTGGAAAAACTTTCTGAAAGCTGAGCATTCAAGCTGACATGGCACTACTAATCAAGTAGCTGGCTGAGAAGTACAGGACAGCAGAAATAAGAACCAAAAGAAATGAGAATCAGCAGAATCTGGATTCACTTTCTGGGCATGACATGATTATTCGTAAAGCAAGATAAACCCAATGTCTCAGTTTTCCTTATCTATATATTGGTAACAATATGTGTGTATAGCATCCCGCCGATTGCTGGACAAGGAAATATCATCAGGAAACACGGGTAGAAACTATTTTACCATATATGTATTTATGAGAAGAGAGGGAATTTTTCTGAATTGGAAATGAGGAGAGCTGAAGAATACTTGGTTATTTCTCTGTTTTCTTATGCAATGGAAAATTTGCCATTTATTTAAAATAAATAAGAGGTTATGTGGGAATTAACAATAATGAAATATTTAGACTCTCTGGAAATAATGTGCAATGCGATGTTATTATTGCTTCACTTTAATCATTCAAAATGCATTAATCTCAAACTTTTCAAATGTAATAATTTTATTGAAGACTATTAGGCTTAGAAAATGATAGCTTTTATATATCCTACGCTAAATTAAATGTTATGCTGTGTGAACTAAGCTACAACAGCAAAGTACACTGTTGTCATGTGCTTTATCCAAACTCCTTCACAAATGTGAAATGCTTCTCCATTTGAATTACTACACAGACGAGCTTTTTGTACTTGATTTCCCTATCTGTGATATGTTCTTTCTGCTTAAAGACAGTAACATGCATATTATATCCTATTCTTCCACCCACCCACTACTCTTTTAGATAATGTGGATAGATAAAAATGTTTGAATACCTCTGGGCACATCACAGGCCAACGCCTTCTCTCCTACTTTTTTTTTTTTTTTTTAAATTAAATTATTCATAAATAACTTTTTAAAAAAAAAATAATTAAATCCACTGATAGGAGCACTAAGCATGCAGGTAGTATGTTATTCATTCTTAACAAAATGTATTCAGCTCCAATGAAGAACATTTTCAGCATACCTTGTCTGCTTAAGGCTCTTTTTAGTATTAGATATTTGCTGTAAGTTACTGATATTTCTGAAAATCTTACTCTGTAATTCAAGCTGTCTCTTGACAGTATCACAACCTAAATTGTATTTAATCATGAATGCTGGTTATTATATAAAAAAAATCCTGCAGAATTTCTCCTATAGCATGTATTGTCACAGAAAGATGCAAATTGAAGGCAAATCTTTATTTTATAGATAAAAGAAACACCAGTAAACTCTTCCCTCTCAAAGCTTTCTGTAAGCTTAGCTAGTACACTGAATCAAAGACCATCTTTTTGAACTTGTGGAGCACGTACATGTCTGAATACTCCTGCACTGACACTTCTAGGTACCCAGAAGTTGCCAGCTTAAATATTCTTTTAAAGTAGGTTTTCCTACATGAAATAATCTTTCTTCCTTCAGGATGGCCTTACCCACTTCATTTTAGCACCACCTCCTAGGTGGATCCAAGAAGCGGAGCTCCATACTGGCACTCCCTCATGGCACAGCAAAGCGTGTGTGTTAATAAGAGAAGTTAGATTTGTACATAACTTGATGCTGTATCTGCAGCCTAGCTTGGCACAGATTTCATCCAAATCTGACCAAGTTCCAGAATGCCCACAAGACTTGCCTTGTTTTCTTCAGAATATACTACTGATTTTATTAAAGCTAAGGAGAGATTGATTGGTTGGTTGATCTTCAAGATCAGGCAGAACTACCTGGTTTCTCTGCAATGTTTTCATTGCTGGAGCACCTCCTGTGCAGTGGTTTTAAAACCCAGCTAATTCTAATTGATTGACTAATGAGTATTAGTCATGTAATACCAACAGATGGGAATCGTTTTCTACACCCATTATTAAAAAGAACAGCATTTATTATATATACTGAGGAAATAGAATCATGACTTTTTTTCCCAGCTTACTAATGAATAATTCCAAGAAAATGTAAGCTACTAAAACCCTCCAAAGGTGGCCAATTCCTATTCACAGCTCTTTCTGTATAAAGAACAAACAGAATTAGTCTGTTGTAACACTGCTCAAATGTAAATGCAGTACTGGATAAAAAATTTTCTACAAAAAGTTACCACAGTTTCTATTTTGATTTTTTCAGAAAAAATATTTCCTTTCATCCTGTCCATTTTTCGAATCTACATGCAAATTACCAGCATAAAACACATCGGTAATGAGTAACTTCAATAGATCTAGCATCATTCACTTCATACTTGTCTGAGCAACTCTTCCAAGGAATTCACACCGCAGGTGTCATGGGACTTTCCCATCACAATGACATTTCCTCACCAGACTGGGTCAGAAACACTGCACTAAATGTTCTTGTGCTACTTACAGCAATCGCTTCTGGCTGACACCAAGCAGATATCATGTACATAGGGATCAGCAAAAGACTCACAACCATTTTTATCTTTTATAATTATTAACCTCATCACTTCATAGAGTAAGCTCAGATTCATCAAGTATAACATGCTTAGTTTAAAAGTGTGCTTTTCAAATACTATTTTGATAGCAACCACAATTTCTTTATAACATTCAAAACCTTTTCCCTGTTTCTGAATTGGAAAATGCTTTGTATAGGTATGTTTGCACTATGAACTCTACCACTAAATTCAATCAAGCATACATTTATTTACTACTATAAACATTAAAGAAAAGAGGGAAAGTGTTAGTAGCATTGTGCTAACATCAAAATAAATCAATCTAAATGAACCTTGCTCAGAGCTGGGAGCTTTTGTAATTTCTCCAAAGAAATCTATTGAGAAAACAGGATACTATTTGCATAATGTATCAGAATGACTGTTGGTTTTCCTTCATGAATGCACAACAAACTTCCTGACGCTGATAATATCCTAGCAACTCTTTGTGGTAACTGAGACACCATTACAGCAACAGAAATATTTACAGTATGTTTTTATGGCACATTAAGTCTCAGCTATTAAAAAAGCTGAAGGAATTGTTCTGTATTTCTAAAAATGGATACTAAGAGTAAACCCTTAAAAATATGCAGTTTAGAATCCAATAGTTTATTTTTGTTAGAAACAGTATGAATCTGAAGGAATATTTTTAAGAAACATTATAGTTCCTGTCATTATATGTTGGTCGATACTTTCAATGCATTTTCAGTAGTATTGTAATTTTCTATTTGAAAATGTTTAGAGAGGTTAGAGTAGGGCTAGCAATGTGGCAAAGTTAAATTCCTATTAAGTAAATTATGTCATCAGTACATTCAAAAATGTACAGCCAGAAAGTGGAAAAAGTCTTTAACATCTAAGTATTCAAATTCCGATTTATCCCAAGCCTGATTTATTTAAGGATTTAAGAACAGCATCACTTATCCATAGTCTATGTGTAGAATTTATCAGATAGCAAATTTCAAATTTGAACCTGTACATAAATTAAGACTAACTGTAGAAAATTGGCATGAATGTAAACCTCTGAAATGAACGGTTAAAGAAGCGAGATAGCAAAAGGCCAGTTTCTGAACCACCTTTATTCCCTGAGGTAGTTACTCATATGACCTGTTCCACCAGAGCCCATGGAACTGCATGGGTGAGAAACTTTCTGAGGTCTCTTCCTGGAGAAACTATTTTCTGTAGGAGCATGATTAGGTAAATGCTTAGGTATCCCCTGAGCAACATTTGCTCATATTTATGCTCTGTATCTTCCATAACATCTTGCCACAGAAGGTGAATATGTAACCAGTTTGAAGCTTTTTTTAAAAGCTGTATTAAATGGTATATAAAACTAGACTGAAATTCAATATCCATGTGTATTTCATGAGATCACTTTTATTTAGATTTAGATATGGCTATTTCATCATTTTTCTCATGTTTCAAAACGGATCAGAAAAACATAAATGAAGAAGTCAGCCTCATTTACTATAAATGTTCTCACGTATTTCACTGACTATAAATAGAGTATTTCTAAGATCTGATGATATCCCTTTAGAGAGCGCCACATTAAGTATCCAGCATGGGAAATGCTTATATAGTGATGCTTTTACAGCTTTCTCATTGAATGAATTAAAGCTTTCATTTGCTTAATGACTCAAGTCAGGAAAATGTGTTCAAAGTATCCTGTATCCAGAGTATCCATCATTTTCTTAACCATAAACATATGCCAGTTGACCAATCCATTAAGTCACTTTGAAAACTGTAACTTTTGAATGACTAAAAGAAGTTAGATGTAGTTGTAGAGAGTATTATAACCTAATCCTCCATTCCTCGACATACAGAAATCAAGAGTGAACATGCTGGCTTATGATTTTTAGCAAATGGAAAATAAAGCTCAGCTTGCTCAACTACCACTGCAACCTGGATCTGTTAGAATTTGGAAAGTTTTCTTTGAATACAGGAATCTGTGTGTAGTTTTGTCTAATTTCTTTCATTGACATAGTCAGGAAACATGATATAGCACTTAGGAGCATAAACACTCAGACTTAAGACAGTTTGTTGCTATATAAGTAAAAGGCTCTTTTCTCAAAGTCATGGCATACACAAAGATATTCTGCATAGCAGAGAAGGCCACCCACACAGTTATGTGAATTTAATTTTTGATTCACATTCCTCTTCTTCCATAAAAGACAAGGTGGGCCATGGCTGTTTTTCCATAAAGTGCTGAGAATGCTCAATCCGAGCCATTAGGACCTTGAACACAGAACACCCCCCCAGACACCCCGATAAGATCCTCCTTTCGTACATACGAGAGAGTAGCAAATTCCCCAGAGGAAGAATTCAGTTTGAAGGAAATGTTACAAGGATGTTATGCTTCTGCATTTTAAAAGGAATTTCCTGGCTGGTTCCTAATGCCAACCGAAGGACCAGTCGTGGGAGATGCCACTACTGAAGAAAAGCATTCTGGTTCTTGGCACCTATGTTTTCCAGCTGCTAAGTACACAATGTGTGTGGTCGGAGCCATTGGTTTCCCTTGCGCAGCAGACAAGAGACAGCAAGGGAGATAGCAGCAAGACAAAAGGGAGAGAGAGAGTCACAGAATGGAAGTTCTAATCTGAGACATGTGGGGCCAGATTCTCTGGGGATGAAAATGTACTTGTCTCTGGTGATGTCAATTTATGATTTTGATGTCTTGTAAAAGTACATTTTAATGTCATGAAGAATGAAGGATCAAAATTAACCCCTGGAAGGAAATTACCATTGAGTACATTCCTCATTCTTCTACTTCCGTGCTAAGACAAGTGAAAAATATATTGAGAGAAGCATTGGTATGTATTCCTAACAAAGGTTGAAAATCCATCCCTGCTCCTTTTTTATTATTTTTTGTTCCATTTATCTGTAATTCAAACAGACACTTATGTTTTTTATGATCAGCAAATGGCTGTGCTGGGGCATACATAGTCAGTAATCTTCTCACCCAAGTGCTTTAAATATATGCAAAACAGTTTCTGGTATTTCAAATATGTGTATACACACTCATTGTCAGACCATTTCTTTTTCAGATTTGTAATGGCTTCAAACAAAAACCCAAGAAAAGGGCTTGCTATAATTCTCTGTAAACATTCCTGTTTTGGAAAGATGAAATTAGAAACTAGAATCTTCATCTCTTGAAATAAGTTGACAACATTAAGCCCAACAGATCCACCACAATTCTGTCAGCAATTTATTTTGTTAAAAAAAAAAAAAAGAAAGAAAGAAACAAAAAAAAGAAGCGATAGCATACTCTAATAATCTTGACAAAGCTGGTGCTCAGTTTGCAGGGGAATTATAAATTTAAGAGAAAAACTGCGGTTAATTGGAGGCAAAGTAAAATTCTTTTCCCCTGCTTCTTTGACAGGAAAAAAAAAAAATCTCTTTCAGGACAAATTTGTGCTCCTTCTAAAGGAAGGTGTGAATGACCAACTCAAATGGAGCTCAGAGAAGGAACTGGTGTCCTGGTAGAAAACATGTTTACCATAAGCCATCAGGGTGCCTTTGTGGCCAAAAAGGCCGATGGCATTCTGGGGTGCATTAAAAAGAGCATGGCCAGCAGGTCACAGGGGATTGTCCCCCTCTACTCTGCTCTTGTGAGGCCACATCTGGAGCACTGCATACAGTTCTGGGCTCCTCAGTTCAAGAAAGACGGGGAACTTCTAGAGAGAGACCAACAATGGGCCACAAAGATGTCTGGGGCCCAGAGCATCACCATTATGAGGAAAGGCTGAGAAACCTGGGACAATTTTCAGTATGGAAAAGACTGAGAGGGGATCTTATTAACACTTACAAACAATTAAAGGTGGAAGTCAAGTGGATGGGGCCAGGCTCTTTTCAACAGTGCCCAGGAACAGCACAAGTGGCAATAGGCACTGACTGCAGCATAAGGAGTTCCATCGGAACATGAGGATAAACTTCTTTCTTTACTTCAAGGTTTACAGAGGACAAGTTGCCCAGAGAGGTTGTGGAGTCTCTTCCTCTGGAGATATGTAAACCCACCTTGATACTTCTGTACGTAGCCTCTAAGAAACCTGCTTTAGCAGGTAAGTGGACTTGATCTCCAGAGATCCCTTCCAACACCTATGATTCTGTACATGCACATGCACACACACACTGGATTTAATCTGTCTGGCTTGGATGACAATGGGTAAAAGGGAAGATGAACACATTGCCCAGAAAAGTTTTTAAGACCCAGTCGGATAAAGCCTTGAGAAACTAGGTTCAGTCTCATAGCCTGACCCTGTTTTGAGCAGACGCTTGAACTGGAGAACTCTTAGGATTCCTTCTAGCCTGAATTGTCCAATTGCCCCACCATCTGGTTTGGAGCACCAAAAGGGACATAGAGAATAGCATGCCTGCCTACGCAGAGCTACAGAGAAAATCACTAGTCTCTTTTCATTTCCTACCACCAGCAGTCTCTGCTCACTGACTAATGGCCTGGATGCTTGCCACACTGTCTTCTTATTCTTTCTGGTGACAGCTACGGAGATGAAAACCTTAGATGGCTGTTCCATTCTGCCACTAGGATATCCCGATTGAACTCAGTGCCCTGAACATATGGGGCTCTGCAGCCTTTATCTTCTTAAAGAAGTTAAAGAACTCAGTCTGGGCAACCCAAGCCCTATAGCATACTGAGGCTTTCCAAAATACTCTAAAAGGAAACATCGCACAAAGTGTACTGACTTTCCTACCACACTTCTTCTGAAATCAAAGCACCAGCAAGCCCTGTGGTCCTCTAATTCTTCATATGATGTTCAGGATTATGAGCCAGCAGCGTGCAGCCTGCCCTGGGAGGCAGCAGGGGGGATGCTACATGGAGCAAGCAACAATCACTTACACTATGTTTGTGGGAAAAAATTAGAAAGGCCACACATAAATAGCTGCATCTCTGCAGAGTTTGCTGACCAGAGGAGCCAAGAGGATGGAAACCAAATGTAGCAGCTGTCTCCTCTCCTGAGGGACACAGATGACCCTGACTTTGCAGTGCTTCTGCCTCAAAGGGAGAGGAGCTGCCTGATACATCACAGATGGAGGCCTAGGAGTCAAGTGCCTGGTGTGTAAGTTCAAAGAGCCTAGTCCTGGGGCAGCCCTGGGGGCCTGTGAATGCTCAACTGCTGTGTGCTGCACTGCACAGCCCAGAAATCAGCTTGATGCTGCTTTGAAGGGCAAAGCCTGCGCACTCTTGAGTCAGAACTAAGTGGGCAGAGAGCTCAAAAATAAATTACCTACAGTCCACAGGCCGTGAAGTTAGCCTTTCCTGTCCAAATGCGTGTTGTTAAAACAGTGGCTATTGCATTTAGAAGACAGCTTGATCACTTTGTCATCACTACAGCTGGACATCCAGAGGAGAGTGGTTTGAGCTCTTTGGCAGCTGCTGAATCTTACACTAACCTGAGCACTTACCTCACTTTATGTCTTGGAAGAAAAAGAAGATGCCACAAATCACTCGTCTCATCAAATACTGTGGCAGCGTGTTTCTCACGGAAGGAGCATGGCGAAGAACCACTAATACAGAAATCATCAGCTATGTGCTACCTCAGTCTTGACAGAAACGGTGACCAAAACCGGAGGCCTTGAGAAGACATTGGTCATTCCGACTTTATGAAGATACAGGCTTTATTCAGTTGTTCACTAGCATCTTGTCCCATTGACCCACACCAGACCAGATACCCACGCAATGGAAGACCTACAGGACTCCAGGCGGAGCCAGGCAGGATGCTTTAGAGCATCTCAGGTGGCACTCAATGACTGTTGGCATTGAGATTTGTATTTTTTCATTGACCCTCACTCTCAGAACTGAAAAAAAAACCCTCACCCTGTCAGACAGCAGTGACAGACACCATATGGGAGGTGGATCCTTCTCTGTATGTATATAACTTTCCTCAGGCATGCTTATAATCAAATCCAAACTTCTCTTTATCACCACCTTGTTACAGCGACTGTTCATTTGCTGTAGTGAGATCTGAAGTTTTGCTCTGTAACATGAGCTTGGCTTCCTGCGGGAACTTGTGTGATCTCCAGGAGTTAACATCCTGAGTCTGAATTACTTTTAGCACCTCTTTATTGGGTGGGTAAATATTTACACCAAGTTGTCGAGAGTTTAGCATAACAACTTCAATTTTTCCTGTCAAGAAAGTCAGCACAGGCCGCTTTGTCAATGACAAGGCTTCTAGATAATTAAACAACACTCACTGGCTACTAATTTATATTCATTATAACTCAGACTTAAGAACTTAAATAGACCAATAGAATAAACTCCACAGATGCTAAACACTTATTTGCTGTGACATTATTTACACTGAGGACTACAGAAGGTAGTAAATCAATAGAGGACTTTGGGAGAGGAAGAAGAGTGGACAATCTTCCTTTTCCCAATATTGCTATTTAATATCCTTTCAGACGTGCAGTGTTTGATGCAATCGCTAGAATTACATTTAATATGGAAATTTTAGATGAGGACTCAAATGAGTCAACTGATGAATGTTTCTGAAAAGCACGCTTGAACTTTTTCTTAAAAGCACTGAGAAGTGTGCATAGAAATACACGAGCTTTCCCCCATAGGACACATGAATAGCCCTTTAAAGCTCTCCCCCATGAGTATGCACTGAGTTCCTGCATATGGGCTGCACGCAGCACATAAACCCTGAGCTCTTAAAATCCTTTTTGCCTAGAGATGCCACAGTCTGGGCTTAGTTTCCTGACAAGTGTCTATCACACTGACCACACAGTACGGCCTGATATACCCAACTGTTTTTGATCAGCACTCAGCCTGGTTCTGGACACAGTTTTGATCCTTATTAGGCACAAGGAATATACCACACACACTCTCCTCACCCTTCCTTCAGTCCTTACAGTGGATGTAGATCAGAGACTTCAAAAAACGTTTTGAGCCATCTTTGCAATGAAAGATAATTTGATTTACCAATACCCATGCTAAATCCCATGCTTGATGACCTGGAAAGTAAGAGTATTGACAGTCAAGCCTGATGACAGCCATCCTACCATCCAGATAGCCTAACATTATGTTGTAGTTCAGTGAGGGATGTAGATGTCAGGTAACTAGCAGTAGAGCCTAGAGTAGAGTTTGTAAACAGACAGCAAAAGTCCAGATCTGTGCCAGTTTGTGAAAAGGACAGCTGCTATTCACCTACATATTTACAACAGCAGCGTTACACCCTAAGCCATATTGCAACAGTGCATGATACAGAATGAAAAATTAAAAAAAAAAAATTAACAGCAGCAACAAATCAGAAAAGTGAACCTAAAAAAGTAATAGCTGCTTTCCCTGATAAATGACAGGGCCTACTGGTGAGATTTTGCTATCTGGTATGAAAAGAAGCAAACAAAGATGCATAAAAATATATTAGGCGTGGCTGTTTAGGCACAACATAAATTTCAAAAAATTATTTCCAGGAGCACCGTCATTTCTTCATTTCATTTCAGTTTGCAGGGCAGTAAGCTAAAGGGCATAATGAATACAAGCAATATACTATCAAAAGGGCAGTCACCCCAAAATAAGCATAGAACAATCCTATCTGGAATATATATATTTAAAACTCATTGTAAGCATTAGAAGTGGTAGAGCTGAAGAAGAATTAGAGCTAGAATTCAAGGGGTTACTCATCTCAGTCATGGTGAAATAAATCAATTTCTGCTCTTATTCTCAGTGTTTAGTCCCCGGTACACAAATTTTGTAATGATTTTTATTTTTCATTATGGGATTTTAATCAAACAATTTAAAATTATGTGATTTATAACCCTAACATGAATGGAAATACCATTTCCATTCCTTTTTCTCTGTGCAGTAATATTGAAATCGATGTATGAGTTTCTTTTTGCTTTGAAGTTTGTGCATCTTTATATCACAAGTTGTTTTATTTCAGAAAAGTGATCATTAAAAAGATAAATTACATTCTTAATTGCTTCTGTGTTTCCTTAGTTGTTGTATCTTTTATTCCTTTTGGCAGTGGATCAAAATCATGAGAAGTGTCTTCTAGCTGCAAGCAGACTTTTATATAAGCCTTATCAGATCATTAAATCAATTTCTTCCTGTGATTTCTCAGCATTTCTTGGCAGTTCTTTCAGCCACTTTTGAGTTTTCCCAAAGGTACCAAGGTACAGTAAGTGCTAGCATTCACCTACTACCTACATCATCTTTTCAAAGGGAAAGCCTGTAACACATTTTACGTTACAGGAGATCTGTCAGTTAATAAAGTCAGCTAAAAATATAGAGTTTATTCTTAGTGCTAAGTGTTATATTTTTACCTCCTGCTTTGTGCTGCATAAATATATTCCTTGAGGCTGAGGTAGATTTTGTTTTGGGGAATGAAAGAACTCAAGGTACACACCCAGCTGGATTTCTCATGTCAGACAACATGTCAGCAGACGCTTATATTTAATCCCACATAAGGCGCTGAGAGATACCTAGATACCTTTCAGGCAAAACAGTTTTCACTATCACAAAAGGCCATAACTCCTACACTGAAAATTAACTATATTTACAATCGTGCTCTATCAGATAGGATGCATTCAGAGGCAGACTCCTAGTTCCATGGGTGTCAGCACACGCGGTGCTCTATCACACAAACCAAGGCTCCAGCAAGTCGTACTGCCTCCTAGCAAGAGCTGCTGCTGCTCACAGCTTCCCATATTAGGCAGGGCAACCACGATAAACTGTCCTGCTCTTGCATGGTTATTGTAAAGACAATGTCCTGATGTTTTTTAAGATCTGTATTACTACTGGATTTGTGTACTTCTGTTTATATACATTTTAGATTTGAAGGTCTCCCCTGTGCTGGAATACATCCAGTCTCATAAGTGCGGTCACATTAGGGAGAGATTTCTCTGGTAGATTCTTGGAGAAAATACTTTTTTTTTTTTTTCTCCTCCATTTTCTCTACTATAGCCCTGGGCTATAATTCCTGATTAGAGGAATCTTTGATGGGGGCCTACCAGAAGTTATAAGCATGCAAAGAAAAATGAATAACTTGGATCCTGGGGCAAATAATCATCTGATGCCATGCACTCATCTCGTATGTTCCCATACTGGGACCCACAGTAGTAGGAAGCTGCTTTTCTACTTGAAAGAAACAAAGCAGCAGAACAGACCATTTCATCACCCTTTTGAAAAGCAATTATTTATTGGTTTGTCTTTTGTTTGTTTGTTTTGTTTTTTGCTTCTACCACTACTTTTCAAGAGGTAGAGTAGCACACATACCTCCCTCAAGAAAGAATTTCATAGGGGTCACCACTGGTATTATTTAAATTTGTATGTAAGGTTTTATTACTACAGACCTTCGGTCTCTAACCCATTATACTACACAGTCTAGAAAGCTAGTTCCTGACTCAAGGTACATACATATAGCCTACGTATCAAAGACAAGAGCATACTCAAATACAAAACTTTTACTATGAAAATAGAGGAAATAGGCCAGTATCAGTCACTGTGCCCCATCTTTCAGGTGTCTCAACATTTTTAGGCTTTCTGAGTAACGTGAAAAATAAGAACAAATAGTTCTTGAAAATGTATATGGTGCCAAGAACAGAGGCAACGAAGAAGATAACTACATCTTAGAGTCATAGAATGGCTTGAGTTGAATGGGACCTCGTGGATCATCAGGTTCCATCCTCCCTGCCACAAGCAGAGTTGACAACCACTAGATCAAGTACTAGCTCAGGCTGCCCAGGGCTTCATCCAACCTGGCCTTGAACACCTCAACAGACAGGGCATCCACAACCTCTTTGGGCATCATGTTCCAGCACCTGATCACTCCTCAGTAAAAAATTTCCCCGACATCTAATCTAAATCTCCCCTCCTTTAATTTAAAACCATTCCCTCTTGTCCTATCACTATCTACCTTCTAAAATAGTTGATTACCCTCACGTATGCAAACTCCTTTAAAATATTGGAAAGCCACAGGGAGGTCTCCCCATAGCTTCCTCTTTTCCAGGCTGAACAAGCCCTGTTCCTTCAGCCTAGCTTCATAAGAGAGGTACTCCAGCCATTTTATCACTTTCTTGAGATAAAAAAATCTGTGAAAGTGCTGGAGTTTCAACTATAGAGATTTTCCATCTATAGTTTCATCTACATAGCGCTTTGAAGACAAAGCAGGCACTTTTGCTTCCTTACAGACATTGCAGAGGAATTGGACTAGATAACCTTTAAAGGTCCCTTCCAACTCTCAAGAGTCTATGATTGGATGAGGTTCACTCATGTTTATCAAATAACGGGTGGCTGTGGTTCACAACCTCCACTCAGATCAAGATTTCAGTTATCCAAAACTCAGCACACAATGCCCAGCCTCAGAATGACATGGCAAATGTCTGCATTTCTTTTTCTAAATAAGATCATATAGTAGTTAGCTTTGGAAATTTTGAAGTGAGGTCTTATGTGAAAGAGAGTAAAAGAAAAGAAAGATGAGACTTCTAGTCTTTCCAGGTATAACAATATGAGTAGATTAAAATGACTTTCCTTTTTACTTTCTTAGCTACCGTTTTTAAAAATGAGGCCAATAAACACAGAATTTGAGGTACAGCTTCTGAGTGTGCTTCAAAATACTGCAGAATCTGAACATTAATAAATTGAAGGCCTGCATATATCCCAACTGTTCATCTTACATCAAAATAGTCTGATCTCTACAATGCAAAAACAAATGCTTTGATTGTACTGTTTTAAGAGTGGTGGTTTTTGGGCCTCCTTGTTAATGACAACTTTGTAATATCTTGGGGAGGAACATATGCTAGATGCTACACTGCTAGATTTTTTTTCTGATTATAATCCACACTTTTTTTCTGGCCATACCAGCTTGAATTTTAATTTATCTAGCAATTAAAAATGTTACTTAGATACACTAGCCAAGAATAACTATTATTTTTGTAGACCTTCAGGTTTGTCACTGAAAGACAAAGCAATAGAGTGACCATATCTCAAACAGCTTTCAAGAAAAAAAAAAAAAAAAAAAACATAAATAATAATACAAACACACATGTCAAGGACGTGTTTAACTATTGCTCTATCCCTCCCAACATTTATGCAAAATGAGAAATTACATTTTCTAACTTTGATGGGACACCTCCTGTGCCTACTGCATGCTTATCCCTTAGCAATCAGAATTAATTGCAGATGAACATGTAAATCCAAAAAGGTATCCAGAGATAGCTGCTTTTGAATGGTGGTCTTACAGAATCAGACAGAGGGCAGAAAACTGGACTGTTTTGCTAGATGAAAGAAAGGGGTCACATAGAAATGGTTGACCTATATATTCCTAAAGGACTTTTTTTAGCGATGGAGATTGAAGAGTCCTGATATATACCTGCAACTAGACCCAAGGAACACTGAGAACATCGCCAGGAACACAGTTTCAGTGACAGAAAAATGCAGACTGGGACTGACATGAATTAATTGTCTCTCACTACATTAAGACTAGGATTTCACTGAAAACAAACAAACAGAAGCATATGCCTCAAATCTTGAGATAAAATCGAGTGATAAAAAAAAAAAAATCACAGAGATAGACATCAGGTATTTTGCATTCTGCTTATTGTCGCTTGACAAGGAAGTTACTGATCTTGCAAAACAGTCTCTGCTTTTCTGACTCTGCGGCATTTTCTTATAACAATGAAGACATAAATTTCATGGCAGGCTAATTAGACTGCAACGCATGCTCTGCTAATGAACACTTGATGGTACTTGACATCCTAGCGAAGAGAACAAACTTTGTTTTAACGATTTATTTGCATAGGAAATTGATGAAAACCCAAAAGACTTGACATGATATTTGCTGGCCTACAAGGCAATCTAAAAGTACATGAGTACAAGCACAATCTCTGATTCTATTGTTATATCCAATGTGACAACTCAAGTTTTCCAAAACAAAGAAGGCAATAACCCTCCTCTTGAATTTCCTATCACTAAAATAAGCAGATTTCAGCTGTTCTCAGCTTCCTCAGGCTGAAGTAAAATAGAACAGTCCCATCTGTAATTACAAATTCATAAATCACTGAGCCAAAATGTGTATTTTTTGTAATTCAAGGTAGGCAGGATGTGTTCTACTAACTTAAAAATCTGACCCATGACCTCCTGTGTTTTGCAAACAGTGCCAAAGACGGAGTTGGAAAGTGAGTGTCTTGATGTTATAAGACACACTGCGAATTTGTGAAATACAGTTTGGAAAGCATTGCAGAGTGGCGGCCATGCACAGGAAATTTGATATATAACAGATTTAGAACAGTTATAAGGAACAACTTCCTTTATGATGACGTCTAGGAAGTCATTTATCATCTCACAGAGGAGCCTGGCACCTTAAAGTGTTTATCTAAGGAGAGGAAATGAACTCCTGTCATCTAATAGAAACAGTATTTGATCCATTTCACAAAGATGTACACTGGTCAAAGGAATTTTAAATAATCCTTGACTGCAGCATTTGGCTATACCTGCTTCTTGTCTCCAGGAAGCTCTCAATTCATTACCTTCCTGGTGTTTTCCTTTCTTTTCAGTCCTTTCCTTATTTAGACAATCTCTGGGTTTGAAGATTATCCAGGATTTATTCCTTTTCAGATTAAATTTACAAATACATCCCGTTACATTGAATAAAATAGCCGGTGTATTTTAAACATATCAAAAAACTTAGTTACCAGGAAGAAAGCTAAGTTGCATTCACTAAATCTTCTTGAAGTTTATTCTGCGGACCGTAACACGAAGCAGCCATGGGGGCTACCATGCTTAATCCTGATGCACAGCCCATTAAAGACTTCCCATGGACTTTAATTGGCTTTCCTTAAGGCCTTATCCTCGCTATGATTATCTGATTAGAAGTCAAGAAGGCACTTTTTAGTCATTCCTCTAGTCACCGATATGACAGTCTTAACAACTAAAATGTCACTTCTTCCATCCTTGCAAAAACATATTGCCAACCCTAAAGATCATTCACAAGTTTTGGAAGCAATAGGAGCAGAGTAGTGTGAACAGTAATATTCCACTTACTTGCAGGCTTAGCAGTTTCTTTGGAAAAAAAAATTAAAGTGTAAAGGGATGCAGTTAACTGTGAACTCCTAAAACAATTTGGCAACAGATATTTTCCAGGCTGCTCAAGAACAGATCTGAACTATAGGTGAAGAAGTTCATCATCCCACAGTGAACAAACTACTGCTAACAGCCTCTGCTTTCGCAGCTGCAGATGGTGTCTGTTGTTACTATCCCAAGGCTTGCCCAAGAAGCAGGCAAGCCAGCAAGGGTACATTCAAAGTACTGACAGCAGGTTCTTGTTTTTTTCCCCAAAACAAGTAAATAAGAACTCATGCTGGTGCTGTGCAGAGCAGGGGGGTCAATATATCAGTCCTTGAGTGCAACTTGCTCTTTAGGCCACAGACTGGACTTCCTAAAGATTAAGTAACTAGCTACAAAACCAGTCTTGCAATGGCTCTGGTAGGGATTAGCATTTGTGTGGGATAATCATTGAAAACTGTTCTAGAAGAAGTGCGTTTTAAGGAGGGGATTTTAAGCAGCAAAGAACAAAGAGGAAAACTCAAAGAAAGACATATTGACAAAAAGAACAGAACAAGAATGGTTTGACGAGAGGAACAAGATGGAGAATCATAACAAAAAAAAGCTCTGAGGAGAAAGAAGAGCCAGAATGCATGAAATAGTAGATGTGTTAGTCCTTTGAGGAAGAGACAGATTTCAAACTGATTTGTAAGAGCTGGGAAATCCAAGAAGGAATCCGAATAAGAAACTGAGAACAGCAAGAAATTATGATGACATTTCAGTAGTGGGGGTGGCTGAGAAAGTAAACAAGAAAGGTCTGGGAAAAGACAGCTCTGTAGGGCAGATTTCACCAAGAAGCTAGAGGGAAGAAAAGGGAGAATTTCAAGTGTAATTTACTAAATCTAGATACAGATATAAGCTTAAATATGAAAAAAGGAGCAGACTGGTGTAACCACAGACCTGAACTTCCAATCCACGAGTTTGTTTTGTAAAACAAAAAGGCAAGTATGAAATTTGGTATCTCATAGAATGTTTCCATTTTTTTCCAGCTTCATCTGCACAGAATTGAATAGCTGCAGAAGAGATCAGAAAATAAATGAAAAAGAGGTCAGAAGGAAGTCACCTCTCATACCTGTAAACGAGTGCAGTTTGCACACTCAGGCATAGCTTAAGGTGCCTGATGTTGGAAGTTGTAGTGATTTGCTTAGAACAATGAAATAGAAAAAAAAAAAACAAACAGAAATTGAACCTGATGTGGGGTCCAGGCAAGAAAGCAGAAGGAATAAGAGTTGTAGGGAGACCAGAAGACAGTCATTTCTCTATGAAAAAAAGAAGAGAAAAAGGAGGAAAATAAAATACAAATGAGCAGTGGGTTGTTTAGAGATTCCTGTTTCGTAGTGCAGCAGACACAAAACATTCCTAGAGAATCACTTCATACAAGCACCTTCCTTAAAAATAAATTTTAAAAGCAGAAAAAGAAAATTATCCTCATTTACCTTTCTCTCTCTTCCCCTTTCTTTAGGTCTTTGTTTTCACAGCATGTGTTTGGTCATCACAACCATCGCAGGATCTGAGTTTGCCACCACTACAAATCTGCAGAGCTCACAGCTTGTGATGCTTTTCAAATTAGCTTGGAAATGACTTCTCACCTGCAGGTGATTGCCTCGTTTTTCTCTTCTACTCTGACCTTAGCCTACTTGAAACAAGGAGTTCACCAAATCAATACAGAATTTTATGGGGTTGTAGCCTTGGAGTGAGAGTTTCCACAGATCTGTATTTAGGATGGACAATTTACCACTTAGACAGACAAGAAGACAGTGGTGAATGGTTGAATTCTTCCTCCCCTTTTTAGATTTAAGATTTTATAGTTATATCAGTGTTTACAACCTGCTGGTGTGTACTAGCAGTCTCGCAAGGCTACAGCAATATGCAGTACTATATGTGTGCTGTTTTTCATGGAAAAGAGAAGTTCATGTAATGTGACCTTGTATATACCTACATTTAAATGTAATATCTTTTTCCTTTTAATCTTTCTTTAATATTACTAGAAATCTGGCTCAGAGTTACATGGAACCATAACCTCTTATATATTTCTTGACCTCTCTTTCTGATAAAGGTTCTGATGGGAGTGTATTACAAATACTAGTCGTCTGAGGCCTACATGTAATTTTTTAGCAAAGTATTCTCTGACCAAATTTATTTTTGGTAAAAAATCCATGATTTTTTGATTGTTCCTATTCTGCAACTCTGCAAATATGGTAAAAGTGTGGTTTTTTTCTGCTTCAAAGATAATGTTTTATGCAGTTGTGTCATTTGAATGAAGGCAGAAAATAAAATCATTTGCTATCCCTTCAGCATGTCATTCTTCCAATATACTCATCCAAAAATTTCAAATCCTTTAAAATCTTGCTCCATCCATCAACATTTCAGTGCTTCCAAATATAGCTTCTGCCAGCTTTGATTGTTGGCGCACTCCCATCACGATCATTTCTACTATACTCATCATTCAGTCCTCAAGAGTAAGGGGTTAGAGAGTGTCTAAAAATATCCTGAAGGATGTCATTAATTTCAGTCACTTCCCTGGAAATGCAGACAGTGCACATTCTGTTTGGACGTTTGTCCGCCTCAGACCACTCAGCCTTTCCATGGTACTTCTCCCTGCCACTGAGAGTTCTCGCCTGGGAGCACGAGGAAGTTGATGCAGCTGTCCCAGGGCCCTTCACACACTTTCTGTTCTGTAGTATCAGAAGCTAAATACTACTAAGATAATTCTGTCATTGCCTGGTAGTGACTGAGAAAATTATTTCCTTAATGTTTTGGTTCCTCGTTTACTTTCTGCCTATTCTGTATCTATAAATAGGTTTAGTGTTATTTGAGCAGGGAATTACAGCTTCTTGCTCAAGGTTTATTTCTGCTCCTCTAATCAACTGATAGTGGACTGTGTTGTAACATTCCTCTGTATCAAAAAAAGTATCCAGTATTTACTATTACTTCAGAGCCTGAAGTTGTGCTAACTGCCAAGAAGCAGCAACTTCCTTGCCAGAGAACCCATGATCTACCACCACCAAATTAAAGGCTACGTAACATCACAGAATAGGTAAGCAATAGCAAATACAGAGAACAGTGAAACATGAAAGGATGAGAAAACCAATCATGGGGTAAATTTGTTTCTGAACAAAGCCATGATCCACCATCACTGAAGCTATTCGGATGAGCAGATAGTCAATTTCATTTCTTATTATTTATTCAGAAAAAAAAAAAAAAATACAAACCACAATTCTAAATATTTGTCTGTACCACTAACATTATTTTTTATGTGCTCACCAAGGCGGGAAATAACTCTTTGAAGAGTTCTCAAAGTGGTAAAGGTTATAGCTTAGCTCAAAATAAATTTTCCAATTGGGAAGAATGAGGGATGAGAAAGGGCAGAGTTGCTTTCAAATGGAACAGAAGAGAACTGTTATCAAGGACACCTACAAGTGCCAGTTGCTGGGTACCCTATATAAGTTTATTTGAATGAGATTTAATAGGATGTAGGATTCCTTCACATTGTTTTCCTTCTATTTAAAGAATTGTACTTTAAAAAAAAAATCGTATCAATATTTCCAGTTCAATAAACTTATCCTCCTGCAGTTGGATTGTTTGAGGTCAGAATTGTTCCTATGCATTATCTCTGCAGATGATTGACACCAGGCAAGACTGCGAAACCTTGGCAGAAGGGCAAGGGCAGCACTGCTGCATTATCTGTAGGAACATGACTTCTCATTTTCCTCATGCTGAGAAAAGGTTGGGAATAACTATCCAGCCCCTACTCAGCAAGGCCTCGATCCTCTCACAACCCTTCTAATCTGAAGCATATTTAAAGATCAGACCACCTTCAAAGAATCACTTGACTTTATCTCTCCTAGTGTCTGTTCACACTGTCCTGGCCAAACTATTTTACTGCATTTTATCTGCAAGCTCACTGTGACTCATACTGAATGTGGACACCCCCTCCTACCGCCGATCATCTGTCATCTTCCTAGTTCAGCTTTGTTTCTGTTGCTATTACTGTAATTGCAATGGCATTTGCTCTAGTTAAAGATGAAATACAGCTTCCATTCTAGCTCTCAGCTTCCCACAATATCCTTTCTTTCTCATAATTTCTTATGCATGTTTTATTGGAAATTTTTGCTCTGGCATTAGTCCCCTCCCCATGTTATTCAAGATGATTATCTGTGGTCTGATAACTGAAAATGGGCTCGTTGATCTCATCCAAAAATGTTCAAAATCAGGTCCTGGAAGGAGCCAATATCTTAATTATTTACAGTTTCTAAATGTTTGATGTTATGAATTAAATTTTTTCTAGTGTTTGATTATTCACTAGCCCCTTTTTTTCCTGCAGTACACTCTAAAGCCCCATGTGCTAAATATTTTTTAGGTTCTGGCCGTTGTCAAAAAAAAGAAAAAAATATATGTATATATACACACACACACACACACACACACACACATATATATACATACATATACATGTATATATATGTATATATCAAACCCACCTGTAATACTGAAAACAGTTTACTATGCTCGTAAAACCAAGGAAACAGACACTGCATAATAGCCTACTAGTGGAGTATATTATTAATTTGCAGATACAAATTTTGTAAAGCCTTCCCAAGGATGGCAAAATGAGACAGGCAAACCTCTCCTTTTTAATTAGAATTTATTTAAAACTTAGAGACTAAGACCTGCATTTTCTATGATAACAAGATAGATAAATTCATGATGAATTTACTGTTTGTCAGAAAGAAATTAAGTGAGCTGATGTCAAGATTCAGTAAGCATGTAAAGTCTTGTTTAACTCTATCCTTACTTACCAAAGATTGAGCATACCTTCTTTAACCTCACACCAAGTCTTATTGCACTCAGTTTCAGGTTTGTTGACTCTCCCTATTAAAGTTATGCCAAGATATACATAGATCAGAACAATTTAGAAACAATAATCTTGTTATGAAGTATTAATAATCTTCCCCATTGCTTTTCTACAGTATCATACCATCTGAATTCACTTTTCAGCAGCTAGGGAATGTTTTCTCTCTTTTTTTTTTTTTTTTTTTTTTTTTTTCCATCACATATCTTATCCACAACAACAATTTAAACCAAAACAAAGAGAAAAGAAGTAAAAATTACTTTTCTGATTCAAGTAACTATTCACATGCTGTGGTAAAGTGACTGAATCTTGTCAAGAGGTGTCAGGCCCCACCTACTGGCTATTAAAATGAACTTGTAACTCGGCGTACTGAGTTTGGGGTCCATTTATACAAACAAGTAGAGTCATTGTCTTCGCAAAATTTCATTTACGTCAATTCCTCTTGTTCAAATATTTGATATATTTTCATACTATTATATTAATTTGTGCTGCCATTTGCTGAGATTTGCAAACATAGGAGAAAAGACTTCCATGCCTAGTGCATGAGATGCTATACTGTGCATAAATAACATTTTCCACACAGCTAAAACTGAGAAAAGATTCCTGTGCTCTGTTTGTAATAGCACTCACTCAGAGTTGGATTTTCCACTTGGCTTTGACTTTCCTTGTTCATACTTAAGTGATTCAAAACACCCTTCAGCAGCATCAAGTGAGACAAAAAGGTACTAATACCTCACCTAAGTTACTAAACAGGGAGAAGATATTTCCCTTTAACAGCCATAGTGAGAGGGAGGACAGCATGGCTGCAGCAGTTGAGAAAGTTGCCTTCATGAATAGAGAATCTCATCCTTCAACCAAGTAGACAAAAGGAGTTTGTTTTCCATGAGCATTTGTTGTCTAAAAATAAGTCCAATGGTGATTTTGAAGAAGCATTGAGGGCTAATTGTACTTTCAGTTTTTATGTCAGATGAGACATTAGAAAAATAAAAGGTTAGCAATATGTCAAGCTAAGCTCATAAATGGGCACCGTTTCATCTGTATTTATGATATAATAATTCAACTGAATAAAAGAGAACAACAGAAATATTTGTGTAACAGGTTTTCTGCTTATTTCAAATTACCCTCAGGTTACTGAACATATGCAAGATATGCAAGGTTTGGAGAAGTTTATTTCTCCTGAATAATGCACACTAAATACCTTAGGTTTTCAATCTCATTGAGCAAAAAAAAAAAAACAACCAGAAAAATAGGAAGAAAAGCAGTAACAATCCAGCCAGGAATCTGGTGTTCAAAAAATTCAACAGTCAGAAAAAACGGCCATCAGTGTTAACAGAAATAACATCCCATCCGTTTCATGTTTATTTACTTTTGAGGGAACATTCTTGCCTTAAATTGCATCCTGTTTCAACAAAAGCTGCTACGATGAAGCCTTACATTCACAGAGATTAAGAAAGTAGGTCGACAAAGTCCTATTAATCTGCATCATGTGTCTGCTAAGTGAATGTGTAAGCTCCAGTTGCAACTGGAGCTTTCTCCCTGCTCCTCTCCGCTGTGCTGCCTTGTTCACTTTCTGTTCCAGAACTTTGCAAATATCAACCTGCACAAAGCTAAAAACCTAAATCCTTTCCCCATTTTCCTGTGGTTTGCACTACTGACCATGCTCTTCACTCTTCAGCTACTTCCTCCCTTAGCTTTTATGATTCTGCCCTCTCCTGGCTAGTCCCCCTGCTCGTTAAAAGCACCCTCTCTCCTTCCTGATGTAAGCATCAAGGTTCAGCTCTAGATCCATCTTTTACCACTCCAGGTTCACATAACAAAATATGTGTAGTTAGTAGAAATGCTTCCAAGTTAGCACATTTGAAAAATGCTGGTAATTACTTAAGTAAGGTAATCCTTTTTTTCCCCCACTCACTCTGTTCTCAATCCTATTCCAAATCGTCCACGATATCTACTCTACTTCCTTTTCTCAGTGTTCATGAACAACAGCACTGTATTTTTTGTCGCTGCAGGGAACTGTTTTAGAATCATTTTTTACTTGGATCTTTCCATGAAATCTAAAATCCTGACACGATTTGTATGAAGCTCAGAAACCAGAAACCTTTAGCTGAGAGTTACATCCAGAGCCTGTTCACCTTTGGTTCCCAATCTAACCAGCCAAAAAGTTACTTACAGAAAACAAGCCAGGTCCTTTGTAGATGAAATTTCCAGGGCAAGTTCCTCATCTGGCATCTGTATGAACTGGGTTGAAACTTCTATGTATGTTTTAAATTTCACAGTCATTTCAAGTTCTGATATCTTTCCATAATTTTTGGATTTGAAAGTGGACTTCCCTCTTTTTTTTTTTTTTTTTCCTTTTTTTTCTTTTTTTAAGTAATAAAATCCCAGCAGTCAAAGCAATGGTAAAAATAATTGCCAATAATTGCCAGCCCTTTTAACCACTGTACTTACAAAAGAAAATAATAACGGTAGTTTTATAATATACTGAGTGGGAAGATTAATAAAAGCATACATAGAAAATACTGTGAAAACTTGATAAGAAATATTTTTTTGGTTCTACTGTGTTTCTATTTCCATTTGTTTTAAACACTTTTTTAGCAAAAGCTCAGTAATGATTAAATATATTCTGGCAAGCTCTGCTTTGGGCAGATGATGTCCCGTCACCCTTTACCTGCTGGCAAAGTCACATGTCTGCATACAGACTTGCTCTTGTAACTCTCTTCATATCATTACTCTTCCTCCTCATTTAGTCTAACTCAAAATCTTCATCATTGAAGTGACAACAGAGCTCCTTATTGAGCATATAAACTTTTCTCCTACTAGCTGAGAGTTTTGTTTGAAAGATTCCCTTCAATATCAGAAAGATAATTGTTCCATTTATTTTTCTTTCATTTCTATTTTACCCATTTTTCCTTACTCTGGGGATGAGCTTTTCATATATATCCCTTTCTCTAGGTCATAAAACATTTAAGAAAGAACTTGAACTGTGATTAGGTTTTCCATAACATTATAGTTGTTATTAGACAAATACATTCATCAGTCATGTTCTTGCCATAACCATTTTTGTTACAAATAGTAGAAAACTGTTGGGGGAAAAAAGTCTCTTTTTCATTCTCAGCAGAATATCTCTCTACTGTAAGAGGTTCCAAGCTAAATTAAAATAATTTGTTTAAAACAAACGTTCACTGAACATGAATCGTAATATTGGTGGTCTTGGAAGAAATAAAAAAAGTGTAATGCATTTCTAAAGGAATCAAATTTTGAATATTGCTACATTTAACCACTGGAGCAAGAACTTTTTATTAAAGACCGTGAAAGAGAGAAACCTTTCCAGCAATTCACATGGGAAATACAAATACTTAAAATAAATGGTCTGTCTCAGTCTATACAATTTTCCTGTCCCAGATCCCTGAATCACAATAAGCCAAATTTTATTCTGAAGGAAAAATGGCACAGAACAACTAAATAGAATTTGGAAACTTTCAGATGATGTCTACAGAGTAGACTGCAAGTAAAAGCTCTGGAAAAATTTGGCTTTAGATGCAAATATAGAAGAGTAATTAATTGTAACTTTATATCTTGTAAAGCTACTCAGTTGAAAAAAAAAAAAAAAAAAGAAAAAAAAGACTCAGTATGATATATCTTTCTTCATCAGTTTTACACTCCAGACCTTTACTTCTTTTTGCCTTCCATTGCTGAGTATAACCTCATCCACCTTCACTGATGTCATGGAAATATCTGAGGTATAAGGAATTTACCTGTTACAGACTCCAACTTTCTTAAGGATCCTGGAAGAAATGTAAGCAATTATTCAATCACAGAAAGGCTTAGATTGTCAGTGACCACAAAAATAACCCTGTTTCAGCCTCCCTGCCTTGGGCAGGATGTCCACCCTCTTAGAGCAAGCTGCATAGGCCCCCATCCAACACGGCCTCAAACAACTCCATGGATGGAGATACTGTTGATTTGAAGATAATCACAAGCAGGAAAATGGGACTAGCTAGCAGACTTTTCAGTTTAAAATCAAGATCCTTAAATAGTCAGAACGTGAAATAAGCTAAATAAAAGAAGCATGTTTTGGTAGGCTCATAATATCAGAACAGTATTCCAGTCATTTTTCTCAGAGTGTTCACTGGGAAAAGCTGGCATTTCCAATCAAATAATTTGTCTTTGCTAAGAGCAAAATTCTCCTTCAGTATTTCCTGGAGCAGCCTAAGACACTGGTAATTTCAGATGAAGAAATCTCCTAAGTCATATATGGGAAGCATATGATCTTCATGATCTTTATTTAGTCTTGCCAACTTATCACGAGCTGACATTTTTCTTCAGAACAATCTGGATGAGATAGAGGAATAAACATTTGGAGAATCTAGGCCTAAAGTTATCTGATAAGGAAGCAGACCTTTGCCTCCATGAGACCAGGGTTAGCTTCTCATTACTTCTGAACTGGGAGATGACATATAGTTCAGAAAATCTCACTGCTCTCAAGCCACTCAAGGCTCAGCAGGAACAGTACATAATCTTCACCTGCACTACTCTCAACTACATAAGTGGGCATCAAGGCTGTACGCAGGCTTCAAGAATATTTTGATGATGCCTGACAGCTCATCAAAGTAAATACAGTGTGATGAAAGGAAAAAAAAGCAAGAATATTGAAAATACTTTGGTGTTTTGTTGTTTTTTTTGTTTTGTTTTGTTTTGTTTTTAAATGTTTGTCCCCATAGTATTTCTTTTCCTTGGAAAACAAAGTGTTTGGCATCAGTACTTAATGAGTAGTCATATGAAATAGGTTTAAATAGTTTTATGTATGTTTTGCCATACATTTTGCTGTGCTCGTTGGCGATGTGCCTTTTAAATTTAAAATATTATTATAATTTTTATTATAATTATAATTTACTAAAATATATTAAAAAAGAGTGTTTTGTTAGGTATAATTTAGCATATGTAACTGCAGTTTCCTTCAACAATTTTCTCTGTTATCCTGACATCTTTCCCTTCTCCTGCCACCCTGAGCTTTTTCAAGATTTTCCAGGGCCATCATTTTGATCATGACCCTCTTCTCTTTGAACAATTCCATCTCTCTGCTATACCAGACAGACTCTTTGCTTTTACCTTCAAACCCTGTCAGAATACCACCTAGCTCATCCCTTTTCACCTCTGAACTACAAGTAGACTAAGGCAACCTCGTGGACATTTTGAGACTAAACTCTTCTTTTTATTCTGTAGCAGAATGAACTACAATATGTTTATGCATATTCTCTATTTTCTTTCCACATTTTCTGACCAAAGTTTCCCTGGGAAATTTCACTAGAATTTTTTTTATTCTGATATGAAGTGTTTGACTCCAGTTAAGAAAACATACTTTGATGGAAATGCATTCAGCTGAAACTGTTCCAAAACATCAACTCCAATTGCTGTTGACTTTTAATCAGCCTATGCTATCAGACTCCATGGCAAACTTACTTCATTTCCAAATCTTAGTCACTGTAGGGCAGATAGACCCAAACCATGAAACTGCAAAATATTCAGACAGTGAGAAAAAAGATTATTTTCCTGCACATTCATTTGCAAGTATCAGAACATGAATTTGTGGGGTACATCGTTTCTGGGTAGATTCTAAACCTCAAACACAAATGTCCCATACTTGGTCAAATCGTGACCAATTGTTTCCTGAAGTCCTACCGTGTGGCTGGCTGTGACATTCACAATTACAAGTAAGGCACACATTAAGCATCACAGTGATCACTTGTGATATCCCATTGATTTTCTGTTCTCTAGGTATGAGTGCCATTGTACACCTCTCTACAATTAAAATGTGAAAAGGTGTGTATATATATATATATCTATATATATATGTGTGTGTTGTAGCAGGTGACACAATGAGCTGCAGAAATATGTTTCTGCAGCTGAAAATCTGTCTTAAATATACTTGCAAAGTTTCCTTTGTGTGTTCATAAAAGACAAGCTTGCTAACCTATAATAGTGATTGAGTGCATGTAGTACTGTGTTTATATAGGTGTATGAAAGATTTAAAACCAAGGCCAATACAAACAGAAAATCATTTATATCACAGGTCGTGTTTAAATTCTACAATCCCTTCCTGCTTCAATCCCCTGAAAATTCCAGTGTATTTCCTGCATCTGTCCATCCTCAATTGCTTATTATGAAATCAAATCCTAAGCTGCATCCATATTGGAAGGAAAAAAAAAAAAAAATAAAATAGATGACTTGGGAGATACTAACATCCAGCAAGGAAATCAGCTTCCTATAAATAACAAGCTCCACTAATTTTAATAAATACATGGTTACTGTTCAGATGATTTTTTTTTTTTTGCAGAAAAAAAAGCTTCTCTTTTAAAATGAAATACGAAGAAGTGCAAAATGCTAATTTTTTAAGAAGAAACATTTGTATTCCAAATTAATATTTTGAAATGAGAGATTATTTCTGTGTTGTTTCACATCGTTGCTGTTTTGTGGTTTTTTTTTTTTTTTTTTTTTTTAAATAAAAGAATTATGTTGAGGAGTTGGTTCAAAACGACAGATGAAAAGTATTCATATAAGTAATTTCTTCATTTCTGAGAAAACTTTTTGGTTTAAGCTAAAAATGAATTTAAAATAATGGCTTTTAAATAACGGCACTTTCATGAGACAAAATTTCCTTTCTCCAAAAGTTGTTCTTAAAAGCATGGTGAAAGACATTAAAATGAGTCTATTATTTTAATATGCTTTCAAACTTCTTAAAACTCAGTTATTTTGGTGACAATGTTTCCAGTGACTGCAGTATCTGTTTGTTTAATCTTGAGTTAAAAATCTTATCTATTTTCCGTGCATAGAAGATGAGGCAGGTTATAGAGAACAGCATAAACATTATCACCCATGCAAAAATTACTTCTTGCCTTGTCAATATAAACTCAGTTATCAGCAACAGCGTTATTCTTGGTATCCAGATTCTTCCTATTGTCACCAGATGGCAGCCTCGACATATTCCAGTGAAACACAGCTTTGTGACGTGAAGTTAAGGGTGGACTTTGAGAACAGTTGCTTTTTGAGATGATTTTTTTTCTATATACTCTCCTGTGAATTTCTCCATCTTAGTGGTCTGCACTCATCTCTAGCACAACCTCAGGTCAGCTTTCTTTGACTGCAGTGTTTTAAATTGACAAGTCTACCACTTCATACCTGAAAGACTGATGTCTGAGTCAACTATGATTTGGTGTGTTTCTTTGGTCCAAGTAAAGGCCAAGGACAGAAAATTCACTATGTAAATCCTGGAATACTTACTTGGGAGTATGAATCTTCTTCTGTGCTCACATGCATTTGAGTAAACAAAGATTTGGCATGCAACAAGTAGCATCGTCCCAAATTCCCTTTATTGGATCATCTTCTCTTCTGTTGTCTGGCACAAGATGAGGAAACTCATCTTGTCCCTTTCAACCTAAGCCATTCTATGACACTAAGCCATGGTGCATTACACTTCCCATTGAGATGTACATAAGCTACAAAACAGCACTGGGAAATCAGAGTTGGTTCATTCAAAGCTAAACAGTGACAGCACGGTGTAACAAACGGCACGATGTGTTCAGAAAATGCAGGATTTAACTCTGCCAGTCTGTTATATCTGGTGCATAAATGATAACAACAATTAAAAAAAAAATAGTGAAAAGATGAAGGTTGGAGAAAATAAATGCACGAGGCCCAGGACTGTTTTTTAAGCAGTATGTATAAAGATGATCAAGCACAGTGAGCAGAGCTGAGATTGCACTGTGGCTGTAACAGGTCTACTTTTCATTTTGGGAAAAAGAGCAGCCAGCCCAGGGGCAGAGGAAGCGTAGCAGGAGGTAGGAACTGAGTGCTGTGCTAATGTGCCTACACTGTAGGATGGCACCATCATCACTCGTAAATGATAGTCACACATGCAAGGATTGCAGGACAGCACTCTTAACAATCTCCTTCTGTGCAAGTTTTCCCCAGTTTTACACAAACATGCTAATATATTCAAAACAATATAGTGTTAAGCATTTACTTAATGGCTTACATTTCAAAAGAGAGGTATCCAGCAGCTTTCTTGTAATCAGTGAAAAACTTTAAAAATTCATTTCTTTAAAAATTCATTAGTTTAATATCCATGGGTTAAGAGATCTTGTTCCGACCATTTAAAAACAAACAAACAAACAAAGAAAACATTAGTTACTGCAGCAGTGCTCCTATGCTCTGCTAACATACCATCGTCATATTACTCCCCAAAAGAGAATGAGATATGTCAAAAATGAAATTAGCCACTCAAACACTAACAAGCTTTCTAGAAGAAGTAAGAATCTCTAATTTTTCAAGCTAGTTACATAACACCAAGAAAAAAATCTATCCTCTGGTCAGCATACCAAACAACATACCAAAATTCTGGTGTTTTCTGGCACCACAAACCATGGCATTTGATCCACCTTTCATTTATCAAGTATTTAAGGGAAGAGATTTATGCCACTCCAATCCCCTTAGCCCTTTCAATTATCAGACAGAAGCACACAGCTTGGGGCACATAGCAAAAGCATGCGAGATGGGAAGGATTTGTAAAGCCCCAGCTAAGCAGTCACCTTTGTCAAAACACCGTTGATTCACTAAGATCCAAGATGTGCCCACAGGATCTTCATTTTAAAATTTCTCATCCTGATGAGCTCTTCGTAGCCATGCACATTTTTTCTAGTCCAAAAATATACGCACAAATCAATTTCAAATGCTGTAAGTATACCAGATCTTGAACCCTGGTTCTGGTGAATCAACCCAAATTAACATCTTGTGAGTTAAAGATTATTCCTAGACACTTAGGGGTGTTGTATTTGAGATAGCTAATTGTAAGATCAGAAACCTGTAATGAGCTCCAGATACTCACCCAGATGGTACTCCACAAATACTGACTCAATTTTCATTCTCATTTCCTTCCCTTTTAATAAGATGTTCCTATAATTAAACCAGCCTAAGGCTTGGTTCAGTGGGTAATAACTCATGCTGAGATTCATTGAGAGCCTAAAGCTAAATATACTTAGATATGAATAATATACAGTTATTTTCCCCCTGCTGCTTTTACTGCTGTATGCTTTGACTTGTTCAAAACGCCTAAGAGAACACAGCGCTTGTGAAGCCAACAACATTGTCTTCTAACAAAGAAAACCCTTTCCCCCCAACCACCTCCACAAGCCTGTGGTCAGCCCACAACATTACCCAGGCAAGATGGGCTTTACAGCAGAGATGGTCCTCAATGAAGCTTGCACAGACCCTGAAGGTGCTGCTACATCCAGAAAATAGACGAATCCTCCAAGCTTGTACATATTGAGCTAGCTTTAAGCACACAAATACTACATTTCTGCATTTTAAGTCAAACACAAGCACACACGTTTGCAAAGGTGAGGCTCTAATTGGAGTTTTCAGCCAGCTGTCCACAATTTAGGAAGAGGGCTCATTAGTTGGCATGGAAACCAGCTTTACACATAAGCCACCCAAAGAGTATGCAGAACTCTCACTAGTGAAATCTTAAGAACATAAAATGGTTTCTGGCAACTTTTTACCCATTTTCTCAGTCCCCAATAACCAGGGCTCAGATTCCATATAAGACAAACTAAGAGTATCTCTAAATGAAGAAACTTTAAGGATACCACAATTCCTCTGACTTACTGTGCCCTTCTTCCTCAAAATATTCCTTAAAATCCCTTGGTTCCCTGTTTCTGCAAAGAGGTCTTACGGTCTGGAGTCTGTTTACAAAAATACTCAGGTAACCCTGAAACCTGGCTAATCATCCAGGCACCATGGCACGTAGACAAACAGCGGGCCAGACATTGATCACAACAACCAAACTGCAATTTCTGCAATCAAAAATCTCACAAGAAAAATCTAGCTGATATGTCAGGAGGCTATGAGTGGAGATACAAATATGGATGTTATTCAGTAGTTTTTATTGCTGAGGACTTCGTATTCTTAAATCCTTATGCAGCTGTTGATACTGTAATATGTTTATTATCAGTTGATCATACACAGTTGAGGTCAACCCATGGCATTTATAAACAGTCTTTGTTTAGTCTTAGGTTTTATCTTAGTATAAAAGTGAACAATTGATAAACAAAAGGAGAAAAAATGGTCACACAAAGGACAGACTTCTAAAAATCAAGCTGCTGGATGCTTTAATCTGGTTTGGATACCAGGCTTCAGAAAGTTCTGAGTACTTTTAAAGCTTAAAGCAGAAGAAGTGCACATGTGCCTGTGCACTGGGAAGCCACAGTGCCTGCCCACTTGAGCCTGGGATTAAGCATGCAAATTGATCCCGACCCTCTGTCATCGGTACTCAGAGCTCAGCTACAACTGGTCTTGCCACACACAGTAGTTGTGGGTTCATGCCACCTCTTCTAAAGATAGCAAGTATGGCCAAGGAGTCTTTGTTCTTGTTTCAGGCTCATTAGATGAGTGATGACAGCTTATAGTAGGGGTCCCTCATGACCAGACAACAAGCTAGGCCCCCAACTGCTGCTGTCCACTACAACTGCAGTTGAATTTAGCCAGCTGTTGTAACAACCAGTGCAACACAAGAAACAGACCTCCCTGCTCTCAGGTTTAATGAGTTGGGTGCACTTTCTACAAGTTTCCCTGCAAGATCCCACTCAACCATGAGGCTTTGTGCTGCTGCAGAAGCATACGGCTATATCATCTCGCTTCTTGTTGTTGGCCTCCCCCTAGGCAGAAACACCTTTCTTGTCTTTCGGCCTGCTGAGTCTGAACTAAAGCAAACATTCTCATTGAAGAAGAAGGAAGATAGCTCTCCTCACCCTGTTGTTTCTCTCTGAACTGACTGTTCAAGATTGTACTCTTTATTTTAAGAAAGGCGGTGGGTGAAATATAATCACTGGGATTTTGTTTACACAGCCTGCTTTATACGTAACAGAGGTTCAATAGTGATGTACATCCAGAGTTCATTTTCCAAAGAAAGCAGTGGATTATGTGTTTTGTTCACTGCTATGAGTAAACTGGTTATTGGACTGATAGAGCCAGGCTCAGAGAGAATCACAGAGAAAGTAACTCTGGAAAATTCTGAGGAGTGACCATACTTGTAAAAAAAAAAAAAAACTATGTAATTCATGAAAGTTGGTTTTGATGCTCTCATTCTGTGTGTATGAGATCCTTCAAGTTCTTTGCACAAGGACGCATGATAGAGTTTTGCAATGTTCCTCTGAAAATAAAGACATTAGATTTTTGTGCCAATGCAATTTAGAAGATGAAGGATTAATTGAAGTTAATCCAACAGAAAAAGGTTGCTGTAAAGAATTGAAAGTATTTATTTTAATTGACCCTTCCTTTGAAGAAAATTAAGACTCCGTGTATTCTTTTTTTTTAAGAAAGGTGTTCTCAGCCCCAGTAGTCTGATTAAAACTGTTTTCTTTGAACCTCTTCTTTGCAATCAGATTTAATGGATATAATCTGAAGAAGATTTGAAAGCTCCATTCTCTCTCTCTTGTTTTAAATCACCGCTTTGCACTAACCCCAATACTTTGATACTCTTTTCACAGCCAACTTCACAGTAGAGTTGTAAAGTGTATTGGCACACATAAATGATTGGGCTGTAGTATAAAGTCTTCAGGAGAAAGAAAACCCTGTAGACTTTGTTATTTGTCAACGTGTCAATAAAATGATAAATACTGTATCTCTTCAATTTGCCTATGGTAGGCAAAAATATGTACCTACCACTCAGCACACAGTCCTACTTTCCAAAATCATTCTAGCAGTTAAAGCTAGAAAAAGACTCCTTAGCCAATTTCTCCCTTGAAAAAACTTATCATAACATGTGGGAAATACTTTATTTCTGTTTTCTATTACAGATGTTTTGATTCATTGCTCTAAAGATTTTCAAGTGAAACATCACTCATTATTTGATGCAGATGAAGGCAAGGCAGACAGACAGGTACAGGGTACAGTTTGGGAATATGATGAGGCCTTTGTGGTTCTCTGTTTGGGAATATGATGAGGCCTTTGTGGTTCTCTAAGTGACATTTTAATATAAATTGCCATAATAAGAATGCTGTATTGAGATGTTGCAACTGCTTTCTTGTTTCAGCTATTTGCTTTCAGCTCTCATCTAAACAAAGATCTTCCTCATTTTAGAAATATTTGTAATGATGCACCAAGTGCCAGGAATCACTGAACAAAGTTCACCGATTTAACTCAAAAAAGAAGAGACTTCTTATAAGGAACTCCACCACAAATGCATGAGGCAGTGACAGATTTGTTGTCTTAATTGCTCTGAGTTAATAAATTCTGAGTAATGTGACACTTTGTAAAATTACTAATTGTTAGTATTTTTTTCTTAGTTGTGATAGTACTTTCATCTTCCAATAGAAAGTTATTCAGTGATTATTTCAAGCCTTGATTTCATTTTAATGGCCTCAGCCACGCTGCTTTCTCATAAAGATGACCTGATATGTTGGTTGTCATGGTTTAGCACAAATATTAAAACATGCCACTTTGTCACATGCTAGGGAATTCTGACTCTAGTGAAGTTACAGCAGCTTTTCTATTTATCTTAATAGCTAAAAATTTACTTCACTTGCCTTGAGCTTCTTTGCATTCCTCATATCTTCATACAGACACAATAAGATATTTCATCTTGGGTCTGAAGTTCATACTGAGTTCAAAAAAGGAATTAATTCAACTTTAATCCTAGGTCTAATGCTAGCAGAAAGCAATATTTTTTATGAACAATTCATTGCTATGATATCAAGCAGGTTAAAACACACAGTTTCTAGAACATCAGTAGATATTTGCACTTGGAGTATCAGGGAACTCTCCGTGCTTCTGACTTTAACTTGAGATCTGGAAAAATAAAGAATATTCGTAATATTCATCCTTTCCTATAAAAAATTTGTCATGTGTGGCAATTACTCCTACATCTACTTTACTCAATGTGCAAAAAGATCTCAGCTTTAAAACCAGCTCTGTAGGACAGTGTTTTCCTTACAGTTTTTACTGAGGCTTTATTTAACTGCATAATTATTCAAAGTCTGATGCATAATCCTCATGCATTTTTATGGTGCTTGTCATTACAACAGCTATGTGCAACACAGACATGAATATGTATATATTTACAACATCTTTATGAGCAGATAAATCATGTTATCTTTTACATTTATCTATCATTACATTTATCTATCATTACATTTATCTATTTATCATTATCTACATTTTACGCCTTAATGCTGAGACAGGGAAGTCAATACCAGTAATGTTCACTGACTTTAGGTATCAGCTTGAAGCCCTTCAGATCTGTTTTTGTAGACAATAAGTCCTACGTAGCACATATTTTCAAGTGAAATGCCAGTTGTCCTATTTACTCCTGTATGTGCTTTGTTTTTCCACTGAACTCAATAATACAAATCCAGCACCAGATAATGAAAAATGGAAGTTTTAGCACTACACGAGAAAAATAAGATGAAAATAGCTAGCCAGCCTTACCTAGGGAGATCAGGGCAGTGCCAGGTATGGAACGGCCAGTTTCACCAAGGGGCATTATGCCCAGAGACCTATGGTCTAAAGAGAAAATACAGACAGTGATAGAAGGAAAGCAGGAAAGCATATTTTCCTTTTTTTTTTTTTTTTTTTTTTTTTTTTTTTTTGGTAGAGATTAAAACAAAATCATAGGCAAATATGGGAATTTTCCTAAAGCACATACTATGCATCATTTAGCTATGATCACTCAGGTGGTCTATGTGAAATGTAGGTACAGCGTTCAGTGATTAAACTGGCCTAAGTATAGGGTGTAGGCACAAGCTTGCTTTGCTGAACAGCTGAAATGGAGATGCTATCACTTCATACAAAGGCCAAACTACTTTTTGGAAGTGATTCCAAACAAACTGTGTAACAAGAGACAGGCAAAGACCTTGCAAAAATGTTGTTTGATTTGCACTTACACTGAATTGTACTGCCTACTGTGAGCTACAGCTGAGAGGTGACAGTAGAAAGATTTTTGGCTTCTTCTGTCAGATGTAGAAGAGAGAACTGAGATTCGAAGTCCAGTTCCTAACATCATTCTTCCCTTGAAAGTAAAAAGCTGGTATTAATATGTGACTACAATCTACAGCAATTATCAAAATGATAAGATGCAATCATGAGCATAACAGTTATTCAGAAAGGAATAATTTCAAATTATTTATAACTTTTATTCACTAAAAACTTCATTCTGAAGCAGCAGGAGAAGAAGCAAACACTGTCTGGCATCGTTACTCATTTCCCTCAATTATCCTAGTGTGCTGAATTAAACCCCCAAAACTAACAAGAAACTGTTTCCCAGAAAACAGTCTCAGACTAGCAAGTTTTTTCAGCATTATTTGCATTACTGTTTATCTCATGTGAGCTGATGAAAGTCCCAAGGATTTACCTCTGACAAAAAGAGGGGGACAAACACACATGAGTGCCCAGCAGCTCAGCTCAGCTGTGGTGAGGCTGCCAAAGGAGATAATTCTGCCAAGCGAAATGGCTTCCAGGCTGTGCACTTCTGTGTCAAAATGACATTAGTATATTTTGACATAAGTGCTGTCTTTTATCAGGGATAAGCTTCAAAGCCACAGAGATGAGAAATCAGAGTTTGACAGAAAAAATACAGGTTGACAGAAAAACACAAAGAGAATTTGTTAAACCCAGTGCTCCAAGAGCCTATGATTCATTCAAGGACCAAACTTAGAGCAAAAGATGTTTTACTGTTGCATGACCACAATGGTTTTGGCGTAGTAAATTAATAAACTTCCTCTGCAGAGAAATGTAAAAAGCCTTGTGCCTACTCTAGTGACTAGAGCTGCCTACCCGCTGCCTTACTGATCACAGGAAGAGGAAAATGTATCTTCATTTGCCAAAGTTATCACAAAGGTTTCATAGCTGTTTGGCTAGTGACACAGAATTTCCATTAAATTCCATAGGCCAAAAGCTTTACTGAATGGGGTTAAAAGTTTCTGACTTCACATCAACAAAACTTCCTGCTGGAGTGATTGTTATGTCCAACAAGGTAGGTCGTTTCCCTCCTGTGTATTTTTCCTCATCTTATCTCTGGTGACTCCGAAAGCACATAGGATTCACAGAAGCTAAAACTAAAACAACAACCTACATCCGGTCAATCAGGTCATCTCTGATCTTTCGGTCAGTCCCCTTTGACAGCCACACAGTCAATAAAATTGCCTGGGGATGATGCCAGCAAGTTGAATTCCCTCTTTCCTTTCCCTTGAAGCTCAGCAGAAGACAGAAAGAACATTTTCATCTTCTTAGCCAGATTTCAGCACTCAAAGAAGGATTGTACTTCCAATTGTAAGTGGCATTGCTTCTTGTGACAGCTGTCTGTTAGCATGATTGATGTCTGCCCATCTCTGTTTGAGTTCAGAAGCTTCTGCAGCGCACACAAGAAGATCAAAGACTTCTATCTAAATCCCTTACCTCAAAATATTTACTCACTGTCATCTGGAGAGATAGGGAGAAGTCATGGCCTCAACATCTGACAACTCACTTGTGACGCCTTCTAATGGGTCCCATTTGCCATTAATGTCACCAGTGATATAATTTGGATATCACAAAGAATACATTACAGAGGTTTCCAGAAAGGGGTAACTAGATCTAGTTCTGTCTGGATAAGGCAGAAGACACACAGCTGGGAAAGAGGAATCACTAGTAAAATGATACAGAACATAAACCCTGGAGATAAATAGTCGTGAAGACTTTTTGATTCAGCTAGGATTTCCAGACTTTAAGCCTAGATATATCTGCACAGATCTGATGCTCAGGTTATTGCTTAAGGCAGTATAGTACAAAATGATAAAGTCATTTTAGCCATGTAATGCTGAAGAAAACATTCTGTCATCTTGTTTGGCAATCTAATCATACGTGTGCAATACCGTTTCTCATCTAAGCCACCTATTGCTCATGGAAAGGATATCAACCTGCCTGTTGCTCCCAGTACATTTTGTAGAGCTTTGATTTCTGTACTCTGGCCAAAGTGTGGTATTGTTCAGGTCCTTTGTCTTGCCATTAATGTTCCTGTGTTATGGTTTTCTCTGTTGGGTCAATGAGATTAGATTTCATTAGCACAGCAAACTGAAAAAAATACAAGTTATTAGATAATCATTAAAGCACATCTGTTGCCTTTTTCAGAGTGCCAAAGTCTGAATTCCACTGAACTAGTGACATGGCACTTGACCAGCACTTAGTTCAGCTATGGTCAATGAGCTGCAAAAAGATTAAAATATTAGCAGCCAGTTGATTCAACCTAATCCCTGGCAGTTTTGTTTAGACTGCAAAGAAAGGTGCCTAGAGCAAAAGTGAATGAAACAATTGCAGTAAGAAAATGCTAACATTTTTGAGTCTGTTCCACTGAATTTGCTATACTGGTACTTGACATGGGTGTTGTGCCAAGGCATCAGCTCCTCAGGCACTCTAAATACACTTTCATGCATATCCACGCTGAATTGGTTCAAAAGTCCCTGAGAACTTCTCAGCTTGAAAATCTGGCTGCTAGACAATGGAATCAGGTATTTGTCCCCCATCCACACACCCAAAATGAACAGAAATCTGAGCTATGAATGAATATAAAGTCTCAAATGCCAGCTTCTTGTTTCTTTTCAAAAATTCTTCTGAAATATCCTGTGGCAAATATGTTAGATCATGTTTCTTTCCTTTATTTTTTTTTTATTTAAAGAGAAGTTGTATGTGTTCCCAAGTTTATCTAAATATATGGAGGCATATTTACAAATAGTCAATAATTAATTTTTAAACACTTTCAATCATCTCTGTTGTCCTTCTCTTCATGACTATTTTCAACAGTGCTGCAACATTCCCTCATATCATATCTCTTCACTCATTAATCCCAATAAATTGTTGCTCACACAGTTTCTCTGTATTGTACTCCCAGAATTCGCCCTCTCACATGTTACTCACCTGGGTTATCAGTAATAAACAAGATAATTATGATAAGCTGTCGAATCTGTGACAGGTGGTGAAAGGCAAATGCAAGATAAATCCTACAATCTGAAGTTTATAATTGATGAATGGTCACTTTTGTTTTTTGTTTTTTTTTTTCCAATAATTCTGTTTATAATACATTTACCTTCTTTCTATTCCTGACTTATCTGATATAATTTCTGTTTCAGTGAGCAGGTGATTAGCAATATGACTGCTCCTCTTTAACAAGGAAAAGAGGCATGTCTTAGAGAGCCTAGAGACTGGGTAATTCATGTACCAGCTACAGCAATTAAGGAATAACAATCATGTAACTCTGAACTCCTTACCTACACAAAAGGTTATCTCTTTTGTTCACTTTTCCTATAGTAGTTTTCCAACCTTGGAAAAAAGGTTATTTCCAGACTTGCAACTTCTGCTGCACATCACCAAATGGTTTGTACTATTTAGGCTGTTGCCTTGTGCTCAAAAATAGTCATTTTTTATATGTGATTGATTTAATATTTCCAGTTTAACTAAATGTTGGACCTGAAGAACAGCCTATGTTCTTCATTTTATAACTTAGCTATAGAAGACAGTATGTGATATCTAAAGCGTCTGTACTGATAAATTACACTTGTTAACAGCAGCTACACGTCCGCTTGGGATATTTTCTGGGTTCCAGAGCAGTTAAGGAATTCTAAATAATTTGCTGTGAGGGTTCTTCTGGAAACAAACAAAACTTTTCCCTGCCTTTTGAAAAGAAGATATGCATAATCATGAACACAGGATTAGGACATATATCCTAGATGCATGAAGCCTAGCTTTAGGTTTTGTATGCTTTTAAGAGGGCTCAAACCCACATCTCTGACTTCCATGTATGGTACCCTAGCTACCAAGACTAAAAGATGAAACTGCAACATTATTCAAGGAAAAATTCAAAATTCACAGGGTGAGATCTTACATCTTCTGATATCAAATAATGATTCAGGATCTCACCTAGAGTGTGAGAAATTTGGATTTTTGTGTATGCTCTACCATGTATTTTACATGGGGCCTGGTTAATGTAAAGTAAGCAAAGGAAGAGACAGGTTTCAAGGCTCTACGGCTCTGCTTTTTTACATCTACTTACCAGAAAAATAATAATAATAATAATAATAATGCAAATGCAATCTCCCTAGGCTGGTAATTGTTAAGATCTTTTTAGCAGAATATAACCATGTTAGCAAAAAATAGAGAGCACAATAGACAAAATTACAGCTGTTAGGGCAGCCCTCAGAAAAAAAAAAGAAGAAAAAAAAAAAGAAACGAAAGATATATATAGTCCAGCTTTTCTGTTCACTTAGCTTTCTTTCTGTCCGAAATAGTCACCATGCTACAGTGAGAATGGTTCTTCCAAAGGCCTGCACAACTGATCTCAGACTCTTTACACATATTTATTATAACTGGGAAATGTAAACCTTGAGTTAGGCAGCCAATGAACTGATGAATGGCTGTTACAGCTATTAAAATGGGGTTGGGGCCAAAGAGTGATGTGATCAGGCAACTCTGTCCAGCAGAATGGTGCCCTATGGAGTGTTGGCTTCTCAAAGCGGGTTGGGTTGGAGAGAAACCTAAGCCTGTTTTCACCTGTGACTGGAGCCCTTTTTTTTTTTTTTTTTTTTCCCATGCATTTCTTTCTTCTTAGATTCTCATATATCAAGAAGGCAAAATTCCAACAATGCCTACTGGTTTTGTATCATATCTGCAGATCCTGCAATTTCTTACAAGAGATGTTAACAGAACGCATTCTTAGATTTGAATAACCTTAATTTTAAGTGTTTAATTCAGGATTGTTTCCCAATTTTAGAAGCAGTAATACTAAGTAGTCTGGAGATGGCACAGGTCCAGTTCACACCTTTTATACAGATTCATGGCAGATAATCAGTTTTAAAAACAAGCAAAAATTAGCAGACTATGAGTTTTTGACAACAAGTAATTCACTCCACCCATATTATTAACTGGACATCTTGTGTATACATATAAACAAATTTTAATTGTTAATCAAACAGTTCTGTGCTGTTAAGTTCAACAAACTATTTGTCCTCCTTGTTCTCCAACACCGCCCTGAGCTGCTATTAGTATATAAATCACTTCAGTTTTCCTGAGAAATGTCCAGTTCCTGTGACTCATAACACCACCTACTGGACAATTGTGACCAAAATGTGACTAAAAATGTTCTTAATCAGTGCATTGGCCCATGTATGCCGATAATGTATTCATACACGCACCTGCTTTGGTCACAGTCCAACATGAATTCCTCCAGTGATGTTATGAACAGGTATTTTTTTAGTGTCAGTGAACAAATACCTGTCAGAATCGAGAATATAAATTCTTCTCTTGCGATTTAGGCCTGGGGAATATTTGCAGCACAAAGATAGAAAATAATAAAATAATGATTCATTTCTGGTATTTATAAAAAGCAGCAGCCTGATGCTCCTTCAGCTAGGCCCTGTGTTTTAGTGTATGATTTTATTCCTATCAACTAAAATCACAGCTTCTCCTTACTTCAGTCAGTGGGAAGTATCTAGGAGAAAAGTATGGCTTGCTCTAGCTTGTGGAAAATACCACCATGTTTAAAGGTAACCAGACAATTTGTTCTTTACCTCCCAGAAACAATTCAAAGTGTTTGGGAAAATGCTGCTGGATAAAGATGGATACCTACTGAGTGCAATCATAGCTCAACATACTCTTCACTTCCTTTGCACTGTATGTGTTGTACGCCCTGAGATCACATGGGAACACATGGGGATTGCTCTGGCATTGATTAGGAGTATAGCCCCTGAACTTCCTCTAGCAAGTAGATAGATGTTTGTCAATCAGATGAGACAGTATGTATAAAGATACATTAGGGGGACTTACAGACTCATTTCCCTGTCTTAAACAGTTACTATGATAATCTGAGCACTCTAACCAAAAGTGATGAGGTGCCGTTTTAGATGCTAATAGATTTCAACACACATTGTTCTTGAGTCTCAGTAGGTCTTTCACAGACCATGTGTTGAACCATTAGAGCTCAATGATTTACAGTGGTAAGTGCAACCTGTTGCTTTTAATGTGCTATGGTATTAAAAATCACACTTCAGAAAATCTCAGCACAGCAAAATAAGTGCTGTATATTCTGGAACATTAAACTGCTCTTTTATTTTCCCACTATTTACAGTTAAAAAATTAGATAGAATTACATATTTATTTCTGTATGTAAAATAACAGTAAAAGAGAATAAATTATTTGATCTTCATTTTCAGAAAAAAAATTCTCATTTTGGACAATTCATTTGTCTGAATCTAAGATACCGTGGAGATTATTTTGACAGATGATGAATATATGAGCTCCCAAATCTCTTCAGTAGTAGCGGAATGAGGTAAGTCCAATAAAAATGGTAGACCACTCTTAAAACGTGCTATTACAAAAGGAAGAGGTATTTGTTTCAGTCATATGATGAAACCAAAGTCTGCATACTCAAGACACGAATCTGAATTGAAATAAGGTTACTCACTGTTTGACCAGAAGTTATCTGTATTTTTTTCTTAGTGTAAAAGATTTTCCTCTTTCCTCTTGGCAATGCTCAGAATACTGTAGGCCTAACATTTATGGCAAAGAGTTATGTTTATTGCTTAGGATGAATAACATACTTTAGATAAAGACATGCAAATCTTTTAATTCTAATACCTTTGGCTAAGGACCAGGAATTAATTATGTTAACCTCAAGGATAATTAAAAAAAAAAAAAAAAAAAAAAAAAAAGCCTTAATCTGAACTTTGGAAAATTCCACAGAACATATCCTTCTTTTCAGCCCTCTCCTTTCCCCCCCCCCCAATAAATACTGTTGACAAATCTCAAGAAATCCAGGTTTTCCTTTATGGGTACTTGAAAGGAATTTTTAATAACAAAAACTGTAGAATTCTTTTCTTATCTCTAAACTAATCAAGTAGAACAAATTAATGGAGTAACATCTGAGTATGTATTACTCACTGGAAGATACTGTACCAGACAGTTCATGGCTCCTAAAATACTTATCAAGCTTTTATTATGTTATTGCCACTAACTGAAGTGGTAAACAGATCACATGATTTAAGAAAAAATCCCATGGTGTAAACCAGAAAATGTTGGATAAAGTTAGAAGTATGTGTACCCTAGTCTTGGCCCATTTAGGTCAAAGACAAAAGATCCTGCTGATTTCAACAGTCTTACTTAGGCCTTAGAAGTATTTTGCTAAAGTCACTGTGCCTGATAAAGCTTCAGGTTTATTTCCAGTCATACTGCGATATCAGCAATTGGAGCAAGGCACTGCTGTGTTTTGGCACTCTTGATATCATTTCCATCAGTACATACCTGCCTGAGCAGACCGCATAACTTCAGAGAGCCTGTTTTCAGAAAATACACCTTGTTTCTTGAAAATGACTTTCCCAAGGGGTGATACTTTGTGCTATACAGTCATCCTGAGCTGCAGTTTCAGCTTTATGGCATTTCAGCAGTGAGATAATGAACATAAGCATTGATTCATGTCCTGCTTCAGTACTTCAAATACATAGATTACGGATGGGTGTAAAATAGGATAATACAATCAGGATTTAGAAGCAAATATGTTCACTTAAAGTCAAAATACTGTGGCTACTAACCATGTCTTGTTGACAGAACTGGACACTACTGTTTTTCTTAACAGCAGAACTAATAAGCTTATCAAAGAAGTCGAGCCAGGGGAGGAAAAAGGCACAACTCCCATTCTAGAAAGCCTTACTCTAATAGTTTTGACTGTATGCTAAAAATCGATTTTCCCTCGTCATAGTATTTTACTTACCACAAGATGGCACTGTTTTTTATTTCTTTATTCTCAGCTGGAACAGTCCGCAGTCCTCTCGTGTTTCATCACGGTCTCTAAAGAGAAAACGAACAAATAGCAATTGTAATTAGCACACATTTATTTCATATATCCGTTTGTTTGGATCCCTGCTCTCTTTATAACAGAGTGGAAGAATCTGGGGGTAGTGGCTTGCAATGTTTATTGCTTGCAGATATTATTTCCTTTTCAGATTGTAAGATGCTTCACAGCCCACCAGAACAATTTGAATTTTTAGATTTAGCTTATGTTGGGTCCACTAAATCAAAGAGCTGGTTCAGATGTGAGACCAATCTAAACATTCTCCTAAAAACATGGTAAATATTTGGATGGACAGGATTTGAGTTTTCAATTCATAGTGAATTAAGGTAAAATGCAAAAAAATTCTATACAGCATTTTATACAGTTCTACTATAGTAGTGTCTCTTTCGTTGTCTATATGGAAATAGTTTGTATTAAATAAATCTATAAATATGATGTTACTGAGTAGATGCTACTAAACATTCCCATAATAGACTAGTGGTGCCTACAAGGACAGGGGGATTTACAGAGATCCATATTTATGTAAATAAAGAGACTTTCATTAGCTGAAATAGGTGATGATAAAAAAAATGATTTCTATCTTAGTTTACATTCAAAATGTTAGCAGTCATTCCATTTATATGACTTTATCATGATGCTGTTATGAATGGGAGATTTTGTTATCCCAAAGCATGATTTCTGCAGAATTCAGGCTCTAAGAAAGCTTACCAAACAACTGTTCTTTGAAAAAGTTGATTTGTGCTTCTGTTGAGAATCTGTACTAGTGACTTGCTGAAAGTAGTAAAGACCCCTCCTTCTACAGTATCCCCAGAAAGTATCCAGTGTTTGTTTTCTCTCTTGTGAAAGAACATCTGTTGTGAGCGGTATGAGCTATCTTCTGGGTCTGACCCACCTCTAGTTACTCTTTTAATAACCCAAGTCAGTATGCACAGTAAGTAGGACATGCATGGGTCTCCTTTCCACATAATGGATAGGCAGCAGTAACCTTGCATCTGCTCTTGTGTTAGTCTGTCACTCACAATCAGGGGTTACTTGATGCCTAAAATAATTCCTCCCTTGACAACTAATTCATCTGGGAAGAAAAAAGACTCCATCCAGATGGTGGGAATCTCACAGGCTTCTATTTTTTTTTTTTTTTAATGGCAAGCCTCTACTTTTTAATAGACACTCAAGAAGTTATATAACGTTTTTGGTACTGTCATGTGCTATTATCAGCTTTTAAATATGTATTAAGCATTCAGAAAATAAATCCTTCCCTGACCTGGCAGAATACTTCTCTAAAAATGTGTGCTGCTACAACATTCTACAAAAGTAAGTTTTAATACCAAATATTGTATATTTTTCTTGATGTACAAATATGAGACAGAGAAGGGTGGTACGGTGGGGTAAGGAACAGGACAAATGTTTTTCACCCGATGCAATGTCAGTTTGCTGAGAATTTTGGTGAGTGTCACCATCTGCACACTCTTGCTAGTTCATAAGCAAAAAAAGTAGTGGTTTTAGTCCGACACAAAGCAGTTGTCTCTGTGGTAAAGCCTAACACTATTGGAAATGAAGAAGGATTGCAATATGTAGCTGAGGAAATGAAGATATAATATTCTTGAAAAGATGACTGGTTTCCTTACCTTCAGAAATCAGTCTTCAATAAACATCTGTTATGTCTGTTGGGAAACCTACACAGTTTTACCCCACAAGGGGGGTTGTCAGTGTAATTGATTTTCTATTGTTCTCTTGTAAAAGTAGAGGACATCAGCCAGCACGACAGTTGCAATATTATTTTTCATAAATGTAGGTTTCTCTCCTTGGATTGAACCAGACTCTCATAAGAAACTCAACTCTTGTGACTTTTGAAAAGTGAGTTTCTTGACTACGTGTTTGGAAAAAGATTCAAGGCTTGGAGATCAAAATACAAACAAAAAGGTATCTATATTTGCCATTGAAAAGTATTTGGGGAAAAAAAACATTTGCTGAATATCTGAGGTTGGAAATAGTGACATTGTATATCAACCTGCTCCCTCACATTAGAACCAGAAGTGATCACAGAATACACCCTGTGGACAAGAGACGGACCAGCAGCTGCCCTTGCAGACATCACCAAGGTCCTGGAGCTCACATGGCTTTTTGGTGGTGTCTCAGGGAAAATGTATAAAAGAAAGGGCAAAAACACTGCAAAAGGCAGGCATAGGAGGGGAAAAAAATAAGAAGCAATGGGGTGAAGGCTGAGGTCAGAGAAAAAGGAGGGTAATGAAGTGCTCCAAGGCAAAGCATGAACCTGCTTTGAAGAGGCCCATGCTGGAGCAAGAGAACAGTGTGAGGAGGAAGGAGAGGCAGAAAGGAACTGTTGTGGACCCATCACACCTTACATTCATTGAAAGAGGAATTAGGAATGAAGAGGGAAAGGATGTGGGGGGAGATCTGTCTTCAATTTTTTGTTTCTCAAAAAAGCCAAAGCTCTTTCAATTGGCAAAAAATTAATTTTCTCCAAGTGACAAATTGGTAAATAATTGCTGGACAGTAACTAGTAAGTAATTTCCTTGTCTTTATCTATGCCACAAAGTTTTTCATCCTATTTCTGCCCCCACATGCCCTCATGAGGAAGGGGAGTGAGAGAGCAGCTGAATGGGAGGCCATCCACTGGGTCATCTCCCCACATGTAGACATGTAATGGAGCCTCTTGCTCTGAAGAACCTCCCTGAAAACAAAATTAATGAGGAGGACAAAAAACAAAGATGTGTAATTTTAGGGAAAAAAAAATGAAGTTAAGGCACAGAAGTATTGTATGTTTTGAAGAGTTACATGAGGCATCTGCTGGGGAGAAGAGACCCAGCTCAACACCTTGACATTCAAGGATGGCACTGTAGGCTACCGCCTACCTTTCTTCTTATATCAGGGCTGAAGTATTTAATGAAAATGCTGTTTTCTTGCATTTTGACCAGTTAGCTAGCACTTCATACTCTAAGCTGTAGGCAACAACAGGCATTGAATTTGCCCTGAAAAAATGCTGTGGTATTTCCATCTGTCAGTAACAGATTAAAAAAAGATTGTGTGGATTCTTCATAAACAACCCTAAACCTTCACCTACGCTATTTATATCTAAACTAAAGAAGATCTAGTGATTGATAGCTGGACTCCTATGCCAACTACTTACCAAAAGACTGACAAAATAAATTTGATGAAATCTGTACATCTCTGAAGGGACCATGAGCAAGACTGAATTCTCGGTCTTCACTGTCTTTTCTTAAACCCTGCTAAAACTCCACACTGTTATAGAGTTTCAAATTATTACATCAATAGTTTGAAATCTATTTTCTAGTAACTCATAAACTTTGAGAATGAGTATTTCTTTTGCATGAATGTTACCAAATCTGTATTAAACACTAGCTTATTTGTTTTTAGGGCTTATTTTTCTGCTTCAAATGCTATCCTTAGATTTCATGGCAAACGGGCATTGGAATAGCAAATAACATTTATCTGTGATTGACAAAAAACTGCTAGTAAGGGTATTATTTCTTTAAAAGAAGAAAAAGTAATAATATTATGTCTTAATAAATTAATCTAGAAACATTATTTCATTTAATGTCTTAATAAATTAGTCTCGAAACATTGTTTCATTTCATCTTTCTTTTTTTTTTCCCCTCTCCAAAATATAATGAAGGTCAAACAGATGCTGTATGGAAATTAAGCACAAATGCATATATTTCTGATTAATAGGACTTGTAGTGAAGCAAGGTTAATTGGTCAGACATAAAACTGAAAGTAAAATTCTACAGCAGCAAAGAAAAGCTGAAAAGCTTAAATAGAGTGATTTTCCCTATTGACAAAAATTGTGCTGTCACATGCTTGGTGTACCAAAGTGAACAATTGCATGGAGTGCCTTCCATTACGAAGAATATTTTGAAACTGAAATCAAATATGATTTGATTTGTGTTGATATTATCTCATAAATATAAATCTCATTTAATGTGAATTTCCTTTCCTGCTCTAATCACCATGGCAAAAAGTTTAATTGTTTTTTCCCAGGGATGAACTTCAGATAAATTAATGATGACTATCACTGGTAATTCAACATTACTTTCTTTTTTCTTTTCTCATCTCTTCTTTATTCTGAATTCTAGACATGAGTATCAACATTGATGTTTACATTTATGTAGATGGGAAAATGGAAATTAATATTTCTGGGAAATCATCTGTGCTCTGCAGAGCAAGAAAAGCCCTGGGTACAAAGCCCCATTGGTCCTAGAAAAGCCCTGCCTGATTGACATTTTGAAACCACTGTGAACCAATAAACTAATGCTTGAAAGTTTTTAAAGTGCTTATAATTTATGATTTTTTACACTAGATGCTTGATCTCAGGGCTATCCCTAAACTACATCACAAAATCATCCAAAACCATTCCAACTTGGGAGAGGAAGGAAAGGGAAGTTACAACATTCTTGGGGTTGTAATGGACTTGGATAAAAACAAGAACTGTGCATGCATGCACCATGCACTTTGTCATCTTCTCTGGCAACAGTGAATTAATTCTGCTTACTTTTTAACAAAAGCACTGAATCGGCTGCTGGGTGAACTTCTTTGAGCAGAGCTTGTTGTACTATTGAAGTTTTTCTTGTATGTCTGTTCTTTTAGACTGGCACAGTGAGAAGCTGACTCTAACTTCTGAAACTCCTCAGGATTTGAAGGCAAGGAAGTTGGTCTCCCACTCCCAATTCATGAATTAGGTCAGACTATGAGAGATAATATATAACAAGTCTCAAATCCTCATCTGTAGCGATCAAAAAGCCAATTAATTTAGTTTAATACATAAAAATCTTGCTCTTTTACCTAAGAAATCTACCAGTGCCCTATCTTGGTAAAACCATATCTTGCTTTTTCTGTATTTCAGATAACTTAGTTTTTGTAAAATAATATTTTGTATATTTAGATTAGCTCCAAATTCTCTTCTGAATGCAGCTTGAAAGATCTGAGTAATGCATGAGTAATACATACGAGGCAAAGCAAACTCTGAAATAAATATGAAGAGACACAAGGAAACTTTCTGGTAAGCCAAAAGGAGAAGCAGGCTTTGTCACTTACAGAAGAAACAATCTTTTTTAATGGAAAAATGATGAAAAAAAAATACCAAACAAGATCAGTAAATCAATGCATCTTGCTTGTTGATTTAAAACCTGATTAAGATCGACCATTTTCATCAGTACTCCGTTTCCACCCTACTTAAGTGCACTATCAATTATGTTACCCTGCCTTCTACTGAAGGAGAGTGAAGGGTATTCTAAACATGTTGTGTTATTTTGTCCACATTCTTGTTTCTAAGATAATTTTGAAGATTTCTAATCTCTATTATAAAAGTATTAAAAAAGTATTAAAAAGTAACATTTGAATCCAATGTCTGTTTCCACAAGAGCTTTTCTTTTATGCTGACATTAATAATTAAGTGATTTCTCTTTAAACTTTCTGTAGATGTCTTTTACACTGTAACAAGGGAAGAAATAAGGAACCAATGGGGAAAGGTAAGGTCAGTGCACCAGATTCTTTCACGTAAAGGTTTTTTAAGCAGGATCAAACTAGCTATTACGGCTTGATTTATTTTTTATTTTGGCAGTAACTCTGTAAGTGAGCCTTTGTGTTAAAATGCCTGTATGGAGCTGCCCCTACACACCATTTGTTGCATCAAAGACTTTCAGTTTACAGCTATCTCGTAGCACCTGGATGCTACAAGGTTTGCAGTTCTCACATTTTCTGAAAGTCAATGAACTATAAAATAATTAGCACAGAATCAGGTCATTTAACTTGAATCAATTTATGACACTGTGTTTTCTCAGTGCTGGCTCCATCACATACGTCAGCGCTACGCGGGCAGTCCCATTTGTACCACCTTAAAATTGAATTGATCATACATTAGTTAACAGTTATTCACACATTGCCCTGTGGAATAATTTCACAAAAAGCTGTATAACTGAGGAGATGAAAAGGAGTTGGATTTCACTGCTAGTTTAATACGTGCAGCTGTTTCACCCTGACATCCCTTTGCTAAATGTTCAGGAAACTCCATGCCCTAACACATCATTAAAAGGCAAAAAAGAATTCCTAATTCTCCTGAGCATCTCAAATCCAGATAAGAGTGATAGCCCAAAATATATCATCTGCATTAAGTCCCATGTAGCTACCACTTAAAAAGAAAACTTCCATAAACTACTTCCGAAGGATAGGAATTCTAAGAAAACTGGACTAGAGATTTAGTTGTACAATAATATTATAATCTGGGGCTAAGACTAGCAGAGTCTGAATCCAGAAGTTCAGTTGGCAGCAGTAGAGCCACGCTTGCAAATCTTGTACTGTATCATCAAAGTACAGACTTTGCTATCCTTGGAGATTCTGCTTAGCCTTTGCATGCTGCCAAGGGCTAGGTGTGCAACTTAATCACCATCTCTTGGATTAGAAACTATCAGAAAATATGCTCTAAAAAATATGTTAGTGATTTTGAAGTTTTGGTGTTAAAAGAAAAAAAAAGAAAACCTCCAAACATTACTTTATTGATTCACAGTGGTTTCAAAATATCAGTCAGGCAGGCTTTTTCAAAGCAGGAGGAAAAGAGCAGCCAGAGGGAGAAACCATGTGGATTTAGAGAAGCCATGTAATCAGTGGGCATGCCCTTCAACCTGATGATTTTAACTAGCAGTGCTAACTACTTGACTCAATGAAGTTTTTCCAAGGAGGAAGGGCACCTTGTTAGTGTAGTGTCTTTGTCCAAGAATATACAGGATGTTTAGCAAGTCCCTTTAAAACTGAGAAGGGAGACAAAATGGTGCTTAATGGTGATGAAAGTCACATCAGCATGAACTGATGTTGCTGTGCAAATAAAAATTTTTTTCCTCTCTCTCCATTTTATCCAGGCAATTCTTAAAACTAAAAAAGAAATAAGACCTCTCCTGGCTTCTAACTTTAGTATTAATAGTGCTGATGCTGCATCATTAGTGGTAAAATACTGGATTCATAATCCTGAAAGCAGTGGTTGTAACATAATGTTTCCTTGTTATTTGGAGTATAAAACTGAAACTGACCAAGTAATTCATATAAAGCTTTTAACTTTTATGTGGGAGAGGGGATGAGGAAACTTGCCATGTTAAAGTACATAAATTCACCTCTGAGTTCCAGACATGGGACGGAAGACCAAACAATTCTTTATGTGCACAGATATATGTTCAAGTGGAAAGGTTGACTGTGTGCTTTAATCTTGACTAAAATGGTGACTCAGTCATGACCCAGCTGCATACATGAGTGAATTGCTACTGCTATTCAGCCATTAATTTTGGCTAAATCATTTTACAAGAATGAGGGGTCTTGGCTACCCTTTCAGATTTGTTAAGGTTCCACTGTAAGAACTAGGTTACTTCAGATTTTCCCAGAAGATGTTGTCTTCTTTCTTGAACCAGCTAAGTAGTATTTAAGTACCTTGGAGAACTAAAGCATATGATCACTCACTGAAGAAGAATATTTTTATAGAAGCTGTTCTTCATGCTCATAAAAATTGCTGACACAGTAAAAATAACTGAAAACAGTCTGTAAGCTCCTTGTAATTTAATGTATATGTCTGAAGGTGTGAAGTCTCTAAGGTTAGTGCAAGGGCTAGCTCTGGTATTTGCCAGTGTTGCTTTTTGTCTAATCAAACGTGGTTGATAATGAGATTCTGCTGAATTTCATGATATTAGCAGTCAGTGGTACAAAATAATGTGGAAATATGTGTTAGCATACAAATTTCATGTTCTGCTCCTTCTTTCTACAAAGCTCTTTTATCCTCATGCTGCTGTAAAATCTTCAACTTTGTTTCTTCCAGTGCATATTGCTCTAATTTGAAAGAGATTCTTAATAGCAACCTCTGAACCAGTCCACTCTCATGTAGTGACAGACTTCTTATTGCTCATATGGTACAAAACATTGCCTCATTGCCAGATTTTTCATAAGACCAGGAATTGACAGAACAGTACCTTTCTCTTGTTTCTCAGTTTGTCATCCATGCAATTTATAGTGATATAAATAAGTTCTCAATGTGAGGGTCAAAGAAACTGTACAGTGAGAATGAATAAGGAGATTTGTACAGCAATCTAGGGAGTGTGGCTGGTTAACATCTACTTGTTTTAGTATTAACTTCTTTAGTTGTTTTATATTTAGATTTCATAATAACGTTTAGAATTTTCATACTGATAAGTGAGAAATATATTTCTCAAGAAGTTGTTGGAGAGGCAATAACTTAATTCCTCAAACTTGCAGACCTCTAGTCAATCAAGACGAATTTTCAAGGTAGCCAAAATCTCCAGTCTACTTTGATAGTTTTATTACATGATTTTCACGCTGGTGGTCACACTGGAATTCTTGCCCTACACTACATAAAAAGTTGCTTCTCTAGGTATGATGCTGCAGCTTCAACCATTCCTCTAAAAAGTTCATTCTAAATATAATACTGCTAAAAAGTCTTATTTTGATACCTGCTAGAGGGATAGATAGACTTAAGCTTAAAAGGGTTTAAAGTAAACAAGTAAAGTAATACATACTTAACAGCATTTGCTGGTTTTGGTCCAAGCATTTCTGCTGCTCTGCAGCAGTATTACGTTGTTAAACTTCTAGAGTTTGAGTGAAACTATAGGGCATCTCATGTGACTCTGCTCACTTTGCTCTGGTTCAAACTATTTATTATGAATTTCAAATTCAGAACTGCTGCTGTGAGATGTTTTGGACACTACATGGAACCTATAAGTTTTGCAGCATTATGCTCTCTCAACATGGTGATTTACTGCAATTTTTTAAGTTTATTTTGAACCTTATTGTTAGGAAATATAAATGCAAAAGAAATTTCGATATTATTTTTTTCAGAGCTATTAGCACAGCTCCCCAGCACTGAAGACTGGAGCAATAGAAACAGACCTCCTGAAAATATTTTACCACATTATTTTGAGGCTACAGATAAATTAGATGATCACAAAATGAAGAAATGATACCCATATGCTTGCAATTTAATTTTAGGTGCTCTGTACCGGTATATGTAAGTGCCTGTTACCTTTGTAATGGAATGTATAGCTGAGAATCTGCTCCCTCCAGCTTCCTGCAGCACTCTCCTGCAGCCTTTGTAACACTGTCCTCTCGTAGGCTTCATGGACTGGCAGAGATCTAAGAAAATGCCTGAAAGAGGAGAGGAATGCTGTCAGAACTTTTCAGGATAGATCTGAGTTGTAAAGGGGCACTGTAGCAAAATATGAATCAAAGAAAGTCAATAGGTGAGAAGAGATGCTTCTGAAAGCAATACAGAACTCAACTGTTCTGTATTTTGGCTTCCTCTTCCAAGAAGCAAGTAGGCCTGAGATAGAGCCCAGCTCTTGTCCTTGTGTAAATCATGAGGAAAAAATGCTAAGAGCATGACTTGTGTAAGCAAGCTCAGAATCATCACTGGCTTCCCAAAGCAAACCCTGGTGCTATAGATCAGGTTTACAGGCTGTCATAGGAGTCTTTCCTGAGAGCATAAGTTGGTCAGTTTCTGAGCCAACACCGAAGGGTATAAGGTTATAACAGTTAACATACACTTGAATGGCAGAGCACCATGGGTCATTGGTAAAATGGAAGGCTTAGCAATGGATCAAATTGTATCTGCCAAGTATATTTATCTTTCTGCTTGCTAAGTGTTAAAGAGTCCTGGTGACACTGATAAGGGAACTGTTACTTATATTTGCAAAGCCTAAATACATCGGGTCACGACCCTGATTGGATAAGTGGTAGCTAACTCTTATGGCTTCCTAACAATAGAGAAAAATTACAGCACTGGTAATTGGGCACCAGCTATGGAGGAAAATGTGAATGGCAATAAGTACAAAGGCAGATTATGACTTTCTGACTCCTTGGCATGCTTTAGGGAGTATATGGACCATGCCACTTTAGTCTGATCTTCACAAAGGAATTGTCTTTGAACAAGCCGAGACTGACAGCTTTTTTCTGACTCTGTGTGAGGTTTAAGTCTGGGACCTGGCACTCATGTCACTGGTGCATGACAAAAAGTAGAGAAGTAACACTTTAGAAACACAGTAGGCCTTCTGCTGCTTCTTTTGTTGCCTGGACAGTCCAGTGTTCTTTCGTATCACAAAAATACAATAAAGGTGCTAGCCATCGATTTGGTCAAGGATGAAACTGGCATAACAGACCTGCAATGGTGCAGAACTAATCTGCAGCCAGTCCTTTCCTGTGTGATAAGCCCACACCCAAGTAACCTAATCTGCAATGGGAAATCACACACACAAAAAGTGCCCAGCATTTAGTGATGGCCTGAATTTTTTCACAGTCATTTGAAGGTTTCCATTGGGGTCCTCTAGTCATTTGATGTGGCAATTAGCAAGAGGACTTTTGTACTCCAAGGAGATGAAACGGCCCTCTCCAATAATTATTTTATGCCTTGAATAGAAAAAAAAAAAAAAAAAAAAAAAGCCCAAGGAATAGATAACATTGTTACATCAAACAGCAAATGGGTTGTGCTTCTAGCTACTTATTTTCTTTTATTAAAGCAAAGTGCTACTTTTCCCATGAGAAAAATCCTTGAAATTATAAACCTAAATTTCCCCATATTGTCAGGGGAAATGTATTGTCAAGGGGGAAAGTATTAGCACCATACGTAAAATCTTGTTTTCTTCCCATCAGAAACAAACACACTGAAAGATAAAGAGACAGATTTCTTACTTCATATGCTTAAGAACTCACATACATCAATCAATAATTTTATGCAAGATAGAAGAGTTTGATTTCTTCACAGTCAGTATAATCTGCTCAGGAAAAGCTGCATACGAAATACTGTTGCTGACTTCATTCACATCATGAGTTCCCAGTTACAAGAAGACTGTTTGTAGGTGAGGGAATTAAGGCTTGGAGATAGCTCCCTAGGAAGAACAGCATAAGCTGATGTCAGAACATATTGGTTCTGTTGCACTATTTTGATAATTAAGTGAAGCCCATCAGACTTCTGGTTAGAGAAATTTACTTATTTCTTTGTTCACACCATGCCTTTCTTTGTAGTTGAGCAAAGATATAGTGTTGTAGACAAAAGCAAAAACATTTTACAAAGAATTAATAAAAACGTATCTAAGCAAGTTTAAATTTTTAACAGCTAACTTCTATTCTATTCTTTAGTTTATTGAGGCACCCATACATGAAACCAAAGATTCTTTCACAGCAGTGCAATTTCTTTTGCAGGACATTAGATACGTGTTGATTTGTCTGGGATTAAATCAGAATGGTTCTATCTCCTTCTGGACTTATTTTTCAGTCATTTTAACAGATGAAATTACATGATTCTTTTACACTGAAACATTCCTTAGCAAATGTGTTGTCTTCTGCATCCAATTTGCTCTCTAAAGAAAGGGGTTAGGTCTAGTTGGGCAGACATATGCTGTTGCTACACATATTTAACTTTTCACCCACACTATAAAAAATCCATAACTCATCCAGCATGCTGTTATCAGCATTTAGTTCTAATGAAAGAAAGCATTTTTTAAAGGAAGAACGAGTGGGCCTAATTATGTTCTCACTTAAGCTGAGTGCAAAGGAGATCAAAATCAGATTCAATTTTTTTTTTTTCTTTCTTTTCTTCTTCCAGAAGGACAGAACAAATAAGCTTATCAGCTTCACTGGTAGTTGGCCTTCCAGTTGGCATTTTCATTATACAAAATGGACTTATTTTTCCACTCCCAAGAAACTACGTAAACATATATGTTACAGATTGTATGTCATAGCTCCACTCCTTTGACTGAGTCATAAAATGTTTTATTTCATTGATGATGAGCTTTTCTACAGGGAAGGTAATGGACTATCTGTGTTGTCTGGAGCTGGATGAATACATTGCACATCATTATTTTTTCACCAAGTTCCATCTTGCTTTTGTGGATCAGTTTTATTGCATGTATGGTTTGATGGGCAGCTGGTATATTGATCACAAGCCATAACTTGCTAATAGTTGAGAGCCATAATTTAAGCTGAGTTGTTAGAACCTTTCTGTATACCACCTAGACAGCTTATGATCATCATTTTTGTGCAAGAACTCACATTTATTGATTCAAATATCACAGCTTGAGGCGATTTTCATTATTTACTTAAAAATTGCAAATATTTCTACCTGTGAACACTCAGAGCAATCCAAAAGAACTGGAACAGAGTTGATTTACTTTTGTGTCAATGTTCAAATAAATATTTACAGAAATGTACTGCTCACATGCTCAGTTTTTTCACAGTAAAGAGTAACCCAGATGATATGTACCTCAGTCCAGGCAAGCAACAACAGACCCAGCAAAGCACATGGAGATCATACAGTGTCTAAACATGCAGGAACAGCTGGCATTGTCTTACAAGCCTGACAGACATTAGGAGAATTACATTACCTATCAAGTATTAACCTGGGGAACCAATGAAGTACTCCAAACGCTTTTGCACAGAAAAAGCACAGGAGAAAAGAGATTTCAGAACAGCAGAACAAAAACGATAGGTCCTTGGGTCCAAAAGGAAATCATGGATAAAGATGGGTAAAGCAATGTGAGTTTGGAGATGGCTGACAAATGAGAAGAGGAGGTAAGCATATTTTGCATACAGCTGTCTGCCTGTTAGCTGTACATGGGGCAGGTTGATATGGGTCCAATTCTCCATCCAAAGCCCTGGTCAGTGCCCTTCTCTTCTTTGTTCCACTCCACATACCTTATTCTGCTACATACTTGCACCCCAGACATATGCTGACTTGTGTCCATATGCTATAGATATGTCCTATTAACTCTGATTGAAGAATATCTTGATTTCCTTTCTTTTGCATTTTACCCCCTGGGAATAACTGCTTATATAATAATTATTACTGAACTATGATAGAAAGAAACCATCAAGGTAGCTTTCTTGTCAGGAAGAGCTCCAGAGAGGATGTAAGTGATCCTAGCAGAAATCACAGATGGACACAGACTTCATCTCAGTGTGGAGACAAGGTCAGGGCTAAGAACAATTTGCAAAAATGGACAACAGGCTAAAGGACAGGAAGGTTAGATCTTCACAGCTTCACTCTCACCAGTAAAACCCAAAGAGAAGCTATAATTTGAACCAACTACCCAAGTGTGGTTTAGCATCATTTGTATATTAGACCTTCCCTACACCACATCCAACACCCTACATGGGAGTCAGGTGCAGCTATCTGCCAGGAGTTTGCTTGTATCGGAGAGACAAGTATACAGTTAGTGAAGGAATATATTTCTTCCTTTCATGCAGTGGCTTCACTCCGCAAGTCAGTGTAAAGAGTATCAGATGTGAAAGCACTATGGACCCATCTGCCTTTTGACAATTCCAGATGCTCTTAGGCATGCTGATCCCTAGAATAAATGTGGGGGGAACAAAACAGTGCTCTGATCTTCCCAAATTTTTCATCTTTGTACTGCCAATTTCTGATTACAACACACAAAATATGTGGTCTGTATGAAAGATGAACAATCTTTAAAGCATCCATCATTTCCTACTACTTTGAATACAAATGCTACTGAATGCACAAGTAAGAGGCCTTCTTTGGGGGGAGAAGAGTCCCTTCCATTTGCCAAAGAAATTCCCAAGCACCTTGCAAAAGTTGACCTGCTTTCATGGGGAAGAGATGCAAATTCCAAACTGTATTGCTGAAAACAGATGGAGTACTGCACTTAAGTACAATCGCAGGAGTGTCTAGAAAGATAAGGATGTAGCACAAGCAGAGGACTGAAGGTCAAAGAGAACAGATTTTCCCAAATAAGCTTGCATTAGGAGTAAATGAACATAAATAATAACAACATATAAATATGAAATACATTGGAAATCAACTTTGGGTCTCAAGAGGATCTGGAGAAACCCACTATGTCAGCTGCGCCCACGCTTACAGCCCATTAGCCATCTATCCTGCTGGAAAACTTAATAACACCTCATGGCATTGTACTAGTTAGAATACTTCGGGATAGTGGAGCAGCCACGATCACATGGCATATGGCAGTTATCTGAATATTTATGCAGACATCTCTGTGGTTTTGGTCTGTCTTAAGCTAGGCTGTTGCTGCTACAACAAATAAAATATAGTACAAATAACTTTGACCCATTCATGCTAAAACAACTACGATTAGTCTCCATCTGCCAATATAGAAGAAGTGAAAATGTTAACTCACCATGATCCTAAGATGACTTTTGCTGAAATGGAGGTGTGTTCCTTAGGGCAGAATGAAGCCACTGATTCAGAAAGACACTTCAGAGTGTATCTTGTTGGCAGCTTGCTTTCCTGTCTCATTGACTTCAATATGTTTCAGACTGTAGCTAAAGTATTTAACTGAGATATGTATCTTTAAAATTCTTTTTTAAGGCCTTAGTTACGTGGGAATGTTGCAGTGGTTTGACCTAGGATATGAATTTAATTGATTTAGATAAATCAGTGCAAACTCTTGTGGGAATATATTCATTTTAGAGTAAAAAGAAAAGCTATTAGTTTGTCTTAAATTAGCTTAGTTTTAAATTAAATTAAATTAATCTACTTACCTAATTATTTAGCCAAGCCTTAAAACCAAGATTTAAAATCTGACTGAAGTTAAACCAATGCTCTTTCCCTGTAGACATCAGACTTTTGACCCTGTTGCTTGAATTATGTAGTCTTCATTCTTGATTAAAATGATTCTGTAGTCACCACACAGAGTGGGTGTGGAGAGACGCCGGCAGCAGTACATGTGTTCCCTCGAGTCCTTTAACAATAAAAGCCAGATTCCTTTGGTTTGACCTATGAAATAGATGTCTTCTTGTGTACTTCTAAAAACATGTTTGCAGTCTGCTCTGGGGATATACATGTACATATGTTCTTTTAACTACCAGAGATGCTGTAAAAAACATCAGAGTTTAGGAAATGACAGAGTGAGTGGGTGGCAAGAAAGGATCACATAATCCTCCAAGAGAGTCTTTCGGGTAGAGACTAATTTCAGGATGTGAATAGCAGCTGTGGGTTATCACTGCTTATAGTGCATCAGAATTCTTACAAATCTTCAGACTGGGACAACATGACTGAGAATTTGTAGGGGCTTTAATGCAGGCTCAGAATAGCACCCTCTCTAATGCCTCCCTGCCCTCATCCTCCCCAGCTCAGTGTCTTTAAGGAAAGCAATGGTCAAAGGAGTCTCATGCTTCACCTAATAGCATTTTACATCACAATTTTTACAGCAGTAAAGCCAGATAATATCCTTTGGCCAGTCTGGAAATGTTTCTTTCAAATGTCACTTGAAAATGGCTCTCCCATTGATCAAGGCAAAAGGATCCAGATTTTGTTGCTAAGGGACCCAGTCTTTTCCAGGGTGCTGATACTTTTCAGTACAGAAACACACATGGTATACATATATAGCCAAAGAAGATCCCAGTATTTAAACTTGCGAAAGAAAGAAAACCACAGTCAGCCCTCCTGAGTCTAAATGGTCTACAAGCTTCTATTGCTAACACTCACCACTATCCAAGCAAGCTGCCTGTGGGGGAGCATGAGAGGAGGACAGCTGGAGATGGCAGTAGCATCACTGAGTTTCACAGTCTGCTTTTGCTGCTCTGGTTTGGCACCTGTGAAAAGACAAAAATCCTAAATCCCAAGGCAGGCCTGTCTCAGCAGCACTTATCACAGCAGATGTCCAGGAGGATTAATAAATATCTGAAGGGCTACTCCGTATGCTGAGGTACATACTATGGACATTCTCGTGATGTTCACACAGGTTCTGATGTTCCCTTGCCTTCGAAAATGACTCTTGCTACCTCACCTGCAGTCCCACATTATTAATCTTTTAAATGCCCAGGTAACAAACTGAATGAATATGAACTGAGACCCAAATACAATGGAGATTCAAACCAAAAGATTAAGGGGAAATTGTATTTTCTCTAGTTCAAGTCTCTAATGCCAATTGGATTAATTGGGAGATTAATCCAAGATACTAAACACTGATATGACTCAATTATGCATGGTATAATAGGATGCCATTCAGTTCCTTGGCAATTCTGTTCCCTCCCCATGGGGCAGTCTTGTCTGTTTAGATCATAAGCTCTTAGGGACTTGAGCTTGCTACTGCTAGCGTCTAGCACAATAGTAGTCCTTTCACAGCTGGTCCCTTGGCAATCCAACAAGATTACATTTACTATCAGTATTGTTCAGTGGGAATTCTTCCATTAACTTTAACTGGAATTAGAGAAGGCTCATAAATGCTTTGAAATATATTACTCATAATGCTGAAGTAGAGATGTGCTTCAGTATATTTTTTCATGGAATGTCAAAGGTCAGAAGCAGGTTCAATCCTAGACATTGTTCCAGTCTCCAACTTTTGACATTCTGCAAAGCAATCTTTCGGACTGCTTTTTTCAGGCTTTCACAACGATCTGGCAGAAGATGCATGTGAAATTAGGCTGATGCCACCTTTTCTCTTCAGAAAACTCAATATTTTTATCCAGGTGTTTTTTAAGACAAATTGTAACAAATTTTATCTGCTCATATTCCTTTTTAATACCAAAACTGAGAAATGTTAAATTTAAACACTGTTCAAATGATTTCAAAAGCAGTTTAGACACATATTTCAATTAAACACTGAGCGAAGTCTTGTGAAATCGGGTTCACAGTTAAGCTGAGAGCAATCAATGCAGCAGTCGTAAAATGTTTACTGTTACTCTTCTTGCAATATTATTTGCTTAAGGAGAGGAAAGGATGGTCCGTACTGTTTTCAGAGTAATAAGTGTGAGAAAAAATGCAAGAAAAAAAAAAAATCTTTACCATTATCACTTGAATATTGGGAAAACAAAGCTTGCAGTACTTCAGGCCCGGCAAAGAGCAGCCTGTCTGCCAGCAATCTCTTGGGGAAATAATCTGGAGGGAATGTCAATTCACTGCTACATGATCTCTGGCTGAAGGAGTGTACTGGGCTCCAATTCAGATGCTAAGAAACTTAGGAAACAGAGAACAAAAGGACCAGTTTATCTTCAAAAGTCAGTATACTGATAACCCAGCTCTTCAGATTAATAGCAGATTGCTCCGTAAACAGGACTATTCCACTAAAAAGATAGTGAGTATAAAATGCTACTCAATATGTGTAAATAGACCAGAATATAATCTAAATCTAAATAAATTAATTCTGAATTATCACTACTGGATCAAAACCACTAAGCATTTTCAGACATTTTGCCTGTAGATAACTTGTAAAACCTTCTTTTGATATTCTTTAGGAGATGAAAGGCAAAGATAATATTAAACCATTTCTTAGTGTATCTAAAGATGAAAGAAAACTCCCAAAGAGTGTTCGCCAAATAGGTACTCACCATGAGCTAGGAAATTGGTGGTTCAAATGTCATGGGGAAATAGTATGTCAGTGCAAATTCTTTAGTGATCAATAAAGTATTCTGCATTCAAAACCTTCACAAAAAGGTTTCTGAGAACCTCCTCAGACTCCCCTAGGGACAATCCTTTGACATATTCATTGACACCTACTGGGGTAGTTGTCTTTCTAGTTTTGCCATAAGACAGCAATTTGCCACCTCATTATCAGTGTGATTGATGAGAACACCATCTGAAAATCTGTCACATGATGATTGTTGGTTTGACTCCTCTAGATTGATCTCCTTAAAGACATACACTGATGTGCATGACAAAATGTTTTCTGGGGAAAGATGTCAATGACAGGTTTTTTGAAAGAAACTGCAGTTTCTGCAAAAGCAATTGACTCTTCCCTCCCTCCTCCCCACCCCTCCAACTCACCCTTTTTTCTCTCTCTTTGATATTTGTGTTTAAGAAGTAGAACATTAGACAGCTTCTGCTTTTAATGGCATTCCAAAGTTGGCTTCTCCACTGACAAATGCGGTGACTTTGACACTAAAGTGTGTTAGGCGCTTGCAGATCTCTGAACGAAAAGTTCTTGGTAAATTAGAAATGTGATCAGTGCACAAAATACCACCTCTTACTAAGAGCCCACTGAACACTACATCAGTACAGTACTCTTGAAACTTGCATAATTTCTCCCTGTCTAGCTACTTGTTGCATTTCCTTCCTCTTTCTCTTTTGTTTTTTTACAGCTCTTCTTTGTATAAAAGCTAAGCATCCCATATTTTGAATTGTTCCCTTTTTCCTTCCCATTGTTAGCCTCACTTGGCAGGTGCTTCTGTTCTGTTATGGGAAGGTGAGTTTGCAGCATGGTAGGAAGTCAAGAAAGATTTCCTCCACACTAGCCTAGCAGGAGCACACAGAAAATCCCTCATTGCTGTGTCTCCATGGCTGAAGATCAGTGAAAATGTGGTTGGACACAGTTCAGTGCCGAGTGCAGCAGAGCCATCCTCATCTGCAACATGCAGCCGTGAGCTCTGTGAATCCATGATGCATCCTGGTGTGTGATACAGCTTTGAAATCAAAGCTCCAAAACAAGAGATTGCCTCTGTCTTGCCCATCTCTACTCCTGTTCACCAGGATTAGACAGACACATCTTTCCTTGTTGGTGCTTCCTACTTTTTAAACTTATCCATCTCTACATAGCCCTGATTTAAGAAAGTGTTTCTAGTGATAACATGAAGATATGAATCAACAGGCCATTGTTGTGCTTCAGGAATGAGCTAGAGTTCATACTGAAAATCAAACACAACTTGCAACCAAAGTCTTTCGATGTCAAGGCTAGTTGTTGGTCAACACTCTCACTGGCTTCTGTTACAGGCAGGATGGCTACCCACAATTTGGAGACACCTGAGAAGTACGTCCCTGTACTCTCTAGTTGCTACCTTGAAGGTAAAGAGGATGGAAGAGGGCCCACACCATGCTCTGCTCTCCAAACAGGTAATGCAGTTATAGCAACTGAGGTTTAGATCCTTCTTGGAGCCAAGGGTGATCCCATGCACCTTGCTGGCACCTTGCTTGCTTGTTCATTAGCTCCCTAGTTGGTCTCATTATCAGTAGGCTGAGGCATTAGACACAGGAAGAACTTGCTTTCCAAATCTAGATTTGCAAATTTTTGGGTTTTTTTCCCAAAGAGTATGAATTCCATTAACAAACACTACTTCATTTTTCTCAGTTTCTATATACCTATGTCCAAATAAGACTTGAGTCTTACTCTTTTCTCTCCATCCATCAGATTTTCTTTATTTTCTCCTATTTCATTCTGTTACCTTTCCAATAGGAAAGATCAATATGTTATCATAAAATCATGTAATTGTAGAATAATTAAGATTGGAAAAGACCACTAAGATCATCCATTCCAGCAGTCAACAAATCAACACCATGTCCACTGAACCATGTCCCTAAGACATATAATTGTCAGCTGAGAATTGGGAGTAAATACAGATTGAATGCAGATGTTAGACTAAAGGCTAACTCCTATGACCCAGAACAACACCATAAAATGCAAAATCTAGTAGATACATTTCTTTCTGAATTCTACAGAATAATCCATTAGGCTGGAATTGTCACTCAGTACAAGAATACCATACCCTTACATCACTGCCTGTTTAGTAGTATACATTTTATATTGGCTACAGTTTGGGAAAGAAATCACAATCTGTAAAATATTCAGGGACCTGATACCTAATGAACAATAGATGAATTCTAATCCACTTCACTGAAATGACTGTTACACAAACACATCTGACTCCTTTTATAAAGATTTGAAGATAAAGATTGTACTAAAGCTCTTTAAAATACATTTTCACTAATAAAAGTTTATTCAAACATATCAAAGAAGGTCTTTGAGAGTTTTGCTCTTCAGCATAATTTTAAAAACTCTCTAGTATTCTTTGAAAGAAAAAAAAAAAAGCACTAGTTCTCTCATCTTCTGCCTATGTATTTATAAATAAGCTTCTTCAGGACAGAAATACTGCAAGATTCACTGTATTCCCAAAAACATAATTCTCCTATATGGAATGAAACAATTCCGTGTAATACATCTCAACACTGCCTGGTAGTGCAGGCCTGGGAGAGGGGACTGTTCTACCCCACTAACTGTGCAGTGGGGATTTGGAATGTCAATATAACCGTGAGAGATGACATCTTAGATGTCATAGATAGGTTGAGAAGTAGGAAAAGACCCTGAGCTGATGCATGCTGTTGCAATCGCACTGATTTGCAGTAGCTAAGACTGTTAGCCCATTGTAGTGGCGCAGTCCTGTGCCCTGTGCTAAGGCTGACTGTGGGTAAACAAAGTGCTCGGTGCCAGTGCCCAGGTGCTGTTCTCTTAGGAGGCTGCACGAGAGGCAGAGCCCATCCTCACTGCAGTACACGGGACTGGGGGCAGCTGCCAGGGCAAGGACGGAGTGAGAAAAGAGAGGTCGGGGAGGGGGGGACCCTTGCACAATGTGGAGTGACTTCAGGCAATTAAAAGGAAAACGAATGAAATTTCTGGCTGAATGCCATAGTACTCTTTTTTTTCCCCCTTCTTCGCTGCCATTAGTCCATGAAAATGGGAAGGTATGTGAGGAATTCCCCACTTTATATTCCAGCTCCCATCTATTGTATTTTAGCTATGCCAGAGCAACACTGTTATTCTCTCAGGCAGCCTGGGAAGAGTCAGGCATCTTGTCCAACAAGACTGATGACAGGGCTGAGGCTGACTGAGCTGTGGCAGAGCTTAGCAATGCAAGCTGAAAGAATCTGCTGATCGGATAGGGAAACAAGAGCGCTGACTTCTGCAGCAAACCACCTTTGGGGGAGGTATCTTTTGTTGCCACTGTTTGATCTATAGGGAAATAAATAGCTTTTGCTTAATCATTCTGTTTGCAGCAGTGGGAGGTCAGTGATAGCAAATCAATATTATTTCGTGTTAGAAAGCAGTAAGGGTTATCCTACTTTTACTCTATGCTTGGAGTCTCATAAAACCTGTTCTCCATTTTTTGTTGTACAACCAAACTTTCTCCATATTGAAGCTAATGGCAAAATTCCTACAAATTCCTGAAATTCAGTTATAGAGAAACTCCTAATCATCTCCAAGGCAGTGTACATTAGATAACTGAGCCTTTACAGAATCATAAATGTTGGGAAAGACCTCTAAGATCATCTAGCTCAGCTATCACTCCATTACCATCACCCCCACTAAACCACATCCCTCGGTGCCACATCTGAATAGTGTCTTGCAGCACTCTCGTGAAGTATATTAGCATTACTGACAAGTAAATGCCAAAAATCACAGCTCCACCAAGTTGGGGAAAAAAACTGAGAATCCTAATTAAAATATCTTTGCAGATGTCCATCCGCCCTGTGTGGTAGTGCCCTGCACAGGGTAGAGGCACAGTCCTGCTGCCGTGATGGTCTCACACAGATACCAGCATCAGCTGCCTTCATCCCTGCAGCACAGCACTCTTGTGCTTGGCAGGGCTACAGCTCCCATGCCCACCACTACAGCTCAGCTAGCTGCTCTGATCCTGGCTCCAGCAATGGGCCATAAAGAGTCCAAAACACCTTAATGTAAAAAGACAGGATTTTAAGCATGTCCAACTACTTATCAAATGCAAATTGTGTTTTTATGGATGTAGTACTTATTCACTTCTCTTAAGTGTTTCACAGTTTCAAAATTTCAAAAATAATAGAAAACATATTCCTTATTGACAAGCATTCATTTTGTTTTGAAAACATATCCATAAAATTCTATAGAATTAATTACTTACCTTCAGTATTTTGAATTGGTTTCAGGGGTTTTTAACACATGGAGTGTTGTAGTAATATGAATATTGATAAAAATTTTGAATAAGCACCCAAATCTCAAAAATCTGAATTCTGTCTTCAGGAAATGAGGCCTGGTGAAAACAACCTAGAAACTCGACAAATATTTTTGAATCTTATGATTCAAATTAATGCAGCGATTGGCATCATTGCAGACTTTGGCTTTTTGGCTTTTTTTTTTTTTCCTCTTTTTAATTAGCATTTTTGCTCATCACTGTAGTTAATATCTCAGGAAAAACACTGACTAAAGTATAAATTTCAACCACATAAATAGTGTGCCTAAAATTACACTGTCTGAAATTGAAAATATGATGTCCAAAATTATCTTTCCCCAGTTGTTCTAAAAAATTCAGAGTATGATTTCTTTTTGCTTTGTCTATAGAAACTTAAGATTGTGAATTTTTGTTTTCCCCATCAATTCTTCTAGAATTCTTATTTCTACAGTTTTCTGACCAGCTCTACTAAAATAACATCAGCTCTCTCCCTCTTAGTACGTTCAAATATAAATGTGTATAAATCCTATTCATAATTTTATAGTGGTTCTATTAAAACCAAAAGACTTTTCTATCCAAAAGTACAAAGAAGACACACATATCCTGTATTCCAGGGGATTTCTTAGCTGTCATATGAATACCTTCACATAGGTTCTCATGCAGTTTGGCATAATGATATAGGGCTTCTTGAACAGGTCCATGATTTAATGATTAACAGCTGCAGCGGAAGGGATTTCTGGCCTAGTTTTGGTGGCATGCATTCAGGGAGACACTCCAAACTTGTTTTATATCACATTACATAGCAACAGAATACAAAAAATCCATGTACTTCTCTTTCTGAATGTGGACAGTTGAGAGGCAATAAGAATTAGAATCAATAACAAGGAAATAACTACTAACAAGGAATGACAACACTGTATACAGTGATGATGTTCTTAAATCATGCAACAAACTCTATTCAAGGTGCATAAATGATTTATCTCATTAATGTAATTGAGCACAGACTTTCCACTTCTCCAATTTCCTTTCATGAAGAGCTCCTTGCTCAGAGAATGTTGTTCCGTTTCATTTGTCTGTGTCTGCAGACTAGGAAATTCACAACTTGTGCTGTTACTTCAAATAGCAGTGCCTCTGAGAGACCTATCATGGAGCTGCCCAGGGCCAAATTCCCCTTGGCTTACTTTGATGCAAGACTGAGATACCCCATCTGTGTCAGCAGATGTATTGATTGTGCTGATATACCAGAAAGGATCATCTGAAGTAGCAAGCTTGGTTTTCAAGAGCATGAAGAAAGAGTCACCAGAATGGAGATGCTGGTGCCCAGAGGCTTGGTGTACATGTTTACAGCCCAATAGTTGCCTCGTAAAGTGTTCTCTGTAGATGGAGGTAGCACCAAATAGCTCAACAAGTCACAACAACCTCACGCAATGCTACAGACCTGGGGCAGAGCAGCCAGAAAGCTGTGTGGAGGAAAAGAATCTCGGGGTGTTGGTCAATGCTCAGCTGAACAAAAGCCAGCACTACAAGAAAGATATTATGGCTCTGAAGCATGTCCAGAGAAGGGCAACAAAAGCTGTGAAGGGTCTGGAGAACAAGTCTTATGGGGAACAGCTGGGATTTTTTCAGTCTGAAGAAGAGGAGGATCAGGGGAGAACCTATCGCTCTCGACACTGACCTGAAAGGAGATTGTGGCACGGTGGGGCTTCTCTCTGGTAGCTAGAAATAGGACTAAAGGGAACAGCCTCAAGTTGCAGCAGTGGAAGTTCAGACCAGATATTAGAATTTCTTCTCAGAAAGAGTAGTGAAGCATTGGAACAGGCTACTTAGGGAAGTGGTGGAGTCACCGTACCTGGAAGTATTTAAAGAAAGGGCACACGTAGTACTTAGGACATGGTTTAGTGGGCAATATTGGTGATAGGTGGACTGTTGTACTAGATGATTTTAAAGGTCTTTCCAACTTTAATGATTCCATGTCATGAGGCCTTGGCCTTCTCCTTGTTCAGAGTATACTATACACTGCATATGCCCTGCTTCTTTAGGGTTCCTTTCTGTGAAAGCAGGATGGGACTAGGAAGAACAGGTGAGCACACATTAGTCCATATCTTATCCTGTTAGGGAGCAAAGACACAGCCAAGGCTTGCAGCCAAGTACAGGAGTATATATCCACAAGTACAGACCTAGCCAAAGTGCCCTGAAGGCACATGAAGGATTGTCCTCTTATTTCCAGAAATGCTCTGTGGAAAAGCATTGATTGACAGGCAGAAGGCTAGGTTCATTTCACCCTAGTTCAGATGTCTACAATATAAACTTGTACATACGAATACTTGTTTTCTTCAATGGGCTTGAGGAAAACAGGTATTCCTCTTATACCTTAAATTACTAACTTCAGACTTAGATTTTGTCACAAACTGCTTATTTATCTCCAGTAATTCTAAAGATAATAAATGTGATAACTGAAGTAGATGCCTTCACTGCACCATGTAAACTTGGAGGACAAGAGTCCTCACACAGCACAAGAGTGTATTAGCTAATTTATTTTGCACTAATCAAAATGCAACCTATTGTTGAAGTCAGAACTGGATGAACTAACTTTGATTTTGTATCATCATAAGTGATGGCAACATTTAGCCTTTGATCTAAACATGATTTGTTGGTTTTTTGGTTTTGTTTTTTTTTTCTTTTCTATAGGGAAAATATAAGAATAATAAATAAATAATTATGTTTCCAAACTTTTTTGGGGAATGGTTTTTTCTTCTAACAGCATCTTTAGTCAGTAAGTTAGTTGTCATTTATTAGTCTTCTAAATGTGATCATACTGAAATACCCCCTTCTTTGCTAAAACAGACAAACAAAAAAAAACAACACACTTCGCCAGACCTAATATCTCTGTACAATATAATCTATGTATATATGCTATCATTTTCCTGTACTTTTCCTTGGACTTTGGTATGTTAGTTAGTATGTAGCTGGGAGTGTTCCAACATTTGCTATCAGCTGGACTAGTTCTTGAGAAGTTCTTACAGTAAATTTTTATTGTTTCCTTATTTTACATGAAAAAAGGAAGAAAAAAAAAAAGAAGAAAAAAAAAGAGATGTATACCAGTGACTGACTATTCAGCTCACCATGCCATTAAATTTCTATCCATGATCAAAAAAAGGTAAAGAATAATAATAAGAAGAATTTGGAGGCATTAACTTCTAAAATTTAAGCCAATAGGCAACATCCTTACAATCTGAAAACCAAAGCAAGCAATGTGCAAAGTAATTTCTGATATAATGCTTGTATTTATGGAGAAGATTTAAACAAAGATTTACAGAGAACACACCATGTTTTTCCCATGTTTCACTTGAGGGAGATGTACTATGTCCTTCTATTCATCCTCATATATGTCAGCAGTACAGAATTGTAGAAGAATTTGGATTGGAAGACCACTTCAGAGGTTGTGCAGTCTAACCCCTGCTTGAGGCAGGTCCAGTTAGAGCAAGTTGCTAAGATATGGTAAAGTTTTGAGTATCTCCAAGAGTAGAGACTTCAAGACATTTCTAGGTGACCTGGACCAACATTTGGCCACCCTGATTGTAGGAAAGAATTCCTCTTAAAGACAAGAGACTTGGGATCAAAAGGTCACATGATCTGAAGTGCTAAGTATGAATTCTGTAACACAGTCTCCAAAATCATCCATCACAGGGAAAACAAAAAGTATTCTTACTGACAGAATCACAAAATGTCAGGAATTGGAAGGGACCTCAAAAGATCATCTAGTCCAATCCCCCTGCCAGAGCAGGAACATATACATTAGGTCACGAGGAACATGTTCAGGTGTGTTTTGAATGTCTCCAGAGGAGACCCCACAATTTCTCTGGGCATCCTATTCCATTCAGTTACCCTCACCACAAAGAAGTTTTTTCTCATATTTACATGGAATCTCTTACGTTCCAGCTTGCATCCATTGCCCCCTATCCTATCATCCCATTCTAATTCCTATTCTAGTTCATTTAGCAGCCATTTATGACAGTGCAAATGTTAATCACCTTAAATACACTGTCTGATATGGCAAGCACTTTTACTAAGCAAGGAAAGTAATGTCTTTTCCTCTTTATTTTCATTTTTCTTCTCTCCTCTTTTATTTTTTCTCTGCTCTACTCTTGTTTTTTCTTTTTTTCTTTTCTTTTTTTAATAATATACAGACATCACAGTCTTTAGGCCTGGACTTACACACTCAAGTTTGTGTCTGCAGTTTTTGGAAAAGCTTGCAGATTTTCTCTGTGTGAGTAAAGAGATGAAAGCAGAACTCAAAGGCAAAGATACAGTACATCTTAAAAGTGAAGATCGTTACAATGTGTTAGGAGAAAAGGAGTGAGAAAGAATCTCCTACCTTTTGCCCTAGAAATAAGAAAAGTATTGTGATCTTGGATTTAAATGGTATGAAAAGAGTCACTATACCAAATGATGATACTGGGCACTGGCCCAACATACTCTTGACATTCTTTCTGACATTCCCCAAATACACTTTGCCTAATTATAATGTTGTTACGTCCATTTTTATTGTTAAATATTTTTTGAATACTGCTCATTCTGGAACAAAATTCTAAGCATTTAAACCATAATTTGAAGCCATTATATTAGAGTTAATAACAAACCCAAACTATTAAGAGACTTTTTGGCATATCGCTTTACGTAAACTGATGGCAATGACAGCACAGCAGCACATTTTTGTTTTCAAATGAAACTCATGCTCAGTTGCAAGAGTGCCTGAAGATTCAATTGCACAAGATACTGAAAGTCTTGATTTTTCCACTCATTTCAGTCTCAAATATACTGTCTGTAACCATCAGTGTCATGTTTGAGCTAAGTTAATCCAGGATATGGGACTTTTAAAAGCAGAGATGATTTGGCAGCATGCACTTACTGTGTGCATATAGCTACTGCTTTTCATAGTGACAGTTTGCCAGGGCAGTGCTGATACTTCAGTGCTGATGTAACTCAAAAAATACAGCCTGTAGGGTGCTGAAGAATCAGCTACTTCTGATTCAGGCAAGAACATCTGATTCCACATATTAAAATTTGCCTGTGTGTCATACGTCACATGAATTAGGTCTGCTTTTTGTGGAGCTGAATACCATATTAATCTGAAATGTATCAGTTCATAGAGTATGAATAGTACACAATGGGTCATCTTCAAGTACTGGAGGAAGATGTCCAGCAACTGTCCCACTGAATGCTAGTGGAGTATGTATATGCATATATGTATGCACACATCTGTACTTATTTATATTAATACTTATTTTGATCTGTACCTATGCACATTTATATAAAATATGCCACAGGAACCACTGTTTCTGAAAGCTGTGTCACTGTGGATCACATATACACAGATGCAGAAGTGAAGGAACCAACCCTACATAAGATATGGTAGCTATGGAAGAAATGGTTTGCTTCTCAACCACACAGTCTTACACATCTGGGTATATGCAACCATGTATATGAGGATGCCTTCTGCGTGTTTTATCCTGAACCTCTAATCCACTGAGCAGCAGTAGTGAATAGCAGTTCCTTCAGTAGCAGGCATCAAAGTATGAATTACATGTTATTTTCCTATAGGTGAGCTTAATTCATCAAAGGTTTTCAGAAGCTGTAGTAAATAAAGGACAAACCCACATCAAAGACATGTCTAGGCTACTTTTTTAAAGGCAATTTACAAGAAAAAATTATGGAGCAGTTGAGGATTAGGGGTTATCAAGTCTACCTTAAAGTGTCAGATTATAAAATTTGGTTTTGTCGTTAAAGAATCTTAGTGGATGACTCATTTGATGAAACTGTTTATCTTTTAAAAAATTGTAGCAGATTATTAATGAAAAAGAAAAAATTTCCTCAATTTCAAAATTGACATCAGTCAGATTACAGAATGTTTCACTAAAACAAAAGGCATTTGCAAAGGCTTAGACCTGTATCTTTAGACATAAAAGCAGCAGGTGCAGACCTCTCTTTACAGACACCAGTGACTTTAATGTTATTGTCAAGAAGTTAGACCCAGGATGCTTGGATTTGGACTTCCAAATCTTCACTTCTGTGTTTCCTTTTTGGTGGGACTATACAGATTGGATCTAGGCTAGCCTTTGAGAACAGACTTCCTCTTACTTTTTTTTCCTTTTTTTTTTTCCCCTTAAAAATTACAATTAGAAGGAAATACATTTCTACAGTTCTACTAAATACTTCAAATGGAAATACGTTCACTTTTTACCTGATGTAGTCTGAAGTTGTGAGTAGTTTGTATTTATATATCACAAGTCATGCAGGACTGTTACATGTTTATGCAATTCTATTTTTACTTCTGGGAATGTTATGCATTTTATCCTATAGTTTTGGCAGGATCTCTGGATTCAGCAGGATTCTGTCACATTGGATTCCGAAAACCTCAGGATAAAGTCTGATTCAATGTGAGACATCCTTGAACAGGATGTCGAGGTATGATATGAACTCATGACATGTTGTAACCCTCAAAAAGAACTTGTTGGCCCCAGACTGTGACAGCTAATTGACTGGCTGGGTCATAAACCTACGCATAGAATGGAATATTTGCTGGATATCATCATAGCCTCATAAAGTGTTCTTCCAAACATTATTACAGTTTCTTTTTTACTAGCTGCCTCTTGCTTTGAAGTTCTTGCAGCCTTATCAGTTGCTTCTCATACCTAACCATACTGATCATCAACATAGTTAGAAAGGCAAATATCTGATGAAAAGTTAATTCTGAAAACATAGAACTGTCTCTAGGTTAAATGACACAGGATTTGCCTATCACCTTTAGCTGATAGGTTTTATTTCTGTCCAGCAATAGTTAACAGATTGTCTTGGTGTACTTCCAGAGTTACAGAGCTCACCTGCTCTTACTTTTCCCCTTTCTTTCTTTAGCCTTATTAGACCAATAGTTGCACACACCAAAAATCTGCAAATGTTAATGTTGAATCTGAAGCATCAACTACCATTTTTTCTATCTTTTTACCTCCAGGAAACCTACGTTGATTCTGTCAACTGATTCCTAACTCAGCACCATAGGAATATTGCTTCTCCCAGTCCTTATTCTTCAGGCTGGAATAGATAGGAATTTATTCTGTGACTTCTAAATAATGCTGAATTAGGACAGCTTACATCTAGGCTACTGGATTCAAAATGCTCTTTTTTTTTTTTTTTTTTTTTTTTTTTTTTTTTTTTTTTTTTTTTTTTTTTTTTTTTACACTTGTATTCTGCCCTTTGTTTAGCCTTTTGATTTATTAATGGAGACTTCTTTTTGATCTGGCTGTACCTTGTCAGTTCTTCATGTCCCACCCATAGACTTTTTATTTCTTTTTCATCTAGTGATACTGGCAAAGAATTCTTAAAAAAAAAAAAGACAGAGGGAGGGATTTGAGATTGTCATATAAAACCTGTGTTACTCAGTTTTCAATATCTCATTGAACTTCTCACAGCTTTGATATTTTAAGTAGGTATCACAACAAAGGGAAAAGAAGTGACTGGAAAGGTAATGCAGTGTATTAGGCATGATAATGGCCCTGAAAGTCACCAAGAAAACTTGCTGAAAGAAGGATCCTTTCCCATGAGTACTATTTAATTTCTCTGAGAGGGTTTCCAGATGAATTTAAACCCTAAAGAGCACATTTAAGCAATGCAACTACTAGCTGCATGGTGACATTCACTTTTATTTTAGAAATCTTTTTCTAACAGTAGGGAGATTCTGGAGAATCTGTCTCTTTATCAGTTCTCCTGCTGACACATTGGAAAATGCAGAAAATCAGAATATAGTCCCAATTTTTCCCTGCAACAGCAGAGCAAAAACAAATGAGTGATGAGAATAATTTACTTAATAACTCCTAGCAGGAGCTGCAAGTAATGACCCTGCTTCAACACTTGAAATGATTAAGCGTGATATATGAAGCAGATTAAAAATCTGTTTAGGAGAATTTAGCTGTGCAACATATGGGAGTCTAAAAAAGCAGAGAGTGATCTGGCTTTTACATTGTCATTTGGGGTCAGGAGAGACCCCAAGTCTGATCTATCTTCTGCCATATGTTTCTTTTATGATAATATAGACAAGTCAATTAGCTTCTTGGTTCCCCATCCGTAACCCAGCTGGTATTCTCCTGGACTCCAGTGAAAAAAAAGCAAGGAGGTCCTGAGAGTTACAGATGCAAAACCTTTCTCTGCTCACGCTGTGCTTAGGGAGAGGACTGGCAGTAGAGAGGACATACATCCCTGCCCTGCTCTACACCAGGAGGGCCTCTTTTCTCACAGTATTATCCTGCACAAGTCTCATCTGCTTGGCTGAAGAGTGGTCAGTTCAGCTGGACAGCCCTGCTGTGACCCAACATTGCTACTCCTAGGCAGAGCTTGGCTTGTGTGGGACAGTAGCAAGCATCACACCGCAGGCTATATCCCATAATACAGTGATATGAGTGAAGGTACCTTGCTCTGACATATGAATGGAGCAGGTGATCTAAGGACATAAGAAGGATTAGACTTAATGAAAATGCTGATATGCTGATGCAAATACTGTTAACCTCAATGCAAATGCTTGTATTTAAACCATGTGTGCAAAAGTAAGCTCCAAGTTACCTTCGCATATTCATTTATTTGACTGGTTCTCTTCTCCATGTAATACTACAAAGGCTATCCCAAAAGTAATTCCTACTATGATATTATGTTGACCCACTGCATCAGAGGCAGATGGTGGTACAGCAGCAGAGACTTAACCTACTCACCAACACTCCATTCCATTTCATTGCTGTGTGACAGATGGCAGAAGAGGGGTAGAATATTTTTTCATCATGCCATCTTTGGGCTCTAGCAATAATCACAACTCACAGAGACGCTAAGAAACTTCAAACATTTTGATTGCAGTGGAATTGATGGAAACTGATGCTTAAGGAAGGGGCCACTTTCTTACAGGATCACACCTTTAACTGTTATAATCCAAACTGTCCTGATACTTGCACAGCTAAAACAAATACAGACTTATTTCACTCCATTCCTACTTTCTTGGATCGGCAATGAAAATAATTCCATTATTCTCCATTTCTGATCAATAAATTTTAATTTCTGGTCCCCTATTCAAGAACTGGTTTGCATTGCAGAGTAGTTTCTACATCACACTTCTAAAATCAGCAGGTATTGATTCAATAATGGAAGGTAAACATTTCTATTTAAATTAGATTTGCAGAATCTAATTCCTAGAAAGGAAAAACATGTGGTATTGTGCCTTCCAAAAGATAAACAAACTCATTGCCAAGATGAAATTCTAATGCACTCAGCCTAGATACCTTTAGTTATTCATCCATAAATGAATATAGAATATATTCTGACCCAGGATGCAATTATTCAACTAAATAATTTGATCCACTTAACGCCCCCATGAACTTCAGAGTTTTGTAACCGAGCCTTCAACTCTAGTAACCAAACCATAAAAATAGAAGATGCTTTCTGAAAAAGTAAGACATGGATTGGATCATCGCTGAAGTGAGAGGACAATACTCATCAGCCTTGAACTCTGCCTTGGCTTTCCACACAGTGGCCAACTTGCATCTCCCCTTGTGTGTGTGGCTTTTGAAATTACATGCGTTTCAACAATTGCTTAAAGTTTGCTATTTTGTGATCTCTCACATTAAAGATCCTTCCAATCTGACCACTGGCACTGATTGAAGGACCCGTCTTAACTTTTGAGACTGCTTTTTCCCATGCGAACAGGCTGCAGAATGGGACATAATAGAGGGCTTCCAGCAGTAACTGGAAAGGTGAGCCCTGCAAAGCCTGAGCACTGTGTGGGAGCACCTGGTCACACTGGGGTTGACAAACAGCCCTGCCACTATTCAACCGTGAAAACGGCCCATAGAACACAATGCCCTGAAAAATAACCGCAACAAAGCCCCTGCACTAAGGTAACTTCATTTCCGTCTGCCCATCAGTTAGAGTTGGAGACAGATAAAAGCAAGCAATGGATTTCCCAGCTAGTGCCACAAGGAAGAACTGACTCTTCTGTTTGACCGTGGTGATGACCAGAATCAGGTGTAAATTTGCTTAATATTTTTCTAAATTACTTTTTGGTTGAAAATACCAAGACAATATCATGTCATCAGATCTGCAAAATCCATGGCTTACTATTGCACATTACACCTTGGGTTTGATATTGCTACAGGATACTTTTTCTAATGTATATTTAGATGTTAATGAGTCTCATTTGCTACTTATAGGGGGGACAATCAGCATCTTTAAAGCTTGGAACATCATAAGCCAGTGTTGCTACAGATGTAGTTTAAGATTTATAGCCTGAAACTAAATCTGGATAAAAGAGATCAGTTATGAAGTTTTTTTTAGTTTAAACAACTAAACTTCTTCAAAAAATAAACTATAAAGCGTAAATGAACTGCTGACACAGAGTCTACAGAAGAAATAACAGCTATCAGGAACCACAACTGAACGTTATGCCTTGCCGTTTTTCTCATCGGTTTTCTCAGGACATCTTTACTGACAAACAAAAACTGGTGCTTCCATATTCAGGGGCAAAAGAAAGAAAACAATTTTTTCTTTCCAAAATAAAAAAATCTTTCAAATAATCTCTTTTTTTTTTTTTTCCCAGATAAAGTGTTAAGACTTTATGAAATCAGAAACATTTTCTCTTACGCAAAACTTATATATATTTTTTTTTAATTAAAAACTATGTCCTTTTATGGAAAAGAGGATTTTATCATTCTTTCTTGCTATCATATTCCATCTATTGTTTTTGCTCACTTGATGATCACAGGTGGTTTTAGTTGCACTTCAGGGAGGTAAAAACATATAAACATGTATGTGATAGCTGCCATTTTCCAGGAAGGAAAACTTCACTTGCGCAACATGGCAGGCACCGGATTGAAGTCTAAGTCAAAGCTTCATCCTTCTGTTTTGGAATCCCTATTGACTCCCTGTAATGTACCCTCACCCTAGTTTACAGCACTAAGTAAATAAAAAAAATGAATAAATAGTGTAGCATTACTCTTAGAAATGGCTTTCTTACCACAAGTTTCCATTTTTTTCCACAGCGGATCTTTCAATTTATGTATATTCATTATTCTCATTTTTAATGAAAACTGTATTTGACTTGCAAGTTTCTTATAAAGATTACTCAGTAGTTGTAATTGCACTCCTAAAAATGATTGACTATGTATGTCAAATGGTATGTTTTCTTATGTCCTTATTAGGAATTTTTTTTTGCTTGTACGTGGTACTCCTAGATAATATTATGGAGGTTGATTTGAAACCCCAAGAGCTGGCAGTATTTAGTAATAATTTGCTGTTTTGCTCAGATGCAGGTGTGGATAGTAAGCTCTTAACTCCACAACTATGAAATAAATATTTATGATTTTTTTTCTTTTTACTGACTTTAAAACTATTTTTAAACTACATCTAAAATAGCCAGTGAGGATATGGGCTTTTTTGTTGTTTCTTATTGAAGACAATCAGGGTTGTACTAAAAACTAAATTTCAGAGGGAAGCATGCTTGCCTATATAATCAAGAGTCCTGTGACCATCCTAACCTGGGAATAATGAAAGAGGACAATTGTGAATGGTTTAGCAGGTCCTTGAGGACTTCTCTCTGGTTACAGGCTGTAATGGAAGAGTTGCTTTGCTGCCCATGTTAGAGAGTTGATCTAGTCTGCCTTACACAATTGTTTATTCCCAAATAAGATATTTCAATCCTATGGTCTTCAGAGTGCCTATTGAAAGCACTAATTAGTGATCATTTAAAGTACTTAGGTAATGTTAACTCCACATACAAGGGATGCTCTTGAGTCTGACCCCTGCTCATTCCATTTCTTTTTGGAGCTTTGAAGACAATTGATTTTTGAAGACTGCAGCCTTGCCTTAAACTCGGGGACTAAAAGAGTGGAGACCTAATCTTGATTCAACCATTCATGCCATCTTTAAAGACATGTTTACTCTTTCCCCTCTAGATGTCAATTAATAGATTTTAAAGTCAGTGAATTAACCCAGTGTGAAAGAGTTTAAAGCACAATTACACGGGGGTAGAAAATGCTAATTATAAATAATCAGGCTAAAAAAAAAAAGAAAAGGAGGAAAAAAAGAAAGAAAGAAAAAGAAACAGTGAATGCACCCTAAATAGCTGATGGGAACAGGCAAAAAAGTAAAAAAAAAAATAGAAAAAAGAAAAAAACTAACCTGAAAGTATGTAGGTTGCTCTGAAAGTAATGCTTCCTATTTATTTGCATGGGAGCTACAACAGGCACAAAGAGCACAATAATACTATTTGTTACAGCAAATTCTCAACTACAAAACACTCTTTCAACATAGTCACTGCTATAAACTATGCATTTTCACCAGTAATGAACAAGAACCTGCATGCTACACAGGAGGTGACCTACATCCATGTCTGACACCATTTTGTCTGACTACCCTTCTGCTGCCATCTGACAAAATGGAATGGAATATGAAGGCTTGAAGGTTCAGCCTCTACTGGTGTAACACCAATATCTTCCTCTGATACTGCAGACCAACATAATATCATAAAAGGCATTCCTTTTGGGGTAGCCCTTGTAGTACGTAGAATCACATGGAGAAAAACACCAAAGTAATGAATATGCAAAAGTAACTTGGAGCTAACTTTTGCATACACTGGTTCAAATACAAACACTTGCATTTAGGTTAGCACTACTGGTATCACCACATATAACATCAGCAGTACTTTTTTTAGATCTAATCCTTCTTAGGTCCTTAGACCACCTGCTCCATTCATACATCAGAAGAACCCCACAAAATTCTCTGACAAATAACCCTACTCCAAAGCTACCGATTTTCATTACAGACACCATTTTGTTAAAAAAGACATGATTTAGAATTAATTGATGAACAGCTGTTAAAACAGAATTGTGCTTTACACAATTAAGGAAGAAGCCTCAAGGATTCTCTTATCCCTTTTAAAGACTGTCCTTGAGCCAGGATACACTGAGCACCTCCCAAAAATATTTTAAAAAGAAAGAAAACAGGATCATGAAATGCCTCTGATGTAGACCTACAAACACAAGTGGGCAGAGGTACTATTGAAAAGGAGTACCTGATCCTTTCTGGGAATGATGAACCCTCCTGCCCTTTAGACTAGACCCCAGAGCTTTTGACAGTGGATTCAAAAGAAGTACGAGACACTTTCCTACCGTTCCTCCCAAGAACGAACATCAACGTCAGAATGCGTTTTCTGAAGTCATTTGAAATTTGGAGTTAAGAACTAAGGAGAGGTAAAAGCTTTATTTGTATGAGGTGTGGCAGGCAAATAGAAGCTTTTAGTTATGAAACCTACTGAATATATTTCTTCAGTGCAGCATGTCTTTGTTTCATTAATACAAGTTTGAATGTATAATGGTTGCTCCAAAAATAATGCCTCCTATTATGTTATATTCACCCACAATGTCAGAGGCAGATGTTGGTGCTATGAAAGTAGAGGTTGAACTTTCCCACCAGTAGTTGATTACATTTTGTTGCTACGTGGCAGATGGCAGCAGATGGGCATTCTGACAGAATGGCATCTGACATGCAAGTATATATGGAACAAAGGTGTGTCATTGATTTCCTCCATGCAGAAAAACTGACATTCATCAATGCTTGCTAAACATTTATGGAGACCACACAGGGGGTGTGAGCACAGTGAGGCAGTAGGTGGTGTTTCTCCAGCAGTGGTTACAGTGGGTCACTTCCAATTGTGCAGTTCTTTACAAGTACAGCACACAGGCTCTAGTTCGTTGTTGGTTAAAATGCATAAATAATGGTGGTGACTACACTGAAAAATAGTGTTTTATATCCGAAAATTTACTCTATCAAATAGTGTTATTGTGCTCTTTGTATCTGTCATAGTTTCCATGCAAATAAATAGGATGCATTACTTTCAGAGCAACCTAGGTATATATACATAGAGAGAGAAAAAAGAGAGATACATGTATATGTATATTCCAAAGATTCAACTGGGAAATAAATTTACCTACGGCTAAGTCGAAGTTTGTGTATTGGAAGAGCTTCAGATAGCCTATTAAATACTCCAGTGGTTATTTATAATAGGATTAATTTCATTCACTTTGGAGAATACCTATTATGTTTCTTTAGTTTATGCATAAGCAGCTGTCCAATTAAAAGGAATTGATCTTCTACAAAGCTTGTATTTGAACACAGCACTGCCCACTGTGCCATAACTCCTTTGTATTTGACAGCTAATATGCCATGCAATTAGGATAACAGAGGTTTGTTGTTTCTCTTTTTGTTGTTTTGTTTTTGTTTGGGTTTTTTTGTACCCTCCAATTCCTTAAGAAATTATCTTATCATTCTACGATAATTGAGCATTCCTTTTCAGTTCTACAGGTCAAGGAAAGGGTTAAAAATTCTCTATCTCTATCTTGATCTTTGTTGAAATGGCGTATGGGAATGAAATGGTTGCCAATTTGTTTGCAATGCATTCTGACTGTACGGGAGTTCTTTTTTTCCTGACAGGCAGGTGAGATCAAAGTGGTGCAGGACAAAAGGGGCTCAGCAGTGATTTGTCAGGGGACGAAAGGCAGTCCTGTCTGGGAAAGTGGCTGTAGCCCAGAACGAGCCTTCAGATCACTAACACACTAAAGAAATCATGGCATGAGAAAAAGTACAGCAGAAAAGGTTCAAAGGTCAGTTTTATTTGGTTTGGATTATTGGTGCCTCCTTTTAAACCAAAGAGCAAGAAGGGGAAAAAAGAACAGGCTAATAACCTTTGTTATTGTCCAGGAAAAAACTCTTTTGTACACATTGCTTGGGGATTGTCTGTAATTAAAATGCTGTTGTTAGATCCAGGACCTGATCCTGCAAAGTTTTACTCATGTGAGTAATTCTCCATTGCATGAATAGTTCTGTGGGGTTGCTCACGTGAATAAAGATTACCTTCATTACAAAGGACTTGCAAGTTCAGGCATTACATTTGGTCAGGGGATGCAGGTATGTTTGTGTGTGCATCTGTGTGACTGCTCAGTGGTGGGTATCTTTCTTTCTAAAGAGAAAATTAGAATTTACTGAATGACTTGAATAAATATATATTTGAAAACTCAAAACATAGATAAAAGAAAAAAAAAAAAAAAGAAAAAAAAACAGCCAAACAGCTACAAATACTCGCATTCTACTTCCATAGACTCATTACAGAACCACTTCTGCAAGATACATCAGTACAACAAAATGAGCCAAAGGAAAAATTCTAGCTCATACACACCTGTCTGAAAAGAAAAGCCTCGGTAAAGACACCTAGGTTGCCACATCTATGAGGTATAATGCATTTGAGCTGAACATATTAATACGTAATGGAAAAGAGACTCACCTGTCCATTCTAGTCTGACATCTCGTCTAGAAGAGACTGTATAGCACTTCTGAGTTAGAAGAACATCTGAAAGAAAACGGTGAAGTGAGGTGAGAAGTAGCGGTCAGTGTTACAGATGTATAAAATAACTGACAAATATACTGCCAAAATAGTACTGAGAGGAATGTCCTTTACAGACCCATTTGTGTCTTCCCACATATGTGGAACTTAGCTGTGGATACTTGTGATACCAAGATTTCACATATCTGATGCTTACACGACCACTTCTGTGCAAGACCTTACATCAAACATTAACTGTAGTTGGTGACTGATGTCTACAGCTAAGTTATGGTATTTGGCAGTGCTGCAGTTGTATCATGCAAATAATAGAAAACAAAAGTTGTCCTGACATCTTTTACGAGTCATAGTACACCCGTCTGTTCCTAAACAAACAAACAAACATCCTTTTCAATAGGAAAATATTCCACAGGAGCTAGTAATCACTAATTTAAACTAGAAACTGAAAGTAATGAGGAGAGGATATAGGTTTTTCCCTGTGGATTTGCAACATCACCTTTGCCACTGGCAGCCTTTGAACAATTCCTGTCTATCCAATCATGAATTACATGTACAGCTTCCTTCTAAGACACCTGAAGAATATCTTTTACATATCTTGGTTAATATCTAGATAATTTGGGTCATCCCTTCTACAAGATTTTTCTGAGAACAAAAGAAGTATCAGAAGCCAGTCTCAGATTAGAGAGCACACCAAGGTAACGTAGTACTGAATTATTAATCCTCCCTCTTTATGTTACAGGTGAAGAATGTACCTTCAGGCCCAGCAGCTCTGACAGCCTCATCCACTTGTCAGACTGGGTTGAAACTGGAGAGTCAAATAGTCTTCATCTGCCTAATACATTCTTAGATGTGCTGTCTTAGCTATAAGATGTCTAGAACATGGTAATAATTTAATTAATGATCTAACTAATTGAGAAGTCTACAGTAATAATCAATTTCTCTGAAGAAGAAGAAAAAAAACTGCTGTTTTCCTCCACTGATAACTGAACTTTCCTTCACAGTTCCCATAAAAATTAGTCCCAAGCCCTCTGCCTCTCAGCACAGCAGGGGCTGACGGGGAGCTGGGGCAGACCTGGCTGCTGGGGCTGCAGAAAAAGCCAGAGAGGGGTGTTTGATGACCACACAACCAAGCACCTCAGGGAGCAGCGCTGAAAGCCACAGAAAAAGAGAGCTCAGGATGAGAGCTCTTGCTACTTCCCAGGAAATACTGCAAGCTCTACCTTGATATATCAATGCTGAAGTGGCTGGATAAAAAAATTAAAATAAATAAATAAATAAATAAATAAATTTCCCAAAGGAAGAGAGAGAGAGATAGAAGTGAAAAGAGATGAACTCCTCCTTGTTTGTGTTGCTGGATTTCAGCAGCAGGACTTTCACTTCCACAAAACAGGAAAAGAAAAATAAAGAATGGACATGTGTGTTTTCCTCAGCAGATAATTTCCTCTAGCAAGTTCCAGATCCAGCTCAAGAGACCTGGGGAGGGGACCTGCACTCCATAACCTCTTGAGGTCCCTTCCAGCTGCTGCAATTCTGTGATTCAAGCAGCCATGACTGCAGGCTGCTTTGCTGCTGGCCCCACTTGGCTCTAAGGCCTGATCCCACTAATTGCCTGACTGCAGACCTACTGAAACCACAGCAGAGACAGGAGGGCAGCAAAATAATGCTTATCTCACCGCAAGCAGCCTGAGGCTCCTCATGATAATGCTGGGTATCCCCTGCATTCCACATGCTTCCTATCTACCAAGCACAGGTGGGACAGAGATGCTGCCACCTGCACCTGACACCCTGCAATCAGAAGGACAGCACCAACTTCGGTTCTAGAAAGACACTCAGTTATTTGCACCTGTACCTGGCTCTCTCAGGAGTTAGTTATGGCTCTTTCCTTGAGGCAAAAGAAGTTATTCCACTAAAATTAATCTGACTTACTAATTTTAATTGGCACTTGCTTGTTCTCTTCTCTCTGTTGATAAATACATAACTTGCGTAACTTTTCCTTGCCCATACTTCTACCTTCTTGGTGCTCTCCCTGATCCCATGATGTAGGTGGAACATAATCAAGATGCTCTGCATCATGAACACCTTTGGACAACCTGTGACCATGGATGGGATTTCCTGGGAAAACTCCAGCCCCACGATAAACATCTGCTCTAAAACTAGGGAAGTTTGAAAGCAATGTTAAATAATCTTTAGTTCTGAGAAATAATTAATTCCTAGCACTATATTTTCCTCTTCTAGAGACATATGTTCATGCACGTGGCATTTCCCTGAGGCAACCTCTTTCAGTTTTCATCCCCAGTGCAACTCCAAGAACAGACCTGGGCCTGACCCCTGCTCCTGTCATCTGACTTTACAAAGTGTTGATCCAACCAGCTTGGAGAAAGGGATCTTTTATCTTCAGGTAAGCCAATTCTGAAAGATCTGCAGGGCTGAGTGAGATCATAACAAGCCTCTGATTGTGAAAGTAACAGGGGGATAGATTCTAAAAGTAGTAAGAGATTTATCTGAATAGCAGGCCCTTCAGGCACTAAGCACAATTACATCATGGATATGGGCCAGATACTTCTCTCAGTTGCACCACACTCCTCTGTAAATCTAAAGCGGTGCTTTGAAGCTGCTTTCAGAAACACATGCTGAGTTACCAAAAAAAGGAACAAAGTTTGTCCAAGAGCTCAGCCTATTAAGTGGTGAATGAGATACCAAGGTTTTAAACAGATGTATAGGTCTGGTCCGCAAGTTATTATCAAATTACATTTCTATGGGGTTTTTTGTTGTTGTTTTTCTTACACTTCCTCTTTCCTCTTCCAGATAGCTCCACATCCTTTCTTTTAGTTATTTTCACGGCTACAGTTTATCTGTATGGTCTGAATACCCCCATACTGCTTTAGCCTGTCACAAATTTTACAAGCCACATGATAGTTGTCTAAACTGTACCATGGCACATATTTCAGTAGTGTTACATTTCTTGTACTGTTTCCTTTCTTTCTTGTATTGAGAAGGCATGAGCAGCAGAGCTAAGAAAGATAATTAAATTGCTATTTAATTTCTGCATTCGTTGTTGTTTTGAATATTTTTATTCAATAAGTCATTAAGAGATTATGTGACAACAGGGCAAAATAATTTTTCTAGTAATAAGATTGGGCCTGATCCAAATCCGCATGAGTTAAAGAAAAGGCTCTTAGTTTATTCACGGACTTTGAGTGAAGGCTTAATCCCTCAGTCCTCAGCCAAGGAAACTCTTGCCGACTGTAACAAAAATTTGCTAGAGTAAGGAACGCGAGCATTTGTGTATTGATCTCAATAAACTATACACCATAAACAATAGTATTAATGAGTATTTGGGAAGTATATGCATAACAGATGGGCTAGCAGAGCTCAACTGCAGCAGTAAACCATACGTTTTTAACTTAAATACCGAGGTTTAACTGTTCAAAATGAATTTATTGCCTGAAATGCATTACAGCAATTGCTCACATCATTAGTATAAAAACAGTACCATCCTAAATCTGAAGGCCTCGGATTGAGTTTCTCATAAAAGCATAATAATTATGAACATGAAAAAAAAATCCATATGAATGGATAGAGGGAAGTGATAACATACTTGTCACACATGCAGTGTTTCTTTTAGAGAGCTCTTTGTATTAGTTTTAATTGGAAACTACATGAGTCTTGCTATCTCTATCCGAGGAAGCATCCTAAACTTGAGAAACCATGAAGCTCCTGCCCAGAGTCTTTCTCCTGCACTCTCTCCTGCTTTTCAGGAGTTCAGAGCATACAATCCAATAAACAATATTGCCTTCACGCATAGAAGCGGGTAATGTGATCTGTGTGGTCTGGAAAGTCATTTAAACGAGATTATATTGTTCACAGGGTGCAGAATAACCCCACTAGGAGACCACGAAGCAAAGAAGATAGAGCTGAGTGAAATTAATTGAGTTTCAGAACCTCCACCCGATGCCAGCAGCAGGTGGGAGCAAACTGCAGCGAGCAGAAAAGCCCTGCTCGGGAGATAACACGGCTCAGCCACAAACAAACACCTTATCCTCACCACCGTGTTTTCCTTAAGACCTTCCCACGGTCCGCGGTGATACCGAGGTGGAGTTTTAATTGGAGAAGGAGGGCGATTTTTCTTCTGGGGGCTCCTCCCACCGCCTCGGTATTTATTGCTCTACAAATTGCAACTTCCTCCTCGTTAGAGAAGCGGCTGCTGTAAATTACTGCTGCGCGCAGGGCAGCTGCTCAGGAGTGGAAATCACATCAGCTGCTTCCAAGCTGAATTTGGGCTAAATGAAGAAATAAATATTGGTTTTCTCTCTCCCCCTTTCCTTTTTTTTTTTAGGAGAGGTTTTCAAATGCGTTCGTTTATTTCTAGTGTTTACATTTCTGTGACACCTGAAGAGCAATACGCATTGATTTGTCACGCAGCTCTTGGACACACCTACTCCTCTACGAGGGCAGCTAGCTAGGAACACCGGTGCTTTGTGTGCTTTGGAATCGGAGCACACGATAAGAATAAAAACATCTGTGTCAGATGTGCACGCTTTTACCCACTGGCTTGCTGGGGGAAACGCTGCTTTTGTGGCTTTCCCGTAAGAAAGCATAGAAATATGCCGTTAGCAGGATCAAGCTTTGGGAACCATAGACACCTATGATGTTCCATTTAAAATTACACGTTTCAAAGGAATTAATAGATCGTTATAGGCTGTAATTCTAGTGTAGTTACGTACGGTCTAAACCTTACTTTCGCCTCCACGTTAAGTAACAGACCCGAACTGCTCTCTGATTGTTACTTCGGGGCTACAAGGAGCTTTGGGGCATCATTAAAAATATTTCCAGAAAGAATCGGTAGACCACATCTGACGTCCCACCCTCTGCTAGAATCAGACCACATCAAAGGAACCCTTTTTGTTTTCCGAAATGGTCACCAGACAACTTAAAATATACAAGGGCAGGGTTATGTTTTATTGTATAGATGTCTGCCTACAGGAGAGCGACGTCAGGTTGCTGGCTATTCAGCGTTGTGCCGAGCGAGACGAGGTAGCTGCAGCCCTTTGATATTTTGGTAGAGGTCGTATTCATTTCATTTGAAAGGGACTCATTAATGACAGACCTGCGAGCTCTCCCCTCCCTAAGAAGCAGGGCACACACCGCTTGGGAAGCCCGGGGCGGAAAGATTTGTAGATGATGGTGCTAATTATGAAAATGTGATCAGGATGGAAGCTATTTGAGCAGAAGTCATTAACGCGTTACCCTTCCACCCACTGCTCTTTTGGGTTTATTACTGCGGTGGGAGGAGGATTTTGTGGGCTTGTTTTTTTGCAGAGCGCTGATGAAAAAAGCCCTGCAAATCCAAAATGATACAACATCATCTGCGCATCTCCAGGTTGGAGAGATGCTGTCATCAGCGAGAGTCGATACGCGCAGTGCCGCTGAAGCATCTCCTCAAGCTCCGGCGTCCCTCGGGGGGTGAGGGGGGGTCCTCCCCTGTCCTATGGCCCGGCAGGGACCGCGGGTCCCCGAGGGGTGTGGGGAGGGGGGAGGCGGAGGGACCCGGCCCGGGGCAGCCATCCCCCCCACAGGCTGTGGGAGGGGGGCCGGAGCGGCTGCGTTCTTATTTTCAAACGGCCACAGAGCTTTATTTTCATTTCTATTTACTTTTCCTAAATAGACTGGAACCGCGTTAGTGCCTGGAAGCGGTACTGCGGGAAAAGAAAACAGCAATAAAGAATTAATTGTACAAACATTTCTCATTCCCAGATCCGACTCTCCCCGTGAGGCGAGGGCTGAACGGGTGGGGAAGAAAGGGAGGAAGGGGTGGCAACGGCGGAGAGGGGAGCTTGTGGGTTTTTATGTGTTTCCTTTTATTTCAGACGGCCCTGTAATGAAAAGCCTTTTAGCCTTGGAGAACTACTAAATATTGAGCGCAGCTTAAAGCAGGGAGAAAGGTCGCATCCCTTCGCTTATTTTCCCGCTAGTAAAAGCTTCCTTTTATTAACGTGTAAGAAAACCCTCTAGCTCTGCGTAGGAATGTCCTTTAAAATATTTTATAGACCTCTTCTTGTGCGCCGACAGCGGGAAAAAATTATATCGGTGAAGGTCAGGCAGTTGAATTCTGTCGTGCTTCACTTCAAAGGTGTATTTGCGTGCCCTGCGAGCACATTAATACTAATTATCGCCCAAACACTTCCCCAAAACTCCCACTGCCCATTTCAGATGCAAATCTAATTAACGAGCCGCCTTTGAGCGGCACGCAGGACCGCCGCAACGGAGAGAGATGTTGGACCTCTTGCCTTCCCCTCCATTTATTCCTAGGCGTGGGCAGTGGGTGCGCGGTAGCGAGTGCGGAGCTGCTGCAGCTAATGAGGCACCGGAGTTAGGAAAAAGGATTAGCCCCAGCCTCTTGCAAATGCATTGAGCACCCATGTAACAACATTTGCTTTCCGGCTGGGCCCCACTTTGTCGAAGTTAATTTAAAAGTGACCGCATCTTGAAAGACCTACCTAAATAGCGCGTGTTACTCGTAACTGGGAGTTGGTGGATTTAGGGATAGCTGTTTGCTTTCAACACCAAAGCGAGGTGGGGGGAGTCCTCGAGTGAAAGCCACCGAGACGCTCTCCTCCCGGCTTTCTCATGCTCCCGCGTTTCCGAAAGCCGCCTAACCGAGGTGGTCGCTGAGGGCACCGGCGGCCGCGGGGCTGCGCGGGAGGCGGCGGAGGCTGCGCGGCTTTTGCGCGGAGCGTAAGGCGGCGGCTGCGGGCAGCCCCCGCGCCGGGGGGGAGGTGTGCGTGGGGGCAGCGGGGATGCTGTGTAATTTTATCCACGCTGCACTCTGGGAGTTCACACGAGAGCGATACCTTTTGCCTCCTCTGCTTCGTATCAATTGGTCGCAGATCGGGCTATTGTTGCGGGGAGCCGCTTTTATTTCTATGCTCCGCCGGTCAGCTATTTCCCCGCAGCCTCCTGCCGAAATTCAGCGGGGCTCTCTCTCCCCCCTCCTTCTGCTCCTCGTGCCGTCTGTCTAGCTGGAAACCTAAGGAGAAAACTGAGCGCTGCTGCTCCATCTCACGCAAACAGCTGGGACTCCTCGGCGGCCTTCGCCGATGTCTATTGATTTAAGTAAATCTGAGACAGATAAAAGGGCCAGATCGGGGCCGATGATAAAAACTTGCCGATGCTTCGCCTCTGGACGCGGTGCGCGCCGTGCCGCCCCGCCGCGCCGCTAGCCGGACGCCGTTAATGGGAGCCCCGGTGCCGCTCGCCCCGAGCCTCCACTCCCCCGCGGGCTGAGAGCGGCGGCCACCATGCCACGATGCTCGTGATCTGGCTCCTGCTGCTCGCCCTGCTGCCCGAGCCGCACGTCCCGGCCGCTACGGCCTCCCCGAGGGCCCTGCGGGATGCGGGGGGGCGCGGCGGCGTCTATGAGCACCTCGGGGGAGCGCCCCGCCGTAGGAAGCTCTACTGTGCCACCAAGTATCACCTGCAGATCCACCCCGGCGGCAAGATCAACGGCACCTTGGAGAAAAACAGCGTCTTCAGTAAGTACCGGGCGCACCTTTCCCCGGCCCGCTCCCCCCGGGCTGGGCTGCGCGGGGAGGGGGTCCCTCGCTCGGACCAATTGCGTCCTTCGCTGCGAGGATGCGGGCGATGCCGGGGACGGAGCGGGACGGGACGGGGCTCTCCCGCTGCTCCTCCCCTGCCCGGCGCCGCCGCCTCACCTGGGGCCCCGCGGTACCCTCCTGCCCTCGGAGGGCTGGGACCCGAGGAGCTACCCTCGCCCCACCGGGCTGCATGCAGCTCTCGGCCCTCCCCGTTTTGCCTCCCTCGGGCCGAAGCACATCTGCCCCCTCCGTTAAGTGCCGGCGACGGCTGAGATGAAACGGGATATGTTGGAGCGGGGGCTTGGGCGAGGGTGGAGAGGGGGCCTGCCGCTGCCTCCGGGAACCCCCGCAGTCGCCCGTGGGCACAGCCCGGCCCCGCCGCCCCAGGAAGCGTAAATCCCGGCTGGTGATGGCACACAGAGATAGGGGGACCTCGGGGATCTGTCTGAAGTCCATAAAGGAAAACCACGATTTCCTAGAGGAAAACCCCCTCGTTATCAAAGCCCGGAGGAGACATCCTTCAGCGGCTAACCGGCGGCTGATTCAAAACAGCTGTATCGAAACCACCATAGCTCTCACGGACGAGGTTGAGCCAAGATGCAGCTCTGCAGATGGGACGGGGCCCTGGCTCTGCTCTGTCATTGCCAACAGGCAGCAATGGGTTTGGGTGTCAGGACCGTCTCTCACCTCCAAAATCTCAGAGCCAGCACCAAGCTGTTGGACCACAGCAGGTAAACTGAGAGCGGTTGGAGCCAGAGAATGCTGTGCAGGCAGTACAGCATCCCCTGTGACATTCGTGCCTCTTTCAGCATCGTGGCACATTTGGTTGGGCACAGACATTTTGGCAGGTTGTGTGTCACCCTCACTTGTGATATCCTTTCAGTATTTGAGACCCCATCATTGTCAGCCTGAGACATTTCGTCCCTTTTAACTTGGCACAGGCAGTCATACTGTCCTTATCTGGAGGTCTACATCGACCTCCTAAAGGACAAGTTCCTTTCACAATTATATATGTGGCTCTAAAATGCTGTTTTACCCTCTGGAGACCCCAGCAAGGGCTTTGTCCTGAAATGGAAAGCTTTGTGATGAGTTTCAATAAGTCAAGAGCTCTTGTGTTCCTAAGCATTAAAGAGGATTTAAACTTTTCTATATACATATAGGATTAAGTGAACCTCTAGTTCAGTGTCAGATCTTTTTCATTTTTGAAAGAGTTCAATCTCAATCAGACATCTGAGGGTTTATTGTCAAGCTTGCCTCCCCACATCCTTGTTGTTTTACACTGCTTCAGATAAGAGTCTTGTTTTGCATACTGCAGTATGGTCACAGTATGGTTTTGAGGTGAGCTAGCAATAGCTATGAAATTATACTGCACAATTAAGCAGCCATTCAAAAGTATCTCAGCAAATTGCATATGATGGGGAGCAACAACATGTCTCATCTGTTTTTGTTTCTAGGCATCCTTGAAATAACTGCTGTTGATGTTGGGATCGTCGCTATCAAGGGCTTGTTCTCTGGCAGATACCTGGCCATGAACAAAAGGGGAAGGCTTTATGCATCAGTAAGTTTTGGTTAAAGCTTTGGCATACATCTGCCATTTCCTTTGATGAGAGCAGGTTCAGTGGGGAACACGGATTTCTTACAGATGAATGTTTATAGAGATAAGATTTAATGTCTTAACAGTTTTCTCTCTAGAATCATTACCAGTAAGTGAGCAGCACACTTTTAAGAAGCAGAAAGAAGCTGCATTCTTACTTTCTAACTGCATTTACAGCCAAAAGCAAAAGAGTGTATTCAGCAAAAGTATTCCATGTGGCCAAATTTCTTGGGCAATGGATACACTGATCAACATTCTGGGGCCAACCTTGCAGTGCAGGATGTGTATCTCTATCCTGAATGCTGTCGTATTTGTATTCAACATCTGCTTTGGCTGCTGGCTGGGGATATAAATGTCAGATTAAGTATATCCAGAAGCAATTGAGCATCTCTGCTGCAGGAAACCAACCTACTGATGAGAGTTCCTCCACAGAGCAGTTGGGCAGTGAAAGAATTAACGGGCTAAAAACCAGAGCTATAGCAAGGAAAGGGAGTGTTGAAAGTTGTAAGAAGATAAAGGTGAAAATAAACACCTTATCGCACTCCCTTGACATCTGTCCTGACCTCTGAAGCAATATCTGAGCTCTGCTGCCATTAACAGGAGTCTTGCCTTTTCAGCCCAGCCAGTGTTTCCACTCAGTGAATAAAATACTCCTGCTCAGACTTCTTTACACTCAGGGACACAAGAAGGTGTGTTAGCCACTGTGTATACTATGCACATTATCTATCTACTTGAATTTCTTCCAGCATCTTTGATTACACCCCCAGCAATCTTGTGATCTGCAACTGTGTAACATACGCACTGTGCAGTTTCTCTAGGAGCCCTGAGGTAGAAAAGCAGATTTGAAGAGGGTGAAACACAGCTCTGTGAGATTTCCTTCCTCCAAACAGTCATTCTACGTAATTCTGTTGATTTGAACAGCATAACACATCCTCAAGTCACATGAGACTTTTCCTTGTGAATGCAACCTACTTAACACAATCAACTTGATCACCTCCCTGTTCTTATGTCTTTTACTTTGCCTTTCCAAGAGTGTCGTCCTGATAGTATTTATAACCCAGATTCTGCAATGTGCCCCATGTGACACCTGTTAAATAAAGGGGCTCTGTTTAAATATGATGGTTCTTTGCTGGCCCAGAGAACCAGGCAACAAACAATTTTGGCAAAGGAAAGTGCATCTGAAGTAGAACCAGGGCATATTGGATCTGCTGTGACAGAGCTAAGTCTGCTGCTATGCCTTCAGCTAATATTCTCGTTAAATATGGGCATATTTTTAAATGGATCTCCTCTGTCAGCCAGAGTCAGCCCCAAAGATATGAAAGGAAAGGATGAATTCTCAAGTTCTTTTTTTATCTTTATCTCTTTCTTGTTCAAAATAGGTATTCCTCCAGGTTAATTTAACTGAATTAAAATCAGAGTGAACAAATTCTGAACAAACAGACCCTATCATATAGCAGAGAAAGGCCAGAAAAGTCTTTTTTCTAGGACTTCTCTCTGCAGCCTGAGAAAAATTACATCACCCTGAAGTTTGTTTAACCATTGTATCCCAAAGAACATCAGCTATAGTTCCTGTACAACCCAAAAAGATAATTTGTTTTTCCATCTCATGTTTGAGACAGTCTGTTTCAAAGCTGGAGGGACAGTTTAGGAAATGGTTCTTCCATTTGTGCTTTTGTCACGACAAAAGCAAAGGGAGAAGGCTAAGCTTAGGAGAAAGGTTTTAGGTTTTCTTGCCTAGAAAAGCTGACCAACTATTTCACATGTGTTACCATGCCCGGTGCCTGCACAAGTGCTCTTTTTGAAATAAGTCTGACTTGTCTGGGGATAATGAGACAGGGAGCCTCTACAGAAAGGAAATGGAATAACTCAGTTATCCCTTGGTTCACAGACGTCCCCGTGTCAATAAATTGAGCTTGTTTAATCTGCAGGACTCCTTTATGTCCTGTAGCAGATTGTGATAATCCTCAAGGTTTATCCTCTGTGATAAACCCTCTACAGACAGATCTGAGGGAGATAGCAACAGGAATCCACCTACATATGGCAGTTGCATGGGCTCCAGCACCACAGCATATGAAAACCTTGTCCTCACAAGGAAGGGCACTTCCGTTTTACAGCTGTGAAACTGAGACATGTGGAGTCTTTTAAAATCATGTTAAATGCCTATCAGAATTTCTGGGGAGTGAACAGCATTAAAGACATGCTGCTAATGGAGCCTACAGCTTTTATGGTCCAGTCCAGCCATCTGTGCCCTCTGCACATCCTCCAGAGAGGCATTTCTGAGGGAAAACTTTCACAGAGACCGTGACAGCAGTTCCTCTGTGCCTTACATGTGTTAAGATGCTGAGGTCTTCATCGCACCATGCAGCAGAGGTGGTTCTGTAGTTAAGAAAATGAAGATGTACAGTGTGGGAGGTCCCTTATCTGCACTGCTCCAACTGCTCCCACAGAGGGGGAAGGCGTTCCTCGTGCCAGGCTCTTGTACTGCCTTCCTCTTATTCTCAGCTGGGAGAAAGTTGGAGAGTTTTGACAGATCCTGTGAAATCTGAGCAGTCAGGATGGACGTGTACTCTTCATTATAGCTTGTGATAATGGAGCAGCCTAGCATTTCAGAGCAACACAAGTGGACAGGGGACTTCCTGTGATTTTGTGATGCTGAAATAAAGAGGTTTCATAAACATGTTGTTTACAGCTCAAAGCATTGCAATAAATTGGATTATCAGACTGTGGGTATATCTAGATAATGATATACCAATTAAAGAGCCATGCTAAACTACAGGCTATTTCATGTCAAATGTGGCTCTAACCTTTGCCTATAACTGAGTAGAATCCTGCTTTGACTTTAGTTCAATCTGGTAGAGGTAAGAGAGCTATTACCTGAATAGTCTTTCTTAATCGTTGTCATGTTTGTTTTCCAGGAGAACTATAACACAGAATGTGAGTTTGTGGAGAGGATTCATGAACTGGGCTATAACACCTATGCATCCCGTCTATACCGGACTGTACCCAGCGGAGCCAGCACCAAGCGCAAAGCCAGTGCGGAGAGACTCTGGTACGTCTCAGTCAATGGCAAAGGACGACCCAGAAGGGGCTTTAAAACACGCAGGACACAGAAATCCTCTCTCTTTCTGCCCAGAGTATTGGATAGCAAAGACCATGAAATGGTCCGACTGTTCCACACAAATGTGAGATATCGAGAGAGCATCCTGAAGCCTCCCAGTAAGAACCAGCGGAGAAGGAGAGGACGCTGATGGAGCAGGGACAGCTTATGTTGGAACTGGAAGTGAGCAAGTCCTCAAAATACTATTAGAAGAAACTAACAACGGTGACTGTATGGCAGGCATTAACACAGGCATTTTTATACAATGTGTAATATAATCCAACATATATTGCTTACTTATAGATCTTTTAGAATTATTATGCATCGTAAGAGAGACATGAGATGAGATAAGGCACATTACAATGTAATTTAGTTTGATGTAATAATTATGTCAACAGCTTTCACGTTTTTCTCTTCATAAAAAAGTAATTTTAATTACTAGTATTTTCATTCTAACTTGCCATAGAATCCTATCTAAGTGACCTACCCTCCAGATCATAAGAACACTGCACACTTACCAATTCTGTGTCTATGAAGAAAGCACAGCACCTTCATGACTCTTTTAGCAGTTGCTCATAAAAGGCTACACTACTATTTTTATGGTATACAGGGATCAAAAAACTCATTTATTTTGTAACTAGCATATATTTATTTTTATTATGTGATCAACCAGTATCACTTACACTTTTTCCATGACCATTCAGGAAACCTGAAGTTGTAAGTTACTTTAAATATACCAACAGACCTACATGTTACATGTTACAAGGCTATTTTGAATTTATTTAATTAAAAAAAAAAAAGTTTGATCTCATCATTCAAATGAATGTTGATATAGTGGCATTTGCATTGGCTTTAGCAGTATATATCTGTTTAACATTAAACAGGATAAATCCTCTCCTAAAATAGTACTTGAGTACTACCAGAGAGCTGAGTTTGTGGTATTGACCAAACACATGACATGGAAAAATTCAGCACTGGGGATGACAGTCTTTACCAAATACTCTTCTTTAGCTAAGATTTCTACAATAAGTTCTAGTTCAAGGTTAAATATATTTTAACAATTTGGGGAAAAAACAAAAACAATCACATCAGACATTCAAATCTATAGCTGCTACGTTCTGCTTTTCCATCCTTTTTAAATGACTGTTATTTTCATGACGTGGTCCTATATGCAAGTCTAGATAGGGATTAATGAGGGATTCAAAACTTTTACAAGATTCCACAGCACAAAGTTAATTTTGAACAAAGGGGTAAGCTTCAAAATTTTCTTTTCACATCCCAGAGATGACAGAACAATGGGAAGATTTAAATGCACTTAACAAACACAAGTAATGATAATCGTGGTAAGATCTGCCCTTGTGCTCTTCACATCCTAGAATTCATCCCTGACACAGCACAGTTGGAAAATAAGATGAAATAAGCATTCAATCTGAATTGGACAAAAGATCTGTAAGCTAAATATGACATTAAATGGAAACAGAGAGATGCAAATCCCACATGAAGACATATTACCATGGAGGTCTTCTTGTGGGCTATTTACTGAGTAACTGTAAGATATTTAAAAACCAATTCGTGGAATCTTCCATAAGTAAAGGAAGAATTTTGTGAAGGAGAGTTTAAAATGAGTCTGTAAGATGAGCTTACAATGTCTAGTAAGCATAGATATAGAACTGCCTACATTCCTAAAGGTTAAGACCTGAAGGTATCTTTATATCAACAATTATATTCTGTTTTACTTCCACCTTTGTACCTTTTCGTGATATTCCAGCAACGAAAGAAACTGCGTCCGAATAAGAAAGTAAAAATTCTTCTATATCCGCCTGCCTAAAACACATGTAAATAAAATAATGTACATTGAATAACATAATATGCTGCACACAGAATAGATCTTAGCTGAAAAAAAGTACAGGCAATGCTGAACCACGTTCCCAAATTTTCTTACCTTTGCAAAATAACAGGAAATGGTGAACGAGATCTGCACAGAAGTCATCAAGCATCACAATGTCTTCTACACCAGGAACCAGCAGAAGATCTGTGCAAAGAAACAAAAAGAGGATGAAAAAGGCACAAAAGAATTCAAATCTTCTGTTTTGCTTACTCTCCCATGAACCACACAAGCTCCAAACTATAGCAGGATTCACAGTGTCCTTTGAGAGTTGGTTCAATCAGTGAAGGAAGTTAGATTTTGTACCCTATTTGCCAGGGGTGTTCTGGCAGCACAGCACTGACTATGCTGTGCTACCCTCTGTCAGCTCAGCATTTCTCTTCAGGTTACTGGAAGAGATGAACAACCCAAATAGGCAGAAAAGAAATAGGGACATAGACAGCCCTGACAGCTCTGAAACACCAAATCGAAGTATAGGAAAGTGTCAGTAACAGCAAATTGCAGAGGGAAAGATAACCTATGGCTGAAGATCAAAAACTTTTTTCCTCACATCTGATTTCTGATGTTCAAGGAGGCTATTTTTGTTTTTGGACACTTTTAGACCTGCTCCTTCCCAATCTGCGAGAACAACCAGATCCATTCTCAGCTTTCTCCCTTGCAAAAAACAATGTACCAGATTCGGTATTTTTTGAAACAAGCCTGACTGCCTAAAGGGAAACAACAAATTATTATATCCCAAGATGCAAAGACAGCATCTTAATACCAGATCCAAGTCCCTTTTCTACCAGCATATAGTCTTCACTCTTAGCTTTTCTCAAGGGGATATGATGTGTTGACCATTTCTTTTGCTTTTTTGTCTCTGTTTTTACCAAATTTTTTTTCATCTTTTTTTTTTTTTTTTTTTTTTTTTTCCCCTTCTACCTCTTTTATAGATGCTCAAACTACACTACAGGAAATTATTGCTATAGGTGATATGGGAATTCCTTACTCCTGTCTTCATCACACACTTGTAGAAGGATTATTCTGAGCACCTTCCAAAGGAAACTACAATGAAGTTCAGTTTAAGATACAAATTCTATCTATATCCCAGTTTCAGTTTTCAAGCCAACAAATTCTAAAATACTGGCACTGAAAAAAAGGAGAGGGTGGACAAAATGAAAATAATTAACTAGTGAGACTCAATGGCATTTTAACTACTGAGAGTAAGTGATGATTTTCACATCAATTTAAAGCTTTTTTTTTCTTAGACATTCTTAGAATTTTTCTTTGCTCTATCTCCATGTAGCAATTCAAAGGGAATGGCTTTGGGATGTAACTGGGTTTTTTTTTTTATCTTCTGAGAAATATTATTGCTCCTGTTGAAATACTTTTCACTACAGACATTCATTACTTAATACTCTTTTACCAGCCTTGAATTCCACAGTTCCCAAACACTGACAAGCTGAAATTCTATTCACAATAATTATATGAGTTGTGTGATGTATCATGTTTTATTTCTTTGGACCAGGACCTGATGGAATAACTTAACAGAGTTTCCATACACAAGCTTCATTCTCCTGTGCGCTGCTGTAATTAATGACTTCAGTTCTGCAGTAAAGTTGACAGAATTCAGAGTTTCACCAGCTGAGGTGAATGAGCTGAGACAACATGGCGACTCCTCACTGGAGTTCTTCAGGTAGTTAATAGGGACAAAAAGCGTTTGAGTGTCCTGTCTGATGCAGTCACCCTCTCAAACAGATCACATGGAGTCTGATCCATGGCTTTCCATTTATATCCAAAACTTTTTCTTTTTTTTTGCTCATTTAGTCCTTTCTTTAGCCCATCACAACACTCAAACTGCTCAAAATTTCATCCAAATTGTCTGGTCTTTGGTTATGATGTTAGTACTTATATGGCTGTCTGTTCATAAAACACAGCAGTTTTTTTTTTTTTTTTACAAATTACTCCCCCATGTTGAATAACTATGTATTTCCCTACTCATTCACACATTTTTCTCCTCTCTCTTTACATGTATTTTCCCTCTAATTGAGAGTCATTCCTCAATTCTTTTTTCTTCATTCTTTGTTTCACCGCTTGCTATAGGTCTGACACTCTTTTCTACAAACACTGCTACCATGTCACTAATTTTCTTCACCACGAATAGCACTCCATTTTTACTCAAAAATTGCTCTACGTTTGTACCACTGGCACTTAGAAGAGACTAGTGATGTTTCTCAAGGTAATATTATTTATTTGCAAGGAACACATCAACTTTGTTTTCCTCAGTCACCGCAAGCTGTAGTGGACTTTATTGTTCAGACTTTTAATGACAGTGCCTTGCTCAAAGAACTCTAGTTCAGATCTTTGCTTCACACATTTTTGTGAGTTCTCTGATTTCCTGCTTTCTTCCCTTATGGTTTCTCTTTGTTTTCTGTTTTTCTTCACAGTTGTACAATCCTCTGCAAAACAACAAGCAAATAAATCCTTCTGACCACACATGCCTTTGTTTTAGGTGGTTGCATGGACCTGGGTATATTAGTTCAACCAATTAGTTGGCAAGGCTGAACTGTTTCTTGTAATTGTCTGGATTAAGGATATGGTTATTCCTCCAGCTTTCAGAAGGTTTATTCCCATCCAGAACAGTTCAGGCTGAAAATAATCTAGAAGGCAAAGCTAGTATAGATGCCACTGATATTAGTCATCAAACACTTGATTCCCAGCTTCATCATTAAATATGAATTTAGAGAAGCAATCAAGTGAACATATTTAGAATTGTAGCCAGGCAGGGCAATGTGAGACATCACAAATTAGTGGCATTGAAAAACTTTGAATTCTAGCTAAAACCTTTCCCATGTGCACCACACTAAGCACTGAAGACTAGAATCTCCCTCTCTGATGATAACCTCAGAAAATAAAGCTGTTAATGATGACAATGAAAGCTTTGAATCTTAGGGATAACCTTTCTTTTATATAAACCAGAAGATTCTTCATATCTGTATGGATATGTATTGCATATGTATTTGTTGTTTTCCTCTGAAAAAATATATAATCAATTGCATTAAAAGTAAGAAATAATTTCTTTGGCCTCAAAAAATCAGAGTACTGGAACAGAGTTGTTTATAGTGTACCTCTTTGAAAACATATTGAAACAAATTCAGCCAAGCATGTCTAAGTTATGCAATCATGAAACTACCAAAAGTAATATACACACAACAAATAAGTTACATCTGAGTTCTCAGAGCAAAGTATGTTCTCTATATTTTTACACTCCTGGAATTAAAATGTTTTCATTTTATCCACCAGCATTGTACTGAAGGCCTTGTTAAAAGAGACTTTCAAGTGGGACAACTGTTTACTCAGTTTGCATGCAGAACTGTTTTCTAAAAGCTAAATATTTGCAAGGAATCCAGTGTGCCATTCTATCAAACTGATTTTGAAAAGAGTTGCTGTGATCTACTTATCAAACCAATAACACGTGCAAAAAGAGACCTTACCACTAACTCTTCATCTCCTTTTGAAATGCAACCAAGTTTTATTGGTAATAAATACAACAACTTTCTACTGGTCACAAAACAGTATTTTCACTGGTGAAATGCACCAGCCAAGAAACACGCAAGTGAAACACAACATATGGTGGGATGAAACACATAAACTCCTACCAGTATAAATCTACCATGTTAGAATATATGAGGGTCATACAAGCCCTTTGGATTCTGCAGACAAGACTCTCATGTTTGAGTTTGAGCTTCAAGTTTTGTTGCAATGATCTGAGTCAGTGTTGTGGTCTGAGATTAATTGGTGTCTACCTCTACACTTCATTTTATTGACTTCAGGATGCAGGGACTAATGTGGCTGCGGGCATCAAGAGTCGTAGCAGTCCTACTCTCTCTGTGGAGACACCACTTTGTGTCATTTGTTGAATCCCAATATATACTACTACATCCTCTAGACGTTAAGAAACTGATGTAAGATGGCCCCAATCAAACCTTGGTTGCTTCTGGTCTTTCAGGCATATCACTACAGCTGTACAAGGAATAGAAAGATAATTTTTCCTGTGTTCCAGTAATGCCATTTAAAAAGAAAACAAACATGGATCCTTAACTTTTGCTACAGACTTTTTTTTTTCCCTCACAACTGAGGGATTTTTGGAGTCTTCTATAAATGCATGTGATGAACAAATTGGGGCCCACGTGAGTAAAATTATTATTTCTTTGTAAGTAAAAGATGCCTTGGTTTTTGGATGCACTGTTCCTTAGATGAGAGCACTCACCATAACCTTAATGCTGGGAAGGCTTATTTCAGCAGCAAGAATTAGTAAAAGAAAGAAAGAAAGACTGAATACCCATGCTAATTCCCTAGGGCAAAATGGGAAACACGTACCCCTGTGAGAACTAAAGAGCACAGCAGAACTGAATAGCTTGAATAAGGTAGCAGTTTCTTTAGTTCAAAGATTTCTGTTCTTCCTTCTTGTATTTTTACTGATGAAATCTTTTGTAAATAGGGAGAAAATGTATTGAACTGACTCATATATATTTTTTTAAAGCTATAATAAATAGTTCCTTTGAAGTTTGCAGTGGTGCTCAAGTTCAAATGTCTCCTGTTTCCTTTCGGAAGGTTTGAAGGATTTGGTAAGGTGAAAAAGCAGGTCTAAAATTAAAGCACAGTTGATTGTAACTGTCCTCCTTTGTGAGCATTTGCAGGCCACCTCCAAATTTAGACAGTTAAAGAGAACTCTATCCTGTTTTAGTTCTGCAATAGTTAGGATGCCACCACTGCATAGCAGAAGACTTTCTGAAATCCAGGGTGCATCCCTTTTCTGAACACAAAAACAAGCTCAGAGTGTTCACTTTACATAGTAAAGAAAGTCTTGTGCTTTCCTACAGTAACAACACTGAGGGCTGCAACATTGTCTATTGCAGTCTGAACCATTTGGATTTGAAGACTGCCATTTACCTACGAGTAGAATTCAGAGATTTCTCAATGTTAATGAAAGAAGTAAGAAGGAAGCTATCGATTGAGAGACTTTTCAAAGAAACAGTCAGCAGGGAGATGAGAGAATCACCCAGCTTTCCAATAAGGGACTGACACCAAAGGGCTACACCCACAGTGCCCATTGATGGTAAGAGTGAGCAGAAGCCTTGTCTGGCTGCAGCCATGCACTGCTCAGAGAACCAGAGCAGAGAGCTCCTCATGTGCTAACACCTTCCTGAAAATGTAAAAGAGAATAACAGAATGGGGAGGTACAGCTCAATCAAGTGCCTGATGCAGGATTAACTACAAAAGGAAAAAAAAACAAACAACCTAACATGTTCGAAATTTATATTTATCTTCTGAAATTATTCCTCATGTAAATTTTTTGAGGGAATAAATAGGCTTACTCATAAAGTAGTACCAGAATCCAAAATTTTCAAATAACCCATTAAATAGAACTCCCCAGAAAACATGACAGCAGAACAAGGCTCTGCCTTCCTTTCACATCCCTACTAGGAAAAGTCACACTACTGCTACTTTACGCAGCCAGAAATGATGCAGTCTGAAAGAAGGCTTTTGGCAATCTTTGAGATGATGGTGCTAGAAATTAGGTGACACTACCCAACACAGCAAAGTTACTTTATGACTGCAAATACTTGTTTTACAATGCTCAGACTACAGAGTCTCATGGGCATGTGTTGCTCAGACTATGCAACTAACTGAAAGTTATCCATAAATCCTTAGACATTTTTTCATAGCAACATGGGTCTAAAACTATGGCAGCAGAAACTGAGTTTATTTGTGTCCCATAGTCAGTCTGCCCAGAGGATCTGTTGGCCATTTTCAGTAGCACACACAGAAAGAAAACCCACTGGATCAGATTAACCATTTATTAGCCTAGTTCTGAATGATGAGTACATCACATCTCCAGAGCTTTACTGCAAATGCATTTCAGAAATAGATGTAGGAATTTGAGCTGCTCTCAGATCTTCCCAAAGGGGAACTAAGACTCTTCAGAATTGAGTTTTTCCTATTTTAAAGCAACAACAAAATCAATACTGCTTCTTAATGTCAAGATGTCAGGGTGATTCTGTCTTTATTGGACAACTCAACCCAACAGCAAATTTCTGGCCAGAGTCAACTCCTTTCTCCTTAGTTCTCCATAAAGACTCATGGCTGCTTGCCGTGCATCGCCAAGGATCTGCAACAAACCCACTACTCAAATGTTTCTGAAACCTGATCTGTGAGCAAATCTAAGGCTTCAGCTGCTGGAGGGTATGAACTTGTGGCCTAGGTTTCATTTTGTAACCTTTGGAGTTTGTGACTATGCAGAGAGATTCGAGGGCAAGACAAAAAAGAAATGGAGTTTGATCAGGTTTAATAAATACTTCCTGGGGAAAAGTGAAAGGAACCCAACCTAACTTTCTTTTAATACATCTTTCTAATGGATTGGGATGGACTCCTGCTCCATAACTCAATAAAAGGCAAGATTACATTGCTGTAAAACTTAATATTGATTCTTGTTTTGAACTCTAATAAATTTTGTCTTCTCTACCAAGAATGATAAATAAGAAAGCTTTTTTTTTCTCCCCAATCACAGTTTCACATATAAACCTTTATTCTAGCTCATGCCACAGGACAAGCACTCCATGCAACAGAAAAAATATAAATGTTAAAAAATTCTTATCTGTTACATTCTTTATAATATTCTTATCATGTCTTTAGCAAGAGAAAATAATCCACATTTATAAAACAAAAAGATTCCTCTAAAACAAAATTAACCCTTGTAAAATAATAGAATTAATAAAGGATAGGTGTGGAATTAAATTTATAAAGTGCATTTGAACACTGGAACAAGACTGACTTAATTTTGAAACAAAAAAATCATACTTTTTCATACATTTAGACTGTAGTGAAAAACTAGTAAAGTATTAAAGAGTTGTAAAACTGTATGTTCTACTTTGGTGACATGTATTCGTTTGCACTTGGAGACCCCATTAAGAGACAAGTTCATGGCATGCCAGAAAACAAGGAGATGAGATACAGGAAGATTGCTGGAGCACTCGATGCCAAGCAGTACACCATGACTGTGGTCCAAGGCATCAGCCCTGGGCACAGCCCTACAGCCGGCAGAGGGAGCAGAGGCTGCCTAGCCCTGGGCAGGCTTTGTGTGAGGCAGTGGGAAATCAAAACAAACCACGTGCAAAGCCAGGAAACAGGCTAATGTCATCCTCAGCAGGAATCGTGACTTCGCAAGAGTATGTGCAATAGAAACTGGTATTACATTTCAGGAACTTGGCTCAACTCTCCAACCCTGTTGCATTTGAGCTGATGCTCCAACTTAATGCTTGTGGAAAAGATGGATTTTCAATTAATTCTACATTTCAGAGAGGAGTAGTGGCCACTTTTCTAAGGAGAAAGTAATGGCCAGTAACATCCACAAAGTTACAGTAGCCCTGTGATACTTCTTCCTCCTTTCAACACAAGTATTCAGTGCAGAGATAAGTTCTTCTTTTCTGATCAATTCTGTGCAAGCTTTTGTATGTCTTTGCTACAATTGTGAGAGGAAAAATAGTTTTGGACCAGCCATATTAATTTCAAATTGATTTAATGGGTCCAGTTACTGAATCTGAGCATCTAAGGTTTTGAATAACTGAGATACTTTTCAATGTAAGCAATAAATACCAGAGATAGAACTGTATTATAAGAAAGAGAGACAATGACTGAGCTTTGGATAATCAAGATTCTAGTTTGTATCGTGTGTACTTTGGCAGCAGCTGATTCCTATAGGAATAAAAAAGTAAGAACACATGCAAACTGTAGAATGACACCGCTGCTGTGACCTCGTCAACAGCTTCAAGGTCGTCATCAGGAGAGTCTTTAGCTTTTTTTTTTTTCCTGCCTGGTTGCACGTGAGTTGCTAAGATTTATTACAATGATTGCAAGGGAACACCTGCTAATAACAAAAGATTCCAGGGAAATTTCAAGTGTTTTGTCAAGGCAAAACTACATCATTTACACCACCTTCAGGAACTCAGCCCAACAGACTACAGATTGGTTTTCACTATTTGTAATGCTCTAAAGTAGAAACTTTTGTTCTCTGGGCAAATTTACCTGTGTCAAAAAAGAGCAACGTCTTACTTCCTATGGTTGCTGATCTATACCCTGTGTTAGGGCCACATCTTGGCTGAGGTCAATTGGCATTCCAATTGTTGTTGGCTTTAGTGAAACTATGCAGGTTTACAGCAGCTAAGCACTTAATCAGGCGGCTCAGCACTGCCTGAAAGTCCTGAAAGTATCAAGAAGAATTAAACTTAGGGAACTTACACTAAAGTCTTGTAAGATGAAAAAAAAAAAAAAAAAAAAGATTTTCCAGAGAATTTTGCTGAAATCTGCTATGCTTCTTCTTTATCCATGTTGCAGTGTTCCTCCCCTACATCATCGTTTTATTTTCAGCTCAGCAATTCTCTTTTCTTTGAGCAATGAAACACTGTCTGCTTTTCAAGACTAATATACGGCCCTTGAGTGAAGGCAAGGCTGTGATTCAAATCAAGAGTTCTGTTGACACTATAATCCTCCGGAGCACAGCTGGAGCATTTCATGAACAGTAGAAAGACCCTCAATTGATTTACTGCCTTGGTATTCAATCAGGAGTCCATGTTCTGTGTCTTAGCTGCACCACACAAAAAATAACTCAGTGAAATTCTAATTACGGCATATAGCTACTTGCTAACTTGTAAGAGAAGATTTGTTCTATATATGAGATGCTGCTGCTTTTATGGATTCTCCCCTATTTTTATAGCAGGAGAGCCTCAGGTTCTTTGGGCCATAAATGGGATATGCACAGAAGTTGCTTCCCAGCCATTCCAAGCAGAAGGCTGAGCAGTTGATGGCAGGAACTTTCATGCCTCTTCCTCAGCCTCTGCACCTTTTCTTTGTATTCCAGTCTTTATGACTTTGCCTATCCATAACTATCCCCCAGGCACAGAGAAATCATTCCTGCTCCCATAAGATCCTGCAAAGGAGATCCACATCTCCAGTTTTCGCTGTGCTGGTCCCCAGTCACAGCATGCATGATAGCAATTTCCAAGTCGTGCTCTTTATTGGCTCCCCCCTCATTCCCAGTGAGGGAAGCACACGCTGGCAGCCCTGAAAACCTGAAGATGAGAGTTCCCTAGATTGTTTCCAGCTTGCAGTGTGAGCCCCGCTGAATGAATAGCACTTCCAGTATTTTGGGGGTGGTGACTCACAAGAAAGTTATGAACACCCCCCTAGGAGGCTGTCTGAAGCCCCTGGTAAGAAGTATTCTGATTTTCCTGTTCTCATTGTCCGGGCTACCTGCAGATATTTGCACACATCTTGAACACAGTTTTCTCAACTCATTGTCCAAGGAGCAAACTGTACCCTAAGAGGCAATAGAACATTCCTAGTTTGTTTTGTTTTTTTAATCACCCCTATAGAAATGGTTGGAACATACAGCCATTCACCACTGCAGGTATCAAAGTGCCACCAAGAGCTAAAGCAAGCGATGCTCCTGTATACCTTTCACTTACGTAACTCCCTATTAATTTCAGTGATAACTCAGGCAGCTGAACTCCCTGGAAACTCTAGGGAGTATTTCTTGGCAGACCCAGTATCAAGTATTCAGTCTTATTTTTCAGTGCACTTCAGAAACTCTATAGATGCCCTCAAAAAAACCATGAAGTAGCCAGAGGTTGTGCCTCCAAGTGATGTGAATTTTAATTACTTGGTAAAAAAAAAAAAAAAAAAAAAAAAAAAAAATCAGACAAAAACGGGCATTGAAGAAAGATCTGAAATTAAGAACTCCTGGGCTCAAAAAAGCCACAAGATCTGAGTTGTAGGTGTTATATTTGGAGAGAAAGACAGCTGTGAAGAGGAAAAACAGCATATGTGCATTTGTTTGTCTTAACACAAAGAAGGAGACACAGCGCATTAATAGAAAAGGGCTCTTCCTTCTCTCTTTTTCCAACTCTGATGTTTGTTCTTTGGGTGCTCTCCTAATGGTTCAAACCCCAGTGACATCTGTCTCCTTCTCTGCCTGAGCTGGAGCTGCAGCATCTCAGAGCTCTGCCACAGTGAAAGACCTGCACTGATGTCTGGTTGTACATCCAGACTCCAGGACACAGACCCTACTGGTAACACTTTGTAGGGCCCATCACCCTTTTATTTGGTCTACAGTGTTAAGGATTTTCAGCTACACTATCAGTGTTCTGACTTGTAACCCTACAGAGCTAGCATTGCATGAGGAAGAGCAGTTGTAGTATCTCACTTTGAGACAAAAATCTTTCTAATCTGCATATGGTTTGAATAATACTGTGAGGATAAAGCAGCCATGAAATAGGTCAATTACTACTGCTTTTAATACTGCTCCTGTCAAGAAATAAATTAGTCCTTCATAGTGTTTTCTCCCCTGGAGATCCAATTCTAGCAGTGAAAATGAGTGTGTGGGGGCGGGGGGGGGGGGGGGAGGGGGAAACACCAAAAAAACAAAAACAGTGATTCAACCAGTGCAGGATCTGACATTAGAAAAATAATGTCATGTAAAATAATGAGAGCGTAAGGTTTATGACTGCTTATTTGGTGGGGCTGGGGTTATCCAATGGGAGAAATACTACCAAAGTCCAGTGAGATATGGTTACCAGGCAGGAATCCCAGGAGATTCTGTTACTGTGCAGGAATCCCATAAGACAGTATTATCAAGCAGGAATCTGTAGTATTCAGTTCACCACAAGGCAGTAATATTAGATTTTTAGAATTAAATCCAGCAGTATCTTGTTTTATAAGAGTTGGCACATAAGGAATAGAGAAAAATGCAATGGAAGAAAGATGTCTCCCTGGAATCTGAACTGGAAGCCCCAGTCATTATACCAATTCCTAGAAATAAAGCATCACAGATTCTCATGATCATGAGATATCTTGACTAAACATGACATCAATCACTTATTAGATGAAAAGATCGGTTAAACTATTTTTACAAGTACAGATTTGCTCACTGAAGTGCTGAGGCACGAATGCTATTGTGACTACATTTTTTTTTTTTTTGGTGTAATCTTTTGATTTTCTGATTTATAATGGAGTTTGCTGATACCACAAGAGGTACTACTTTATACATGTGTAACAGAAGAAAACAAAATGCATTTTCTTCATTATTTTTTTTGTAGTACCTGTATCACTGGAGGATTTGGCAAGATATGACAAGACACTGATTCCAGAAGACATAGTTAAATCTCAGCCCCACTATAGAGGTTGGCCACTACACTTGCAAGCCTGAGAGCCAGAGATGGAGAAAAGCTGAGAAACTACCCAGCAACCCAAAGGAAGAAACAAAGGCTCCTATTCCCATTTGGTCACAACAGATTATTCTGAATGCTCATCTTTTAATTGCAACATTTTCCTACCTCTATCACAATACAGCTTTATCAGTGTTTAGTCCAGTATATACTCTGATCAAGCACAAAAACCACTCAACAGTGAAATCTACCAGAGCAGCTCAACTCTCCCACATTTATCAGAGTGAAGGGGAAGGCAAGAAAACCAAGGACTTTAGGTGCGAAGTGAGATAGGAAAAATGGAAAACCATTGGGAAAAAAAGCAAACAAACAAAACCACAACACACACTGATAAACTATGCTAGGAAACTTACAAGATAAACCACTGAGGTGCCCAGCAGAGGCACAAGGGTCGAGACTGCATGGAAGAGAACACAGAGACCCTGCAGATGCTATTGCTACTTGGGTACAGCCCTCAGTGAGACACAACCTCCGAAGTCATGTCTTTCTGGACAAACTGGCAGCAGAGGTGTCACCCGTGGGACAGCACCAGGTATTCCCATTGCTTTTCAAAGCTGCGGAAGGACTTGTCTCTGGTATTTAGATGTGATTACAGCTGAAGAGAAAGAAAAGGAGGTGACAGGAAGGAATATAAAACTCAAGAGGCATTAGCCTGTTTGCTGTGTTTGAGAAGACATTTGCTTGAGTGCTTGTGAACAAGAAAGTAGGCACAGCTGAATAGCAGGCTTAAGGAAAGTCAGTTTAGCTTCAGAAGAGGATGTATGTACACTGATCAGATCTTAACCCTAAAAGACATAACCAAACAATTGTGCGAACATGGAAGACTTCTGAATGTGCTAAGTGGACCATCAGAAAACATAACACCTGTAGCAGGGATATTGGTGACACAGAGGTACTGGAAAGATTTCAGAGAAAGATTACTGATAATGTCAGATGGAAAGGTTCCCAAACCTACACAGAGAGATGCGAATCACAACCACAGTGCTTTTGTGATAAAGATTTCATCTCGGCAGGTAATGGCATGGGACCATTAGCTTACAGACCGTAGCTAACCCAGCAGCTCTCAGGTGCTAATGGCTTGCAGCACTGGTAACAGTCTTGAGGCAGCTAGATCCCTGAGGTCTCCCCTCTATACATCTCTCTACGCACTCCTTTTGCTCACTGCATGACACTTATCTCCACTCAAGAGACTAGGAAAATGCATTTTAAAGCAAACACCATTTAGGAAAAATACCCTGCTTTGGCATTCATTTGTTGTGAACAATGAGTTTCACATGAAAACTGTTAAATGACCACTTGGAAGGATTCAAAACGTTCATATGTTCTATGCTAACAGGACAAGCTAAAAGCCAATGGCTGATCTCACAGGTCTGAAGATGTCTCAGAAATCTCCAGTCTGTAGAAACCACTGACATTTCACAAAGTTGGCTTCCTCCTGTTTAGCTAAATGCCTTTCTGTTAACACAACGTGCTTCTAAAAGTTTTGTCTTGTCTTGCAAAGCAATCGCTCTCATCTTTTCACTTGCTCTCACAGTCTTTCATGCTGCTTTATCAGTCACCCCATCAGCATCTCCTTTACTAACAAATGAGCACACAATATAGACTTTCAAAAATTTGGCTGCAGAGCTACTCATTTTAGTGACAGGGAAATGTTTATTGCAGCATGACTTGCTGAAATCAGGAGTCACAAAGCAGCCAATGCAACAAGTCATAAGATTGAGACTTAGAGCAGAAATCTGGTCATGAATTTGGTTTGGGATTTATTGCTCAGCAACTTGCAGCACAGCTCATCAACAGCTGGCTCTCTAGCCAAAACATACTGGCAAACAGAGAAAAATTGTCATAGTAACAGCATTACAGTGCATACTGCAATGGCACTCCAGCCTGCTAAGGGAATTCCTAAGTGGTACCATAGTAAAAATTATGACTAATAATAACCAGTAGTAGTAACTATTGCTGCTACTAATAATAGCAAAAATTATATTTATAGTATAACAACAGCTAGATATATTTGGCTAGTATTTGGTGATTCCAAACTGAAGTTAAACACGTCTGGCCTGCTTCTTACAAGCCCTCTGCTGAGGAATTGCAGACCCTCCAGCAGTACTGAGTTAATCCATGAGCAAAGGCGTTGCTTCAGTTTCTCTTTATATCTAATGGAACTACTTTTCCTTTATCTGTAGACATCACAGAAGCTTGAATAACATATAATCATGTGTAGCTTTGTCATAAATGCATGTGGATTTGGCCAAAGCTAAAACAACAACAGGCCAACTCACCAGAACATGAAGCAAAATTTGTCAATTTCAGGCAATTCCTTTCCCAAGCCTCCATGCACCTCCTATTTAGCCACTTTATCCTGGATTGGCTCCTCTTTCCTGTTGTGCTTTCAGACCATTCTATGAACCACAAAAACTTTGAGAAGTTTTTCTCTTTTGTGGGAACTTCTCATTGCCCTATCCCAATTCCCACTGTGACAAAAGAGGTAAAGTGCCCTCTAAAGGAACAGTACTATGGCAAGGCACTATGCACAAACCACTGCAGCACCAGAAGGGAAAAATTCTCTAAAACACGTTGTCATCATCATCAAATCCTGTTCCTACATATTTGGGGGCTCACTCCGCAGCCTGTGTTCACACTGACATGAAGGCTCTATAATGCACGAGAATCATTTGTGGGCCATCCTTCAGGCTTGGTAAAAAAAAATAACAGCAACTTGCTACTGTTAACTAGTAAAGCATAACATCATACAATATTTGTTGATGAGTTATGCATTTGCCTCAAAACTGCTAAAGAAGGAAGCCTAGGGGTAGTTTCCTTTGCTTTTTCCATAATTCTCCTGTTGCAGCGTAAGCAAATTTCCTTAACGAAAGGGAGAAAACAAGAAACAGCTTGAACCATGTAAAAACTTAACACAGAAGAACACTTACCAGCTTGATTCTTCTCACTACATCCCCTTACCTTTGCAGTGGCCCTCGATAAATCCCTTCCTCAGCCAACACAAGGAAGAGATGAAAAATTTTAGATGAAAAGAGGAAATCTGACTGCAGGTGTAATATATCTGCTAATTGCAGCACATTCACTACAGGTGATACTGCTTGCCTCTTCAATGAGCGATAGCAAGACCTGCCAGTATCACCAAATAACGTTCTCATTAAACCATTTTGGTTGTGGGCCAGTGAGGGTGGGGGAGAGAAAGGATTTCCAGTCAAACAAACAGGGTAGCTCTGAGGTCTCCTTGGCTCTTACTCCTTCTGATACCTTTGTCTTTAGATTACATGATTTTGCATAGGGTCACAGTTTGGCACTCCCTAAAAAAGGTTTCTGAGAGTGGTTTGATCTACCTACTTTACATAGGATAGTCAGCACCAAAAACACCTGTCTTTTCTGGACTCTCCTCATGAATAAAAGCTACATGATTTATCTCACGTATCTCATCCTTCCAAGAGTGGCTCTTCTGTGACGTGCTGCTCCAGTCCCTATATGCCATGGTGTAGCATCTTGACCAGTTTCAGCTCTCCTCTTTCCGTGGCCACACTTCTTTGATTGAAGACAACATAGCATTTCCTCTTCTCTTCTCAAAACCACCATATAAACACATATCATTCACCCAGGCTGTTGCTTTGCCAGCACTGGCCAAAAAGACAAAAGGAAAAAGACCTGATTGCAGTAATTTGAAATTACAGCTTCAAAAACTATCGATCACTAGCAGCTACCCAAGCAAGTCAGCCAGCAGATTATTGTGTTTGCTGTTTGTCCTCCTTGTGGTTTGATTGTAATTGAAGTCCTCGACAAATTTCTGTCAGAAAAAATAATAATTTTAGTGATGATAAGTATTGTTGTTATACATTGTAGTTGTTGTACTTTGTCCAACAACTCACATGCACATCCTTCATTCCCATTAAGGCCAATAGTAATGTATATGGAGATTTAAATCAACATAATCATTCTGAATGGGTGTGCACTGGACACAGTGTTGTAGGCAATAGGAATTACATTTTGCAGTAAAGAGTATTTCATCTTCATTAAGTTCCTTTGTTTTCCAATGCAATAAACTGTCACGTAGGCTCCAGTGCTTTTTATTTTTCTGAGTTTCTGCATTTGAACTTCAAGTGATGAGTAGCTTCCTTGTATGCTGGCCCGACAATGGAGTGAAACAGATTTGCTAGTTAAAAAGTGAAAGAAGAGGGGAGAAAATCCCAGATTGACTTTGAAAGGACTGTTTTAAATGACAGAATCAAATTTTTCAATCAAATACTTTTACACAAATTTGTTTTTTATCCTATGAAAGCAAATGAATATTGTGAAAACTCTAGATCATTCCATATGTCATTTGAGAACTAGAAAATGTCATTAATATAGCCAGAAACGTATGTTATTCCTGCTTTCCAGTGTTTCAGAGTTCCACAGAAAGGCTGAATTTTGTGGATGTACACCAAAAGCCCGAAATGGGGCTTTTGATTTTCCTGGTTCTTTACATACTAAATAAATTGCGTGCAGCCTGTCCCATGTGGGTCAACTGGAGCTCTGCTGCGTTCCTTTTGTGGTGGAGGGTGTGCTTCAGTGGTTATTATAAGACTGTAAGACTTTGGGGTTCGCAGGGCTTTTTCTGGACGTGTCTCTAACTGAGTGGAATATTTTGTGACTGTATATAGCATGTGGCAAATAGCATAGCAGTGACTGCACGGCACTGTCTGAATTCCCTGGGCAGGGAGTTTTCATTATGTATCATTCTCATCCTTCTGTTCTGATTCCAACAACTCACATGCACATCCTTCATTCCCATTAAGTCCAATAGTAATGTACACAGAAATTTAAATCAACGTAATCATTCTGAATGGGCGTGCACTGAACATAATCTCAGTATCTCTAGTAGGAACCAGACTTTCTGTAGGCTCCTTCTATTTTTTCTTCCAGCATCTCAGGCAATTACATGGAAATGACTGAGACTAAATTTCAGTCGGTGTTTTTCATGCATTAGCTCACCCAGTATTGCAACTGGGTCACAATAAAGTCAAAATGAGATAACTGTGGGACTTGTTCTGCTTGCATGTGACAGCTAGCAGTTTTTAGATGACCACAGTATTACACTCAGTGTTCGCAGGATATATGTATTTGGGAAGGAGACTTGACTTGGCTCTAAGCTTCTTCCAATCCTTCCATGAAGGGAATCATAGAATCATAGAATGGTTTGTGTTGGAAGGGACTTTTAAGATCATCTAGTTCCAGCTCCCTGCTATAGGCAGGGATATCTCCGTCTAGACCAGATTGTTCACAGCCCCATCCAGCCAGGCCTTGAATGCTTTCAGGGTGGAGGCATCCACAGCCCCTCTGGGCAACCTGTTCAGTGTCTCAATCAAAGGTTAGCGCTGTGAAATGATCAATATCAAAGTCTGCGTGTAACTCATTCTACACTTTAAAATAAAAAAGTACAACATACTAAATAGGGCAAGTTTCTAAGCTAATTGCTTGGAGATCTGTTCCCACTAAGTGCATAAGAAGCTTACATTCTCTTTTTCCAAACATAAGTATATTTTAAAATAGAAGAAAAATTGTAAGCTCATACCATAAAACTTCATAAACTCATACCATAATAATCATAAATTCATTGCTGAGGGCTAAGGAGATGGTGCAGCTTCACCAAACTTGACTTTGAGTCCAGTTCCGTTCCTTCCTTCACCTACAGGAACAAAAGTTGACTCTGTGAGACACGTGCTCTTAGAGCAGCCCTCTCCCACTAGGAACCATTCGAAAGAAGATAAGTAGTCACTCTCTTTCATTTGCTTGTGGAATTTTTTATTTTGGTTGCTTTGTTGGTTGGTTGGTGGGTTTTTTTTTTTGCTTGTTTGTTGTTTTTGTTTTTTAAAATGAGTATCTGTTAGTTTCTGTAATGCTGATGTTACTGTAGCTCTTGTGAGAAAGATGAAATGAAGTGAGAAGACAGACAGGAGACAGAGGTAAAATTAAAATGATCCACTAGTATGAAGTTGCTCTCAGCCTTGAAGGACAAAGAGAAATTAAGTGATTAAGTCAAAATTCATGCAATGTACTATGCCATCTCTGCAGGTTTCTTGATGTCAAATGGATCTTTCTGGGCAAGGATTGTGCATCAACACTTAGTCACGTCTTGTATGATCCAAACTGAGAGTGAGAACTGGCTCCCATTGTGATTTATAAGGACTGCTATTAAGCAGCATAAAGAGAGTGTATAACAATTGTGTCAAAATCTAAGACAAAAATTCTATCTGACAACAGATGACTGACACATCTGTTGACAGGTAACCTATTCTACAAGTTTCATGCTTTTTAGCTGTATATCTGTCTTCTTAGCCAACTTTCTTTCCAAATGCCTTGAGGAGAAAGAAGTTACATATTACATTATTATAATTGCTGTCACTGTCTTCATGCAACACAGAATTTGGTGGGTAACCTCAAGGCTGGTTGGTCTTCATATTGTAGGGCCGTTATCTGTGTATTTTATATTGACGTTTCCCTTTCAAACTCTTACCCAGTAAACAAAACTGTTGTTTTTATTTGTCCTGTGCCTCCAGCCTGCGTTTTCAGGGAGTTATGTAGTGCTTAACTGGATAATTTCAGTAAGCTGTTAAACTATTTTCTCTTGACTGTTCTCAGAGTCTTCTGTCTGTCAGTGTGCAAAGCAAAATTTTAGTCATGACCAGTGTTGGTCATTAGGAAGGAGGAGTATTTACAGGGGTTTCAGGACATCTGTGTTTCAGCCCTGCCCCCCCACAGCCCTTAAGGGAGCACAGTCTGGAGTTCAATCAAACCAAAGGAGCCCAGCTGCAAGCTGTACTGTCCTCAAGCGCCAAGTTAATGTCATGGGTTCTCTACAGTGTGCCATGTCAGGAAAGCTACTTGCTTAGACCAGCCTTTCAGAACCTCTACCACAGCAGTTCAACAGCCCAGACAGACCACACAGATCTTACACAACTTCTGTGATCTATTTCCCCTCTGCCACCCCAGATGTAGGTGAAGGCATCTGATCTGGTGCAACAGAGAGCAATGGGATGGAAAGGAGGGCAGTAAAACTAAGCTCACAGAGGTATTTTGAGGGTATGGCCACCCACCTTAGAGAGAACTCAGATCTTGCAGTGATGAACACCGTGAAAAATCCAGGAGTAAATAAGGAAAAGAGACATTCATTTGTTTCACGGTTGTGATGCTAAAGGTCAACTGGAAAAGTTACTCTCCTACATGCTCAGAGAGGTTATGGATTGTACAGCTATGTCCATATATGTTCTGACAGATTTTAAGTGTTGCTTTGCTGGGAAGTTTTAAAATTCAGCAATACACGTCATTTGCTTACAACAGCCAGTTTTCTTCACATCAGCCACCGGTAGAAAATGATTCATACAAAAGAGGCCACATGTTGAACAGATTTGTGTAAGCCAGTTATGCTACACTCAAAGTCAGCTAAAACATTCTCACACAAAAAGTTAACTTAAGCTACTATTTCCCACAATAATAACAATAAAAATAAGCTTAACAAACATTTACCCTGCTTCTCAAAACTCATTTTCTGTTATGTTTCCTTTTACCAGTTTTGTTTGGCAGAATACCATGTAATGGATCAGCAAGAGTATGTGTGCCATAATCTGACAGAAGGAAAAAAATGTATATTTTTAGTTTGAAAATGTTTATAGTCTCAATAGGTAGAAAGGATACAGGACAAGGAAGGATAAAATAGCACATGCAGAAATGTCAGCAGTCAATATAAGCCTAGGAGTTTTAGAATGAGAATGATCCTGGCTGAGAACTAAGTTATCAACAAAAGACATACACTGGTAGCAAGAGCCCTCTGAACATATTTCTTCACCTTGGTTCTTGGACTTCCCCGCTAAACTTAGGCTCGAATTTCAAGAAGCTAGAATCAGTGGGCTGTGAGTCTATGGCAAGACCCCAGGACATTACTGCCCTCAAGAAAGATCTCTTTGGCTGATAGCTTTCTAGGACATTTCTATTTCCCATCCCACTGAGTCCTGCTCCTCAAGAATAAAAACTCCAGTCGTATACTCCCTCTCTATTAATGAAACATTGAACTCACCCTTTGATATTCTTAATCTGAGAAAGATGGTATCTCTGAAGAGTCTTCAGGTCTTCCATGTTCTCCATTCATCCTACTGCCCTACAGAAAAGCAGCACCTCCAGTTTCAAGAGCTGACACTAATCACAACATCAGAGAGAAATCCTACTTAGGCTGTTACAAATTCCTCCCTTAACTGGCTCTCATGCTATCACACCCCAAAGCTCGTTTTCACACCATTTATATTTGACTCATTCAAGTAAGCAGTGGCATTATAAAGGCAATTGCAGAGAAGATCAACCAGGTAAGAGACGATCTTCAGCCCTGTGGTTAAAGTTTGTGTGTTATTTAGTTATCTTTTATCATACTTCCACAAAAGATATTTATTTCTGTAATCGCATCAGCTGGTCCTGAGGATGGAGAAGGGAGTAAAACAGAAACAAGGGAGAGAGTAATGAACAACAAGAACTGTGTGCGTGGCAGTGTGGCAAAAAGAGCTGCTATCAGTATAAAAGCTAAGAGAGAGAAAAAAAAAACAACTGCTGGAAAGATGGCATGGTAGTGATAGTAAGATTGGGGGTTTGGGCTTTGAGGAATGCATGGTTAAAGAAAGTCATGGAGCAAAGCTGCAGCCTGCAGAAACACGGTGAGAAGCAGAGGGTATCATGGATTGCTCAGATGTTTCTTCACCTGAGATCTATTACTGTGTCAGTCAGTGGCAGAGACCAGCTGGACAAAGAATTGGCCTGCGGTGACCATAGCAGATCAGTCGGCTAAAAACAGAGCTGGGTCTCCCATGCGGTTGCTGTCACCACACTGTCACCCCACACCTCAGAAATGGCAATGCAGAAACAGTAATCTTACTTCCCAAAATTAATAAAGCAAATGAATCAAGCATGAAAGCTGAAGAAAAATAAAACCTTCTAAGACATTGAATATAATTCATAGAAAGTCAAATGTTTGTGACTTGATTCTCTCTTTGGTGCCCAAACCCACAGCAGTGTGTGCATGTGAGCAGCACAGTCACAAGCTGGAAACATGAACTGTAGCATCTGAGCCACTGAAGGCATACAGGAGCCGCACAGATGGATGCAGTCCTCTCTGATCTCCACTTTATACAGGAATACTACTGCTCAAGTTCAGTAGCAGCAGAGGGAGTAGCTGTGGAAAAAGTCCATTCGCATTACAAGCAAAGTGACACCCAGTCATCCAGCTGAAGCAGTGCAAGTACACAGGAGAGAGGTTATTAGTGCCTTTGTTATCTGCCCAGCATCGCAGCTGCTTGCTGTTATACTCCACTGCCCTTTTCCAATACATAACGCTACAACATCACCCAAGATAATAAGGTTTTGATCACAGCAAGACGCTCACAACAGCAAACAGTCCAGGCACACAGAGATCAAATAGACCAGCTGCAAACAGAAAAAAAAATAAAAGGAGTGCATATGACTCGCTGGCGTGTGTGGGTATGCGTGCTATGCGGGCAGCAGAGGCCGGGATGCGAAGGTCTCCCAGCGACCCCGGCCCTTTGGGCTCATGCCCCAGCACTGCGCCGCATTCCAGCCTCTCCCGGCCTGCTGCCCTGCTTGCACAGAGGGGCAGCCAGACGTGAATGTGAGAAAGCTCTCTCAGGCGATTCCCTTCTGCAGGTTGCTGGGGAGTTGTCTCCCAAAATCATCAGAATTAAAAGGGGTATGTGCAAAAAGGGAGCTGGGATACGGGCTTGCATTTTATTATTATTATTATTTTTTTTTACCATGTCTTGGTAGCATGCAAACATGGTGAAAATGCTTTTTTCCTGACAACATACTTCTCTGTGCCCTTTCCACTCCACTTTTTATCCCTTCAGATCAAAACCCATGAGCAATATTTTTCAGGGCCATTTACATCCACTTAGTGGGGTTAATAAGTTGATTTTCCAATGGACATACATCCGTTTGGAGATACAGACACACAGCCAAGTTCAGGTGGCTTCTGTGCCAGTGCAAACTAATTTCCATAAAGGTTGAAGAGAAACGACAGATTCCTACTTCCCTTTTTCTTTCAGAATACATGGTACAGATTTGAATCTGGGTGTGGACCTGAATTCTATGAATCCTTTCTTCTTGCTTATACTTTAAGCCTAGAGGAATTTGGAAAGCAGAGCTGTCTGAACTGTGATATTCACATCCTTCTAAGGAAACAGAGCCAACATATCATGAAGACATTTTACCCGTTTTAATATTCAAATTATTACTGTGAAAGAGTGTGTGACACAAGGTGTAAGGGGTATAAAACGATGGAGAACGTCATGATATGGAAGAGTCATAAGAATAAACTATGGGATGATCCAGAGACAGCCAGTTACTCTGCACTGCATGAAAGCTGAATGGGTGTTGGATGCTCTATCCCAAGAGCCTGGCCAACCGTGGGCAAATCATTGCATCTCTTTGTGTCCATCTATGGCCCGGGATAATTCTATGTTTCTGCCTCACAAAGGGTAAGGATAAAGTAACATTCAGGAGCTGTTTCAGTATTACACAAACAGAGCTATAGAAACTCCATGGATCTGGAAACATTATAGTCATGGAAAAAAAAGAAAAATGAAAAGAGAAAATACAGTCTCAATGACTTCTATAGGGAATACGCTATTTGGATTTTTTCCTGTAACAGTAATTTCCAACTGGAAATATTTTTGCTGAAGCACAAAGGCCCTGAATGTCAGCAGCTTCCACTTGTCATTTACACCTGTTGCAAATTTAAACTGCTGCAGCCTTACTTTGCTTTCATCTCCATGTATCTTCCACAGGTACACACAGCTCAGCGACCGGTGTGCTTTGAAGCATCAGAAATAGTGCTCTGCAGGTAGTAGGAGCTTTGCTTTGGTGTGTTGTAGAACTGTATCTGCACAGAGTTTAATGAACTGCCTATATTGTAAAGGTACCAAGAGTTCATATTCAGACCTCTGGGCAGTTCAGATATCAACTCCAACAGTACACACTCTAACACACAAGAATATTGGTAACTTAAGGCAAAGCCAAACTTCATTCCTCTGTTCTTGCCTGGAAACTTCTTGCTTTTTCTTTCAGAAAGATTCTTTTCAAGCTTTTATGGAAAGAGTGCCATTTCATTCTGTCAAAAGTTGAAGAATGAACTTGTAGAAGTGTCCCTTATGGGCCAGTGGTATTGTTGCTATTATGTGATGTTCTGGATACTTTGTGAACTAACTGGGACCTGATCTTATAAACTTATGGACTCAAAGGGTAATGGACACTTTAGGATTCATTCTCGTATGTCCTAGTGTTGGATATTAGGAGAATGTCTTCTCTAGAAAGAGTGGAGAGACCTTAGAACAGGTTATTGATAGAGCTGGTGGTTTCACATTCCTGGAGGTGTCCAAGGTGTGGATGTGGCACTGAGGGACATGGTCAGTGGGTGTGGTGGTGATACACTGCTGGTTGGACTTAGTGATCTTTAGTGGTCTTCTCCAACCTTAAGGATTCCATGATTCTATGATTCTATGACCAGGGCCCTGCCTGATGCACAGCACTGTCATTTGGAATGGAACCCTGTGCTGCTCAGGTGCAAATCCATTTGTACATTTGTAAACACACACAGTAAGTGTGTGTGTTTAACCTCAGCAGATTTCCCAGCCAGTAAATCTCGACAGAGAAACCTTCACATTCTGCTCTCTTTAAAACACATGCTTAAACAGACTTGTTGGACACACTAGGACAAAGTTACAGCTAGGAGGCTCCTAAGCCTCAATCAGCAGCATGGCAACAGCCGTTGCTTTTCCATCCTGAAAGGTGCAGCTTTTCCATCCTGAAAAGCTCTGGAGAAAAGGTACACACACACACACACAGACTTCATACACCTCAAATAAAAGCACATCATCTGAGTTTGCTCAGGTTTAGCGAAGGTCAGAGATTTTCGCACTTAGGTGAGCTGTCATCTGGCTCGGGGCAATTCTCTTTTCTCTCGCATCCTTTGCTGGAACAGCAGGAGTGCTTTACTGGTGTGAAAGACTAAACTGTCCTCAGGCTATAAAGGGCTTGAGTCACAAACCGCTTCCCCCCACTTTGCTATTAATTCAGAGCCTGCCAAGACTGTTCTAATGTGCCCTCACCTGTGGGTTCTGAAAACCTGTTGAGGGCCGAGGCTTAGGCTCAGAGATGTGACAAACAGATGGGATTTACTCAAATCAAAGCAGCTCAAGTCTGCTGGAATCTGTACTCCTACTTTTAAAAACAGGGTTTCAATTCCATGAATTTAAACTTAATGAAGTAATTATCTAAGAACAACTGCATCATTAAGGCAAAGCAGCAAGATCTAAGTGCATGCTCAACAAAGATTGCAAAACAGTCATACCATTAAAAAATGCAGCAACACTGATGTGCATGGGCAGCCTCCATAGGCCAGAAATGAACTATCTACTGTCATTACTGTCCCTATCAGCATACTGACCAAGAGTGAGCCCCACATGTCCTCCACTCCAGAGCAATGCTGTGCTTTCTGGCTTCCTAAACACATATTTAGAACCAAAAATATTATTACTGCTTTCAAGCCTCTACTGCTTCATTAACTGTTTTCTGCCTTAGCCCTTTCATTATTTTCTTTTCTTTCTTCTTTTTTCTTTTCTTTTTTGTTGTTGTTGTTGTTGTTGCTGCATTCTCTTTCATTTTTCACTTTGTAAACCTCCCATGCAACAACTATTTTGGCTGTTAATGAAGGGAATTTTTCTGCATCCAGCAAACAGTAAACCATGTCGCTTGGTTACAGCAAAAGCTGAAATTCCACAGATTTCCACAATGTCATACATTGTGTTGGGAGGGAAAGTGTGCTGGGCATTCTCTGACTTTTGTGTGCCGTGTTAGCATTTGTAAACACGTATAAAAGAGAGAGAAAAAAAAAAAAGAGGAAGGAAAGAGGAAGGAAAAATGAGAGGAGAGGAGAGGAGAGGAGAGGAGAGGAGAGGAGAGGAGAGGAGAGGAGAGGAGAGGAGAGGAGAGGAGAGGAGAGGAGAGGAGAGGAGAGGAGAGGAGAGGAGAGGAGATAAAAATAGCAAAGCAGAAGAAAGGAAAAAGGAAAGGAAAAAGGAAAGGAAAAAGGAAAGGAAAAAGGAAAGGAAAAAGGAAAGGAAAAAGGAAAGGAAAAAGGAAAGGAAAAAGGAAAGGAAAAAGGAAAGGAAAAAGGAAAGGAAAAAGGAAAGGAAAAAGGAAAGGAAAAGACACTTGTGTGATTAATGCAGTATATGACCTTTTCTTTTAAAAAGTTTGTGCTGTCCCTCTTGTTTAGTGCCAGTGCTGCTCACCCTTTCCCCTGAAGACGCTTGAGATGTTAAGCATCTAGGGTGCTAATTTGACTTACAGCTAAACCCGAGGGCTGCAGCAGTAGGTGGTGATGTAATAGGTACCAACGCACATGGATATATAAATATCGTGGCTAGGGCTAAAGCGCTATGGCTGAGCAGCTATAGAAGATCAGCACTTCAGACAAGACTCCTGGAGTTGAGATCAAGTTCAGAAGCTCTTGCTCCCGGGATTTCCTCTTCATGCAGCCTGCCCAGGGAACCCAGGGAAACTGCAGATCCTCAGGGGACTGAACGTGGGGCTCTCCTTCCAGCCTCGCTTTTCCTTTTTTTCCTTTCTCTTTTTTCTTCCTTCCTTTTTTTTGTTTTTTTTTTTTGTTTTTTTTTTTTGTTTTTTTTTCCCCGTGTGTGCGTTTTGTTTTGATTTTTTCTCCCCTCCGCTTTGACCTCACTATAAAGCAGGAGCTGGGGGCCAAGCGCCTTTTCGGAGCGACCGGCCGCCGGCCCGTGGCTGCGCGCCGCTAGCCGGGATGCCTCTCCCCGCGGCGCTGCTGCCGGCTCTGCTCCTGGGGCTGCTGTGGCCGGGGGCGGTGCGCGGCCGGCCGCCCCCGGGCCGCCTCCCCGCCGGGCCCCGCCAGCGGCGGTGGGACGCGGCTCTCTTCGCCCGTTCCGTAGCGCGTCTCCCGGCCGAGCGCCGCGACGCCGCCCGCGACGGCGACTACCTCCTAGGCATCAAGCGGCTGCGGCGTCTCTACTGCAACGTGGGCATCGGCTTCCACATCCAGGTCCTGCCCGACGGCCGCATCGACGGGATCCACAGCGAGAACCGATACAGTAAGCCGGCGCCGACTCCCGCAGCCGGGCAGGTGAGCCGCTCCGCACCCGCGGAACCGCTTCTCTGACGGTTCTGCGGACGCGGAGCGGCTCGCCTCACCCGGAGAGCGGTGTGAGTTAAAAGGAGGGTGGGTTTAGGGCAGACCTCTCGCCGCCTAGAAAAGTCCGCTCGCGCCGGCTGCCCCGAGGGCGTCCTGCGCCCGGGGGAACGGGACGGCGGCGGAGCTCAGAGACCGCTCCATGTGGCCGCCCCGCGGGTCGCGCTGCCCGGCGCCGCGCTGTCCCCTCGCAACCAGCAGGCATCAGGTGTGGGGGCTACCTCAACATCTAAAGGATCCTCAGGCCCTGGGCCGCCCACCTTGAGTAGGGGCTGGGAAGAACTCAACCAGGGCCCAGCTCTCCCTCAGACTTGAAAAGCATCTGCTAGAGACTTAACCCCATGGCCCCGTGACTCTGATATCCAACTGAAACAATAAGATCCAAGGGGGGGATATAAGCTGCATGATGACAAATGTTTCATACGCCCCAAACACAATCTGGCTTATTTTAACCTTGGCTACAGAGGAGGATGCCTAGGGGCAATGTAAAAATAGATACTTAGCTAAAAGAAGAGAGGTCCCAGCATGGTGCATGGAGCAGCACGTGAGGCACGAGGCTGGGGTTCTGTGGCCACCCAGCAGCACTGGGGCATAAGGATCCATGCTACATTGGGGATAAGAACCTCTGGATGAGTGCAGAACTCACATCACACACTTCCTCAGGCCACAATCCTTTGTACCCCTGATTCCTGTGTCTCTTCTGTAGGTCTGCTGGAAATCTCCCCTGTGGAAAGAGGAGTGGTGAGCATATTTGGTGTTAGAAGCGGACTCTTCGTGGCCATGAATAGCAAAGGCAAACTCTATGGATCTGTAAGTAGGCACTAGTTGCGTGCTTGGGGAGGGACCATGGTGGCCTGGAATGAGAGGTGTATACAGTGCTGGAAGCCAGGGCCCCACAGATGATCCTTTATGGTGTGATTAATCAGTGCCTGTCACATACCTGTCTATTGCTCCTTATTAATACTCTTGATTGGAGAGCTCCCATGAGAGTTCAGCACCTTTAGGGTCCAGGCTCGTAATTATAAAGAGGCAGATCTGTTAAGATACAATGCAAATCTTCTATTACATCTAGTCCATGGAAAAAATACTGGCATGTTTTAAAGCACACTGCATGGACAGTAACAGTGCATGTCTTAATCCACGTTGAGCTGTCCTTCTACTTTAGAATTCAACTGTGTATAAGTTACAGTGATTAGCATCATTTCAACCCTATGTTCTTGGATTTCCTTCCCTACCCCTGGCCTTTGTATTTCATGTCCCTTAGGAATGTTTTGAAGAAACACGGGCTGAGAAAGGGCCAAATTATGTCAAAGTTGACTAGGGCATTTTCACATGCACGAAAACTTGAATTATCCAGAGCTATTTTCTGTGGCATCAATCCTGTCACAGAGGATTTTGACTACATGAAAGCCAGGAATGACTAGTCATCAAAGTGCAAAAGCTCCCTTTGTGCCAAGCCTAAATGAAACAATATGCTGCTTTGGTGTCCTGGATACAATTATCAATGCAGTGTTCATCCTGGCAAGCTGAGACCTATCTTACAAAACCATCAGATTTGCCCACTAACAAGAGATGACCTCACTTGTTACTCTCCATATGACACACCTGCAACACCTGTCCCTCTTTGTACTTGCATGTGAAACCCCTTTACAAGAAGCATGCTTTCTGTCAGCCCTGTCTTCCTGATCCATTAACACAGGTAAATCTAAACCCTTCAATTTTAAAACTCAAGATGCAGAAAATACTGTCCACTCTGAGCATTTTTAAAATACCTCTTTCCCTTCAAACAACATGAGAAAGTGCTAACATTCAGATTTTTTTCTGAAGCTTCCCAGAGAATTCACTACTGGTAGGAACAACCACTGCGTTGGGAACTAAGTAAACTTACCAATATGTAACTCAGAAATATCAGTGAGCCCCTGCACTCTGACATGGGGACATGAGCACTGGTTGCAACTCATAACTCTCATTGCTCCGGTGTCTGACAGTTTCTTTTCCCCTTCTTTTTTTTTTTTAATGGTAAAAGCTCATCAGCTGAGCTAGATGATGAGCCGGGCAGCAGAACTGCATCTGGGTCACTCCTGATGGCAGTGCCCTCTGTTAAAATGGGCCTCTTTCTCTCAGAAGCACAGACAGAACTACAGGGTATCCTTCCGTGCTCCACGTGTCTGTGCCTGGCTAGGAAGCAGCACCCTTAATAATTGTCTGAGTGTCATTTGAAGCTTCCTTTGGACAACCACTTCAAAAGATTACTTACGGGGGGGATGTCAGCTGCACCTTTTCCTGCAGCACACCTACTACACCTGGTAGCAAGAATATTTCTGCACCTGATGTTTAAAATTCCTTCCCTCTCATTCTTTCCTTTTCATTTCAGACCCATTTCAATGATGAGTGCAAATTCAAAGAGATCCTCCTGCCAAACAACTACAATGCTTACGAATCCAGGATTTATCCCGGGATGTACATAGCCCTGAGCAAAAATGGAAGAACAAAGAAAGGCAATAAAGTATCTCCCACAATGACGGTGACACATTTTCTTCCTAGAATCTGAGACATCTCCCTTCCGACCTACCTCAGCACAGGGAAAGACTCAGAACACGTTTGGGAAAAAAAGAAACGTGGTGCACTTTTACTGGAGAGTTTTATGCAAGAGTAGGTGTAAGATATTTAAATTAATTATTTAAATCTGTATATATTGCCACTAAATTTATTTATAGTTCTGATTTTTTTTTTTTTTCCTGAGAACAAAACAAACCTCCAAGCCTAGGTATTTCATTTCATGGTGCAACAGTAGGAGACTTCTGCTTTGTGGTTTATTTAATTCGTTTCCTAAGTTATCACAGGTGTGCTGCTACTATGTGTTCTATAACCGGTGACACTCAATTCCTACTACATTACAACATTTTGCACTGTTGGTGTGTTGTATAGTGTCTATTGTTGTACATGTATTTGTTTGCTATGTTGGCTTTGTTCCCCTCTGTGTTTTTAAAACCCCCATGAGTCCCAGAGAAGCTCTTGGCCTTTGAGAAGGAGCAGCACGGAGGTGCCTGGGTGGGATGCCGGCGCGGAGCCACACACAATGCCTGACCTCCTTTGTGCAGCGTTGCTATTTAATTGGAATGGTATCGGTTTACTTCGGTGCAGAAAGTGCGGTGCTGAAGAGCTGCCCCACAAATCTGTTTTTAGATCTGCCAGCGCTGAACTTTGAACTTTCCTGCAGTCAGTCTTAGAGCTGCCAAGCAGCGAAGAGGTTTAAGCACCTATATAAACTCAGTGGGCTTTTTATTTTCTTTTCTATTTAGATAAACAGGAGCATCATATTTTTGCGGCCCTTAATGGACACTGCATTTGATACGACCGCTTCATATTAGGCGAATAAATTGTCTGCTCCTCCCCCAGTGAGCCCACTGGGGCACCTACTGTGATGAACAGGTTATACTTCATTCAAATCAACTTCCCTCTCATATTTGGAGACTACACACATTTGTCAAAATTTGCAGGAAAAAAAAAAAAAGCAACAAACCAAACATTGTAATACTCATATGCTATAAAAAGGCAAAGTCATTTGCTGGTTCACTGAAACGCAAGCTCCATAGAGAGAGTTTAGATTGATTACAAGTAACCGAGGTTGTTTTGTACTATTTATTATTTTTGGTGCAGTATTTGGGAGGAGAAGTATGCTGCTTTTTTTTCCTGTCTCATTCCCTTGAAAAGTTGATTAATTTCTACCTCACTAACTCTCAAAGCCAACCTCCTAACAAAATCTGCATGGAAGGTACATGCTTTTCTGCTTCGTCTTATAATGTTGGAGGAGGGCTTCGGGGAACAATTGCTGTCATCCCAAATCTCTATTTTTTTCCATATGTAGCCAAAAGTATTCAAGATAGAGTCAGTTGCATCCTATTTGAGCCTTGTCACGTTTGAGCTATCTTTACCCAGTGATTTACTTTTAGTAAGGATAATCATGGTGAAAATATTTGCAGACAGCTGTCAGGCTGCAGTACCATATCGTCATCAAGTAACTCTATATTTTTCTTTATACATTTTGCAAGAGTAACGCATGTCCCTAATGCGATGAAGGAAGAATCAGGTATGATTATGGTGGAATCTTTAAAAGGATCTATTTTTCCTTTGTTCTTTCTTTCTCCTCTTTAAGCAATATGCCATCTTCACGGCATCGATACGTTAAGTTGTAACCAGGATGTTTAATGAATTAGAGGATGTTTACAGATCATCTTCCAACCTAAACTAGCCATTTCTGACTACATGCAAGTCTCAAGGCCGTGGGTAATTTGAGTTCAGCTAATTTTTTCCTTTTACATTCCTACAAGAAAGTATTTGTTCTATTGGAATCATACAGACTTACCTCTATTCTCTGCTTACACATGACCTTGAAGACAAAATCTACTCACCAAAGTTCAGTGAGACCAGAGCAGACCAGGACCACACCTTAAGCCAGCTGCTGCCAAAGCAAAAATACAGTTTAAAAACAGGAAGCCAAATCAGGGAGATTTGGAAATGTCACGCCTAAGGATTTTTTTTTTTCCTGTAATTTGGGGGATTTCTCTACTTTCTATGCGTTCTGTATGTGAACAATCATTGTGTAATTACCACTACTACCTCTGCTAATGGATGGTTTTGTTCTAGGATTCAGACAGCAAAATCGCAAAGAGTTTCCCTGGGAATGGTTCTTTGTCACTTTTCACACCATCGAAACCCACAACTGAGAGCCTCACATAAGATATGTTCAGAGGTAGTTGTTGTAACTTTGAAATATTGTGCTAAAACCTAGATGACAATGTTACATGGTATGAGTTTTCACCGTTTACCAGAATCTGTCTGTAGTTTTATACAGGTGCTGTTCAAGACTGTGGTGTATGTGCTGTGCACATTTAAATGCACAATAAATGATAAATGTTTACAGTGTATGGCACCCTGGAATTGATTTTAACTCTTTAGAAAGGAATGTGTCCTGCAGAGAAAAATTTAGACGAGGAAGCATTTGCACCTCTGCCAGATACTTCACGAATGACAATCTGGATTTCTTACTCAGCTAAAGTTCACCCTGGAGAGGTTGGAAATTGTCCAGGAAAGCCCAGCTTGGTAAGCTCTGTAATAGATACACATTCTGGCATCTGCCACAGATTAGTATTCACGCTTGTATTAATGACAACAGCTTTTCATGCAGCGTCTCATATTAGCGATCAGAGGCACAAACCAGTTTTGGAGTTTATGTTGCTGGATGTTAGCCTTACACACGAAACCAGATTGCCTTTTCCTTGGTTTTAGAGAGTGCTGCTGTCTCTCTTGCTGCAAAGAAAGATTGCACACTGATGCAAGAAGTTCTAGGATTGATTACCTGTTGGATTTAAGATAGTCCCTTCTACTGTTACCAATTATAAGCACACCGGTGTATAGAAGTACAGAGTGCTTTGTAGTATGCCTTATGGCAAGATTTCCCAACTTTTATTTATACACACTCATGCATATGGACCTGTACATGCACAAGCACACAGCCAAATCCTGTGGTTTGACTCAAGGCCTTCCCTTTCGTGGGACTAAGGAAGCATATGTTATGGCAATGGCAATATTCAGGTTTGAACTCACACTCCTTGGTGGCAAAGGGAGTTTTCATTCTGCTAAGGGCTACATGACCCCAAGATACAGATTTTTTCACTTCATTTTCTGGCCCTACTTTGAGCAAGAGCAATTTCTTTCTAAAGTCATACAGGCTTCATGAATGTAGCACAGGTGGCTTTTTTAAAACCAGACAAGTATAGCTGCTCCTATAAGTAGAAGCAGAATAAATAGGTAAGGAGATTATTTTTTTCCACTATTAACTGTTTGGTTTGTTTTTTTCTTTTTGTAACCAGATGTAAGTTTGTCACTGCCACTGGTCTTTCCAAATTTTAACCAAAAGTCACACTTTTGGACGTAACATTGTTTCAGCCTTGGAGAGACATCCAATTATGAATTCAAAATTGTTTTAGAGAGAAATCCTAAGGCTTACCTGCCAGAAAGGTGAAATTTCAGAGTATGGCTTTGCTGGAGTACCAGCACCTTGTGTATAGTCCTACCGCAAAAGATGTTATGGAGAGAGCTGGAGAAATGTTCTCTCTCCTCTAGCATTCACTTGTGCTAAGCCAGCTTTCCTCCCATTGCCTTTGCAGGTAATAAAAGTAATGCACCAAAGCTGGTAATCAGCTTCAATGCCTCAAAAAGGGCCCTGATACATCATGTGTTGCAACATTTCTGAAATCCCTGAGAGCTCTGCAGTGCTCCAGGCACTCCTGGTGCCTCTGGCATCCTCCAACAAACATTTCCCTGCACAGAATAACTGAAAATCTTCCCCGATGCAGGATTAGCCCTGTCTGTGACGGCCCAGCCTGTCCTGTCAGGCAAAGAGGAGTTGTGCCAGCCTGGCACCTGGCAGCAGTCCCAGGGCAGTGCAGTGCCCTGCATGCTTGCAGAAAGGCTGCAGTGGGCTCCCTGCCCTGTCACTTGTTTATGGGCTGGCACCTTCCACATGGCCCTGACTCCTCTGTGGCATCTCCTGAGCTGCCTGTATCTAATCTGTGCTAATAAAAATCAGCATGACAAAACACTGCCTTGTGTATAAATAGCCACAACATTCAGAGCAGTCACCAAGTTCATGGTTCCAGTTTCGGTTGTTCACACTTAAGCACTTGGTTTCCACTGCAATGTATTAACCGGCCATGCAAGTGACCAATTAAAGAGAATCTGTTAAGGTCTGAAGAGGCTTTTAATAAAAACTAGTGAGCACTTCAGCAAGGGAGTTAAAAGGCATTCCCTGCAGCACTGCAGCTCCCTTTGTATGACAAATTATTGTTGTTTTCTACCAAGTGATCTAAATAGGGATGGGGTTGTGAGGGACTGCAATACCTCACTGCTTTCAGGTAATACAGCATATAAAAGGGAAGCACGGCACAATTCCAGTTTCCTGCACACCAGCCACAATTTACAGACCCCAAGCAAGAAATAGTACCCTCCCCTGTTATTAAATTTGTTTGCTTAAAAACGAAACAAAACCCAGCAGATAAATATCATGCCAAGAAGCAACTACAGAAAGTGACTTAAGGCTCAATAATCACTTGATGTAAAACAATGACAACTTCTAATATCATAAATCACACTGTATGTTAAAATGATTGTTTGCAATGTCTATCGAGCAGATTGTTTTTTTTCCCTTTTAATGTTATTAAGAAAAGAACATTTTAGTGTCACACTGAAGATGTTAGTGTCACCTCTGCCACCAGCTTACCTGCAATGCCAACAATGAGGAGCAAGAAATGGTCTGGGCCTTCCTTCTGGGATGCCCAACAGGACACCGCAAAGCGGTTCAAGAATGGTAAGCACCCAGAACTGAATCCAGCTGCATCTGTGTGGTGCCCTGGGAAATGTCTAGCACTAGCAAACATCTTGCTATGAATGTTTCAATCCAGGCAGCTCATATTACTGCACCTTTTTGACACCAACACTAATGCTTCTACTCCCAGTTCCCAAGATACCATTAAATGATGTTCAAAATACATCTCTTAGTATTGTCAGAAAATAATTGATACTTGTGAAAAACAAAAGTACTGAACTTGTGACAGTTATGGAAAGCTTGCGAGAAAACAAGCAGGTATTTCCTCAAGGACATGTAATCAGTAAGCCATTCACCTTCTAGTTGAAGAAAATAAAACTAGAAATGGGCACTTGATCAGCAACTGGTTTGTGCTGGGCAGGTCTCCTAGCTGAAAGCATGCTGCACAACCACACTTCAGTTGAATGTACAAGTTTTTTTCAGTTTTTCTTAAACTGAGTGCTGGTTTGACTTTGGGAACCTCCTAGTGTCATTGCATGTGTACATATACAATTACATGTTATTGCTAATCATACAATTTTACTGTGGGTATATAGAGGAACACTCACTCTTTCTGACTCCCCAGGCTGTGTTGACCTTTGCTGTCCTTCATTCACACTACTTCATATAAGTTAAAGAAAGTGATTTAGTGATGTTTGTACCAATTTACATATTCCAGATTCAAACTGGTTGCTAATCAGGTTACCTCTGAAGTACAAATCAGATCTTTATCAGCTTAAAGGTATTTGGTAAGTGTCAAAGCCACTTGGTAAAACTCTGTGGTTTCTGGTGAGGTTTCTATTTACATCCTTTCTCATTATCTCCACAGCTACATCTGTTTGCCTCCAGTGCCTTCAAGAAGTGTTTGTAATGTTAGCTGGGGCCAGTACAGCTGTTTAATGTCACTGGGAATTAGGGTGCTTGTGGGAAGGAAGGGAGTAACACCTGTGGGACCAGCACCCCTTAGGCACCAGCCACCCCAACCTCCTGGGAACCTCATTAAAGCAACTCTGCAAGCTTGGATACTCAGATATGCGTGAATTCTTGGACCTTTTGTCAGACAAACCTCTTCTAGAATATGATCCACATGCCCAGAGCCCTTTCCCAGAGTAGTCACCACCTCGCACCAGCTCACACCCCAGCAGTACAGCAGGGCAAGTGGCCTCCCCAGGAGCCTGCCCCTGCTGGCCACATTGCTCATGCCCACATCCATGCTGATTCCCAGCCCCACTGCACCTGTTGTCTATCTCCCAGCCTGGTAAGACCAATCAGGTCTCTCCAGCTGGACACCTTCCAGTGTGAGGGCCACACTTTGCTGGGCTTGCACACCTACTCTTCCCTCCCTCTCCATGCCTTTACATTACCTGTGGGGTGCAGCGCTCTGTCACTCTCCTCCCATGCCAGATCCTGCTCCAATTCCTGCCACCGAGCGCCCGGTGCTGCTGCAGGCAGGAGCTGGCGCATGATGAGTTACACATTAACTGATGCAACTTGGGCTGGGCATCTTGCCTGCGCTCTGTCTCCTGGCTGGCACTTCTTTCAGATAATGGCTCTGATGCTGGAGTGCTGCATACTGTTACACCAGGGCGATGACCTGGGGCTGCCCACAGAGTTAGCTCCAGGAATGGCACTGCCCGTGCGGGTACGCAGGTGCGGCCCACATCAAGTCTCAAGGAAGCACAACCATAACATCAACTGCAGTTCATTGCAGCTTTGCCACAGCCCCGAGGAAAATGACCTATGTTGCTCTTTTCCTTATTTCTGGCATACCTGTAGCAGGCCAGGTGACTGACACTGCCTGTCCCCAGTGACACTGTCTGTGCCCAGCCTTCTCCTCCCATCCTGCAAAGGGCTCTGACACCTTTCCCTCTGGTTTTGCCATTTCACCTCATACTCTTGCTTAATTTTCTGCTCCCCATTGATTTCTTTGTTGCATTACCTCTGGTTGCCCTCCAGTTCTCTGTCATCTCTGCTTTTTGTCTTCCCTGAATTTTTTGTTATGTTAATGCCAATGTGCATGGACTACCTGATATGCCCCAGCCAGGGCACGTGTATTTTCTTACTGCCTATGGTTTTCATCTTCTGCATGAAGTCCAAGTCCCTTTCTAGGTGATCACAGACTTTCTCACCCACGCTTTATTTCTTCCTGTACATCTCACCTCCCTCACTCCTGACCACCTTCTTTCCGAATGCCCCAGTGTGTCAGAGGGAGCTGAACCAGCTTCCACAGCACAGAGGTGAAAAGTTCAGCACACACTTTCCTCCGAAGAGCATGGTGTTCCCGCCGCAGTCTGTAATGAGAGCAGAATTGGGCCATCAAGGGTTTGTTTATCACCCAGAAGTATAAAAAAAACAGGTTCTTTGTGCTTGCTGATACGTTATCAGATGTGATTCACCGGGTCATATCTGTTTTGGCAATCACAGCATGGGCAGTTCAGCACAGAGTTTTTTAACAAGCTTGGGATGATCAAGGAAGAACACTTATGAATTTATGGGACCATCTAAGTTACAGCTATGACAATCTCACGCCATGCAAAGAAGCTATGCTTCTAAAGAATAATCAAAGTATCTTCTAGAAAGAAAAATATCTACATAGATGTTCATCTCCACCTCTTGTGTTAAACAGCAGTTTTATTTTAAAGAGCTTGAATGCAGAAATACTGTTGAAGCCAGATTTGTAGTCTGAAACATAAGAAATTACACAGAAAGAAATTCAAAATCTTTGATCTCAAAGATCAGGAGATTTGCATTTCTTCAAATGTCTATTCTAAAAATATTAGTCACATAAGAGATAGGTGCTTACTTTAATTCTTGTTTATTCTTTTCATGTTAAAATATATATTAAAATTTCAGTTATAGAACAGGTATAGCCATATAATACCATTTTATTTCACAGTTCATCAGATAGCTCCTGGAGGGAATATAAGTAACAAAGAATGTGAATTCGTGGAGTCATGCATTTTATAAGATTGCCCCTTAGGTCAAACCAAACTAAAGCTTCTTCAGTAAATTTTGTGGTTTTGGAATACATCCTAGTCCAAAATGTGGACAAAAAGAGTAAATGCAGACATAACACTTCATGTGTTGAAAATCATTCAGAATACCTTCAGAGGTTAAAAACGAAGGCATTCAATTTCTGTCTAGGGCTTTTTCAATTTATACGACCAAATACAAATCACTATGGCTATGCTCACACTGGAAATCTGACTGTAAGTATCATGCTTCTAAACACTATCCTTCTAAGCATACTTATATATGCTTAGTAAATTATCATTATGACTTCTCACAACCCTGTAAGCCTCAGCCTACTCAGTCACATGCAGTCAGCAAAACTGAGACACACACACACACACACACACACACACACAAAAAAAAAAAAAAAAAAAAAAGATCTGTTGAATTATTTTGTGAATAAAGGCTGAAAAATCAACAAAAGGATCTGTGGATCTTGACCAGGCTCTCCTGGTTCTTTCTGCTTTCAAGTCAGGTGAGTATGAATGAGTGACCTTGCAGAACGGGTAAGCTACGCTATTAGTTTAAAGCTCATTACTTAAACAATTGCTCTTGTTCTTCTCTGCAGAATGACCACAGAAAAGAAATAAGGCTATCTATGCAGTCACTGAATGAACCACACTAAATTTTAGATGAATACTCACAAAAATACTCTGCAGTAATCACCCTGTGACTCTTACAGAAAAGCAACTGAAGCACAAGCAAGGAACACACGTGCATTTAATGAGAAAGATGTTTGTGTGGGTTGCCCTAGCCATCCACCTCCAGAGTCCCATAGCATCAGGTCATAAATGTTCCTTTTCCCTCCTTATGGCAACATAAACCTCAGGTTCCTTTCCTGGAGTTTTGGAAGAAGACAGTATAAATATGCATTTGTTCATATTTTACACTCTCCAAAATTAACTAAGAAAAAAAAACAGGAGCAAATACGCATCTGCTTGACAATTTATTCTGGTTCTATACATACGATCATCAAACACGCAGTCCTTTGGTTCTGCTGAAAGCCTCACCAGCTCTGCAAATGTCTACTGAACTCCCAGGGACATGGCCAGGCACTGATCATACAAGCTGCTGTACTAACAGGACCATCTTTGCATGTGACCATGCACAAAAACATGCCTTGATGTTGGCAGAGTGATAAAGGATAGATTCCTGATTAAAGGAAAATGGCATGAACTGACAATCATAAATACACATCCAGACCTTGAGTGCTGTGTTCTGTTTTGGGTCCCTCATTACAAGAAGGACATCAAGGCCCCATGGCATGTCCAGAGAAGGGCAATGAAGATGCAAAGGTTCTGGAGCACAAGTCTGATGGGGAGCAGCTGAGGTACCTGGGATTGAATAGGAGAAAAAAAGAGGAGGCTCAGGGGAGTCCTTATAACTATCTATACTGTTCTGAAAGGAGGTTCTAGCAACATGGGGATCAGCCTCTTCTTCCAGGTAATTGTGATAGGATGAAAGGAAATGGCCTCAAGTTGGTTCAGGCTGGTTATGAGGAAGAATTTCCTCTCAGAAAAAGTGGTGATGCACTAGAACAGGCTGCCCATGGGGATGGTGGAGTCACTGGCTAGGAGATTCAAGAAGAGGGTAGCTATTAAACAGACTGACGTGGTACAGAGAGGTTGAAGGCATGGGCTAGCAGTCAGACTGGATGATCTTAGCAGCCTTTCCAATCTTTTTTAATAAGTACAAGTCCACAACAGTTTTGGTAGTAAAGTGATGTGCAACAAAGAATAGCTTGTGATACAAGTTTTCCTTTTTTCACTGCTAAGGAGATTACAAGGTTATAATTTGTAAAATAAGCATATTCCTGATAATTAAATTAAGGATATGAGCTGCATAAGCAAATAACAATCACAGGAGAAAAGGAGAGGGATGCTGAGTTTCACACGTAATTTGTTTCTGGCTACTTAGCAGGGCTATGGCAGACATTCACTAAGTAGAGAACAAACATTCACTATTTAGCTCACCTATCCAGCTAACACCCTTACATTTCTATTAGCAAAAGCGGCTCCTCTGGGACAGTTGGTTGTTTGTTGTGAAAAATTTTTCACTGAGATGGCTTTAAAAGAGCATTTGCTGCTAGTTAAAAATGTACTCATCTTAACCAAGTACTATAGAACTACACAATATTATACTTTACACTTGTATAACTTACATCTCATGCTGCAGCTCTGATTCAGGTCTACCAAAATGACTAGAAAAGTTTCACAGAATCACAGAATATCTTGAGTTGGAAAGGACTCATGAGGATCACCAAGTCCAGCTCCCAAACTCAACCCAAATCCTTCTCCCTACCTTCAACTGCAGCTTATTCCTTCGTTGCACAGCCTACACCCTTCATCCCATTCCTGTTGCTGCATCCTGCACAGGGAGGTGACATCCACAACCATCTAAGCTTGCAGTGAGGAACACACAGAGACAGCCTCATCTGAATGAGCCAAGCAAAGGATTTTGAGGTAGCTATCATGGCTTGGTCAGTCCTAACAAGGCCCAGCTGTGCTAGCAAATTAACAATCCCCAAGCACTGTGAGGCTGAGGCTGCTCAGGCTCAGCTGTGCCCAAAACTTCAACGGCATGAAGTCAACCCTTGTGACAAAACAAGCTGTACACCCCAAAGGAAGAGGAGAATTTCCTTCTAGGGTTAGCCTGTGCCCCACTCATGTTTTAGCCTAAAATCTGCAACTTCAGCTGACTTGACAAGAAGCCTAGTATTATGCAGGCATTAATGCTATGTTGCTAAATGTCAGCTCATAAAAGGAGCAGCCAAAACAAAGCAGGAGGAATGCCGTGTCACGGTACAGGCTGTAAACTGGCAGTGCACGCTGAAAATAAAAGCAATTTCACTACAGTTCAGCAGGAATGTGTTCTTGGGGAGAAGAGGGAAAGACTGGTGTGCATGGATGGGAACTGCCTGCTTGAAAATGTGTTTTGCCTAGGATACAGTACTTTCTCGTTGTTCGTTAGAACACTTCTCACATATTAGGGAGTAATACTGGAGATTCCTTTGTTTATGTTTTATCAAAAACAAAAGCAATGGGTGGGCACTTGCATAATGAAAGCATTGCTCAGATGGCTTTTTTTTTTTATCAAACCGACCACTTCAGAGAGAAGAACTGATGAATTATTACTATACATTTTGCCAGTTCTTCAAGCTGTCCAAATAATATTTTAATTTTTGTATGTGTCCATCTGTTGTTTCTTCTTTCCATTTCCATCCTGACATACTCTATGAATTGTAACATACTATTTGAATGAAGGCAAACACCGTGGTTCTGGATACGTGCAATCCCTTACAGCTCGAAAGGAAGGAGAGGAAATCATGATTTTGGAAAGTCCTTGGCCTTGTTATGTCCTAAACAGAAAAAACTTGTGTTTAACATTGCAATCTCATAGACTAAAACATGCTTATTCATGAGGTAGGCAGCTGGCACTAGGAAGGTGTCCAATGAAGCGCTCACTTGGCAAGTCATGGCCAGCTCTCCAAATCTGACAGCATCTTGTGTGGTATTTTTGCCAAATCTGTGCAAAAGCAGTGATGGTAAGTGTCATTTATGGGTAAGAGCTCACTGGTTTTGAGCTGTGACACTAGGAAGGTTTCCATAAATCATAAACACTTTTTTGAATAATAATGGCTTTTTGAGTCTCATATGCACTGAAGCTGAATGTCTATGTAGAAGGTTATTAAGTACAATTAAACAGTGCAATCAGTGAGGCTCGTACCCAGCTGGCTCCCGTGGTTTGTGGGTGTCCCCTCTCTCACAGGGCATTTAGCACTGCAGCAAAGCCTTCCCTCACTGCTCAGAGGGTCTTGAGCTGTGCTCCCACTAGCAGATGCCGCTCAAGCCCGGCTGTCTGCCCTTGGCAATATGGCAAAGTGCAGTGACAGGTGGTGTGTTCTTTGAAGGTGAATAAAGGAAAATGAATAAACAGTCACCAAAGCAAGTCACGAGCTAACAACGTACAATTTCAAGGTAGCTCAGAGAAAAGAAAAGATTGGCATTTGTAAGCAGTGTGCGTCCTGCTGCTCTTTTGTAAAGCCAGCTGTGAAACAGGGCTGCAATGCCTGTTTATAGCTAGGTGTGCAGGCTTCCAGATGTGTAAGTGTAAAGCCTGCAGACATCAAAAGGGCTAGCAGTCAAAAACATTACCTGAACACCACCTTTACATATTTCAAAGCAAAACCAGCTTAGCGTTCCCTGTAATCACTATCCTGTAACATCTCTTTAATGTATGGGGAACCAACCAGCACAGGATCTCTGTGTCAGTGAAATAAAGAGGATGCCCATCATTTCTCTTTCCCCCTGTGAGGCATTGCTCATGTCCCCAGCATCCCTCATGACCCCATTGTTTGTACTGTGATTGAATAGGATTATACAGCAGCATGAAGTGGGAAATGGCAGACTGAGCAAAGCTATTGAGAGGTACAGTAGCTGAAATCTGTGGCTGTGCACTGCAAGTGTTGGAAAACAGCCAGCGTGCTGGTCTCAGGTTAAGGGGAAACATGAGCTGATAAACCTTTCACAAGTGTATCTGGTATTTTTTAATTGGGTTACTTTGCTTTCTGGAGCCTAAAGAAATCACCTCTTAGCTTGGGATGGTTGGATTTGCCATGACAGTGACAAATGTGAATTTGTAAATTGCCCACAAACAGGTAATGACTTTCATGAATGAACCTTCAATGAATTGCTCAGCTGGTTGCTCATACAAGCTTGTTGTGGTTTTATCCAGCAGCAGCTCAGCACCACACAGCCTCTTGCTTACTCTCGCCGGGTGGGATGGGGCAGATAACTGGAAAGGTAAAAGTGCAAGAACTTGCATGTTGGGATAAATACAGTTTGGGAGGTAAAGCTAAAGCTGCATGAATGAGCAAAACAAAACAAGGAATTCACTCACTACTTCCTATCAGCAGACCAATGTTTAGACAACCCTGGGAAAGTAGGAAAGTCGTTGGTTTCATAAGCACTGCTCTGTAATGACTGAAATATCATTGTGCTATCAACACTATTTTCATCAGAACTCCAAACTACAGCATCATACAAGCCTCTACAAAGAAAATTATCCCAGCCAAAACCATGACAAAGCAGTAGCCAGCACTTCCTAACATGAATCTAGGATTGGTACTGGCACTCACATCAAAGAGAAAAACCCAGAATTTCCCCCTTTAGAATATGTGTCATTTCCTATTTTCCTGTGTGACTGGCCTCATAATTCATACCCAGGCATTTCTGCACCATGGGTAAGTAACACTGAGATTTAAAACTGACTTAGTTGTATGCTTCTAAAGCATTTATGCCTGAGCACAATCCAAATGATCAATGTTTTTCCTATGTAGTGTTCTGAGAAAATGATTTGGCAATTAGACTTGTAAAAGTGAATAATTCAGCAGACACAAAATAATATTAATGGGTACCTCTTTTGTTCCCTCATCCATCTTGCCCTCTCTGCACTACAGTGGCACAGAACAGAGAAGGGACAGGTTTTCTGTAGATGGGAGGCTCAAGGCCCGTGTGAGTCACATCATTTAACAATAGAATGATCGAGGAAGTCTCTTGTGCTGTGGTCCTATGGATGACAAGTTCATTTCAGAATTAGCTTGCTCTTTTGCACTTCAGAGTTTAAGTTTATTTTTTCAGTTCTGACTTTATTCATCCTCTATACTCCTGGAAAACAAACAAACAAAAAGCCCACAGGACTGCAAGCCAGCTGTAAAGAGAAGCATCTGCCCATAGTAATTCTGAGATGGGTAACCTGCCTTGGCTCTCTATTCTGGCTTTTACAGTTGGCAGTTTTCTGGTTGTGAAAACTGCCAGTTACCCAAAAAGAAATTCTTCCCTTTTGATCCACATTATTTTTTATCTAGCAGCCTGCTTTCACGTCTACCCTGGTAGCTTGCCCCCAACTAAATACAAAGCCAATAATAATCCTCTCCACAATTCTTTTGACCTACACCTCAGAAACTTTAGAATAATGAGCCAGAGATCACCTTGTAAGCAGAGATCAGCACCCAAGAGGAGGCAGCTTGATATGAAAGCTCAGGTTTAGGAATTCATGGAGGTTTCGTTCACACACTCTTGACTTCATTAATTTCAGCTGTCAGGTGGAAACAGCCTGTATGGCCTTCTCTGTGAGGATCAGCACCAAGAAACAACAAGTTATTTATTTTCCACTGTTCTCACAGAGTCATGGAACCTGTAATAAATAATGAGTAATAAAAATAATGGTTGTGGGTTTTTTGCTTTCATTTAACTTAAATTTTTAGGGGCTGGAGGAACTGACTGATGAGCATCTATCTCAGCATAACATAAAATTCACACAAGCATGCCCTGATGAAATGCTGACATTCAAAGCATTCTGGGAGAGCTCTGGGAAAAGGAAATGTTTTGCTTCATGCAAGCAAACGGTTGGTTCATTGGCTGGACCACAGAAGCCCATTTGAGGAACACTGCAAATACTTTGGACAAGGTGCATTTTATTAGGAAAAGGAAGCACTGAGGATTCAGCTGTAACATACGCAGCGGGAAGAAGTAAACAAATTAACTAAATTTAATGTGGGCAAAAATGGTAGCGAAATTCTGTTTCAGAAAGGTCATTCATTTGCCTCTGCATTCCTTCATCACATTTACATGCTGCTCACTGTATTCATCAAAGGTCTCCTTTATTCTTTCTTGGTATTCATAAAACACTCGCTTTCATATACAATAACATAATTACTCAAAAAAAGACAAGTGAGAAAAAATCAACAGCTATTTACTTCAGATGTCAGCATTTAGCAGCTCTTGAGAAAACAGATTTTAAAGGATTTGTGTCACGTATTTAAAATATAAGAGCAAGCACGACCTAACATGGTACATGTTGGAGACAGTGCTACGGGTGTCTCCCTCCTGGCCTGACTCTCCCAAAGCACATCTCTCCCTCTGGACCAGGACAGCTGCAGGGAGCCCCGAGCAGCTGCAGAACGAGAATGTTCTCATCACTCGCCCCCAGCTTCCCTGTGGTCAGCCCCGGCTCATCCTGCAGCTTTCAATGACACCAGGAGCTCTGCGGAGGCCAGGGAGGCCCCCGTACCCGACCTTGCTTTTAAAGGCTGCTTCTGCTCAGTCACCTCTCTGCTGCCCGAGCAGCACAAAGATCAGATGGAACATGGGGAAGTTTTTGACTGAACATCTGTAAATTAACGCACGACTAGGGTGAACTCTTGTTCAGATTTGCTGTGTCTGAAAAAGAGGCATAGTTCACAAGGTGGGTCATTGTGTTTCTAGTTTATTTTGTACCTTTCTGTGGGATCACACAGTAGTAATGATGTAACCACAACCAGTAAATGTCACAGTAGGGCAATGACTTGTTTAAAGCTCTAATGATTAAGAAAAAGACAGATACTGGTGTTATTATGATGCTTATCAGTGTTGTGTCATACACATAACTATATTCATTGTCTCAGTTAAAGAGTTCATTCTGAGGCCAAGAGTCAAAGCATGAACTTTTGAAAGTTCCTTTTTGCACTTTCCCCTACAGGGGCTTATTCTGCTCACTGTTCCAATACCTCTCAGCGAAAGTAGATGGAGGATGTCTGCTTGTGTTTTTCCAGAGCAGACCAATACCTGGGCTGGTCCACCCTGCCTAGCACACAGCTTTAGTAGCAACAGTAAATGGTCACAAATAAATACATGGGAGTTTGCTTGTGGCTGTTATATTCACATTGATGTACACACTGTTATAGAAAGATCTAGCTCATTTCCTAATTGCAAAGCATTTCATACTGGATGGCAAATGAAAGGCTTAAGCCCCAGCGGGATCGTATGTGTCTGACCCACAAATAATTGTTTGACATCAGAAGGTTTATTATCTCCTAGCAGGAATGAGAAGCATATTCCTTAATAGGTTCCCTACCCTGGGCAGTGCAAGCTTTCCTTTGAAGAGTGTCTCTATGGTAATTGATGTTAATGAGCAGCAAGCCAAGGAGAAACACTGGGTCACCAGGTAGGAAGCCCCCCAAGAGATAATCTAATTACTCTCCAAAACAAATTACTTTCAACCAAAACAAATTACTTTCAATCACTCTGCAACAGATAAGATCAGTGGAGAGAGCTCAAAGCCGATGACAGCTGGAGACCGAGGCTTCGCGAGTTTATGGATTGATCGCTTGTCTCTTTGGTCCGTTTTGTTGAATGACAATGGAGTGACAGAAAACTGGAGCCAAGAACTGAGCTCCCTTTCATTTCATTCAGATGAATGTAGAGGACCTGCCAAGTCGGTGCTATTTGCTGCTTGACTCATTGATCTAAAGTTGGAAAAGCAGCAGCGGTGCACGTTCACATATGTAATATGAGTAAAACTCTCTAGGAATAAATGTATGGACTGGGAGATGATAAAATCCGCTCACTGCCTCTGCATTGTTATGCTAGGAAGCAAAACACTGCATGGTTGCTAACTTGTGAGTGCACATAAAAAGTGATGTAAAAGGAACCCTCTTTCTTATGAGGACTTTAAAGGCCAAAACCATATGTGTTAATTGCTCCTCTAATTGCATACTACTAATTGTTACTAAAAATCTTAGTTCCTATTGAAGTAAATGCTTTATTTTTTTATCCCATGGAAAGCAGAACTGGGCCTTAGTTCCTCTTCTTAACACAATATTAGCAATGCTGTTCTGAACATGAACTGATTAATCAGTACTGTACTGTGATATCAGACTGAAATACAAGCTACCCACAAGCAACCACTGCATTAACCAAATAGTAAGATCTGTTTCAGTGCAAAGTGGCTAATAGATACGATAAGTGAGAAAATCCTACCATCTCCTAATGACAGTACAGAAGGAACTTGGGCAGAAATGGTGTAAATTGTCAGCAAAAGTTGTAGATGACAAGTCTGTTGCTGGCTTACTTGGGAAATCAAGAGTTAACGTGCCACTCTAAAGGAAATGTAAGTTAGCGCACAGGGTGAGTGATTAATCAGTGAGTTTTTGTGCCATGGCTAATTGCTATGATGATGCACAGGATTCCCACCTTTACTGGTGTGTGTTAGAGAAGAACTAGATTGGGATATTACTGCATTTTAAGAATGGAATACCACTACTGACAGTGGACCCACAAATAGGAAGCAGTGTTTAAGGTCCAATAATGAGTTCTGCTGCTCATTATTTCATTAGCATTGGCCAATTCCTTCTACAGCGTTATGCAATCAATGCCACATCTGCCTGACCAAATCCAAGTCGAGCTGATGGCAGCATGCGACCTATTAGTCAGGAGAACACATAAAGGGCAGTCATTGTCCAGCAGCAGCAGCTCTTCAGCAGAAGGAGCCTACAGTAACAGAGATCAGTAGCTGGTGTTTTACAGGCTTTATCTACTAGACACCTCTGATAAAGAGCAATACACGAGTATCAGGGAGCCTCTGCTGTTGAATGAAACCTTGATGCCCCACACAGAGCTATGAGAGGGACTTCTAGAAGCCTGGAAGAAATTAAGTTCTGACTTAGTTGGTGGGCCTATTCTTAAAATTCCCTTTGTAAAACGAGTGCCTGAATCAACACATCCATATTCGAGAATACATAAACTGGAGGCCCAATCTCGACTCTGGGTAATGAGTGGGATGAAAGTCATACTTTTCTGTGAATCAGCAAATTTGGACAAATTCATATGAAAGAGGCACCATGATCATTTTTTCATCCTCAATGTTTGCTCAGCTTTGTTCACTTCAAGAACTGAGGAAATCCTATAATGGAAGAGTCTTCCTTGTACCTCCAGCCATGAAAGAACCAGTGGCAATTTGTCTCCCGCTTTGACCAGCAATGTTTAAGGAACTACTTACATCAGGGCAAGGTAAATAACATACACAACAGACAGGTAGCGGTGGATTTCACATTCTGTTCAATATTTGCTGTGATGTTTAGAGAGATAAATCCCTTATTTTAATTGAAGTATTTTGCTTCACTTTCTAACAATGCTTCAGATTTTATCTCATACTATAACACGTTATTTGACGAATCTGAACTACTTATGGAACTTAAATCCATTACCTACTAGTTTTCTCACTAGTCAGATGTGTAAAACTTAAGTAAACTTGACTTACTTTCTAAAGACAACCAGGCTTTTTCCATGATAATTTGTTCTGTTTCTCTTACTTTCAAATGGCCTTTTAATTGGCCATTAAACTAGGAAATTATGGCTGATTAGGATCAACCCAAATGCAGTGTTTTGGATGGATTCTTTTAGATCCCGTGTTACTTCTGCTTTGTCAGATAAAGGTCAACTTTAGCTGCACTGGCAGGATGCTTCAGTAACCTTTGCCCTTCAGTTCTTGACCACGAATGTCCCTCAGCCATGTTTAGTGGTAGCACTTCTGACTGGTTAAGAGGCTGAAATCAGAGAAAGTTACTAACCATAAACTCAATTTCTAGATCCATGGCAAAACATGCAGCCAGCCCACAGCAGTGGGATTTCAGCAGGAAATCATTTCCTGTGATGTCTGAGTAGAACATCAGTTACTAATAGTCTTTATCCCTCCCCTCTTGAGCAATTCCACTTTCAAACTTTCTACATGAGTATGTCAACTACATTAAGAATTGAATCTGGGCATCTTAAGAAGAGAGAGTAAAGACACCATCACACTTTAAAAAAATCCAAGGGAAGTAACTCTGTCTAGTAAGCAGGTTTTGAAGGAGTTGACAAGAGTTTTATTACTCCTTCTTAAGATAATTCTCCTTACTTTTAGGCACAAAATATGAGCTGAGTTGAAAGGAAAGCATCTGCTGATTCAACTGAATCACTTTGCTATCCAAAAGCTGAGGATGTGTCTGTGTGCAAAATATTCTTAACAGTCATAAAAGGTGCCATCAGGAAATCTTATATCTTTTTTAAAAATTTGCTTTTGTTCAGAAATTATTCAGGAAGGGCTTTATCATTTCAGTAAGAGTCCTTCCTGCAATATCATAATAATCAAAATGATGATGGTGAATAAGCATTATACAAACCTGCCACCTGTGCACTGAATTGAAACTTTGACACTACGTTCACCAGCATTCACTAATCATTTACAACTCTTGGCTTATCCATTCCTGATGGTGACTAGCAATTTCTAGGAATGATAAGCAGCAGAATGCAATATGCAGTAATAGGCAGCAAGAAAACTAGAACAGAGAAAACTTAGAAGTCTTACAGAGCTCTGAGCAGTGATTTAACATTAGTGATTTAACATTAGTTTAGCAAATAGAGAATGTAGCTGTCTTACTCTGCACCAGTTCAAATCTCTCACATCTTCCCTCAGAAAGCACAAGTGCAAGTCTAGCAAATAACCTGAACTGCCAACAGCTGTGAGGAAATACAGCTTCTGGTTGCATTTCCTCATGTGCTCATGGATTTGTTCCACTGGCTCTATGAGCAGTTTGTGGGATCATCATCCTGGAATAGGAATGCTTGCTTCACTCAACAGATAAACACAACCAAACCTTTTTCATGCCCTCCCTTTCTTACTACTTACTGCCAAAATGCAACCAACTAAGAGTCTCTGATTCAGTGTCCTTGTTAACAAAGACAATTATTTTTCACCTCCTGTGAAGTTAATTTGCACCTACATGGTACAAATTTATTCCCAGTATAACTCATCAAAATTGCTTCACAGTTAGATTTGGTTATTGTGCCCATAGTGGGTTCACTGCTGAAGCCCTTGCACATCACAGTTTCCTACTGTGCTCTTTAGGACTGATTTCATGGCAAATGGCATTGAATAGTACTGAATAAGATCACTTGATTAATTCTGGTTCTGTGGAGTTTAGCATGTATTTGAGCAGGACCACAGATCTGACTATGTGCACTTTGTATCCTTGTAGTACACTTTGGAAGCAAATCTGTTTCCTTTTTTATTTTTATTTTTTTGTAGCACCTACTATTCTTCCATCAGTGAATCTCAGCCTCCATGAAGAGGCTAGATTATATTTGCCTTGGGTATTGAAATAATTCAATTAAATTAGATGTTTATGCGCCTCAATTTTTCCAACTTTCATGGATTTAGTGGAAATCAGGTGATGTAGAACACCTAGAAAATCAATTAGGCTCTAATAAGTTGCAAAATTCCAAAGAATTTGGGAATTTGAAGCTGATGGGACTTTGGTAAGCTTTAGAGTAGACTTAATCAGAAGACATCATTTGATCATGGAAGCTTCAGGTCAATTCCAAGCTAAGTATTGCTCTCAAAAATGCACTGACTGATATCAATAGTTAAGAAAACATTCGATGACAGAATGGTGAAAGATATTTGAAATTAATTGTCCAGCTGTGTTCATTAGAAAGAACCAAGTTCTCCTGACTAATAGGTCGCATACTGCCATCAGATGTGGCACTGATTGCATGTGTACCTACTGATGACAATAGCAAGAACCTCTCCTGTGCAGTGAGCACTTCAGCAGAGCATCTTTAGAATAGGGACCCTCCAGACGTTGATTATTTGAAAATCTGTCAGTATTCAATGCATTTGAATCCTGCTAACTCACCAGGGGCTGCTACACCCACGGTATGGGGAGAACCCTCTCTTGACAGGCATCCCACTGGTGGGTGTACACAGTGGGTGCCGTGGAATCTTAATCCTGCTCTCATCCACAGTCCATGGGGAAATACTGTCATCTTTCTGCCTCTTGGGTTGCAGAAACAGCTGGGAAGCAGAAAGGCCCTTGACACATGGTGGAGTAACCTCTCCTTCTTAGGCAGGTTTTTAACTTGTGCTGCACTTACAAGGCTCTTTATAGAACAGCCCTGTGCTCAAAGCCTGCACATCACAGTGTGCTGTGTCCACTCCTGTGATCCCAACCAGAGGCAGGGAGAAGCATCTGGCTATGATGCCTGCCCTCTGCACTGGGGCAAGTGAGGGCTGTCTGCTTGCTGCCACTGTGGGGTGGCACATAGGGACTGCAGCAGAGCTCAGAAGAAAAGGAATGAGATTGGAAATCTCCAGCTCCCTCTGGAGATCTCTCAGCCACTCCAGTTCTTCTACTTCTGACTTCAGAGAAGTAATACCAAATCACATTCATGTGCTGTCTCTTCCTAAATCTATGGAGATCCCAAAGATACCTCAAAGGCAGCAAAACACTTTAAAATTCCCATTTTCCATTCTACATAGACCTATCCATATCTGAGCATATCCAGAGAAGGCAACAAAACTAAAGAGTCTGGAGAACAAGGCAGCAGCTGAGGGAGCTGGGCTTGTTCAGCCTTAAGAAGGCTCAGAGGGGACATGACCACTCTCTACATCTGCCTGAATGAATGTTGTGGTGAGGTGATTATCTCAAGAGCAGCTTCATGCCCTATTTCTGACCATCATGTACCAACCTTGCTTCAATTTATCTCACTTGGTCACAATGATGTTACTGCCTACTAAGGCACAAACACTCTTATATTCTTGGCATGCTCCAGGATCGCTGGATGTTTGACTTTTAAAACATAGCAGTCACGATCTTCCAAACTTATTTGGTTCAGCTTTAGAATCACAAAAGCTGAAGGTTTTGTTCTGCGGAAATTACATAGGCCCATTGAAAAGTGCAGTGGAAATAAATGATTAATTACAACAGGTGAAAATGCTTTTGCAGTTGAGTAATATTTAGTCAGGAGGTATTTTTATTCTACAAGACTTTCCTCCTTTATTTTTTCTTATCCCCAGAAAAGCAAAAGTCCCAAACCAGCAGGTTCCATTGCTGCTGCCTCAAGGAGCAGGCCCAGCACTGGAAGTGATGGTATGATTTGTCATGTTATATCTCTGCAAATACACCTTCAGCAACTTGCAAAGATGTGTCCTTCTACTGAACTTTGGTAAAAAGATGCCAATAAATGATAACATTCAGTGATTTATATGGGAACTGATATGAAAGTCACATTACAGCAGTATACATTGAAAAGTGAGATTCACTAGCTGTAGCTAAGAATAAAATACTAAATCTGGGCTAATCACTGAGGGTTTTTTTCCAATGCCAATAAAGAAATAAGCACTTCCAGAGATTATTTAGCCCGTATCTCTCAAACAGCTGTTTGCAGATAGGTTGGTGCTACCCAGCCCAGATAAGCGCATGGAGGCATTCACCTCAGTCAGATTGCAGAGGAACTTGGACAAATGGATTAGATGGAAAGACTGTTATATCAAGAAAGGCATTTCCTAAAAACAAATGAGTTAAATGTTTCATTGCCATTTGATCTGATGTGAAATTTTAATCTCCCTTACTGCCTCCATTTTTGATCCTCACAAAAAAAAGGAATAATAATACTATCAAAATGAATAAATATGTTGCAAGCATCGGTTCTTTCTGCTTGAAAGGCAGTTGACTTTTGGATGAAGAAAATACTGTATATTACGATGGCAAATATAATTAACACTACAATATCTAGCATTAATAGTATAGCAGCATCGGTACTCATCAAATAGCTTCTGTTCAGTGAGATGCACAACAAATGGACCAAAGCACCTCACGGATTCATCTCAGCCCAAGCTGTGTGTGCGTTGGGTACTCAGTGCCTTGAAGAATGCTCAACAGCCAGGGTGAGTTACATGCACAACTGCTGTGGGGCCCATGGCTGCAAGCAGTGAGCTGCCTTGGAGCAGCCACGTCGCAACAGCACAGAATTATGCAGAGGGAAAAAAACAAGGTCTTAGACACCTTTGTATTATTTACTGGTGCTATGATATCGTGAGCATGTGAGATGTTTGCAAGGACAGAATTTCTCAAGTCAACCCACGACTTAGGTGGTGCAGCAGGAAGAACCTGGAAGTGAGGTGGCCCTCATTTTCATTAATGAGTCATCAGCCATGTGAGAAAACTGGGCTTCTTCGGGATGACTCAAAACTCCTGTTGCAGGAGCAGGTGTTGCAAGACCATGATCATCTAGATACTGATTAATTAGTGTGACAAACCTCAGTGCCACAGGGTGCACACGGTTAGGGTGTGTAGAAGTGCATCCATACAAGAGTGCGCCATCATCCCACAAAGCTCTGTATTTTCACATGGCCTTATCTGGGTTGCTCAGAAAGAAAAGATGTTTGCAGGAGTGCTCACAGAATGGAGACGCAAATGTACAGACAGAAAGGCAGAAGTAAAGAGGCAATGAAATTCAGGAAGATTTGTTTCTTTGTTTGCTTGCTTCAGAAATTCTGCCAGGGCTATGGGGCTATGTTCTGCTTAATTAATACTTCATGTGTCCTATGGAAGAAGAATTTTCTTTTTATTTTGAAATCCCATTGATGTTTATTTTCTCTCTTGGGATATGAGAAAATTCCTGTAATGCTCAGTTTGGATGGACAACAGGAAAATCAGCAGAAATCCTCTGAAGTGCCCTGAAAAAGACAAACACGGGTGTGCACAGCTCTCCCATTGCCTGACACATTCTCTGGGTGAACACCAGCATGGTAAAAACCGTCAGCACACACAAACCCACTCGATGCCTATGTCGGGTCTCTGCCAGGTTTCGCTACACGCACTTTTTTTGCCTATTTCTCTGCGCGAATGGGAAGATGGGCCGGAGAGACCCGAGCAGGAGCTCCCCGACGCAGCGGTCAGCCCGCACCAAGGCACCCGGCTCCATCTAGCGGCACGGCTCGGGATGGCCGGGCGGCAACACAGCCCGGGAGCGGCGCCGGTCCGTCCCGAGGCGCCGTGCCATGCCGTGCCGGGACATGTCAAGATCTGCCGAGCCAGCGCGTGCCGGGCCGTGCCGTCGCTCCGGTGCCGGGCAGTGGCCGCTCTCACCCCGTGCTCACGTCCCTGCCGGAACAGAGCCGGATGGCGGCCGCGGAGCCTCGGAGCCGCCGAGCTGAAGCGTGAAGCGTGGCGGAGCTTGCCCTGCATACGGCCCTTTTCTCCGGCCGGGTTACACGAGCATCCCCGCTAGCTTAGTTCTGAAATGGGAACACAGGATGGACAAGCGCTAGCGCGGAGGAGTGATGTGTCCCCCGAGCGGCTGAGCTGCTCCCTCACCTCTGCGTGACCGCTGGTGCTTTTTGGGTCACGCACCCCTGGGCTCATTCCCCGTGCTCAGAGCTCTCCTCGGGGCTGCGGGACCCGACCCTACCCGCCCCATCCCGTCACGTCCCGTTCCGTCTCGTGCAGCTCGGTTCGCGGGGGCCCGGCGCGGATGAGCCTCGAGGGGAAAGCTCGGAGATGCGGTGGGGAGGGAGCGACTCCTCCAGGATGTCCCCTGCGACATGATGTCATCTGATCAATATTTTCGGGGGGAGTGACCGACCCGACCAATTCCCGCTATGAAACGGGCTCTATATTGGAGCTGGATGCGGCCGAATCGATCGGGCTGATAACGGAGGCCTATAAAAAGCCGGGGGGCCGGCTTGGCCCGTGCTACATCCTTCCCGCGACACCGCCGGCCGCACAGAGCGCCCAACCCCGTACCGCACCGCCCCGCACCGCCCGCGGCAACGCCGCCGCCCGAGCCGAGCCCGAGCCGAGTCCGAGTCTGAGGTCGCCGCGGATGGGGCCTCGCCCCGCCGCCCCCAGCGCTGCCCTGGCGCTGCTGGGGATCGCCGCCGCCGCTGCCGCCAGGTCCCTGGCGCTGCCCGACGCGGGCCCGCACGTCAACTACGGCTGGGGGGAACCCATCCGGCTGCGGCACCTCTACACCGCCAGCAAGCACGGGCTCTTCAGCTGCTTCTTGCGCATCGGCGGCGACGGCCGGGTGGACGCTGTCGGTAGCCAGAGCCCGCAGAGTAAGCGCCGGGATCTGAGGGAACGGACGGGACGGGCGAGGGAATGGAACGGGCGGGCGGGTGGGCGGCGGCGCGGAGCTGACGGCTCGTTCCCTCTCCCCGCAGGTCTGTTGGAGATCCGCGCTGTGGCGGTGCGCACCGTGGCCATCAAGGGCGTGCGGAGCTCCCGCTACCTCTGCATGGATGAGGCGGGGCGGCTGCACGGGCAGGTGAGCCCCCGGTCGAGAATTGCAGCGGGGGGGGGGGAAGTGGAGAGGGGGTTGGAGTTAACGGGGCTTTGGGGCGTCCCCTCTACCCGGGAGGCTGCGGGGATTGTGAGAGGGCAGCAGCAAGGGGACATTGTCCCGAATGCGCAGTGCCTATTTCATGTGGAAAATGCAGTATCGTCCAGAAGTGCGTTTGTTTAGGAAGTCTTCTCGTTTGCTGGCTGCCCCAGAAACCGATGAAGTTAGGGCATTAGAGCTGAATGATTTCTCGCTGTTCAGCTCAGATACTCTAGGGGAAAAAATAAAGTGAAAATAAGAATCGCTTTCTTTGGAAAGGAGATGTGCCACTCAAGCAAGCCCGAGAGACACAGGGGTGCCATCTCTTAGGTAGTACCAAACAGAAGGGGCTTCAGGATGGTTCCACCCTGCTCCAGTCCCGCTCCAACCTGAGAATCAGCACACCTGTAGCCGGCTGTGGAGCTCAGTGACCCACTGGCGCTGCCCAGCTGGCTCGCGCTTTTCACCCAGCGATGTCAGCATATCCTGTAGGCATTATCAGCTATGTAAACTTGGCTTTGTAAACCCAGACATAAACTGCCAGCTCCAGAATTTGAAGGTTCAGAGTAAGGCTTTGTCTAAGCGCTCTGCAGGAGCCTGGGTTGCGTAGGGTGACGGCTTTTTATTGTGCTGTAGTAAAGGCACGGCTGCATTCTGCTTTGATAGCTGCGGCAAACTTTGTGCTGCTTGCAGTAGGGCAAGGACTTGGCCCACTGTCAAAACTCCCGGTATGTTCAGTCAGACTAAGATGGGAGTAGGTAGGTTATTGACTGAGCATACAGCATAGGATTGAGTCTTTGTTTCTCAATTTCCTTGCTTTTCTGGGCTAGAATCAGACAATTCATGCAGTGATAATGTGCATAGGCTGTAACGGTGTGGTGGGTCAATTATTAGCTTTAAGTTTTAATGTATATCCAAAGCAAAATGATCAATGAAAACAAAACAAGTCCAGATCCTGCTCCTATTGGAGCTGCTGTAGTTAAGGCATTTTAAAGCAGCTTTCTTATAACATAATTCTGTAAGCTAATGAGTATCCCTTGAGTGGGTGTGTTGGTGTATAATATTCTTCACAGGTTGTTAGCTTTTCTTCTGAAAACACAATAGCATGTGGCCATGCCATTATACCTTTATGTCATGGACCAGTTCTATTTGCCTGATTCTAGAAAATAGTTTTGTCGACTTTGGTAGCAGTATTCACAAAAGTGAAGGGAGTAGAAGCTGACACATGGAGATAAGTCTTCTCTTTTGGGACACAGCCCCCTTTCCTGTAGCTACCCTTCTCTAGGGGTGTACTTGGAAAGAAGAAAGAAATAGCTTTTGGCATATGCCATCTGTACTCTTACGATGCCCAACAAACATGGGCTGAGCCTGTGTTAGGCTGAGGGCAAGAAGCCAGCTCATCCTTGACACTCACTGTCATCTCTCCACTATCGGCCCAGGCAGAACATGCGCCATAGCCCAGAGATCAGCAGTGGAAGAAGGAAAGGGCAGGTGCAATGTCTGGGGCCCAAATTCAGCCCTCCTGTAATGAGTTCCTTCTTAACATGGGATGCAGGAATGGCTAAGGTTGATTCTGAGCAGGCAGTGTGCTGCACAGACTGCCCTGAGAATTTCTGTAGTTTACCAGAAATCTTTAACTGCTCCATATACTGACGTACTGTAAATTTCTCCTGTGGAAAAAAATTGATCTGGAAATACTTAAAGTGCATTTGAAATGTATTAAAAACTACTCTAGAGACAATCCCACTGAAGTGAGCAGGGAGCAATCTAGTGGAGGCACAGGGGTGCCATCAACAACCAATGTGGTTTGTAGAGTGCACTTGCTCAAGAAGCTTGCTGATATCATCATCCTCCAAAGAGAGGCTGACTGCTCATAGCAATAAGGACAGCTGACAATTCAGCCATAATTGTGCATCACAGATTGGTATCTTTCTGAGATATATATTGTGTGTGGAAGGAAAAATACTACATAATTTATTTTGGAAAAAAATGTCCTTTTTTTTTATTACCTGATCAGTTTAACGAGAGCTTTTAAACGATACTCAGATGCATGTACTTAATTGTACTCCATATTCTCGATGGCACATGAGAAAAGAATGAAAAGTAGCAAATACAGTCTATATTAATTCACTTATCACTAAAGACTGAGGCATCATCAGCAATTGCCTTTTGCTGACCAGGAGTTCAGTCACCTACAGTGACTGAGCCTGAAGCAACACCAGCACTGTGTCAAATGCAGTGCGTGTGGGAAGGTCTGAATGGTGATCCTAGATCCTAACAGAAGAATGTCTGCAGTATGTCACAAATGTACTTTTACAAATTCATACCTAAGCAAATACGTTCTTTTTCACAAGATCTTAACTGAATGGAGTGAATCTGGTGGGTGTGTTTGTAACTAGTTTTACTCCTTTCTGTTCAGCTCAGCTATTCCATTGAGGACTGTTCCTTTGAAGAGGAGATTCGTCCAGATGGCTATAACGTGTATAAATCAAAGAAATACGGAATATCAGTGTCTTTGAGCAGTGCCAAACAAAGACAACAATTCAAAGGAAAAGATTTTCTCCCACTGTCTCACTTCTTACCCATGATCAACACTGTGCCAGTGGAGGTGACAGACTTTGGTGAATATGGTGATTACAGCCAGGCTTTTGAGCCAGAGGTCTACTCATCACCTCTTGAAACGGACAGCATGGATCCCTTTGGGATCACTTCCAAACTGTCTCCAGTGAAGAGCCCCAGCTTTCAGAAATGATTCTGACTGCACACTCGGTTTTAAAGAAATACCACAGAATGTTGCAGGTTTTTAGCTTCTTGTGTAGTGATGTCTCAAACCTTTTTTTCATGTCTCAGTATGCAGACAGCCTTTCCCGTACAATGTGTTGTACCTATAAGAGCTAAGTGCCCAGATGCCATGTTCAAAAGCATTGCCTCTCCATAGTATTCTTGGAAAAGAAAAATTAAATAAGAACAGCTTAACAAATTCATCAGAGTTCTTCCATTACTGTGGTGATGATAAAATACATAGTTTTCATACATCAAATTCATTACCACATATGTTCACCTGTTGTTTCAGCTCATATATATATACAGGAAATCTTGCCATTCACAGGGAAGTTCACAGCCTTGTAGACAAACATTTGGAACAAAACACAGTTAAGGAAGACTGAGCAAGTGTGGTTATGTGAACTAAAGTTAGTGCTGTTTCTTGAAAAGCTGCTGACAACCTTCTGGGAAAGCTTTCTGTTGAAAGCATACCACTGAAAAACAATTCTGCTTATATATTGTGCTTTTTCTTCCCTTAGGAAAGAAGGGAAGAAAGGAAAATATTTCTTCCTTCCCCTATTGCTAAAGGATACGTTGGAAAACTGGATTTTTGGTGTATTTTATAGGTTAATTTATGTTCACTGGGGGATCTGCATCATCCAGCATAAAGACTTGTCGTTAATGTTAATGGGAATTCAGCACACGGGTACGAGTGTATACAGAACTAGCATCTGTGTTCATCTGGTAGGAATGAGCAGTTCAAAGTAGTGTCCAGGTATAGGTTCTGCTGTGTATACTCATGTATGTTGTTAGCAAATAGAGAGGAAGTCTGAAAATGGATGATGTGTAGGTCACATCAGTTACAAAGAACATTTCTATGTTTTGCCTGTAACCATCAGCAATTCCTTTAAGTCCATCCAGGCTTGATTCTGCATCAGTTGAAACTGTGGAGATACAATTTAGTGACTTAAACACTGCAGAACTGAGCTGGCCATGCTGTGCTTCTTGCAGGAAGGGATCGTGTGAATCTCAGGGCCAGAAAGCATATGTCTGATGTCTTCAGTTCTGTTCTCCCCTTGTGACAATTTAACAAAGGAATAACCAAAGAGAAACCAAAAGAAGACACATGTCAGGGTTCAGAGATTCCACTCATTTCCAAAGGCTCGCTTATAATAGATTTCTATACAAAAAGATCTACTGGAAACACTGGTGTTCTTCTGACCTAGCACTTCATTGCCAATGCAATATTTATAATTAATTTATTAAATACATACCTCTGTTTATTTTGTTACTGTTATTTATGCTCAAAATTCTATTTATATACTCTTGAAGGTGGGTTTTTTGGTTGTAACAAATTTTGTGAAGTTTTGTAATCATTAAATTCTAGGAAACAATAGCTTTTTAAATTTCTGTTCATTATTGGTAGTGTAATATGTATATTTGCAATAAAAAATCATCTTCGGTACAGAAATCTAGCTGACTCTTTTCTGACTTCTTCAGCCCAAACACATCAAGGAGCTTTATCAAACTGTGCAGTCTGGTTCCACTGCAGCCATGTGGAGATGACACTGTCAAGGTGCAACACAGAGACAGAGTGAGTTTCCCAAAGCCAGGCAGTGAGTGCCAATGGTGGACCTTTTGTCCACCTGCTGCCTGCTCCTGAGGAGCCCCACGTGAAACTGCAAGACTGAGAGAGGTAGCTTTGTTATGGAAAGGTTCAGCACCACGTGTGAGCCACCTGCAAAATGCAAAACCACGTTAAGTAGAAGGTTGCTCCCTTTTTAAAAATGGCACCCAACTAAAAAATGCTCCTAGGGGGGAAAATGGCTGTTAGACTTGAAAAAGATGTTAATTTCTGGCAGAAAAGGAAAGACTGAGCATTTCACTCTAGGAATACTATAGGGTGACTCACAAGAATTGCAGAGTTCTTGGCTGCAAAACACCTCCCATGGTGTTTCACGTTCTCCTTCATGTTGAGTCACTGCCACAAATGCAGAGGCTTCCTACTCTTCATGCACTGGGAGATGCATGATGATTTTCAAGTTGTGTTATTTGAAAAGTTTTTGGGTTTGGGGTGTCCTGTTTTTCAGCTTTTCATTTCTGCTTTTGATCAGACTATATATCTTTTGAACATTAGATGCATCTTTTGAGACTCCTTTATATAAATCAAAACCCAGAACACAAAATGAACTTCTAAAATTTGTTCAAAACCTCACTTTTCCACCAAAAAAAAAAAAACAAAAACAACCAACCTCACAGTTTTCAATGGAAACACAGCAAATGATAAAATTCAGAGTGCACACTCTTCACATTAACCAGTGAGAGATTTTAAAGTAGATTTAACATTGCTGTCACAAATACTGGTCAAGAAAACAAAGTCGAGCATCCTACCATTGGGGAATAGCATCCTATTTGCTGACACCTTTGGGTTTGCATCTTCCATGAGCAGCACGGTGATTGTTACTGTAACAGCATGGTCAGAGGTTGGCTCAATATTTATTCAGGCAGAGAGAAGAAGACCGGGGGCTAAATTACGCACACCACTTCCTGGAGCACTTCAGTTTTCCTTGGAGGTTTCCCATCTGAGCTCTGACCAGGCCTAGCCATTTTGCTTATGAAATGTGACAGGATCCCAGCTTGAGGCAGAATGATTACTGTAAAAATGCTTTCCCTGCCAACGAACACCTGACTTGCGCAGGAAAACCTTGGAACACCATTGTCCTCAGCTTAGTGGGAATGCAAACACCAGCACTGCTGTGAAAAGGTCCTGGCTGACCACTGCAACCCAAGGACAGCAGGGCAGTTGCCGCCCTTCCATTTGCAGCGGCACATTTTACAGCCCTAAAAGGTTTTAAAAGGTAAGGTGTCAAATGCCTCCTTGTGAAGTCCGCGTTAGAAGCTATGATGTGTAAATGCAAGTAGTGAGAAAGCTACAAAAAGGAGATACTGAGCATCTCCATTTCCACTCTGGGGAGGTGTGAAGGGCTGTAAAACCTTTATTCAGGCTCTGAGGATCAGTGCTATCTCTATTCCAAGTACTGAAACTGTTTGTGGAGAACCTGGGACAGTTGTGCTTTGTACAGGAGCAGAGACGTGGCAAGCTAAATAAATGCACTTCCCTTCCTCACAAACGAGAGGGTGCCAGCTGACACGATGAAGTAAAGCTGTGTTTCCCTGGGATGCGAACGGCTGTGGGGAGCAGGCGTCATTTGGATGCTGAAGTAGGGGTGAATTTGTGACAGGACTGTTGAGGACCCATGAGGGCAGTTTGTCAGCTTTCCTGCTAGAATACTACTGCATATGCAGCATAATGAATCGAGCCCCCTGCCTACTGAGATCAAAGCACTTGTTTGTCATTAACTTCCAAAACAAGACGAAAGTGGTAGCTCGTAGCTTCAGAAACACCTTTATTTCCACTTGCACCAGATGGTTACTGAACACAACGCGTTTATGACAGTGGAGCAGGACAGCAGACGCGAGCCCACGCACCAGCACGTGAACGCACACCCTGCACAACGCAGCCCCTCCCGGACCTCCCCGCCCCGGCTCCGCAGAGCCCGGCACCGACGGCGCTTTGGCGCCCCCTATTGCCTGCAAGGCCGGCGGGGCGCAGCGCCGCCCGCCACGCGCGAGCGCTCAGGTGCTGCGAGGCGGGAGGCTACGCGCCTGCGCACTGGGGCACCGCGAGGCGGCCCCTCCGGCTCGCCGTCGTCTCCCGGCGTGCTGAGCGCTGCGCCGGCCCCTGGTGTGGCGGCGCGATGGCGGCCCCGTCGCAGGGTTCGGACATGTTTGATGAGATCGTGATGGCCGATGACAGGTCGGGAGCCTTCGGGGGGCAATGGCTAGCGGCCCTCCCGGCGGCAGAGAGGGAGGGAGCGCCGAACCCGGCCGCGATGGCGGCGCGAAACAGAAAGGAAGGCGTGTAGCCGTGCGTCTCTCCTTGCAGGTTTCACGGGGAGGGCTACCAGGAGGGGTACGCCGAGGGCAGCCAGGCGGGGGCTGCTGAGGGGCGGAGGTGCGGCGGCCTGCATGGCGCCAAGATCGGTGCTGAGGTAAGGAGACGTGCTCAGGAATTGCAGTTCGTTGTGGGTTTTTGTTTTTTTCCTTTACGGAATGGTTCTAGCACAGGAATACATCGAGCAAAATCCAGTGTGTAGGTAGCGTGAGCCCTGCAGGCTTCATTCTAGGAGCGTTCCAGGCAGTCTGAAGCTGCTGCTGACAGCACACAGAAAACTACAGCGGAGTTACTCTGTAGAATACAGAGATTAAAACTGAGCGTGCTGTCATAAGCTTCACCAGCATTGCACAGTTTTAGTTGTGTTTTCTGAGGTGGTTGCTGTAACTCTATAATGTGATGGAAAACACACCAGTGATAGCAGGAAAGCGAAGTCCCAGGCTGCAACAAGTAAGGACGTGCTCAAATGCAGCTGCCATGGGCACAAAAACAAAGGAAATCTGCTTACCTCAAGTAGACAGGGATCTTTAGCAAGATACCCTCACCTCCACCACCAACCCTTAAATGAGGTCTGGGAAGGGGTGGATCCTGATTCCAACCCTTCTTGTCATTTCAGCTGCACTACATACACCTGTGCTCCCCTAGATTGGCCCTGCCTTCCCACCAGGTGCTCAATCACTGCTTCAAGCCATGACTTAGCATTTCTGCTGCAGTTGCAAATAGAGTTCTGTATTTTATTTCCCTGAAGGAGAGGACAAGAGACAAACAAGTTTGCTTGGAACATGTTGGTGATGGAGTACAAGTTTACTTTTATAACCTAAGGTTGTATCTGAAGGCTCTCTGGACCATCTTCTGTGGCTCAGCGTAGGGGAGAAACAGGGAATGTTGGTTCTTACCCAAGTTATGTCCCAACCAGACAGTACTGGTTGTCTCTATCACCCTCTTTCCTATTTCTAATACAGGCAGAATTTGTGGCTCAAAGATTGCTACTAAAAGAACAACAGCAGTGGTATTAATCCATTATGAAACAAAAGCAGTTAATGCAAACTCTCAAAGGATAGTTATTGTAAAACTTTGTCACTTGACTGTGATACGAAGATGACCAGTGCTTATTTTCCTACCAACATTACAGCTGTTTGGTTCCAAGATGACAGTTAAACAGCTTCTAAAACTGACTACTTTTATGCAGCATAGTCCTATATAGACTGCAAGAGAAGTGCTCTAATCTACTGATACTGGGAGGTTCCAGAAGATTATCTGTTTACAGTCTCACTGTCATACTAAGTAAGTGAAAGAATGACATAGGTTATCTTTGAACTGTCAGCCTATTGTCTGTCTTAAGGAGAATAATACTGATCTGACAATGGCTTGCTTGCTTAAGAATTAAAACAAGATTACAGTTAAAATATGCCTGTTTTCCAGCATGTCCCTGAGGTAATATTAGATACAGTGTGTGCTTGGGCTCAAGTGGAAGATTGGTACTGCACCCATGTGGTAATGCATCACTAATTATGCAGAGCAGACTGCTGCAAAGCATCCATAGGCCAGCATCCCCAGACCACAGCAACTTGGTGCTACATGAAGTGAACCTGTTGGTGTCTCCACTTACCTGAGGTCTCCAAACAGCTTTGGTGCATGCAGATGAAATTGCCTCACTTTTTTTTAAGTTTGAGCATTTCTGGAGATGTCAGCTCCTAACCACATGTATTTTAACAAACATAACTCCCAGAAGACTAGAGCTCGCAGATGTTCCCACTGTACTCTGATGAAGTTTGCAGGCTGAAGGAACTTCCAAGTCCAATTGTGTCTTGTAAATTTAAGTGGCAAGTGCATGCACAGATTGAAGTGGAATTTGGCAATAACTTATCAGTTTCATAAATTTTGTGGTTCAAAGCACACATACCATTTTCTAAGCCTTTCAATGTGAAAATATATTTGTATATCCAATGGCTTGTTTCCTTAGGAATAAGAATATAAAGCTTTACTTCTCTTTGACCACATAAATATTAAATATGTGTTGGTTTTTTTTTCCCTCCATGACATTCTTAAAAATTCACAGATTGGCAGCTACCTTGGATTTGCACTGACCTGGCAGCGTCTGCTCCCAGAATGTACAGATGAAAAGAACAGGTAGGGTTTTAAAAGTGTAAGTCATATCCCTTTAATAGTTTTTTCAAGTTATGGTGTCCAGTTTTGCCTACTCTTCAGTTTAAAAAAGAGGAATCTGAAAAACAGAAGGGTGAGCAGATAGATGGTGTCTGGGATGGCATTGCAGTCTGGACCGTGTGATGCTAAAAAGAGGATAAGGGAACTTGGTTTCGTCAGCCTGAAAAAGAGAGGATGGAGATGCCTACTTGCATTGCACAAAGGGAAATTCTAGAGATGCATTCCTTGCAGCAGCACACAGTGGAAGAATAACAGACACTTTTCACAAGTTGAAACAATTGATGTACTAATTGGGCATAAAGAGAAGGTTCTTTCCACCATGACCTCTTAAGTACTGGGACAGGTTGTCCCAGCTGAGGACAAAAGCCCTGTCCTTATGGTTTTCCACAATTTGGTTGGAGGTGGTCCTGAAGAACCTCAATGGGCTTTAAGGTTAGCCATGCTTTAGGCAGAAGGCAGACTGAATAACTTCCAGCCATCCCTTAAAACCTGCTTCCCCTCCCCCCCAACTTGCATTCTATTCTCAGTATGGAGAATAATGCGTGCATACAAAATCCTAGCAACTCTTACTGCTCTTGCACCACAGACTCAGGTTCGCAAACCCATCTCAGAGCTTCTTTAATTACTTAAAAGCTGTGAGTTTTACAGGGGTGAGATGTTAAAAGCTACACAATATTTTCACTTAAAAATAGTTTCTTTGTTATGATAGTACTTAGACTGCACAGAATCAAGCGTATAGATTTCCTGCACTGCGTTTTTGTTGTTATTTAGGTACCTGAAAGTATTGTTATAATCCATCTTTTCTCATCACTACCTATCACCTGTGTGCTTTATGTTTGGTTAGACAGCTTTCTTAAGATTCAGAGTGTGCTCCTTGGGAAAAAAAAACAAAAAAAAACAAAAAAAGCCAGAATATGTTGGACTGTCTGAAGTCCTCTAGGAGCTGATAGAACTGGTGGCATTATTGTTTCAGTAACATTTTCTTCTGTGAAGTGCAGTATTGTATAATCAAGATGTTATAATCACAATATAATTGTATAATCAATAGATATCAAGATGTTATAATCACAATATAATCAAGAGAGTTAGGCAAAGTAAACAACGATCACAAAGAGAATAAGCGGAAGAGCTTACCCTTCGGCTGAGTTCACCAGAAGACACCAAGAGAGGTGATCTCCAGAAGAGATCCTTCCCCTCTGGTAGCCAGCTCTTAAATAGGTCTAGGAGGGGTGGAGCCAGGCTCCACCCCTTCCGGCAGCACAGGTGAATTGCCTCCACCTGTGCTCCTCTGGCTGACTCATGGCTCGCCTCAGGTGATTAATCAGAGGTTCAGGCCGTGACTCAGCAGTTCCCATACAAGTATCCATGTGCTTCATGGCAGTTAGAAACTCCTAAATAGATTCACTTGAATAAAAACTTGGGCCCCAGTTCATTGTCTGAAAATTAAACGATAGTTTCCAAAGGATGCTTTAACAGTAAAGTGATAGATGAAGTTCATTAGTACATTAAAACCTGAACAGCTTACATTTTAGTTTTCAGCAGACTGTTATTACATAAATGGTTTAATTCTCACACAGTATTTTATTTCCGTTAATTTGTTTAAATTTTAACTGGACACATTTGTTTTCCTGAGCTGTTAACAAACTTCATTATTTCTGACATGCTTGAATAATAATTAGAATGCATTGAAGGAAGGCACTGAATAAAGTTTCATACATGAGTGGTATTCAGACTTCACGAGGACTTGAGTTGAACACTCACTGTGGAAGCAATATATCCCCAGTTAGCACTGTTTGTTCTTACAGATACACTCATCCCATCATCCAAGACAGACCTTCATGTTAAACCACTGAGGCTCTCTTCTGAGGGAGCTGTAATTCACCATCAGTAATTAATCATAGCTTGTTTCCCTAAGCCAGTTAGACATGCAAGGGAATTAGTGTGTCACAGATAGTTCACTTTTTTGGTGATGCTAGCCATCTTCTCTTTCCATGTCTGATATTTTATGGTCTCTGCATAATTTATTTTCTGTCTGCAACAGAAATACATCTGCTATACTTCTAGGTGCCCTCTTTTTCTTACTTTTCTCTAGTTTTCTATACATATGCAGATACATGCGCTTCCGAATATCAATTATTACTTTCCGTTGGTAGAACTTAATGCTTTTTTCTGACCAGTTTTGATTAATTTGAACAAAATGTCAGCTTGCTTTCAGCTATGTCAATAGAACATATCTCAGTACATGTTCTGGTGAGCTTTCTTATTGCATTTATCACATCTAATTGGTAGTTCTGTGTTTCCTGACTAGACGTCTGCGTTTGGGAAGTAAGTTAAAAGGAAAGCCTTACATTTGTCAGTACCAAGCTTGGCTTCTGATGATGCCTTAAATATGTATGAGGCAATTTGAGTGAGATAAGGGCAGAGGGCTGGATTCTATGCTCTGAGTCATAAAGTACAGTTTTCATACTGACAGATGGAAAAGACTTCTTCGGGAGGCTCATTGTTATTTACTACTTTTTGTGTGGTTTTTTTTTTCAGTAAAAAGATAAGGGCTCTGGATTCATTAATAGGAATGATTCAGAAGTTCCCATATGAAGACCCCACTTATGAAAAGCTTCAAGATGATCTGGAAAAAATCAGAGGAAAATTTAAACAGGTTTGTAGGATTAAGTTGTTATTTTTAGCACAATATAGTATTGCTTTCTGTAAATATTTCATCTCCTTTTGCAGTCATAGTAAAAATGCTTTGACTTGAAAATTTCCTGATTGATAGCAAATGCAAAATAAAAGAATAAAATTAAGTAAATGGAAAATTGAAAATACTGTTTGACAGTGAATTACAAGCAGGACAAGAAAAATAAATAGAAAAGGAGGAATTAGTAGTTTAGTTGAATTTCCTTTTGGAAAATGGACGCATCAGAACACTCTCATTATTCTTTTTTAGGTTTGTTCAATGCTAAATATTCGATCTGATTTTAGAGTCAGTAATGAAAGATCTTCACTTACATTTTGAATATAAAAGCCGAAGATAAACGTGGATGAAAAAAGGCGTATGAAAGAACAGATAACTGGAAAAGTGTTCATTTGTTTTAAACAGAATCCAAGTAGCAAAGAGATGCTAAATATTAAAGTGGTAAAGAAAAAGCACGAAACATTTGATGGTTTCTTATATTTGTCAAGGTTGGTTTTTTTTTTTTTGTTTTTTTTTTTGTTTGTTTTTTTTAAATCTCATGGCATTATTTAGGATTATAGAAACACTGAAAGCCTGTTGAATAGAAGTATTTGATTCACTCTTCACCAGCCTTTCCTTAAAAGGAAAACATATGCATATGCAAAGCTTTCTTATTTAAAGAATGTATATTATTTTAAAAAAATCTACATATGTAGATCATCCATTTTACACAATGTGTAGGTTTTTTTAGGTGAAGATTGAATCAGTTGCCTACAGAGCTTGCAGTAGTGAACACCTCTGTGGGGGAAGGTAGAATACACATGAAGTAAGAACACAAATGAAGGAAGGTTAAGATACCAATTCATAAAGTAGCTGCAACTCAGAGTGTGAATCTTGTGGTTTTTTTCCTATGCTAGTTTTGCAGACCTATCCAAACATCACAAAACAAGAACAAATAGACCCAAACCCTAGCAATTTAAGTTATGAGTAACAGAAACATGGCTACTAGAAGAAGTTGCTACTTGTTCTGCCCACAGAGAAGCAAAATTGCTTCTGACCGATGGCAATACTAGGCAAAGAACCCACAGGTACACTGATAGTCACATGCAGAAAAAGAGTTGAACTCACCCTGCTGGTCAAGGGAAACTCTGGCTACACAGCACCCACTGTCAGGAAGCAGCCAAGGCCCAGAAGATGCTCTCCCTTCAGTGTCTGTCTCTTATATGAGCCCAGGGTGGCTCCACACCTTCTGGTCACATGAGGAGCACAGGTGCAGCTTAAATCTTTTAAAATGTTTACTGTGCATTTGCATCTGGAATGCAAGGGCATATGTTTTGCTTTTTTATTGTAATTTTGGACTAAAAAGATACAGATATTTTGTTGAATGTATACCTGTGTGCATATGTATTGACTCCATTTCAAAGTCATCTTTTATTTTTGTCTGATTCCTGAGTACATGAACATGTCAATATCAGCTGCCTTTTTTAATAGTTACTTATGGGTGTACATACATAAATAAGTGTTCAGACAGCTTTGATGTACATACTGTCAGAGCCATCTAGTGGAGGAGGTTTTTATACTGTTTAAAAATAGCCTGTAAGTAATGCTTCTTGTAATAGTTCACAAGTATTCATTAAGATGAAGTTGTTCAAGTAGTGCAGAATATATGCATGCATGATGCAGCTCTTCTAACGATGTGGTGCCTTCTTTTGAAATAAAGTAGTATTGAGGTAGGATTTATTTGTGGCTTGTTTCTTTATTTCAGACTTTGGAAGTGACATGACAGCATTGCTGGCATCTTCATTTAGGGCAGCTGAAGTATGGCTTTTAATTATTGTGCAACTTAAACCACTGGGCAGTGTGAACAAGCTCCAGTGTGTGAGCACCTGAGACCTAAGCAAAAAAAAGAGCATACCATATAGCCTCAATAAATCAGTAGACACGTAACAGAGAGGTCATTTACCAGAGAAATGTGATTTCATTTTATATTCTCTTCAGAGAAAGCTAAATTTGAAAAAGCTGTCACAGGATCCACAAATTAACACTTTTTTTCCCCACAAATCATGCAATTTAACCCATTTACTTCAAAGTAGTGAGAGTGTGCTAATATTCAGCTGTGACTGACTCAGTGTTTTTTTTTTTTGGTTGAAAGCTAGATATTACATTTAAAATAAGTGTCCTCCTTCCCCCCAAGCTGATCTGGTGTCAGAAAGGCAGTTTATTGCTCTTCTGAATGATGTACAAAGAGAAGTAAACACTGGATGTCTAAGCATTCAAGTTTGAACAAGTGATCTTTTCTGGAATCTTTGTACATGGCTTGCAAAAATGTGTAGAAAAACTGGAAAAGAGATGAGAGCTCAAAGTATCTGTGGTGCATTTGATGACTAGAAGTGTATGCTATGTAAGTGACATGCTAAGTGCTTCTCTAGAGATTGTATTGAATACGAAATTCATTTTGTTTTCTTGAGGAGAAGATGGATCCTTGCAGATCAGTCTCTTAACACCTTATTTTTAAATCTCATGGCTAAATTTCTGCTATTGCTTTACTATCCTCTTCTATTAAAATCTATATTTTAATATAAATCACTAACATAAATATGAAAATAACTATAAAGATTGTAGCATCTCTGATTTCAAACTGGGATATGCCAGCTTTAGGTCCTTAACTTAGCTACAGGTGTGTGCACACCTCTGTTTTTCCGATTATCTTTTATGTGGGCATGATAATTTGTGTTACATGAACTACAGTTAATAGTTCTGTTAGATATGTAATCATACAGTTCTTCAGTGCAAACTTTTAAAAATATCTTCTGTAACAGAGTTGTGGATTAGGGTTTCTTGTGACATTCAGGATTTTAATGCTAGTCTCCACAGCACAGAGGAGGTTTTTTAGTGACAGCTAAGGAGTTAAAGACCAGATTACATGATGAATATTGGTTTGTCTTAATCAGTGTGACGCCTTGCAAATAATCTTGCATTTTAATTACTTGGGTACATCAGGATGTGCTACTTACTGACATCAAGAGTGACTAGGAGGACCTGGCTTTTTACATGCTTCTACTTTCGGTTGTGTTGATCAGAGGAGAAACCTAGGAAATGAAGAACATAAGAGTTAGCAAAAACCTGTGAAAGATATTTGCTTAAGTCAACTACAGTGCTATTTTTGAACAAAAAAATCATTAATATTTGGGATAGCCAGGGTACTCAAAAGACTGTCTGGTTTCATGGGACGTAGGGCATATGTTTTTCTCTTTGGTGCCTGTCTTGCTAACACTTGCTTAAATCTGTAAGAAATTAATGAAAAACTCTTGTGAAAGGTTTCATTAGCATCTTGGTTACTCATCTTGTCAGGAGCCTGGTGGAAGCAGGTTTTAAACTGAAATTAAAGACTGTCAGAAGATCTGTGTGTGGAGAGGCTGAATAAAGCATCCGTGAAACAGTTACTCTGACATTGTCTGGTCTCAGCAACTGACTGCACAACTTCAGGACTGCTTTAAGGTCTGGAAGGGAAAAATGCAGAAAAATGCAGTCTTGTAGACTGCAATATCAGTTATTAATAAAGTAGGACAGATTGTGGCTCTGCAGTCATAGTGGTTTAAGTCTTCCTGGAGATACTTGATCTGATAAAAACAAGTAGCATGGAAGATTTCTGCCAAAAATACTGAAGTTACTAAGACTCACAGCAATGCATTTTAATATGTTTTTATTCACCACCGCTAGTTATGCTCAGTAGTTAGGGAGGAACACTTGAAATATTTAACTCTTAATTTTCTGACTTGTTGGGGCTGTGTTCTGGCTTGTTTTGTTTCTTTGTGGACTTAAAGTGTTGAGCATACATTTTTCATTTTAAGAGTGAATGCAAAGCTAATTACTGCTAGTGTATTAAAGTCATTTCACTTGAAAAGACTTACAGTTTTCATTTCTAAATTACAAGAGTACAAGAAACGGGGAGTTTTGAGGCATCAACAAGGAAAGGTAAGCTCATCTCTGACTACAGTGAATTAATTCCCTGCAGAATTCCATTCTGATTTCAGTGTTGTCTTATAGTCATGGGGTTATTGGCTGCTAATCCCAAATCAGTCATTACTAGTACATGTAAACCTGACTTTGTCGGTTATCTGTGACATTGTACTACATCAACACAGTAAAAGTTCTTTACTGAGACTGCATTTCCATACACAGATTTTCAAAAAGAACTTAGAGGAGGACAAAAAAACAGGATGGTGCTCTACTCACAGAGAAGCAGAATCACTCCAGCAGGTTCTTAGCAATACTTGCAAGTACCCCAATAATCACATACAAAAAGCAGAGCTGAACTCACCCAACTGGATCTCCGGCTACACAGCACCCCTTCTCAAGAAGCAGCCAAGGCCTAAGAGATGCTCTCCCTTTAGCAGCTGGCCCTTACTTGAGATCAGAAGGGCTCCACCCTCCGTCCACACCTTCTGGTCATGCAGGGAGCACAGGTGCCAACAATTTGCCTGTGCCCCCTGGGCCAGCCACACCTCTTCACCAGGTGCTCAGTCACCAGCTCAAGCTGTGACTAACAGTTCTCCTACAGATTAAAACCTTCAAGTTAAATTCATTATTAAAATGCTTGTTCCATCTTCATTAAACAAGTACAATTCCATTCCATTTGCCGTGAACTGTAATGTGAATGGGATCGAGTTCAGCTCTGAAGAGATACCTGTAATTAACAGAAAATTGTGAAATCAGAGAAAACAAACGTTCCCTCAGAAAGCAGGAGAATCCTATTATGTTTTCCCGAAACAAGGTTACTGTAATTTGTATTTGAATTTGTACGGAAAGCCTGACATCCCAGTTTGGTTATGTGACTTTTTGATCTGATTGCTATTGAGGTATAAAATAGAAAAGCAGTGGTGTGTTCTATCCTGTACATAGAACCTGTGCAATCTCATGTTGCCAGCTGTCTGTAATGCACCATTTAGAGGAAGAGTGAGTCAAGCACCCGTTTTGGTCTGTCCTTAGGGTTTCTAGAAAGATAGCACACTTCTGTTGATTATTGTAGAGTATGCATTAGAAATCTTGAGATAGAATTGAGAGCTTTAATTTTTCAGTAGTTCACTATGAACGTGTATGAACAAATGCTTTGTTTTGGAAGAGGTGGAAGAATTTGAGCCCTTGGGTGTATTCATGAAAGTTTATTTACACTTTGGCTGTAAATAGTGTCTCTCATTGAAACAAACCAAGATCCCTCATTCAGAAGTGTGCCTGCACCTTCTTGCTCCAGTGCTTTAGCGTTATAACTTATATTCTTTTAAGTCAACTTACTCACATTAAGAGATCACATAATTTGAATTTGGAAAGTTTGAAATCCATAAATCCTGTCCTGTTCACATCTTTTTGTTCTGTGTGCATCTACACACATTTTGAATACATTCTGAATCTAATCTTGTGTTTCTAAAAATCATGCAACTAATAGTCCTGGATCTAATACTGATTATTTATTATTTACTTAGAATCTGCAAAAGCTGTGGCTTTTATTAAATACAGCCTTCTGTTTCAAGATCTGATTTAACAATTTCAGATCGTTTTCAAGTTTTATTCTTCAATAAGAGCAGGTACCTTCCTCCTTGGTGACCTAAAAACCACATCTGTGTTTTTTTATCATGTCCTGTAATTAGTGTTGAATGTTTGAGAGGAATTGTCTATACTAATAAGTGGCATTTTCTGGAGGTAAAGTGGGCACTCAAAGTGAAGGTAGAGCTCCTTGTCAGGATCATTAATTCCTTAAACAGTTTCTGCAGTGCTAGCAATGTGAAGAATTAATTATTACCAAGTGCTGGTGTTTGTGTGTCTGATGATCTTAAGGATATAGTTTAAAAGCTTCTGAAATACTACAATTAGCTGAAGTCCATCTGGATTGGAATCATTATTTCCAAAGGCACACCAGAGGAGGTTGTAACAAAGCAGGATCAGGCATGTACATATGTGTGATGAGTCCCATCAAGATCTTCTTAAAGAGAAAGGCTTTGGTTTCAAATGAAAATTGTAATTCTTCATATTCTCGGGTACAATGCAGTGTGGATATTAATGCCTTTGAAATATTATTACCCTTCGCAGTTTCTCATAGCAGCTTCTTCTGGACTAATTATAACCTAAAACTTCAGCTTTCATAGTTGGACAAGTAACTATGAAGATTCTCATTTTGCATTCTGTCCCAAGTTTGGTTGGTTTTGTTTTTTAATGGACAGAGTTATGACAGTACACATTGTCAGGGAGATATCACCAGAGAAGATGAGATCTTGGAGAGATGAAATGAGTGCTGTGGTCAAGCTGCAACTTTTGGTGTCTAAAATTGACCTATAAAGGCTAACTAGAGTAGTCTGGTGCTGAGGCTCTTCACTGTAGTTAATTCATCTGGAACTAACATGACTATCACTAGCACTGCACTGAATATTCCCGCCTTAATCACAGCACTGTTTATTCCTTAAGTGTAATAATTATATTCTTACAGCATTTCTCACCCTAGGATTCTTTAAGTAAAATATTTAAGTCAACTCTTGAGTAGCATATAGCTCTACCAAATGATGTAATATTCTGCAGAAGGAAACGTGGTCACTATTTTGTCTGAGACATAACCAGTGTGCAAGACTTTGGAGATCTTCGTTAATGTAAAGCAGTACCCATTCATTCTCATATAAAATATATGAAAGCTATAGAAAGTGCCAGTTGAATCTGAAGTGGCTTGCTGTACAGTATTGGTTTTCATATATATATATGTAATTAGCCAATTCCACAGTTCTGTCTTCCTTCCTTCCTTCCTTCCTTCCTTCCTTCCTTCCTTCCTTCCTTCCTTCCTTCCTTCCTTCCTTCCGTCCGTCCGTCCGTCCTTGTTTTTGATCATAGCAAAATAGCATACAGATAGTTTCTGAATAGGTACAAGAAATAGCATCTAGCTTTTCTATTCCAGCATCAGAAAGTGTCTGTAGAGCAGAATATGTATGGATGGTATCTGGAATAGTAGAATACCGTCTGAAAGAATTAAACTACTGTTTGTTTATAATAAAATTATGGAGTTTACTTTCAGCAAAAGTCCTGTTTTGGCAGGAAGAGGATTGCTTATTCAGTTCCTGCATCTCAGCTGTGTTCTAAGCGGAGTCAGCATCAGGATTTGTCACTGTCTCCTTCCTTGCTGATTGTTTAGCGGCACGATTTGCTGCTTTCTATCCATGTAATGTTTAGCTGCAATTTGTAACTTTCAGCTTCTTCAGGATTCTGTGGAATAATCGACACCGCGTGGAATCTTGATTGTAGGAACTGTGAGTCAGCAACCCTTTAATTTTTTTAGTTGCAGCTATTGTTCCAGCAGCAAGCTTTACTGCTATTGTCCACTGTTTGTCCAGCTCACGTTTACTGGACTGTGGGAACGGATTAGGGTTTCATGGCTTTTTTTTCCTTCTTGCATAAACTCTTGATCAAAGACATTCCTTGGATGACAAAACACTGTATACTGTGTCACACAGTCCTGACCAGACTGCACGAACAGTAGTTTAAAAACACATGCCCACATTGTTCTCTAAACTGGCTTTTTTTTTTTTTTGTAGTGTAGTGTAGTGTATGTGCAGACACTGAATTTTTGAGACCCCACTTACCTTCTTAAAAAAAAAAAACCAAAATCTATTGTTAATAAGCACTTAATAGTCTCTGGAATACACGTAGAAACAAATGAATATTTGAAACTCAGAACCATATTAGTATGTAACTTAGAATACATAATAGTATGTAATTCTTACAGGAAATCTAGAGATTGTGTTTGCAGTGTATTTTCTTGAGAGCATCCTTGGTTGTGGCACAGTTAGTGAAGCACCTTGTAACCTTAAAACCATTTAAACTTACAGCATCACTTTGCGTCATATCTGGGATAGCTGAGTGAAATGGAGAATGATTTATTTGAGCACAGTTTGGGAGTTTGTAAACCACCTTAACCATAAGTACATTATAACTGCATGTCATGATGTTAGAAGTTGTTTTATGCAATAAGGTGGGGACAGACTGCTCAAGCAGTCCAGTAGCATCAGTGATTTCAGAAATAATGAGAGAAATCATGTTAGAGGAAAACCTGGAGAGACATTTACAAGGAGCTGTACTTGGGATTTGCCTGGAATTCTCAGGTGATCAGTTTAAACTGTTTTGTCCATAAAGGAGGAACTTGTCTGATTCTTTGCAGTCCGAGGGCTTCCGTGAAAAGAAAAGCCAGGATTAATATGCAGTTGATAGACACATTGTGTAAAAGAAGCAAAGTGGGCCCAGTGAATGACTGAAGCAGCTACAGATGTATAAAGTCAAAAATGAAATAAATGTATTTATAAGAAATAATGGCTAGTTTTGAGAAAATAACTGCTCATTTCTTCTGGAAAGCTTGGGGAGTAAATTTGCTGGAGAGCTGTTCTTCGTAATTAACGTCGCCAGCAACCAAATGTAAAGAACGATGGCCTGTGTGTGCTGAAGGAGCAGAAAAGCTGTTCAAAAGTAATACCGTGTATTCAAACAATCTATAGTGATAAAATCTAATAAAAGGAGAAATAAAACATCAAAAGCTCAATTGTCTGTTTCAGACAGTCTGCCATCAGAGCAGTGACTTAGGACACCGGGTCACTCGTTCAGTGCTGGCTCAGGCAAGCTGTCGTAATGCTCTAGTGGTGGCTTAGTGGCCTTTGTTTAAACGGTTTGCTCATCTCAGCCCAACTCCTAGAAGACTGGTGCTAATGTTACAAGTAACATCCTCACAGGCAGTAGGTAACTCGTAAGCTGTCACAGGAGACCAGGCATTTAATGGCATATAGCATCTGGATGGATGCAGACAAGTGCCACAGGTACTCAAGTGTGATGGGTGAAATAAAAAAGCCACACCACTACAACAACGTATCATCCAAAATTTATTTGCTCGGGTTGAGAGTGGTGAATAGATAGTGATTTCTGTTCTGTGAGTCGCATGCACTCACATACAAATTGAAGCCCTAGGCCTTCACTGCTCACCCCAACCAAGTTTGTTACCACACACGACTTAAGCAACATTTGCTTAAGTTCATGTTTTGCTTCTTTGTTTTCCAGCTCGTGCCAGGTCAGTCAGAGAGAGCAGAGCTAATCAAGGTCTGATTTGAGTGGGCAGCCTTTGGCTTTCAGGTAGGCCTCACCATATGACAGACATTTTAGTTGGGAACGTCATGCTATAGCTGTGCCCTAATCTATACTTCGAATATGACAGGAGTGTAACTTTCTATTTGTCTTTAAGTGAATGTGCAGGCTTGGTGTTGTTTCGAGATGGGTTGCTACACTGAGATGGGTTCTTTACCTGAAATAAAAACTAAGTGTTGCATTTCTTCAAAGATATTATAAATGAAAAGGTAGCATAAGCCATAAGTAAAATGAGAACAGAGGTGAAATCCACACAGATGGATTCTTTTTTTCATACAGTGTAAGTGAGAAGACCTCCAGCAGCACTAAATACAACCTCCACAACCCAGAGAGGGAGTTTGGAAAGGTAAAAACTGTTGTTGGAATTAATCTGTGTATTGTAGGTATTGCTCCCCCAAAACAGGAGCTGTTCAGGGTAGGAATTGATCCTCTGCAGAGCGTTGGTTTTTGTTTTCAGGAGTTGGCTGGAAGTGCTGTGTACAGCCTGGACCCCAGAAGCTGTCTCTGTACTGCGGGGTGGTGCTTTCGCAGCAGCAAAGCCCATGCAGAGTTCAGATGCTGCATGCGTGCCTTGTTCGTGGTACTCTGAGAGCACCCAGTCTTTCTGCCAGCAGTTTTAAGTAAGAGTATTCGTAAAAACTGTGGCTGGAAATATTTGGCAGTTTTTTCGTATGGCTGTGCAGGTGCTAACGGGATCACTGAGAAACTGTTTGGTTTTCTTATCAGATTTCTAAAAAAGCAAAATAGAGAACTTTCACCTTGCTCCTTGAGCCTAAAGAGCAAATTCAGAAGTCTAGCAAGCCTTATGCTAGCAGTGCAATCCAGTTAACAAATATGCAGTCATTGTTTGATCTTAATTTTGTGGGGAACTCAAAAGCTAAATGGGAATCATATGTTTGCCATGCCACTGCAACTACCTATGTCAGTTATACTGCTGGGATCATAAAATCACCATGTTTGTCTGAAAAAGATACATTTCCCATTAAGAGATGTTGATGGGATTCCATTGAAATGCCATCATTTGTAGTTTTACTACCTTTGTCCCATTGTAGCTTTTCAGTGACACTACTAGGAATCTTACCAGAGCATCTAGCCCAGCTGCTTGGGTCATTCCTGTGGCTCTCCTGAAACAGTAGCTCCAAGCTTCTCTTTCTCCTTGATCTGGAGTTTTCCATCCCTTTAAATGCCAGTATGCTTCCACATAAGTGGATTTCCAGTTTCTGCATTTAATGGACCCTGCTTATTCTTTAATAAAGAATGTGTGAAGTTAATATTCATAAAGGATACGAGTTTGCCAGTCTGAATTCAGCAATGGAATTGGTGTTTTTGGAGATCTTTTGGATGTTTTCTGTGTATGCTTCTCCATCTGATGTAATAAAGTATTTTTCCTTTTAATGAGCAAGAGCGCAGCCTAGCTGAATGTGCATATTTTTTACAGCCTATAGTAAATTGTTTTTCTTGCTACATTCTTGTCATCCTGCCCTTTTCAATGTGAATAATACATTTGAATTTAGTAGGCTGCATGCTTAAGAGAAAGAAAATGTAAATAACAGAGCTGACAGTCAGGACTTAAACCTACTAAAGTGACAGAATATCTGATTTTAATAGTGTAAAACATCATAGAAAAGGCAAAAACCACTTAACATGTTCAACAGAAAGCAGGTTGAAATTTCTCATTGTTTTTTTTTTCCCCCAGCAAAAAGCTGTTTGTCCCAAATCAGGATCCTAAGTATGTCCTCCCTCAAAACATATGAGTGAATGCACTAGGACAGACTGATTTTGCACTAGACTGTGTGTAACAGTTGTCAGCAGCTTTCATTGTAGCCTCGTTTGCAGTAGTTACTGCATAGAAAAGGTTGTGACGTGCAGTTTAGTCACTGGGAAGCTCATAAAGCAGATACCAGACTTGTCATCCGGGGAGACTTGACATTTCAGGTGAGTTGATACTTCTAATGCAGTAATTGACATCACGTTCTCCTCTCATTCTCCATAGTCAGTATATAGATAGGAAGTGTGATTGTTCTCCACAAAGAATAATCTGTTGCTGCTGTGCCCAGCTCTTGCAATTGGCAACACACATCCTGTTTTCAGAGAGGCACCTTGGAGAAGGAATTGGCAAACAGGTTGTAAGTTTTTCTCATTTTGTAATCGTACCTCATTACTGTTGTATTTCCTTCTCAAGTCGAGTTTTTTTTTGTGTATTTTAGCAGGCTTTTAATTTTTTCTGTATTAATTCCTCATTATCTCTGATACCAGTAACCAGCAAAAGCTCTCTAGGAGGCGGGGGGAAGGAAGAGACTGCTGATTTTAACTTGGCTGTTTTTAAAACAAACCCTTTCTGTAAATGCGTTGCCAGGCACAAAACCATACAGTGAGCAACACTGACAAGCGTAATTGAGTGCCAGTCACCTGCCCACTTCTAAGAACACCTGCTTTCCTGAAGCAGTGATAAAAATGTTAGCGTTGCAATTATTAAAGCCCAGTCAGAATGAGAGTGGTGTGGCTTATTTGTTACATGACACAGTTACTACCATTCTGCATGTGTGAAAGTAATAAAACGACACAACAAGCAGGCACTGGGTTTTACCAATTTTATTTCTAGACTTTAGTGTTGTTTTTTTTTTGTTGTTTTTTTTGTTTTTTTTTTTTTTTTGCTGGAAACTTGTCTGTTACAGGTCTGTTGGTGAAAATGTGCATTTCAGACCAGTGATGCCAATAAGTACAATATAAAAATGTACAAATCTGAATTGCTTGCTTACTACAGATTGTTATAACAACGTGACAAACAAAGCATCTCTGTTGGCACATGAACCCACGTATCTGGATTTGGCATTTCAGTACATACAATATGGAAAGAAATTTGCAGTACACACTGCCACTCAGTGTAACACGTAACATAACCAACAACCACTAACTCAGTAATCATGTTTGGTTCAGAGACACAGAGATGCCACAAACAGAAGTGTTTTATGAGGTAAGCAGTAAGAAATGTTCCTGAAATTTGGACAGAATGTATCCAGTCCTCCTGGGTCCTGCGACTGCTAGTAGCATTGCAATGCTCTGTTTATGCACTATGTAGGGTCTTAACTGCATTTGCCTCAAAAGAGTTCTAATTCTGTTTTGGTTTAGCAGCATACAGGCAACAGCTAGATTATTCTTCAGCATACAACTCTGTTAGCTGGCTTATTTATGAGATTTACAGGCTTTTTAAATTAGCATTATGCTATAATTAACAAAAAAAAAAATTAAAAAAAAAAAAACAAAAACAAAAACTAAAAAAAAAAAAACCAACAAACAACCCTAGTATATCATAACAGATTAAACACACAAAATACTTAAGAGTTCCAGAAGATAACCTATCACACCAAGTGATGGATCCCAACTGACGGGAACCACATCAGGTGGCATACAAAAGTTATATTATAATGCACCTTTCATATATCAATGTGGCTAATAACACAGCTTAGAACTACTATGATAATAAACCCCAGATCAGACAAAGAATCCAGCTTTATAAAATGTGTAACAACAAAAAGCGACATTACTGATCTCCTGAAATGTCTGCTGTCTTTAAATCAATGCAACCTAGTTGCAAATCGCGAGACCCATTCAGAACAACGTTCGATGCATTTCCATTTGCAGTAGAACTATGAGGCACTGTGTACGAACATTAAAACCTGGTCTAGACATGGTTAACTGAAGTATGAGGTATTGTGAAACAGGAACCTTTTTGGAATAGAGCAGTAATCACATTAAGTAAAAATTGATCACATAAAAAATCTACAAAAAAAAAAATGATGTCAATAATATAATTTTCTATGAGAAAATTAAAACCTATAACATGGCAGTATATGACATTGTATAACAAAAAAAAAAAAAAAAAAAAAAAAAAAAAAAAAAAAAACTGATCCACAAAATAGCAGCAAAACACAATGACAAAGATACAGAAAAGCAATGTTAATTTTTTTTCAAACCATGCTGGGAATTTATCCATAGCAGCTCAATAAAAATGGAGCATCCACTCCTCTTCTTTTCTCTTTTTTCTTTTTTCTTTTTTTTTTTTTTAACTTTTTTTCTACTTTTTTCTTTTTTTTTTTTCTCTGTTCCTTTTTTTGTTTTGTTTTGTATTGTTTTTACAATCAGCACCTTAGCGGCAGTTTTCTCACATACATTTCACCATCACATTCTCCTCGAGCATCAACTTCAACAGCTATGTCCACGTCCCTTCAGCTACTTCCTAAAATAATAATAAAAAGATACATAGCCAAGATGTGCAAATTTTCTATTTGTAGCTAAATTAAAAAAAAAAAATGGGGCATATACTGGAATAAGAACTTCTTTCAAGTACTCCAATTTTCATATCTATTAACTATGGCGTTTTTTTTCATGGTTAGCCTGCTATTGAAAATGTCTAAGGGGCCAAATAGACTGCTTGGTTTTGGGTTTGTTCTCTGAAGCGTGTCCTTTTTCTTTAATAAGCTGTGTTAAAACTGCGACATCAAGGGTAGAACGATTCTTTTTTTCAAAAAGGGGCGATTGCATTATTTTACAAATCATACTGGCCTTACGAACATCCTCTGCAATAAATATTCTTTTTAGCCTTAACTATAAATTATATATTTTAGTGTTTAAAAACCTTCAGTTGTAAAACATCTAGAGACAGTCCTTAAACTATGCGTCCTATACGTGAACCTTTAAGGCCCCTAATTTATAACCGTGTGTTGGCACCAAAGGATTTCTAAACTTCAACTTTTCTATAGAAAAGGATAGGAAGATATCCTGGCAATTTGTGAATGCAATTTCTCTCACTGGAACACAACCTTCGGAAAAAAAAATCACCTTTCCTCTAACACCATAGTTAAATGCACTTGCTTTGCAATTCTGAGTTTGCGAACAAGCACTTAATATATTTCCAAACCATTCCATTAAAAAAAAAAAAAAAACAAAAATTCCCACACAATAAAAGAATGTATTTCCTATATCTAATGGACTGAAAGTGCTTTGAATGGAATGGTTTTAGAATATTACAAACAAACAAAAAAGACTAAACTGTGGATTGAACCTGACCATAATTAGGCTGAATATCTGTGGGGTCAGACCAGCATTTTTACACAGGTAACTACAAAAATATGAAGATTACAAAAATATAATATATTATGTCACTATTTCGGTTTCTCTTTATAATAGAGTATCGTATGAGTAGTACATTGGCCTTTCCCAACAACGCTAAGCTGGAACCCTACAAATGCACAGGCAATCCACAGGCACAAAAAAAAAAAAGATTAACATATAATAATGCTGTATACTAACATACACTAACTTATGGGTTACGTTAACCATTTATAAGGTGAAGAGGATAAAAAAAAAAACTAAGGAAATAAAATAAACATTTACAGATGAATTATAAAGTGACTAAATGCATAAGCAAGCAAGATACAGAAAAGCCTAGAACTGCGTTAAAGTTATGCTTTTTAAAGAAAAAAAAAAGAATATTTCATTTACTATCTAAAAAAACCCTCTTCTACTTTAAAAATGGTTGCTTGGTTGGTGGGTTGGTTTTATATGTAAGAAATCAAATCTAATACCTCCCCTGGAGACATTTTGTGTGTTAATGCCTATTTTTACAACATACAGACAAGAACACTTTAATATAAAAACTAGTTGATTATTATTGTATAAAATCCTCTATTTTTGTAGCACAAACCCCTGGGGGCAATGCAAATACTATTTTTTTCCTTTTTTAAGACAGTTTTTGGGGTATTTTTTGTTTATTTGTTTGTTTGAAGTCACAGATGGAAGGGAGACAGAGCAAGAAAAAATATAACAAGACTGGTTTTCCCTTCTGGTATAAAAATGTCCTGGAGAAAAGGGTTTCTGGGGGGGAGATCCCGATGCTGATTCCTTCTCAGATGCCCTTTCTTTGTCTGCTTCTCTTGCCGAGCAAACCCCTTAGAAGAAGTCCTCTTAAATGTTCACATCTCGCACATCAGTGGGTGTGCAGGAAAGGTCTGCTTCGTCCTCTACAGTCTTTGTTTCTGAAGATACGTTGTGCTGCTGTGCCTGGCGTAGACTGGATTCAAGGAGGGATTCAATCTGTTCTTGGCAGGCTCGTAAACAATCCTAGGGAAGATTAAGCGGGAGGAGAAAAAAGACCCAGGGTCCTTTAGAAAAATACTAACACCACAGACAAAATACCTTTTCTTGAAACGTCACGAGAAGTACAGTCGTGTTATTTGGGAGTGTAGGAAGAGCAATGCTGAACTGTGCAAGGATTGATGAGGCACTCAAACTGCTGCAGAATGCTAACTGGCTCCAGCCTTCAGCAGTAACTCCTGCCATCTTCTATTTAACAGCCTCAGTGAGCAGCTCCACACGTGCTCCTCTGGCAACAATGTCATTTTGCTCCTTGAGTCAGCACACAGAGCTGCGTGCGTGGATGTGGTGCACACTCCTGTAGTGACACGGGCAATAGCCACCCTGCCTGGCAGGACCTTGGATAAGAAAGCTCTTCAACAGAAGTGGCACGCACATGGATGCTTAGATACACAAAACTGAAGCTGCTACTATCTGCAGTAATGGGCAGCTCGGGTTAGCTAACTGATTTCTAACTCAAAAAGCACCTGAACAGAGAAAACTTAACCACTTGCGTGACCCCAGTGTGCAGAGATCTTTTAGAAGCATCACTATGGTGCTGCCACGCTCTCAGTTTGCTACTGCATCCACCTGACAGCTCAGAGAGCTCTTTCCCAGCTTCACAGCCCATGTCTGGAGCTGAGTGCCGACTCTGGAAGGTGCCATGGCTGTGCTGTGCACCGGCTGCGGTTTGAATGGAGAGCAGCAAGTGCCCAGCAGGACCAGGTCTACTGTGGGAAAGGGGAACTTCCCCAGCCATTGAGCACACCACGAGCAGGCACATCCAAGTCTACCTATTGATGCACAGCAATTCCATTTGGAGAAGGCCTGTCAGCTCAACCTGTCCGACCTCCTGCAAACTACGACTGCATTCTTCAGAGCCACGCACATCCACTGCAAGGGCACAGAACTGGTGCCTCAACAGGCACAACAATCCCACTGTTTTGCCAAAATTCCTCCAGCGTGCTGTTTACTCTTATCTATACAACAAATATCGTAAGCTTTTTCCCAACATATTTAACTCTGTGTCTGAAGGACTTTGAAGTTTCCTTTCAGTACTGCCTTTTCTGATTTAACCTATGACATGTGTTAGCCCTTGCGGTGAACCCAGTCTTCCATGATAAATTGCCGTCAAAAGTGTTAGGATGTGCATGACTGAGAATGAATGTTGTTTTCCTGAGAGGGTGACCTGCCTGCTGTTTTCTTTATTTCCCAGTTTCAATTCTGCCTTCATTCAGAGGCTTCTTGTGTGATCTACCAGCTTTTCACTGATTCCACTACCACAAGAATCTCCTCTGCCACCAATAAGGGCACATGGCATTTGGGGTAAAATAAGATTAGAAACCCAAGCAAACAATTCTCTGCGAGGCCTTTCTGAGAGAGAGGGAGGTTAATCCTACCTCTAAGCAGATCAGACCATCAGTTACAGCTCACTGAAAACACATAACCTATGACCTTTCTTGGTTTAAACCCTAGTGTAATATTTCCTCTTGACAGAGACACACAGCGTTTTAAATGACAAAAAGAAACGCCTCATATCCTGAAGTCATGATGCCTTTGGCTCCTGCATTCCTCTGGCCTTCCCACTAAGTTCCCTGTGAAGCCCCTCACCCCTTCCCAAGATATGACAGATCAATCCTGTCTGTGCGGCTGCTGCTCGCCCGTCCTGCAGCATGTACCTCAGTCACACTTGGAATTAGATGTATTAAACAGTACATGAATAGCGGTTCGGGGATTTTCACTTTTACAAATCCGGGCACTTTTTCAGATAATTCTGTTATAACAAGGTACTATGCCCACGGTTCCAAACAGAAGCCAATTTATTTTCAGAGCAAAGCAAATCCTGTTTTCGTTTTTGATGCTGCTATTTGCATATAGCATGTCTGAGTTCTAAAAACCCAAACCATTCTAAAGGATTTCTATAAATACCTATTCTTCTCCCTCTGGAGTTCAGCCGCCAATTCATATCTAGAACTACATCATTTAAAGGTTATTTTTGACCACAGATGTTTTTAATTCCTGTCAAAATCTCACAGTACAGCATGTCAGAACTGCAGAAGATGTTTTAAAGCATTATCCTTACAAGTTTTATGAACGGCAGTCTTGTGCTGCAGGCGATGGACAGTATTTTAAGTGTTAAGCATTTTGTTTCAAACCATTCAAACTAACTCAGTTAGTTACTCAGTTAGTTAGCAGATGAGCGGTTTGTTTGCAGGAATATCTTAGGGCTAGCAAAAATGACTGCGAAATACAAAATTCACCATGAACAACCTAATAAAAGCTCGTTTTCATTCTCAGTACTTCTCAATGCTGAAAAGCAAACACTAAACTTGTGCATTATTCTGATAACTTCTCCCAACAACTTTTCTGCTTCGCTACCCAAATTTTCAATGCGCACAGTTTGTTCAAGGTCATAAACCCTTCCTGGATTAATTAAGACCATCAGTGGAAGAAAAAAAAAAAAAAAAAGGACTTGCTAGCTTAAGTGATGTGCTCAAATACCTTTAACACACAGCAGACATGATCACACTCCAAGGTCAGATACTAAAGGAAACAAACAGCAACAACAAAAAAGAAGCTGCTTGGAAGTCCTTTGTTACTGCCTGACCTGCTCTGGATAGCAAGCACATGTCTGAAGGTGCCTCTGAGTAGGGGCAGGCAGGAGACGAATTCCAATGTGCTAACAGACAGCATGGAAACCCAATCTAATCTAGTTTAGCAAATTTCTGGCCTGGAAATGAATGTCAGGTAAAATTCCATCTGTTTGGATGATGGGGTCAAGAATAGAATGATGGAAGACAGCCCAAGACTTCTAATTGTGATTATCTGACTTCTAATTACCCCTGATCAAAGGCAGAATGGGAAATTGGACTCCTACCAACATAAACATGAACCATAAAGGAATTCCAATCAGGTGATATCCATTTTACTTTAGATTCAGCTTTCTGTGAGACTAAAGGTAAAAAAGTGTAATTATATAACCTGAAATCCAACAGACCGGCTGCTCTAGCTAATAGATAATCTGGGAGAACGTTAGCCATGCTGTTATAATGCACACTCTTAATATTTCAGCCACATCAGTATAAAGGGCTTCAGTCATGTAGGCTGACAAAGGGGAACCATCACTATGGAGTAACAAACTTCACGTGGATGCCAGCTAAATAGACACTGGCAGTAGGCTTACATGGGCCGGCCTTATAGGAAACTCTCTTTGCAAGGGAATCACACTGTGTACAAAACCAAGCAATTTACCCTTTCCAAAGCAGGAGCTGTGAAAGATATTCTTATTCCATTACAAACACAACATAAATCTACATTCAGTATAATTTTATGGTCCTCATTTTCTGTAGTAGTCTCTACAAAAACCTTCCAACTCTAGCTGCGCTAACAAGTAAATATGTTTAGCAGTGGAAGCAAGCTGGAAGATAGTTACTTCCTTTCAAAGGTCTTAGTTCTTCTTTAAGTTCAGGTCGTACAGGTTGTGGCCTTATGACGACCTTGGACAATAGAAAACAAATAAGCATTGGTTTTCTTCTTGCTAAATTTTCTTCTAAAAGAGCTGTCATCAAATAAGTCAAGTCATATAAGGACATGCTCTTGTTCTCTAAGGTGTGAGAGCATCTCCCTGAATGCTCTGTCAGGAATGATTACAACTACCTCTGTTTGAGTCAGATGCTGTCGATAGCAACAGCAAGCCTAGAGTTTTTCCTCAGTACCTCCTTCAGTCACCTTGTGCCAGGAAGAGGCCAATCATACGCTGACCTACCTACACTGCTCCCAAACTCACTGAAAGCATTCCATATACATACCAAGCTGAGCTGTGGGATATTTACAGCATTTAAGGTTTCTATAACATTTGACATTTCAGCACTGGATCCATACTACTTTAGCTGTGGTAACGTAAATGGCAAAAACAACGCACTAAATACTGAGGCATTGTGAAAGTGATCAAAATAATAAGCTGTGATATAATATTTGTCAGCAGTTGTTTCACATCGTTTATCTAACGTAAAATATTCTGCTGTAATTCATTATGATGCATTCACCTTTCCAGAAATCATTCAATCCCGCCAACAACACCCAGTTACACAGAACTAGTTCTGATGGACCTGGACTGATAAAATTCTCTACGGATTTAAATTATTAAAGTGCAAAATTATATAACAACATCTCAAAGATTCTGCCCTAACCACAGAGTTGTCTTTATTTGTCTCATTGTCCAGCACTGGGAGACCTCACAAGAACCTTTTAAAAGCATCTATTTATTGGTCTTCCACATTGTTGCAAAACAAAGCTCAACTCTGCCCCAACTTCACACACCATTATGACATGGATCATTGACTTTAGGTCTTCCTTGTAGGCTCCCTTCCTGGCCCATTCACTCATGAAAGGTTTATTGCTCGCTAGTTACTGATGTGCATCTCCTGGAAGCTGCAGGGCAAAATGAGAGTCCTGTGAGGACCATCTACCTTGTCAGAAAGTCGTGGGACAAGCATTTGTTCCAAAAAGGAATTCAATACCAGCTACTGTGCAGGTCTAGCACGTAATAAACCAAATTAGATCATTAGAACTCTTTTAAGAAGGGCTTTTTCACACCACTTGGCACAATAAAAGGCCTCAAGAATGGTCAAAGATAAGGTCAGAGATACCACGAGGTCCATTTATTGCAATCCCAGTAAGTATTTCCTCGTCTTTAATAGTTTTCTTTTGCACAGACTGCTGTTTAATTACCTACAAGCAAATACGGCTTTTGCAATCGTCCCAACTCGGCTCAGGGTTTCCTCTGCGCTGTCAGATACGCCTCTCAAGAACACCAGAGCTGGACGTGGCGTTCCTATCAGCAAACTGCAGCACTGTAACTGCCGGTTATTAATGGCCGTAACGACAGCACAGAACGGGGACGAACACCAGCGAGCATCTTCAGGAAATGCACTCTGAGGTTTGACCTTTATCGAGATTTACTGCCAGATTAGCGACTGCGCAGCAAGCAGGCATTCGTTCTTAAACTCTAAGGCAGAAGGATCAACTGAGAAGAGTCACTTACCGGATCACATTTGATAACTTGTGATAGGAAATGTGTGAGGCATTGATAGGAGAGGAAAGTGTTAGTGTTCCCCAGATGCAGGCCTTGCACAGCTGCTACCACACTGCCAGCTGCGATCATGGAAGGTGGGTTTGAAATAAATTTAACATCTGTATGAAGAAAGAAGAGGGGAAAAAAAAAAAGAAAAAAAAAGACTGAAATGATTGCTGTAGAAGCCTGCCCATACGCATACGCTCTCTTCTCCCAGCATGGCTTCAGCTGCCAGCTGCTGCACCCAAACGCCGGTGCTTCCCGCTCCGAGCTGCCACAGGCCCCGACCTGCCAGCACTGGTCCGGGCGGGCAGCCCGCTGTGCACGACGCCTGGTGGCCCACCATCACCTGCGGACCTCAGTGTCCCAGCACTTTGCTTGTAATGGTGCAGCACCGCAGGGGAAACCCGCTCCCATTCCCCAGTATTGTGCACCACCAAGCCCTAGGTGTGCTCCGAGCGGAGTCCCTGGGCCGTCTCAAGCACTGACATACAAAGGAATATGGCTTTAATGAACAGCGACATCAGTAAAAAGAAAGGAAGAGAGAGACCGCTTAGCCCTGTCAGGAGGCAGATAATCCATATTTAAATTAAGGTTTCATCTTAAAAATGCTTTGTCTCGACCTAGTCTCTTGTCAGTGGCTGCCATCCATCCCGGCAACAGGGATTTAATGTAAATGTGGCATAACTAAGTGACGGGGGTCCCAAGAATTGGCGGACAATCAGTTACATTCTGATGTGACACCATGCTGACAAGAGGCTGGGCCCCCTTCCAGACTGCAGTGCTGTAGGTCTCTCCACAAAGCCACTCCCATGATTCCTTAAGGGGCTATCTCTGCCATTTAGCATGGTTTGGGTGCGTTTTTTAATAAGAATAATCCACGTTTTAATGCTAAGACTCTTTCCGCTGAACAGGAATGCGTTTGATGTGTGGCAGCGTACACCTTGGAGGGGAATCGAAAAGAAAAGGAAAAAGCGGCGCAAAACAAACATCTGATTTTGTGAGGAAGAAAGGGAAATGCCACATTATACGCGAGAACCTGAGATACATTCCTTCAGCTTTTATCAGAACACAACTTCCTCTGGGCTGAAAAAATATAAACCATCTGTCAAACCCCTGAATGAAATCAAAGGAATGGACAGCTTAGAGAGCTCAGTGGAACAGTGTAAGTATTAAACCATCCATCTCCTTTATTATGGTAAAATAACTTTTGTGACAGTGTTTTACCAGTGCAGCTGAAGTCTCCACCACTCTGTGGAAGTCCCCTCTCTGAATCTGTTCACGTATCTCTGACACTTTGTTGTAGCCCAGACCGGTACCCACCTTCACAAGGGCATTTCGCCCCACACTCCACGAACCTTCACGTTAGAACTGATACGGTTAATTGTGGCCCAGCTTTTGTGATGCGCTGCCAGCAAAAAAGCCAACCTTGGTCTAAAGCCATCACCTGCGCGCCACCGCGTTCAAAGCAAATGTAATTTGCCCCCTTTTCCTAACCCGCCCATTTCAGGACAGACGCTAAGTACACACACCTTGGATCAAGCTCCTGCCATTCCCCCAAATCAAGATAGTTACGGTTGGTTATTGACAACATGCGCCTTCCACAGATGGTCTCCCAGCTGAAACACTGAAAGGCGGTGGCAGGTGGGCTCCAGAAGCAAGGGCCTCCAGCAGGCAAACGTGAATCTCACCACGATTTGGTTTCCAGCGGGGTACGGCGGCAGTGACTTCACGCCAGTACTGACTGCTTTCCACGCACAGGACGTGGCCAAAATGTGTCAGTTTAATGAAGTCTGTCCTGACAAGATCATGTTTGGGATTAATATTTGCGTTCTTCTTTTAAATGGAGCAGTAAACAAGAACATGAATTCATAGTCACACCCTCATTCTTTCCAAGGTGGAAAAGTGATAATGAAGTTTAAATGACCAGTTTGTGTCTGTCCCTATAACCACTCCAGACAAGCAGCATGGACTGCCTTTTTGTTGCAACTCAACAAGGAATTATTTGTGGCAGAGGCCACTAATTTCAGCATATTAATCAGGGGGCCCCTCTCGCCTGTAATTGGATGCCCCCAAGTGAAGAGTGTGGCATCATTGTCAGCCTCCATCGCCTCATCTTGCGCTATTGAGCGCTCAGGAACAAGGGGGCTTCGGTGAGATGAATTAGACCTGACACAGCCACAATGGGGTAGGGGGCCCCATCAATTGAAGCACACATCCCCAGTAGCCTATCTGAGACTTCATCCAAAAAGAATAAACAACTTCAGCGTTGTTAAAAAGAGAGAGAGAGAGAGAGGGGAGGGGGAGGAGAGAGAAGAATGCCAGCCACCCTGAAGGGAGGACAAAGCAGGCATATAGGCGCTGCAGCGCTTTAAAAAAAATTCCTAACAAGGCGAGTCACCCCTTTTCCTTTTTAAATGGAGCAGCAGTTCCATCCGTCTGGAGAGCTGGGGGCTATGAATGAAAATCTTTTCATTGAGGCAAATCAAAACTGCGAACATAAATCACTTGCTGCAAGATGCAACAGGTTCCAACTGGTCACATACCTTGAGACTCCCAATTTTATAAAGGCCAGAGAATAGGAGAATTGTAACCCGGTTGTTTCAAAGCGAGATCTTTCTTTCTCCATTCGAGAGAAGGAAAGCAACAACAATAATAATGGCGATAATAATAATATAAAAGGAGCCCGGTATGTTTTGATAACCAGAGGAACATAATGAAATGCTGAAGCTCCAATATTTGTTGCTATTCATTGTTATGCTTGTATAGAGCCGCAATTCTCCCTCAACGCTGGTCTTAACTTGGGCCAAAAGAGGCCTGCTTCCTTTTGAGCTATCCCTGCCTTGTTCGGCCATGCCAAAGCCCCATTCATTAAGCTCAATTATGTGTTAACTTCAAACAACCCCTGGTAAATTTTTTTTTCTCTTTTTCTCCCAAACCTACCACAGCACAAAGACATCCTTTGGTGAAAATGGATTTCTCGAAACTGAACCTAATCAAACAAATCCACTTCTACCAGCCAGGCAAGCGAAGAGAGAGCTCAGAAGGAATTCCCCTCCACTTCACCTTGCGACGTAACCTTCTCGTTCTGGAGCAGGCACGCATGCACACTCATCCACAAACACTTCCACAGCATTCACCTTGCTAAGCCAACTGGCAGAGATCTTACTTTTTAGGCCAGCATTATTTTGCTGCCTCCTCTCAGGAGCCCCTCCTTCAGGAGGGACACGGGCTGTGCACTTCAAGCAGAGGACATACTGAGCTCACCCCCGAGGCCACTTCAGTGAGTTTCACAGCGTTTCTAATGGACTTTGGATTGGGCCCCACAGCACAGCATCCAGGCAACACAAGGCATTTGCAGTCCATCTAGGTTCATTTTGGCAGGGGGAAATACAACTGCAAAGCAAAGTCCAGATGCTACTTAAGCCACATGTTATATTCACTAGCCAACAAAGAAGTTGTGGGGAAAGCAAGAGGTAGAGAAAATCCCAACATCCAAAAATAACAATAAAAATACAGAGCCCAGCGACAGCCCTTCTGTGTGCGTTTTCCCCAGGAAATATTCCCAACTTGAGTAGGGAGCCAAAGAAGGCCCCAGTTCCGGTGAGCTCAGCACTGTTTTTCAAAAGCTAAGTAGAACTCCCAGAACATGGCTCTCATTTACTGATGCATTCTCCAGCTGTGGTTTGTACCAGCGTTAAATAAAGCCTCTAGATGTGCTTCCTAGAAGGAAATATAACAACACCAACAGTAGATCAAAGTACTGGACCCTTAGCGAGTCTCCAACCTTTGGACTACTCTTGTTTTCATCCCTGTCATTGCCAACACAACAACCTAGGTTAACTGTCCCCATATCCAAGGGGAGGCTGAGGTAGCATCAAAACCAGCAAGTTACACGTTCAGAGTCCCAGCAGCTTTACCTGGTGGGATCTGCCATGGAGAGCATGTCTGATTTTCCCGTGGTGCTTCTGCAGGTGGTGTGAATGCTGCTGGGGGGCTGCACGCCCCAATCCCGGAACAGTGCTTCTGCAGTGGGAGCCGCCCCACCACGCCGGGTGATGCCAGTGCTTATAGACGTCCCATGAGGGCTCGGTTCTGTCTCTGGGCCTCTATCAGTAGGCTCTGTGTAACCCGTGTTTTCTTCTGAGTACCTGCAGATGTCTCTTGAATCTTTTTGCCAAGTCCGTATCTGGAAAACGAGCTCCCCTAACTGGGCTGACCACACATCCCACCAAGGTTTCCCAGGTGCCACTGCAGGCTTGATATCTTCCACACGGCCACTAACAAATATTAGCGTTTAATGCAGCACAGTATCTCCTTTGCACTACGTTTTATCGGTGCTAACAGCATCTGGCATTCCTCTTTACGTGCTACTGCAAAAGAACATTTGCTTTGGCTGCTTTTTCTTCCTTATTCCTTTGCCATTCGTGGATTTGTCTCGTCATACTGACAGCCAAGGCACCGAACGCGCCGCATTTGAGCAGAGGATCTATGTTCCCTCCAGGACTTCTTTTGTCCTGCTCCTCCGCTCCGGTCTGTGGGAACCGCGAGATCTGGAGGACAGCTTTTCCTTCCCGCTCTGCCAGGGTTCAGCGGGTGAAGCCGGCGCACGCACAAACGCACACACACACTCCGCATGCAAACACGGAACTTCAAAGCCGCGGCGCGCACAGGCACGGTGCCCTTGAAACCAACGATCGGGGCCCTGCGGACCCAGCCTGGTGAGCGCCTGCACGGGGCCCTGCACATGGCTCTGCACATGGCTGCGGCGCAGCACGTGGCCGGGGCGCAGATGGCAGCGCCGGGCCCGCGCCAGCAAAGCCTCCGCACCGCGTGGCTCCTGCCACTGCCGCCAGAGGGGAAGAGGCGGCTCGGGAGGGAAGTTTCCAAACCCCCACACAGAGCTGTTCCCTCTGCCTATAAAGTTGTCTTAGGACTGATCCGCAGGCAGGATTTCCCCGTGTGAGCAGTGAGCCTCTTGCTGCCCCAGCACTGATAAAACCCAGTGCGTGGAGGCGATGGGATTGTGCCCTGCAGCGTGCGCCCCGTGCTGCTGCACAGAGAAGAGCGGTGCTTCTCCCCCAGCCAATGCATTCAACTCAGAAGTATCTTCTGAAAACACTTACCTGTGCAGAGTAATCCACCTTCTACAAACAACAAGGGCAATAACCAGGGCTTAAGCTCCCTCCCCACAGCCCCGAGAGCCCACGTTAGCCATAGCCAAGAGCCAGGGCCAGCTGTGCGCAGGGGAGCGACGCGCTTTGCGGAGCGTGCAGGGCTCATACCTGTAGCGCACAGAGCCACAAAAGTCTGAGCATGTTTACGGATGATCTGTTTGGTGTCCTCTGCCAGAGGCATTTTAGTGAGGAAATGTTCAATGAAATCGTGGGGGGTCATTGCAGCCAGATTCCATTTCAGCTTATTCACCAGCAGCAGCTCCATTTGCTGCAAAGACAAAAGGGAGGAAGGGGGAAGAAGAGGAAGAAACGAAGGGAAAGCGCGGTTAGCCCCGGTGGTGCACACGGGGCCGCGCAGCACCCGCACCCCGCTACCCGCGCCCGGCCCGGCAGAGCCCTCCCGCGAGGGTCGGCGCGCCCGGGGCCGGACCGGGCGCCCGCCGCAACCCCGGGGAAGCGCCGCACCCCAAACGGCCGCCAGGGGGCGCCCAAGTCGCGCCTCGCCGCGCCGGCTCCTAGCGGGGAAGCCTCGGCGGGGGGCGGGGGGCGCGGGGATCCGCCGCCGGTCCGCAGCCCCGCGGAGACGGGGCGGTGTGCAGGCGGGAGGATGCGGCCCTGCCAGGCCCCGAGAAAGGGCTTCCCCATCAGCGTGCTTGGTGGGGGGGGCTGTTTCTCTTTTTATTTTTTTTTTTCCTTTTTTTTTTTTTTTTGGCCTGAGGTGATTAAATATGCAATTACCAGTAACTCGTCGGGTCTGATGGAGTTGTCGGTATAAATGCACAGTTTTTCCGCGGTCAGAGGAATCGTTTCCTTCATTTTGGAAGCCACAAACATGCAGGTAGCTCCGAGCAATTGCAACCGGCTTTTCTTGAGGGGTTCGAACGACAAAAATCTGTCCAAATAATTCATCGCCAAGGGGAAAACTTCCTCTTCGCACTTCTGCTCCTCGCAGACCTGCGGGAAGGACGGAGATCGTTTAACAACAAATTCGGCATCGGCGCAGAGCGGCCCGTCCCTCCCCCACCCGGGCCGTGCGGGGCGAGGTTGCGGGGGGAGAAAGAAACGCGGCCGGGAAACGGGGGGAGAACGGAGGTGCGAAGGAAAATGAAAGTCACGGGGGCCAAGCGGGGGAAACGCGGCGTTCGAACGATTCGTGGGAGGAAGGGGGGTCGGCGCGGACGAGCTCGTCGTCCCCGCCGCGGCGGCCCCCAAAACGAACGACGAAAAAAGCACAGAAATGGGAAAGCGCAGGAAAACGCGGGGGCAGCGGGAGGAAGAGGGGGGGGCCGGGCTGCCCCGGGGCTCGGCCGTTCCGCCTTCGCACTGCCCCCCGTTCGCTGCGGTGCCGCGATCCCCGCTCCGCTCGAGACACAAAGGTGGCGTCCAGCCGCATTTCCCCAGACGTCATCTTTTCAAAAAATATTTAAAAATATTTAAAAAATCCGCCGGGCTCCGGAAAAACGCTGAAAACGAAGCGGTGGGGGTCCTTTACCGAGCCCCGTGGCCGGGGTCCGCCGGGGGGGTCCCGGGGAGGCGCCCCGAAGTGGAATTCCCCGCGTCCCTCTCCCGCCCGCGGCGCGGCCGGGCGCGACGTTTCCCAGAGCGAGGCACGGCGCCGCGCTTTCAAAAATTAATTAAAAATAGATCGCGAGCGCCCGGCGCTTCGGAAACGGCACGAAAACGTAGCCCGGCTCCCGGGGCGCCCGCCGGGGGCCCCCCCAAACGCGTCCCGCTCGGGCCGAGGCCCTTTCCGACCCGCTTTTCCCAGGCGACCTTGCAGATCGCCGCCCGGCACAAGCGCGCCTTTGAGGGGTGACCGCAGCCCGAGCTCTCTTCGAGCCGAACAAAGAAACTTTCACCCCGCGGCTCCCCCCGGCAGCGCGGAGCCCCCCGGCCGTGCCCTGCCCGCCGCCCCAGCGGGGTCCCCGGCCCCCCCCGGCCCCGGCCCCGCCGCACCCCCCCCCCTTGGCGCGCTCCCCGGGACTTTCTAATTTTCTCCCGATTAATAAACGCTTTTGCTTTGCAATAAAAGAACAAAGATGGCGCGTAATACTGGCACGGGCAGCGCTTGCATACGTGTACAAGGATATTAATTTAAAATAAAATCCCCGAAAAATAACCGGCAGCCTCTCCCGACGGCCCCGCGCCCGGGGGCTGCGGGGCCCGGGGCGGGCGGCGGCGGGGCGGCGGCGGGGCGGCAGCGGTCCGGCCGTGCCCGGCGCACCTGGCTCGGGGACGGCGGCCCGACGGGTGGCACTGCCGTACCCCGGCCCCGCGCCGCCCGCAGCCGCCGGAGGTGCCGCCGCCGGGCGTGGGGCCGCCGCGCCGTCCGTCCGTCCGCGGTGTCCCGCGGCCGCCGCACCTCGTGCCGCAGTAGAGCCCCGTGCGGGAGGGGGGCGAGGGCAGAGCCGGCGCGGAGGGAGCCCCGCGACATACACACCTCCAGCATCCAAGTGGCGACTATTTTCCTCATATATGGCAAGATTTCCTTCTGCACGCACTTGAAGTAGGACACCGAGGGCGAGCAGGTCTCCTCCGCCTTCAGCATGGTCTGCAGCACCCTGTCATTAAGCAGGTTGGCGTCCAGGTAGGCTCGTCGGATGGTCTCCACCTCGCAGCACAGCAGCTGATGTTCCATGTCTGCCTCCTTCGTCTCGAGTCAGTTCCTCAAGGACTGAGTCAGTCTCTCGCTCGCTCTCTCTCTTCCCCTTCCAGGAGTCCCTTGGATGCTGCTGCTGCTACTGCCGCTACAGCCCTCTGGAGGCTGAAAAACTTTCTAACTTCCAACAAAACTCTCCTGTATAGTCCCTGTGACGTTACTGTTGTTAAGCAGAGATCAAAGCACGAGAGAGAATGAGAAAGAGAGAGAGAGAGAGCCAAAAGCGAGGGGCAGAGCCCTAAAGCCATCCCATAGGCTTCAAGTCCTTCCCCTTTGCTCGGCTTATAGAGCGCAGGGGTTTCATGCAGATGCAAATGAGACGAGGCTCGCTTTCTTCAAGGGCAGGGGAGAGGTGGGGGAAACCCAAATTGTCTCCTCGGTGCTTCGTGCATAATTTTAAAAATGGAGAGAGTCGTGCGGTGGGAGCCGAGCGATGAATGGGGCCGGGCCACACACATGCACGGGCTGTAGGCGCAGGGGAGCGCTCGGCCTTGTTTTACGGGGGGCGAGGGGAGGGGAGCACAGCACCACGCGCTGTGCCCGGCTCTACCTGCGGGCCGCGCTCCGAGCCGGGCACGAGGCCTCGGAGCGGATCCCCAGGGGACAGCGCTCTCCCATTTCCTCCTTCCTATTTTTTTCCTTTTTTCCAGCCCCGCCGAATTCGCTGCAGGCCGCGACCGTAAAGGCGTCGGGGTCTCCCCCGTTCTGCTTCTCCTTCCTTTCCCGGCACCTCTCCCTCCAAGGGGCGCGGGGCAGCGAACGGGAGCAGCCCGTACTCAGCGCCCCGTGTGCAGAGCCGCCAGCAGACACAGCTCCGCCGAGCACAAAATGGTGGCCGGGCCCACGACAGGCCCACGTGGGTGCCGGCCTGTCCGCGTGGGGCTGCGCCTACCTGGAAGCGCCCCGCTCCGTCCCCAACGGAAAGCTTCCTCTGAGCATCTCCGGGCCGGGACGAAGCCTGGGGCCCGCGGGAGACTGCTGCAGCGAAGGCCGGCAGGAGGTGCGGCCCGGGAGGCCCGAGCCATAAGCCCAGTTGGGGCCCAGGCTTTTATGGACAGCCTCGTGGCCGTCGAGGGCACGCCGCAGGGCCACGCGGGATCCGTGCGGCAGAGCCGTGGGGCACGCCGGTGTGCAGCTGCATGCCCACGTCGCCCGGCCGCTGCCCGCACGCCCCGGCAGCGCCGCGCTGACCGCTCGCCTCCGTCTCGCCCCGGCTGAGGGCCGCCATCGGCGCTGAGGGCTGCATGCGGCGGGGCCGGGCCGCAGGGCGCCAGGGCGCGAAGGCGCCCCGCGCCCTTCCGTCGGGCCGCACGCGGGACACGTGCTCCCGCTTTCACAGCCCACGTGGGCCGGGGAGCGGTGACGTTTATAAAGCGGAGCTCGGCCTGCTTGCCGCGCACCCGCGGGGAAGCCGCCGAACGAGCGTTCCCGCAGCCCCGCGCCGCTCGGAACCAAGCGAGGCCGCGGGTCGCCCCGCTCCGTCCGGCCCGGGCAGCGGCTCTCCCCACGTGCGCTCAGTCGGGCCGCTTCAGCGCCGCCTGCCCCCTCCCGCTCCAGGTTCCCGCGGCGCCCAGCGGGGCGCCGGGCTCGGGGCGGGCGGTGCCGCCGGCGGGGAGCGGCGCTGGCGCGGGGGCCGGGGGAGCCCCCGGCTCGGGGCGGCGCGGCCGCAGGAAGCGCCCATTAGCATGAGCCAATGGCGGCGCCGGGCTGTTACCGGGCGGGCCGGGCAGATCTCACCGCCCGGTCCCGCCGACACAAAGGGGACTGGTCGAAAGGGCGAGCGCCGCGGGGCTCCGATCCCCTCTCCGGGCGGCCGACGGCTCGGCTCCGCCCCCGCCGCGCATCTGCCCGGGCCGGGCCCGCCCCGCCGCTACCTGCCCGCCGCCCCAGTGCGGCGGTGCGCGGACGGAGCCGCAGGCGGCCAGCGGCCCACGACGGCCCTAACGGTTGCGGCTCCGCGCAGAGCCGTGCCGCGCCCCGCCGCTGAGGGGCCGCGATCCGCTTCCTTCCCGTCCGCCCCGCGGCGCCCGCGGCCGGGACCGCCGCTCGGAGCCGGCACTTTCTCATGACGTCACCCGGACCGCGCTCGCCGCCCCCGCTGACAAAGGGAAGCGGGGCCCGGCCCCGCCGCGGGAGCGCGCATTCCTCGCGTGCCGCCGGGCCCCGTGGTCGCGCACGGCACGGCCGCGTGTCACGAGGCGGCTCGGTGGCATGGCGTGGCGTGCGGCCGCTCCTCCGGCCGGGAGCCGCGTGCCGGGAGCGGCCCCAGAAGAGCAGACGGCTGCGGGCTCCGCACCCGGCCCTGCGTCTCGGCTCCGGGCGTCGCTGTGCGCCCGCGTGGAGCCGCGCGCTCGGCTTAGGCGCGGGGAGCGGCCTTCGGCATCCGCGGCCCGCCGGCACCCCGCGACCTGCCGGTGCGGCCCAGCCCTCCCCGCTGACGCCAGCAGGCCCGCTTCGGGAAGCTCGGCTGCCGAACGGGAGTGGCGGAGTGACACGAGGGCCGGAGGGACGCACGGCGGTGGGCTCACGTCTGTCGGGCTCCGTGCCGGCTCCTCCTTGGGGAGCAACGGGCGTAGCGCTATGGGAAGGTCTGGTGTGCATCATTTGGCTCAGAACCAAGGCGAAAACGCCGCGTTTTCGTTCTGATTTCAAGCGTAGATGACAAAACGATAAATTTGCAAAACTCAGGCTTTTTTTTTTTTTTTTTTCAAGAGCACGTGAATTCGATGCAGGTATTGCCATCGACATCAAAGGGAGCAGGATTGAACCTGTCATGTATAGCATTAATGACTACAATCGAATAAACTGCTTCTTTTTCTGCTGCTTTTTGCCTTGTATGTATGCATGCATGCTTATCTGTGGGTGCCAAACGAGCGTGGAGCGGATCTGAGGTGCTGCTCTTAGGAATGTGCAGCAGCCACGCTAAATGGGTGAGGAATCCAAATAACGGCGCAGTGACAAGGCCAGGGGAACCTGGCCTCCGAATGTCATAAACCAGCAAAGGAAGTGAAGAACTAAAAACCCTGAAAGATGAGATTACAGTCCTAGTGGAGACTAGAGAAATGCGTGTGATCAATTTGATCTGCTCGTGGTAGCTGCTGTGTTTTTATCTGTTCACAGTGCAGCTCAGTTTGATTAAAAATGGGCACAGAATAGCATAGCTCTGTGGATATGCATCGTTTTAGAGTTCCATCTTTGTGTACCCTTTATAGCCTGGGAGAGTGCACTGTGTGAGCAGATAGATAGCTGTTCAATCCCCTGCGGTTGGTTCTTACCTGTGCTAGGGCAGGAGGGAATGTGAGGTATGATAATAGCCTCCTATTTGACTCAATTGAATTTCTTTTGTTGGCTAATTTTCATTTGTATTTACATCACTTACTAAATTGCTCAGACTTACAACCTTGAACTGAGGGAGCTTCTTGGGGGGAAAAGAATAGGCAAAGATGTGTTAACATCTTTGTTAACAGGTATTACATTTCAGATGGATTAAAGCAAAAAACCTGAATAAAACATGAATGCCTGTTTTGATAACTAAATCAGAGATGCTTTGTTTCCAAAGAATAAGGTTCTCTGTGCTACTAGCATTGTCTTGGCCTATGAAGAACTGCTAAGCAGTCTGCTGTTCTCTGTGCTGTAGGGTCCCCAGTCTCTCAGGAAAGGCTGAGGCTCTGCCAGCACATCTTGCCTCCATCCACCCGATGATAACAGGCACACTGCTGAAATCTGAGAGGCTATAACCCTGGGATCCTCTAGTGAAAGTCACACTGGGCTATGAAAACACATGGATGGATGCAGGGAGGTTGGGGTCCTCTGACATATTGTCTCTGGGAAGTGGTAGGACATTCAAAAGCAAGACTTCAGACGCTCAAAGGGAAACAAACACAAAAAAAATACGTAGTTCCAACCTGAAATACTGAGTTAGCCATGCACAAGCTTCTGCTGTGTGCCTCGTGCCATAACACGAATGCTGATTGCAGCAGGCCTTGAAACACACAGGCAATTTCCCAGAATACTGCACTGGCAAGGGGAGGATCTGGAAAAGGGGAATGGCTACATTTTTGTTTGGAAGCCCTCACCTTATCTCTCCTCTCCAAAATCCGCATATAGTTACAGTATGGTTAGTCCAGCACCCAAGCATTTCATCAAATCCCAGCTTTGGCTTTGAATTCAGACTGGGGCTGGAACCATTTACTCAAGCTGAATCCCAGCAAAACAGCAGCATAACAACGGGAAAACTGTCTCAAGAAATACCAAGAATATTTTTTTCTACTTCTGGAGCAATCCAGTGATGTAATACAATGGTTTTCAGTGATGGAAATGGGGCTGGATTTCAAATGATTTAGAAGCTCATTCAATAAAAGATTGAAACATATGCAAAACATATAAGTAGGCCAGAACTACTCATGTGCTCAAAAATAAAATACATGTTGCTGAGCTGGAGCCGATGGGTACAGTTTGAAGTCAAGGCTAAACTCATCTAGAGAGTTGGTGTTGCTGGAAGGAATTGGTCCTCTCCTGGTTTTCTTCCCTGCGATAGCTCATGCTGCATGAGACAAATGCCATGGGTACAACAACAAATCGGAAGCAACGCTGGTTGCTTCCCCAGCAAGATGTGGAAGTATTTATCTTCTTATAAAAACAGAAGGAGAAGTCTCGGTTAAGAAGTCTCAGAGTCAGCGGAGAAGTGCTGGAGTTAATGTCTGTAGAAACATGAAGTCCGTGTTGGATTTCATGAGCTGCAGCCTGCTAGAGAATGAATAAAGGGGAACAAGTATCTTCATTAGGTTTAATATGTTGTATCCATCAGATTGTAGTCACTCATCAACAGTCCAGCTTTTGACACACGGCCTCAATTATCCTTGCTCCTGCATGCACCCAGCTCTGCTCGGCTGGCATTGTGAGCTCCTGTAGGGTTTTTTTTTGGAGGGGGGGGAGGTGGAGGTTGGAATTAGCCCGATTTGAACAAGTAGGCCAAGGAACATTGAGCAGTAAAATAAAGTCCTGATGACATATTTGAACTCTTGTAGACCATGGGTTATCTGATCTGCAAGGTCACTGCTATTCTCTGGGAAAGTTTGAAAGAATCTGTTCTCGTTTCAAGCTTAAAGGGCCCTTCCTGACAATGTGAGGATGCTGATTCACTTTGTCTGAAGTATACGCATAGATAAATGTTTCAGAGTATTTACTACCTGTATGTTTTTTCTTTCCTTTGGATTTAGAAGTTCATCAAAGGCAGACAGGGTAGAGTTCATTTTAATAAAGAGAAAGAAAAAATGACTCCAATAAGACTAGCAAAACCAAATGAAATGCAGAAAGGAAAACTCTAACGTAAAAGTGAGAAACCTAAAAAGAACTTTAAAATTCCTCTTAATAATTTAAACTGCCAGCAGCAGCAGAAATCAGGAATTCTATTTCAGACACGACTTATGCCAGGCATGTCTTACAGAAGAAAGACAAAGACAAATTTGTAATGCCTGAATAGACTGTCCCCAGGAATAAGAAGTGCAGGATTAGGCCCTGGGAAGCCAAGCATCTTTTCCACTCTTCTGTCTGTAAAAGAGTGGAATGATGGCCCTTGGTCTTAGTGACTCTAACAGATGGAGTTGGGGAAGCAGTAGGAAAATAACATCATTAAAACTTTTGTCTTTCTGTATTTATGAAAAGTCAGGTTTATGCCTTGCTCCAAATGTTTGAGGCTATTACATTACAAAGATTTGGTATTAATATGATTAGGTTAACAGTATTTTTTCTGTAATATGCATCACAAAGTCTTGTCAGAATGAAATTCAATGCTAAAAACATCAAATAATAACTTTCACAGACCATTAATGCTTAAGGCTCCAGCGTGGGAGTTTATTACAAAGGGACCCTGAAATGCTGCTAGCTCTTACATCAGAATATACTTTAAGTTAGAGGTACTTTCCCCCCAGGCTTTGTTTGCTCCAGTGTGATGTAAGCTCTTGCTCTGACTGTTACGTTGGTAAACAGACCAGCTTAGCTTTGTGGCTGGATTCTTGCAGTAAAGCCAGGATCCTGGAGGAGGGATTGGAGAGGTTGTTCCCATCCTCCCACAGGGATCTGAATGCACAAACTCTCGGCCACTTTACCCTTCCTGGCTGTGGCAGGCGATTGCTTCATCTTTTCCAGACCCTCCACTGCCTGCAGCGGTGGTGCTGTGAAGCAGGATGAGCGGCGGTGTCCCTTGCTGGTGTCCCTCGTGCCACCACATGTACTGCTGGGAGAGGAGATAATTCATGCCCTCACCTGAGGGACTGCAAGTTTAATGTCCTTAAGGAACACGTAGCTCAGGAACACGTAGTTCATGCATACAATGCTGTGCGCTACTGATGCCATTCAGATTTCTTATCTCCGTGTAGGAATATGGCTTTGAATCCATTTATTTGACTCCAGGTAGGTGTTAGAGTATCTTGCAATTTTCTCCTTGAGATGATCTTATCTTGATATAAGTCCACGGGTGCCTGTGAAGATATTTTAGAGCAGGAAGGATTTAGGGCAAAGAAATTAGACAGACTGATAGCAAAATGGGCACTGGGGCCTTTGGTAGGAATGCCTATTGTTTTCCTCCAATAAGAAGTGTATGATCAATCACCAGATTGATTACATTACTCTTTAATTAAGATCACAAGTGCTGAAGAACTTGGACTTTGGTATAGTTTTCCTTTATTATCTCTTCACTATGGCTCTGCATGTGTGACTTTTATAAACATTTCATCTGCCTAGGTCTGTAATTTGTAGCCTGTATTGGACATAAAATGTCTTGCATTGATTTCCCCTTACTACCATTGTACGCACCACTCTAACAGGACCTGAAGTCACACTCTTCCTTGCTAGCGTTTCCACAGCTGGATCCATTTTAATGAAAAGCAAAAACATGGGTGAAAATACATTGATTTCATTTATATTAAAAAGTTACTTTCCTTTACCCTGGACTTGTTGCACAGGTTTCCCTGGAGATCTCGTACCCTTGTGGGAACTTTCACAGAAAGCTGCTGATGCAGCCTGGGCAGCTGTCATCAGTGGTTTACGGACACTTTCCTCCTGAGGCATTTGTTCTTCACATATCTAAATCCTACAATGGATCCAGTCCTCAGTAACTGGGATGCTGCTGTAGTGAGTGCATCAGTGCTGAAATCCACCTGAAATCTAAGCTGAAATATTTTCATAAGTCATTCTCTGCCTGGCAAGAGCCAGCCCCCAGCCAGAACAGGCTGACCAGGGACCTTTGATGCTATCAGTCTGGAGATAAGGAGTAAAGCGGCCAGGCCAGCTCTTGGCTCTGACTGCATGCCAGCCCTTAAGGCTCCTCACAATGCTCTCAGGAAACGCCACTTTTTAACATTTAGTTCAAGTGCAGACAGGCATTGGAGTTGGATAAGGATGAGGCCACAGGTCTGTTACACCACTTTGGGGTCAAGTTTAGTATGCGTGTCTTCAGCCACGCAGCCTAGGAACTCGACTGGAAATGCCACTCAGACGCTGGCAATGGTGCTCCTGTGCTTCTTCGCACCCAGAAAGCTGGGTCCTGGCCTCAGGTCGGATCTTTCCCGCTCTTCCAGCAAGGGAAGCCAACACATTTAACATGCCCTTTGCATGCACCATCCCAGCTCTTCTTTGGAAGTCCTCTGCCCCCTTGCTCCAGCTGGCTGAGCCTCACGCATGGTGGTTATCTCATCTCAGCTAAGTGTTTCAGATGCAATTGCAATATGGGTATGCAGTTTCAGACTGGTTTAAATAATACATAATAATAGTAATGATAGTGATAACAATACCTGATGTTATAGACAAGAAAAATAAAACTATTGTCTGAAAACGTACCCGACAAGCAATACAACGGTGTTACATACTTGGAAGAGGGGGAATGGAAATTACTTCACACGTTTTCTTCCCATGAGCCTTGTCTAGCCTGCAGGTTACATCGGGGAGACAGAAGCATCTGCCTGAGAAACGCGGCATGAGCTCAGGTCGGGGCAACAGGCTGCCTCCCACACAGCCCATTCAAAACGACGGCACTATCAGATGGAAAGAGGTTACAGCATAGCGTGGTGTATCAGTCTGTTAAGTATCTTTGCAGTGGTTTCCCACAGCACTTTGCAGCTTGTTTAATGTATCACGATTAACCAGTAGGCTCTGCAAGAATGTCTCACAATCACTGGAAATACAAGAAGCAACCTCAAGGACCACAGCAGAAGACAAACGCAACAATGGACAGTTAGCCTGTGTTTATTGCCTCTCCTGAAAGATGTCCACAACTGCCTGTGTTCCAAAGTACTGAAAGTTTATTCCGAATATTTTTGTTTGAGACCCTTCAGCAGCAGAAATGTTGGTTATTGACTGCGCCCGATGAAACGTTGCAAAGCCACAAGTTTTCTCACTGAGCACAAAATGATCAGTTATCTGGCTGATTCTGAGGGGGAAAAAAAAGACTTGATCGTGAGTGTAGCGAGATCTTTCAGTTAAGTCTTTCTTCAGATACGACAGCTGGCAAATGTCCTCTCCGGTGCGCCAACTGGCAAGAAAGTCAAAAAGAGAAAACCGGCATTTTTTACTATGCTTTTCACCTCCTTCTCAACGTGCATCTTTGCTCATTTGCTGTTTGGCGGAGTTTGGCAATTGCTAATGGATTCGCCACCCTTGCAAGTGAGAAAGTTTCTCACCCTGTTATCGGGATCAATGGTTTCCTCCAGTTCTAATTGCGAAACACTTTCTTTATCATGAAAATCTGAAATTTCCATAAATAGCTTTCCCAAGGGCTAAGTAAGTGCTAAACAAAAACAAAAACAAAGGGAGAGGAAATACAATGAAAATAAATAACTTGAATGCAAAGCCATATCAAAGGCTGGATTGTTTCAGGAGCAGAGTTTGGGAGGCACTGAGCACCTTGAGAGCTGATCTGGGCACTGATAAAGCTCAGCTTGGAAGTGCCAAAGCATCCTACAAGCCCTCTCAAAGCATCCTGTCAGCTTTTCTTCTCTGGTCACACTGTGACCAAGTCCAAAGCTGATTCAATGCGATATTAAACCACAGGTTTTAGTTGTAGAGGTGAAGGAAGGACAAACTGGCAGATGATAGATAGCAGAAGTATATGTGAGGTGAAATTTCTCGGTACTTCAATGCTGGTGAATTAAGTGGTGCCTTTGCACAACTTAACTACTCCAGATCCAAAATAGTTTACTGCGCAGGTCCTTGTCATGCCATAGAAACCTGACGTGCAGTATGTCAGCAGTGAAGTAATATTGACAGACAAATACAGCTATTGTATTCTTAAACGCTTGCTTTACAAAGCTAAGCACGTTGTAGCAAAATATCCTTAATGCTAGCATGATAGACTGCAATGTAATCATTGTCCTGGGTGAATTGAGAACACAAACAAAAATAGATTAGCTAACAACTAAATTGTATTTATCTTGCTTGACAGGGCTGGTTCAGTGATGAGTCATTCTCAGATCTAATACACTGCCATCTCCAGTGCTGTTGGTAATTGTTGCTGCTGAGAGAAAAGGCTCTGACAGTCTGAAGAAGCAAAGGAGCACTAGTTTACCTGGCGTGGGAGCGCTGGCATTAGTCCGCCTGAGCCCCAGCAGAAGCAACACACCAGTTAGCAGCGTACTTCCTTGAGCCATGCAGCTGAGACCATGGCAGATCTCACGGGGCTTTTAGGGGGGCAGGGCTGTTCTTCCAGGCAGGCTTGCAGCTGAGGGCCTGACATGTCTCCCACATAAGCTGCCCCATCTGTGTGCTGCTGCTGCACATCCTTTCCCAGTGCAGGCAGGGGCGAAAAGAGCCACGGCCTGGTTGCGCCCACGAGCTGCCACGTGAGCTCTGAGAAGCCCTGGGACACAGATGAGGTGATATGCTTACACCGTGAGGAGGAAACGATCGGTGAGCTTCTTTGGGGATTAGCAGCATTCTGCACTTCTGATGGAGAGCAATTATCTTTTTGAAAACAATTGTCAGATTAATTTCGAATAACAAAGCTTTGCAAAGAGGTAGTCAGGTTCCAGATGGAAACGTTCAAGGGAAAACAAATATTCACAGCAAGAATGAGCATGAAAAAGATTGGGCTTGATGCTGATCAAGTTCACATCTGCTTGAAGGCCCAGCCCAAAGAGTGGTGGGGCAGCTCAGCCAAACTCAGTAGGATGGCACAGCCGCCAGCCCGGTATGGGTGAGACCAACCCCCAGATCGCTATCGTTTTGTGGTTTTCCTTTTTGCGTATCGACAGGGAGGAAACGTGAAAGCCATCAACTGTTTTGCAAAACAAAACACCCTACCTAGGGTTGGCAGAGGCTGCCTGCCCAGGACTGCTGCAGGACATGGCCACGGAGCTCTGCAGGCTGCGATTCAGGCTGGAGCGGGCACCACATCGCCTTGGGTTAGTTGTTGCCAGAGCAAATTGGCCTCGTGGCTCCTGCACAGAGACAGCCGGCCGCGTGCGACACCAGGGCTCAGGCAGGCATGAAAACATGAAATGAGAGAATAAGTTAAACCACCACATTCTTTGGGGAGATGTTAGTGGGTGACAGTTATCCCATACCACCTCGGCCTCTGTTCTTTCATCAGGATCAATTACTTAGTTTTTCTTTGTGTGCACGATGATGCTTTCATGAAAAACAAGCCTATGGAAATACTGAATACCAGTAGGTCAGAAGAAGTGAAGGATGCAAAACTGCAGTTTTCCCATGGCCTGAAAATGACTCCCTCCCTGGCTTAGGGCAGCCACAGGTATGCTGTTAATTTTAAGTCCTCTTGCCAGAAGGCTATAAAATGTCTTTTCATCTTACGTTACATAAGTATCCAACAAATAAGAAGACTGTTATTACAAAGGCAACCACACTGAAAAAAAGGTTTCATTTACTCTGAAAACCTGCATTAAAGACTTCTGATGTCTCTATGTAAGGTTTAGGTTGCTGAGCACTTGGAGAGGAAAATTCATTGAATTCTTTTTTAAAAAGAAAAAGTAACCTTAACAAGAAACTGGGATGCTACTAGGAACCACATGATTGATCTTCAGTTAAACATGATAACGTGCTCTCAAAATATGAATTTCCTTAGACTTCCAGCATACCAGACAGCTTTCTGGAAAGCTATTTAGCACCAAATGACAATCAAGCATTCTTGAGATCATTCTGAACTAAACAGAGTATACACCCATATGTCACAGAAGTGAAAACTGTGAGGTGCTAAGTACATCTTAAGATGTGAAAACACAACCTAGGCTGAGGATGCTCAGGAATTGAGAGAAAACACTCAGGAGACATAGGAAGGGTCCTCATACATTTCATGGTCAAATAAATAATTTTGCTTGGCTTCATTTTGCTTGGTTGCTGAATCATTGCTTTGTATTTTCATATGATTTTCTCCAGGAAAATAAAATGTGATTCTGTGAAAGTAAGATGAAGACATCATGATAGTGAGGCACAGGAGGATGCCTCTGTGAAGGGGATTCAGCAGGTATTCAACACACCTCTTAGCAATTAGGAGTTCTTCCTAGTTGTTTAGTTGTATTAAGTCCTTCAGCATCTCCACAGGCAGAGAGGAATTGCACATATTTAAGATATGCTCTAAGTCAGTTAACTTCCAGGCAGTAAGGAATCCTCACCTGCTCATTTCACAGGGAAAAAAAAAAATCCCACAACAATAGAGAAGACCACGTGCATGTTGACATCCTGCTTGTGAACCAATATTGTCACAAGCAAGAGGCTGGGAAAGAGCAGACCAATTAATGAATGTGAACTGAGTTACACTAAGCTAAAATTAGGTACAATATCCTGTCTGAAGTTAGTACAATTAACTAAATAAATACACCTTCTCAGCTAATTATTTTTGTAATACCCTTGTGCCTAGAGGCCACATTTGAGACTGAGAGCCATCTGCACTAAGCGCTGCATGCACATCCAGTGAAGACACAGCCCAGCCTTAAACAGCTTGGTGTCCGTATAGAGGAAAAGGGATAGAGAACAAAATCATTCTTTACCATCTGTGTTACAGAAACAGACCTAGAAAAACTGAATCATCTTGCCCAACACTGTGTAAGAATTATTTGGCAGGACTCAGAAGCAAAGAGAGAAGGCGGGTACCCAATTTATTCCCTAGCACAATGTCTTTTACTAGTTGACTTCTCATACATGGGACAGTTCTGGACTCCTGTTCCTCTACATTGCATTCATTCTTTTTCAAATGCAGCGCAGCATGTCATAGCTAGAGCTTTTGATTTCCCCCGTCTCCATGCATCTCACCTGTGTGAAACACAGCCATTCTGCAATGATGAATGATGTCTCACTCACAAAAATTCAAAGCCTCAAGCTTACGTGTCCATGAACATCCAGTTTCTGTTGGCTGCTTTCAACTGATTGAGTTCGCATGTCCTTCCTCAAACCTAGAAGTACATCAGACTTCCTTTTTGCACTAATGGAAATCAGCTACATAGAGAAAACCTTTAGAATATAATGACAAAGGAAGAAAATGTGTTATATATATCCAGAAATAGCCTGTTCTTTCAGGCTAAAGTAGCTGTCCAGTGTAGCCTCATCTCTTGGAAATAAGCCTCAAAAACTTACTTCTCTAGCAAATGCTTTGTCTTCAATAACTAAGCTACTGTTGTCACCATCAGCATTCCCTGTTTACACCACATACTTGCACATATAGGAAATAAAATCATCAAAGCAGAAATTGTGCTGCTTGCTGGCTCCTGCCTGCTGAAGAAAAAAAGTTTAGACATTCACAGAAATACAGTGTGGCCGGTGTGTGGTGACTTGACTCTGGTTTTAGAGACCTCCCACAGTGACATCATCCAGCATCACAGTTCTAAAGCTCTGGCCTTTCCCTCCTCCAACACAAAGCAGCGCAGCGATGTGACTAGCGGACAGTTCTCAATGTTTCTTTTTATCTGCTGAAAGCAAATCTCATAACAAGACTGAAAATCATGAGGTTTTAAAGTGCTATTCCTACACCTTCACCAAAGAACCTCAAATTCGTGTACCAGGCTTTGACAGATACACTCTGCAGTCAATCAGCTATACTTCTGGATTTGAGAAGGTTTGAAATTTTGGCCCAAAATAAATGGTCTGTTCTTCTTGTAATCTTGACTGTGGAGTTAGTGTAATGAATCAGCAATGAAAATTTATTTTTCCAGCAGTTTAGCTATTAAATATGACTTTCTGTGAGTCCTTGAAGCTGCCCGAAGCTCCAACAAGTCAACCTCTGTGCCATCTTCCCAGCCAAAAAATTGTTTTCTGCTTCTTTGCCAGGTTGAATGTTCTAGGAAAAAGCCTAATGGACAAATTGCAGATCAGCGTATAAAACAATTATTTTTCCCAAATATAGCCGCACGCCTGAAAGAAAATCTTTCTTTAAATAGCATGGGTGTACAGTTTTAATTCTTATTTTATAGTTCTGGAATATTTGTTTACCTGAAACCTTGCAGTTTTCAGAGCCATACTGTAAGGCAATGAAAAAGACTAGTGGCATTGGTGGCCTGGACATCTTCCTTTCTAAAGTTTCCTGGCTGAGAGGATGAAAAAAAAAAAGAGTCCTCTGTGTTTGATGAATGCAAGAACCAGGCTTGTAAGCATGGAAAGAGCCTTTAGAAACACAAGTGAGGTTTTGATCCCTGGCCCTGGTGTCATCCATCTTGGAAAGCTTTCTGTTTTTATTATTTTAAACAGGTCAGCAACAGTAAGATGGGAAACCATCGATCTGAAAACAGATGTCTCTGCAGTGCTTCATCAAAACATTGTATGATTTCAGAAGGAAATTTAATATTGGATGCCTTGCACATTACCTAGCCTGTTGGGGAATGTGAAACCCCTGCCTCTGAAACAGCAGCACCCCTATATCAGAGCCATGCTGCTTTGCCCCTGGCCAGCTCATCTCACAGAGGCTGGACAGAGCTGGATGGGGCTCCAAGCACCCTAATCTAGCTGCAGGTGTCTCTGTTATTGCAGGGGAGATGGACTAGTTGACTTTAAACGTCCCTTCCAACTCAAACGATAGTATGGCTCACCACACACCTCCAGCACTCAGCTCTTGCAGGTTGGGAAGTCTCCACTTCACTGCTCCCCACAGGGCACAGCTTTTGGTCCCCAACACCACAGCTAGTCCCTTCGCATCTGGGGTATGGCCCAGTAGCTGTTTTTGTGTCTCTTGCACCTGTGGATGGTGGAAGCATGCTCTGGGCCCTCCGCAGCACTGCATGCCGACGCTCTGTCTCTACGAAAGTAATTCAGGAGGAACAACAAAGACTTCTTCGGAGAACTTCCTTGCAGAGAAGGTTGTGATTGTCTTGCCAGCTCTCAAAATTAAAGCTATGCTTCAGTCAAAAATGCCTATTCAGACTGACATCAAAGGAAAAACGTGAGCAGGTCAGGGAGTTTAATTTCCACGGCACTCGTGATTCATATGTAGGGCTCGGTAATGACTTACTGCCCACTGGCAAAAGAAAGCTGTAAACGAAGAGAGAAGCGAGGCAGGCAAATGGAACAGTACCACCTTCAGCCAGCAGTGTTGTGCTGTGGCCCAGCTCTTCACCAAGAGCAGCCTTTGTGGGGGTAGCAGAGATGCCCCTGCAGGTGCCACCCAGCGTGCCAGTGCCCACACTCCCTGTCAGCCTCCAGAGAGTAGGCTCCTTTCAGACACCTCAAGCCAGGAACATTTGGGCCCTTCTGAAAAGCTGGTTTCAGGCTATGCATCTCAGATCCTGCCCTCATTCCAGCATTTAAATAGGTATCTCCAGTTAAGGTGAAGGACCTGTGTCTCAAGGTACGAAGGCGGGAGGTACGTAAGCCTTTTAACAGTGTCTGTATGTTCTTCTACTACTCCTTATTTGCTTTTCTCATGGGACGATCCAACAAAGCATTACAGGCTGTTGATAAATAGATTTTCAGCCCATTTCGTTTAACCATTACTGCATTTCCATATCAAAGAATTTACGTTTGGCATGCCCAAGCGTATTTTATTTGTAATCTTTTCTCAAATGAGAAGTTTGGAATGTTTTTTCATTATGTGTTTCATCTGCAGCATACTGCCTTGGTGTTATTTTTGAGATGAGATCTTTTACTCTACCTCGAGTCATTCTACAACTCGTTGGCTTTTATTTATTCTGGCCTCCCGATCTAACAGAATTTCTGTGTTGAAACTTGTTGCTATTTTTTTCCAGGGATACACCGTACGATGTTAAGCCTGTGCTGTGTATCAAAGTGCAAATATAAACTAGTTGATAGTCTCTGGTCACACCCTGGTAGGTGTGGCAGTTGGGAATTTTTTTGCTTTCTGGCTGGAGATCAGAATGTGCTTAGCATGGCTCCCCATCCAGCATCTTGGTCGGGAGGGGACTGGCTGCCTTTCGCATGCATGTTATTTGAAGGGTTGGGAGCCACATAGTTGTACTGCTTCCAAAAGCAGATTTTTACTTGTTTGGCTATATTTAGAGCTGCAATCGGGAGATCTGAGGGTATGATAATCCACTGCCTCGCTGTCTTCCTCCTTCCTCTCATTCTCTCTCCCTGTCACTTTGCGGGAGAGAGGATGGACCAACGCAGCTCCAATGTCAGCCTCCAGCATGGTGCAGAGCTGCACTACTCCAAGAGAAACTCCAAGGAGGAAGTGTGACTCAGAGAGCTGCAATTCCTTCCATGGTTCCTCCTTGTTCCAGCCGAAGAAGTAACTTCAGTATTTGTGCTGCTAGAGTATGGCTTGCTTCCGCCCCGCTGCTTGCTAGCCCCAGCTTGCAGAACACAGAGAGAGAACGCTCTGAGACAGAACTTGCAAAAGGGGGTTTGCCTCCTTCTGCTCCTTGGTTGCCCATGTGAGACAGGAACCGCTCCTGCCCTAGGTGAGGTTTCACTGCAAGCAGTCACCTCAAAGCCACCTGCCTAAACTGGCCTTCCAGTCATGCTGCAGAGATGCACACCGCTGGCTGTCCTGTCAGGCATCTTTTACATTAATATCACAAACAGCACACTAACTGTGAGACAACTTTATGCTGTTTTTTTTTTTTCTACCTAGCTCGCCCACTTTCCTGCTTCATTTTCATAATCTTTCAAACAGTTCGGCACAATCTCTATCAGGCTAATGCACAGCTCACCAGACACTTCTGAATTGCCTCTCAGATAATCAGTTTCCCACTGACTTACTTTCCCATCATAATTATTCATCATTATACTCAGAGACTGGCAAAGGATTTGCAGGCAATAATTCTCTTACCAAAACAGAAACACTGATAAGAATATTTGTAGGAAAATGTTCATAATCACTATTTCTTCATTTGGAGTGCAATTGTAAGGCCCAAGAACACCAACTGGTATATGACTTAGTTGCAAATGGTACAAAGGACTCTTCACCTGCCTCACACATTGCTTAGCAGCAACACACTTTAGAAAACTATATGAAGTTTCACAGCTTTTTTTTCCCCTCCCATATATGCCTCTTCATGTAGAAATACTGCACCACAGTACAAGGATACCTTTCACTGGGGACACTTGAAAGAGGTTCTGATATGACAGTCAAGCGTTGTGTTAACTGAGACAGTAGAAGATACTGAATACTTAAGTGATGCACAGGTCTGAAAACTAAAAAGACTCAGAAAACACAAGAGAGGCCAAAAGTCATCCGTATGCACATCAACTAGGTGGTCCAGGTAGGAATAAAATCACCAAGCTTGTTGCTGTACCATCAAAGGTTACCAGGGAGAGGTTTTCAGGAAGTATTTTGCAGTTAAAAAAGAAGAATAAGAATCAAGTTGAAAAAATAGGCCCGTTCCTCACATGGTGTTCAGCAGCACAGAAATACACACGCTCATATACACAATTGTACTTCCTGCCTGAGTGATAGCAGTCTCAAAAATAGCCTCTGAGAGAAGATTCAGGCTATTGGACCAGCTTCTGCTTTCTGTGACGCTGACTGAAGATAGGTCTGAATCCCACTTTACGTGCAATTTTGTGTACCAACACGTATAAAGCTCATCCTTGTGTTAGCTTTGAATGGCATCAGTGCTAGTTCAGCTGTCCACCTGGCAAACATCTAGAGAGAGACACACAGAAAGAAGCACTACTCATTTGAGTCTTCACTCCTAGACTGGAAATAACTGATGTAAATGAAGCATGCAGTGCAAATGTGCAAAAGTTACTTTCATTTTGCTTCAGAGCATTCAGGAATTTTAAATAAGCTTAGTTAAAATGATCAGTTGAACTTCTTTGACAGTGCTGTAAGAAATCCTTGTGTAGCTAATTCTTAAATGTCATCAGACAGCAGACCAATTGTGCTCGAGCGCACATTGTTACCCCAGGTAGCAGATAACTTCCTGTGTTGAAACGATGGCTTGAGAGAGATATACTTGCAGACAAGGAAATATCATCTTCCAGTCCTGCTGTGTCTTAAAGTGATCTATGAGAACTTTTTCTAGGTCGGTGCCTGTGTTTAGCCAAGGTATTAGATGCATTCAGAATGTATTGAACTCATACACCTTCTAAATTACTTGATACTTTGAGTTCACGCAGCTAGCTAATTCAGTCAGATGTGTAGTGCTAACAATAACCAAGTATACTGAACTGCCAAGAACATTGCTTGTCTAGCCATGGAATAAATATGCTTAATGGTGCTTAATTACACACATATATGCAATGGGTACCTTCACCGCTTTCTATAGTTAAAATCCTGTTCCCAAAGCTTAGTAATACAGAACAACACTTTTGAAGTGGAGGAATACCTTGGAATAAAAAAAAGTATTTGTATTTCATGCTCTGGCATTCTCAACACATAATTCAAAAATAGGGGAACAGAACCTTCAGTGGATCAAATCAGGCACAGAAGTATACTGAAAATAATTCCATACAGTCAACTCTCGGGACAATGGGATTGTCCCCAGTAAGAACTGCTTCAACAACATTGGCTGGATGATTCACTGTGAACAACTCAGTGAAAATATCCATATTTCGTATAGCCTTCCTTTTTCTTTTCTCCATGTTCCTCTTTCTCTTCCTCATCTTCTTTTTAACCTTTTCTACCTTCCACCTTCTGATGCTGTACATGCAAGACTAAGGAGCTAAATGAAAGCATACACAAGAAACAGATGACAGAGCAGTTTGGCAGAATGAAACAAGCCATTACTGGGAGTACAGAAGATGGTAAAATATCAATAATCAGTATTGACATCTGACATTATTCTCAGAGAAAGGGTTTATTCCCTGCATTGTTTCAGATCCTGAGAATGCCTCTTGCCTTCCACATTGTCAAATACAGCGCAAATAAAGCACAGCTAAGAAAAAAAAAAAAAAAAAAAAAAGGGAAATTCTTCTCTAAATAGGATTTAATACTGCACCCATCACCGCAGTATCTGAGAGCAAGATATTCTATTGCGGACGTGGTGCAAAGTTCATGGAATATCAAGTGTTCGTAATCTGTGCTCTGAGCCTGTGAATGTACGTGCAAATGGATCAGATCCACAGCTGGCATCTGTCTGGCTCCAGATCTGGTCCAGTAAGTTTCTAAAGAGTAGTTCAAAACAAACCATTGAAAACTTCCAAAGAAAGTCCCAGAGCACATGACAGAAATGGCCAAGTGGGACAGCACAGTAGAAGAAAGAAATCCTGTGGATTCATTTCTTTAAAGCATAGAAGTCATTAATCATTTCTATTCGTTTCCATTTGAAACAGCTGCTTGCCCACATTTGCTAAGTAACTGCTTTCCTAACCACACAGAAACTAGGCTGCGGGCCCCAGAACACTCATGCTTCCAGATATTAATAAGTATTTCCCTCTTCCACTGTGTCAATGAGAACACGTTAGCATCCTCAGCATCTGGTTTTAGTCGTAAAATAATATGTTAATGTCTTCACACTCGGTGAGTTCCTTCCAAAAATCCTTCTTAGTGCTTATCTTTCAGCTGAGGCTTCAGAAGCTCAAAAGCGCAGCTTGAAAGCCTCAGTGGCCTTCTACCTGCGATACAGGACAGCACTCCTTGTCAAGTTAGAAAATAATCTCTCTGATCCCGCTCATTTGTTTGCCTTCTCATAGAACTGAATTACGCTTCCCACATAAGCCCTAGTCTTCAAAAAAGTCCGCTGTCATCCCTACAGGCTACTGCAATTAGTGAAATGCCAGCCAGCAGGTGGAGACGCATGAAAGCAATCTCAATTCATAGACAGGCTGCTTTGACATTTCATTCCCATAGCCCTGGCCAAGCACTAGAGCGGGCCAGAGCCAGAGAATATAGCTATTGGTTTCATGGAAAAGTTCAGAATTAAAATCTTGGCTGGCTGACAAACATGTGACAGAGCAGCTTCTCCAGCATGACTGCTGCACACAATGCCGCAGTGGCGAGCCATCCCGGCAGCACCTTTCACGTACAACACAGGGAGGGGAGCCCGCTGCTGCCTTCCTCCTGACCTCGCCTCATTCACTCTGCTCAGCAGTGCCGAGCTGTCAGCATCAGCTGTGCTGAGCCATGCGAGGGGCCACGCATGCCATGCCTTGTGTGTGCTCACATTTGGCCTCGTGCCGGGCGAGGGTGGGTTCTGGTGGCTCAGCACCCACATGCGCTCCCACCTATTTGCTGTGAAAGTTCAGCCTGAGATGGGATGAAACAGCTTCGCTTCCTCTGTTCCGCTCCTAACTCCTCCCACCCAGCGCTTCCTCTTTCAGAATGGAAACATCATTGTACTAGCTATTTCTGAAACATCCCTGCCAAAATCAGGAAGCCTTCAGTGAGAGGAAGGGGAAAGGTATCTCACGAGTTATTTCAGGAGTGGGCAATTTGTTTACATTACTTTGGGAGGAAAGCCGAGGCTAATCCTTCAGACCAATCACTGTATTACCAGCTCGAGTCTCTCCGTGCTTTAGGAACTAAACTCTCTATGCTTTTAGGGACATGATTTAGTGGGCAGTATTCATGGCATGTGGGTGGTTGGACAAGAGGATCTTAGAGGTCTTCTCCAATCTTAATGATTCTACAAATTATAAGAAGCTGCAGAAGTGGGTCTGCAGACCACCACAAACGAATGAGTCATCTTCAGTGGAAGTATGCCTGTGATGGGAGCTGTGCCTAAATGCCACGCTGAAATACTGAAATAAAGCACACGTATGGAGATGCAGAAAGAAGGAAGGAGACTGTGTAAAATTAATAAAGCTTAGAATCACAGCAAAAGTCTACAAACATTTGAATCATTCCAGTGTTTGAACACAGTGTACAAACAAACAGCATTCATCATGGAGATACTGAAAACAATGACTTGTTCTGCAGATTCAGACCCTCAAGACTAATAATTTGTGGCGAGTTAGAGTTCCCTTGAATGAGAAAGACGCTTCAAACCTTGCACAAAAAAAAAAAAAAAAACAACAACAAAAAAAAACAACTTCTGTGCTTCTTAGGGAATGCATTTCACAGCTTTTCCACCTTTTTGGATTCTTCTCCTCCCCCTTTCTACCTCTCTTCCATTCTTCTCCTTGGAGAGCAGAATTTAACATGCCACTGAGGAGATAGCCCGCATGCAAAGTCCCTCAAACATAAACACACTTAAGGAACAGATTCATCACAGCATGCTTCCAAATGTAGAAACCGCATTCCATCTGCACCCTTATCCAATGGTCATTAGCTTAGATCTTGAATGGACATTACTTAAAGCAAAGATTATAAAAACATACATACTGCTCAACAGTGATTCATCAGCTTCCAAGCTCTGCAATCGAGCTCAGAGTGACTCAGCCTGGGGACTTCTGGAATGCACTACAGGAATTTGCTGCATTGAGTCTGCAAAGCTGCCTTCAGATGGTTTCTTTGGCAACTCAGAACATTTAATTGGACTCAGATATCCTGCATTTGTTGTCCTTATCAAAAGTTTGTGATAACTTACAAGCAACACATCATAATAACAAGAGGTTTTTTTTAGACCCAGGCCCTGATTTTCTGCTCAGGTTTGCAGCACTGTAACATCAGTGACTCCTGTGCTGCCAGCCCTGCAGAGGGCTTGGCACTCACATGAACATGCTGCTCAGGAGCTACAAATGACAATAGTCACACACACACAGCCTGGAAATAAGGCAAGTTATCACAACTATTCCTTGATCTACTTTTTAAGTTTATAAATGACTAGGCTTAAACTCCCTGCCACAAACTGAAGACATTGTTTATTAACCTATTGCATAGGATTGCCTTGAAGCAGCATTTATCTGAGGTGACTCACAGATCATTCTGATAATGGATGCTTTCTCTAGTTTTCTGCATGTGTGAACATATGTAACTCTGTATTTGTATATATATATACACACATGAAATGATTTGCTTTCACAAAATACTCTGTAGATTCCTTACACCCTTTGAGGACTGTTTTTATTTTTTTATTTTTAAGAATCACTGTTAATCAAACTAAAATTACTGAGACAGGGAAAAAAGTACCAGGTTTACTCACTACAGAGATACCAAAGGCATTAGGAATAATGGACAGCTTATTTAGGGCAATAGCTGTCATGGTTTTACATGTAAACCACTGACAATAGCTAATGGGTGCAAAAGGAGAACTGAATTCAAGTATTGAACTCTGTGGACATATCTATTAGCATATTCTCAGTAAGCTGCTTACTTCTACACGATGCTATAGTTCTGCTGTGTTTTTTTTGTTTGTTTGCTTTAGCATAAGGACAATGCTTGACAGCCTTTTACAAGGATAATGATATCAATAAAAATAAATCTATGAATAAGCACATTCTGCTGACATGATAGTGTTGATGATTTGCTCAGAACTTACAGTTCACATCTCTTAGCCAGACCTTGCTATTGGACATAATCAATGCTGTATTGTGTATCTCTCAAAAGGTTGGTCTCTGGGGCACCTACTTGAACTGGAGTTAGATCCTCATAGGGTTACAACAAGACAATGAAAGTAAACTAAGGACAAAAAAAAAAAAAACAAAATACATTACAGCATAAATATACATATTCACACCTATTAGATGCATTAAAGAAGCAATAAACATTTGCAGAAGTATCTCTTTGAAAGGTATTTTGAAAGCACCTAACTCAGCTGTAAGTTCAACAGCAAGCCATGAATATTTGACATCTACTCGCATTAAGTACCACTGAGGTGTTTATTCACTGCAAAGTAAAGTTTGCTATAAATTTCATTCAACCTGAAGTGCAAATGAATGTATTTGCAGATCCTTCTATTCTATAAGAGTTTCACAGGATGCATCTTATACCTGTATATCAATGACAACATTTGGTTTATGTTATAAACTTCTCTTCCCACAACTACGTGGTGGTGTCGTATAGAATGCACGTTCCCATAATCATTTCATATGTTTTCAGTCTTAAAAATACAGTTTATATAATGAAAATACAATATAATTATACACATGAGAGTTCTGGTTTGGAAGAGGTTCAGCAGAATTCTTAGATAAAACAAGTCCCCAACCACAAAAAGCTACATACAGTGATTTGACAGTCCAACATATATAATCACTTATGCTAAATTAAAGGCAGTGTCACCATGTTAGAAGCAGCACATTGAAATCCCTTATGTCAGTTTTGGCCAACAAGTGACAAATATTGCAGATCTGACTAAATGCATCCTTGAATAAACTTGGAGCAACTTTTGAAATAAGTGCTTAGCATGAACAGTTATAGACAGAAATGAGAGTGCAGAGATACGTTTATACAAAGTCGTTGGTTTTTTTTAAAATGATGATACTAATTGAGTTCTTTCATACAGCATCAACTCAGACCCCCTTTTTTTTTTTCCAGACCAATTTCTAGCACCTGGAAATGGACAGTAATCCAAAATTATCATGTTAGAAAGGTTAGTGAAGATAAACACCTTAATGTTTAGGTAGGATTTTTCATTTGCTGCCCCTTCTATCTCTCTCCCCAAAACACACAAACCCATTTTCTCTCTACCAAAAATGCCTGCTTAGAGTTCATGGGCAAGATCCTCCACAGATACCAAGTTGTGTAGTTCCACTGAGAGAAGCAGGATGATGCTGATTTACACCAGATATGGATCTGGTTCGCAGCATGTTCCAGTCTGAATTCACAAAGCATGGAGTAATGTGAAACAAGGAAGTGACTTTTGTGAAAAGCATTTTGGAAAGGAAAACCAAAAATGATGGATGTACCACTGGGGCAGAGGGAGTGGAGCCTGCCTCAAAGAGGACCTTGTAGAGCTGCCAACCTTCCCACAAAATGTGCTGCTGCTCTCAGAAAAAAGGGGAAGGTTTCCCCAGGACAAATGCAGCCACACCAAGCACCCCAATAACTACTTTGTAGATATTTTTATGTACCATTGCATCAAAACCAGACTGAACTTCCAAAACATTTAAATTCAACCCATCACTGATTAATGGAAGGAGGAGGAGAATGAGTGGGAAGAATAGTCATTGTGAACTGCCATAACACTGGGCAGTAAGCCATGCTATTCAACAAATGAGACAATACATTAAAAAATAAAACTTCATTTTCAGGGACCTTCTATATATATCAAGAGCTTGATTCACAGACCACTGAAGTTAGTGGGAATCTCCCCCTTAACCAGCTACTTACTGATGAAGCTGTTACAAAAGAAGAGTTAATACAGCTCTGCAATTACACATTATCTCAATATTAGAAAATAACAAGGTTGAATACAACATCAGTATTTAGCAACTAACTGTATCTACTCAGAACACACCTCCACTTTGCCCACCTGTATGTACTGCATTTTACTGTGGAAGATATTAGCATGAACCAACATGTGGAGATTGAGATTTAACAAAGGACAGAAAACGTGAATGCTTACAAGAAATAACAGTTAACAATTTATGTTCCATCTGGCATTTAAAGCTCTACAAACAGTATTATTTGAAGAAAAAACTGATTTTCAAATACTGCATACCTTTTTATAGCTTCTTTCTGTTTCTTGCCCTCTGGAAGCAATTAGTTCAATCATACTATAGTTCTTAGGTCTTCAGCTATGTAACTGACCATATTACCATCTCAGTTAAATATGCAGCAGAGCCACTAGCCCTTTGTGAGGAAAAGGATTGTTCATTTCAATGGAAATTTAGGGTGAGGATAGTAAATTATCCTCTTCCTGATCCAGATGTGCTAACAGAGGAGCTGACCTTCCTCCTTTTATCATTACTTTGCTGGAGGTCTCGCCCCAGCGATCCACTGACAGAGAAGGAAGGCAGTATCAGGATTTCCAAATTACATGAGACTTATCTGTGCTAAGACAAATTCTTGATCTAATTCTCAGTCAGGAAAATTGGTTTCTCCTGAGGTTCATAACCACTTTTACCAAGGTCAGCTCAAGAAAGGCTGAGTTGTGAGGATACCTAGGAACAGCATGGTGTTTCCAAAGGTAACAAGAGTAGCAGCTGATCTAAGATATATTTTGAGACTCAAGAAATAATAAACAATGTGAGCTTTCTAGAGATCCCAGAAATGTGACGCACAAGACCTTCCAATGAGGCAAACTTAATTTTTTTAAAGGCTGCCATGTAATGGATGCTCAGATTGAAATAATCTAGTTAGTTTTGTATGGAAGAGCTTTTTAATGCACTTCTATCAATACCTTGCTGATAGGTAGGTTGAAGCAGTAACTTTAATAATGGATAGAAAACATCCTAGATAAAGAAAGCTTCTATCAATAGCCTTAATGTTAGCCATTGAAGTCAATAAAAACCATTTATCTCTCTTACTCATTAAATATATTTTCCTACAGGGTGTTTTTTTGATATAACATTTTTAGCTACATGAGGCACAACTGAAATTGAAGACTCTGGATTAGATTTCCATCATAAAGTCATTTAAAACACATAGAGAAAAATTAACTTGTATAATAGAATACCAGGATGTAACACAATGGAAAGCATAGCAACAATCACATAGCAGCAAAGTCCTAGATTGCAGCAAGTAAAGATATGCTCAAATGCAGCAGCTACGGACACAGAAGGAGGGGAAAAAAACAAAACAAACCTGCCAACAACAACCAACCAACCAACCAACCAACCAACCAACCAACCAACCAACCAACCAACCAACCAACCAACCAACCAACCAACCAACCAAAACTCTGCTTACCCTTAGGAAGTCCCAGGTACACAGGTATCTCTAGGAAGATAGTCTTGCCTCTACTACCAACCCTTAAATAAGGTCTGGGAAGGGGCATTGCATGCACCTGAAGTCCCCTGGGTTGGCCCTGCATTCCCACCAGGTGCTCAATCACTGCTTTAGGCCATGACTTGGCATTTCTGCTACACAGGTGAAATTGGTGGCTTTCCTGCATGCTTTTAATTTGTGATAGTTAGTTCTCAGAAATAGTCAGCAACTCTCTCTTTATTAGGATAGAACATTATATAAAATGCAACCATTTTCCATAACAGTTTAACCTCGTGAGACTGCACTTCCATTATATGAAGGCCTTCCCTGATGTAGCTGAAATATATCCTAGGGCATTATCCTTCCTTTAGGAAGTCTAAAACTGCAGCTATACTAATTCTACAAGCTCATATTTTCTCCTCATATACTTGTTAATAGAAAAAAAGGTTATTTAGTGCTACTAAAAATCTGAACTAAATACTCTTCTGGAGCAGAAGTTTTCTGGAGCAATTCCACCAAAGCACAATTCAGGTGTTTCTGCAGTTCAGGAAGTGCTTGAATCACTTTTCCCCTTCCTCTTATAAATAAATTCAAGCATACTTAATATCCTGGACACCTCTACTTAATAGTGTTGACAGAAAGTGGCACTGCTGACATTAAGAAATCAGCTGACAGTGCAAAGTCAAATGGCAGGAGCATGTTAAGCTGGCATAAATGTTACTGCATATAGATACCAGTAAACAAAAGAAAAACCAAATTGTTCTGGACATACTCAATGTAAATATCCAAAGTATTATATCTATTTTCCAATGAAGAAACATCAGGTTCAGAAATTTCAGTACAGAAAATAGAAATGCTTCACATCTCATCCAGTTCTAAACCCATCTGTCCTTGAAACGTTTCAGACGTATGGTCTGCTATGGTATCACTTTATAGTCTTCATACCTGGTGAGAATTTTTCTTCTAAGATGAGTTTTCTAGGGTTGTTGTTGTTGTTTTTGTATTTTAAAGGCTTACTTTCCGCCTTTCTTGCTGGGAAATAAAGGTATAACCTGTAAGTTTGACCTTATTTGAAGCCTGCTGCAGCTCCTCATCCAAAAGCCAGTACACAGGCACTCGTAACATCCAGCTGGCACTTTTTATTTGACTCAGGAAAATACCTGAGCAAATACTGGAGTTTATATTTAAACTTGCTAATACTGGGTGCATTCCAGAGCCAGGAAAGGCACAGATGATGCCTAGAAGAAGTAGACGTCTGGATGTCTGTCCCACGCAGGATGAAATTTTCAAGGCATTAGCATGTATGTGGCTGAACACGTAACACCTAGTGACAAAGTTAGTGCCTTCAGACCCAGCGTAGTTCCACTATGATGCTTCAGCAAGACCTCTGCAACTTTTCATGGTCCTAGGAAGAATATGGAAACCTTTGAGTGTATGATGACACCAGGTACTGCTTCTGAATAACTACACGTGTGTCCTCTACGTGCTCAGCCCTACTGAACTTCCAGGCATCGAGAAGTCTTCTTCATCTGCTCTGTCAATTTCTTTTGACTTATCTTTTTTTCAAAAGCACCGATTATGCGCAAATAAAATGAGTCTGATTCTTCAGGTCCATTAATTATTACATTCCATTTACTTTTTCTGTTTACTTTTTCCCTTCTTTATGGAAGCTATTGAAGGTCCGATGATTCAGAATGCTCTGGGAACACTATGTGGCTTTCCTTCTTGTTTGCCCATTGTAACGGAGCTCATTTTTCAGTGGAGGTTTCCCATTATTTCCAGGAAAAATGTGGTCAAACCCATGTACTCCCAAACCTTTTGATCTCCTGAATCCTCTTCATATCCCAGATAAAAAAGTCAGTGATTAAGACAGAGTTCCTAAAAGGACACATAGTCAGGCTTCCCTTTGACCAAAATGGTTTCCCAGTGAATCAAACCTTTCTCAGCTCAGGGGGGGCTCGACAATAGACCCTGAAAAGATGGATAGAGCAATTGTCCTGCTTAGTGATCCACGAAAGGAAAGGGGTCCTTAGTGAAGGGAGACCTACACTAAGTCTGACCTGACACTGCAGGAGTAAGACAATGAAAGGTCAAGGAGACTAACGAGAGGAAAAATGCAGACAATGGGTGCCACAGCTAGCACACAGCTCCTGCCACGCAGACTATGGGGCAGCAACGCTAACTGCCTCAGACATGTGAAGGGGAAGTGAAGCGGAAAGAACTTGAAGTTTCCTTCTTAAGAATTGTGGCCCAGCATCTTCAGGATTTACCCAGGCCTCACAGAGAGGTCAAAGCGACGCAGCTAGACCTGGGATGAATGAAAAATAAAGATTATCTAATTGGGGAGGACTAAAAAAAAAAACAAACCAAAAAGCCATAGACATATTTTAGACCAAATGGAAAAGGCAACAACTCGATGGTTGGAATCTGCTGAAAGATCCCAATGCATTTTGTGGGAGGAAGCAGAGGAAGCATTTGCCTAATTCTGTTTAAAAAAAATTACAAATCAGCTCGAGATCTATGCATGTGGACTTGGGACGAGCATATTTTTCTTCTGCATGAACAGAAAGATCCTTAGTTTACACTATCTGGGACTCAACTCTCTGCATTTCCTTCGGGCACTTCGGGTAATTGTTTCTTTCTATGTGTGAATGAATTCTGGTCCTTGTGATCAGTCTGGAGACAAAAGGAGGAATCTCTGTGGCTTCTGCATGTATCCCTGTCGTCAATGGCATCTCCATTATCACTTCTTTGTGGCTGGGCTCGCCCTCGTTAAACGGAACAGCCCCTTCCTGCTTGGGTCAGACAAGTGCTCCGAATTCCACGTCTGCATCTATGCAAGGACAGGCCATTCTTTAGAGATGTTAACAACTACCCGCTGCTCCACAACGAACGTTTTAAAAGCCTCTTTAGAAGATACGGGAAGAGAATCTCCCTCGGCTGTATTTGTCACGGGAACGGCTGAACGTTTTTGCCATGTTCCATCGCATTCTTCATCTTCTCAGTGACCCGATCTTTTGGCAGCAGACATCATAAGCACTGAGATTTATGAGAGTTTCATTTCTGTGGTAGGAACTGAGAAGTGGGATAAACACATCGCATTCACATGCTTCAATGCGAAACACTACAGGGTTTTAAAATTCAATAGGTTCAACTAAGACACTGGCATTGCTTTGGAACCGTGCACTGAAGTAACACTTGTCCAAAACACAGAAATGAGATACGGCTGTAGAGAGAAGAGACTGGGAGGTTAGCGTTGGTTAGGGAACTGCATGTAGAAACTAACCAGCGCACCTGGGTTTTATTCCCAAATCAATTGCTGGCCTCCTGTGTGATCCCAAGCAAAGCCCTAGAGCTCCCTCTGCCTCGGCTTCCCTGTCTAGAAATTAAATCCAGCTCCTCTTGAGGAATTTTTTGGATCTTAAGTTAAAAGTACAGCAAATTATTATTTTTGCCTATTTATTTGATTAGGTGTATATCAAAGGGAGAGAAAATGTAAAAAGCATACATTGGTTGGGAACAGTATAAATTTCAGCTGGCATTAAAGAGCTAAGGAAAATTACAAATTGAGAGTAAAATATTTTTCTTTATTTTGAGGCGATGACTCAAACAAAAGCAAATCCTCTGAAAAGCCATCCTCATTGCAAACTATTAGATGATTTCTTTGGAGGATAAAGAAGGTAGGTGATATTCCTCTGACAACTACTGAGTCTTCTACAAATAAAACGATCTCTTTACGTTCCAGCGATGACCCCTGACATTGTTGAAGCAATGTTTCTCATCTGACCTCTTAAGTTTCCACCTTTATAACTACAGAGCCTGTAGACAAGCATAACACTTACAGAAGAGTGAAAGATGGATCTCTCCTCTTAAGCTTAGAATTTAAAGAACTTCATTCCTGGTTATCTCCCTTACTTATGGAAGAAATTATACCCGATATCAAAGTGTAAAGTAACAAATACTTTTAAAACCCGTAGGTTTACAAAAACCCAAGCAGAGAAGAAAGTGGGTATTTCTGCAGTACTGAAGCAAAGGATTTGTATGAAGAGAAAGGATTTCATTGCCTGGATTTGATGGACATCTGGTTTTGACCAAACTGACTTGGCCTGTAAGCTTAATCATGTGTTCAGGTGAAAGAGAAACATACATGATTAAATGCTTCCTCAAAAGGTAGTAGCTAAACCGTAGTCTGAAACCCAGGCAAACAGCTGCTCCCTAGGCACTCTTATCCAAAACTGATACACATTGCAGTCCTGAACATACAAGCTGTATTTGACAGAAGTCAGCAACCACACATGCCAAGACAGTAGAAGGAGTAGAATGCTTTATTTGCCTTGGGAACGTCTAACTGAATGTCTGGAAGAGAGAAATAATGAGCGCTGACTGAGATCTAACCACCAGTGTTGAGCATGGATCCCTTAGATACCCATAGAGGTACCTTTTTGTCATGAAGGCAAAGCACTTGGGCTGTCTCAACATTAATGCTGTCACACAAACCTAGAGCATACTTCTGAAGTGAATCACCAGTGTTTTTCCCTTGCTGTGATTTGGTTCACATCACAGAGCGCATGCGCTTAATTCCTTCTAGGTTCATCTAAATCATATGATCCATACCAACTCCAGGACCGTACCTAACATCATGCAGCCAGTGGGACTTGATTACAAACTAGTCACGAGAGAGACAGCTCTAGGGTACTTCTCCACAGTACCCCAAGGACCTCACAGCAGGGGTAACACCATGAATTTGAGCTAAAGGTCCACTCCCTCCACCTTGCCATTTGCAGATCGTTTTCCATCAGGTAGATCACTTTCAGCAGGTCATTTCCTCTGAATTAGGGCCACTGCCCAAATTTTCTTAAGTGTCACACATGCTAAAAATATGATTCATCTGTTCGGATGTAAGGTAGGTGTATGCCTAAGATCAAATGAATCATGTCATGCCTGTTTTTTTCCATTAACTAGCTCAGATGTAATGAAAACCAGCTATAGCGTGGTGCAACTACTCCCACTGCATGTGCCTAGTATCTCCATTTTTAAGGTAACATCTAATAGGTTTGATCAACACTTCACTTGGAAGGAAACAGTGATTCATTTGATCATTCTGCTGACCAGATTTTTTTTCCCCTTTTTGTATTGTGATCTGTGATTAAAAAAAACAAAACAAAACAAAAAACAATTAACACGTGCAATTCATATATAAAAGCAGTAAATCTGGATTCTTACTGAGTAGCTGATAAGGACCTTCCTCATGATCTTCACAGAGTTTTAATTGGTTTTAATTAACTATTGAAATAATCTCCCGAATTTTATAGTGTATTTTTCCTCAATGGAAAATATTAAATCAAGATCATATCTTTTTCCAAGATCTGCTCCAATTCAAGTAGAGAAGAATTCCAGAGAATGCAGAGGGCCAATGTGTTGCAGAAGGTCACGGTGGCCTATCACACCCACCCTTTATTGTTAGCACACTGTTATCAGGAATGAGAATCAGGGTAGCTTTTCTGCAACCAGCATTGACATGATGGAGCATGGCAGCTCTGGGGGTGGGTGTGATGAAGTGGGAGGCTCTGCACCCCCAGGAGCCTCACAAATAGTCTCATATGGCTCTTTCCCTACAGCCCTCAGTGCCCAGCCTGGACATGTTGGACAGGTGCTGTGGTTTGAGTTGCCCCAGATAATGAACTAAGAGTGGAAGCTATGCTAAACATGGAGAAGAGTTCATGTGAAGACCTGTTTAGGTTAGCTGGGTCCTCTCAGGTCAGTTATGAAGTTATGTATTTTGGGCAGAAAGCAGACTGCGGGAAGGCAAAGACAGTAACAGGCAAGCTGAATAGCTGGTAGCTTTTTCTGATGAGTTCCTCTCAGCTGGGTTTCAGAGATAGCATGCTTCCCAGAACATCAGTGTACTTTCTGTAGAGCAGTGCTTCTCAAACTTTCATTTTGTGCACAGCTAAGCATTTCACATTGGAAGCACAAAGCTCACTGTAGCAAATTTAAGAATATTATCAGTAAGCTTGCTTTCTCAGTTGCAGATTGAACACAAACTCAACGGATGATCATCACCTTCAGAGGTATGAATTAAGGCATATCATGAAACATTTCCCCGACACTCAAAAAAACTTAACCTACTAGAATTTTCTTCATTCATTCCACTTTCCTTTGCCAATTCTGATTTTCAGAACCTCCCGCAAAATATCTCACTTGACATAAAGACTCATCGAAGTGCTTTACCAAGGTAAAGAAAAACTCAGTCACATTTTCTCACATGCTTTGTTTCAGTTCTCAAAAGAAAAGGTTCTGTTAATCAAAATGGAAACTGAGACCCAAGATGTAACATTTTACCCTAGCTGGACCAGCAACACACTGTGCATTTTGCTAGTCATACATCTGGGGCAGATACTGCTATCAGTCTACTCTACACTCCTAATGATGTCAGTGTGAGTTGCATACATGGGTCAGCTACAAAATGAGGTTATTTTTAAAAGGAGATGTACTCTCAGAGATTATGTCACGATTTATATATGTCTCCCACAAGACCGTGCCCCAGATGAAGAGATGTGGAAATTTAATTGCATTTTATCTAAAAATAAGAAAGGAACCACAGCAACAGTAAGAACTGACTTAATAGTTCTGTCCTGGTGAATAAGGAAAGAAAGAGGGCACATTTTCCTATAAATGAACACACTATCCCGATCAGCTGAACGCCATAACGCTTCCATAAGCCACTGTCCAGTACCTGGTGTAAGTATAACTGTCAGAATTATCCTGATTAAAGAATTCATGCTGATCAAACAAACTGCATGGTGGTCAGCGCTGAATTAACTAACTCAGTGCTTCTCAAATATCTTTGGACACTTAAGCCTTTTGTGAAAGGGCAAGACCAAGTAGGACAGTAAAAATTGCAGTATAGAGGTTAATTACTCACATGCCTGTTCATGCTCACCATTACTGTTTGATTCTTGTTCATCTCCTTACTTGAATTTGTTTGCCATTTTCTTTGCTCAGTTCTCAATGGCCACGTTTGCCCCTTTACATACTGTTTCACAATGGGGTACGAATCACGTATCACATATATAATATTACTAATGATAGCTTATACACCTATAGCACCTTCCACTTACATGTTTCAATGTTTTTCACACGTGCTAACAAACAAAACGTCTCAATAGCCTGGTGAAGCAAGGGGATTGCTCTGTCTGCTTTACATGTAGGTCAGCCACACTTAGGTAGGTTACAGTTCATGACTTGCCCAAGGTTACACAGGAAATGTGTGGCAGAACTCGGAATGGAAACCAGATTTCGCGCTCTCCTGCCTTAACAACAAGGTTATCCTTTCTCTTTGTGATGCTTTTGGGCAGTTCATATGGATCTACACATATGTTTCAAATGAATTAAATTTCCATGAACTTACTGTTTCGAACAAAAGCGGATGAATAAATGACAAAGGTCTAAATTACTGAAAAATGGCAAAAGCCGCTTGGCGATTTGCATACCTGGTCACAGTAGTTGTATACATAAATAGCTAATTGATTACATGCATAATCGTAGGAACTGTGCATGCAATTTTCTGAAAATTTAGACCAAAATGCACAGAAGGGTAACTGGAGAAAAGGGAAAATAAAAGGTTTAATGTAATACACATGCACAGTGAGCATGAGCTTAAGCCATAAGGGACTCTCTTTAATTGGGCCTAGTACCAGTGCCTAAGCTCACAGATCTGACGAACTAGCTTAAAATGCATGATGTCTTGCATTTTCCTTCATTGACTAAATAGTGATTTTTCCTCCCATGCCACCTACAGGAGTAAATAGTATGCTCATCACTCTTATTTGCATAATGTACTCATATCTTTTTAAAGCAAATGTGATCAGAAAGTCTTGGGATTTTTAAGACTGTTTCCAATTTGCCAAAGGCTTGTAAATTGAATCCCACTCTGATCAGACCGTCATCAAATAACTGAAGAACTTGCATTTAGAAACAATGCAGTCACGGAAAACTCCTGCAATTCCTGTTTGAGGGGCAGTTTCACTGAGGGCTGGTCCTTTAGTTAGAAAGTATGTCTATGGAGGAGGAGCTACCAGATGGTGTAAGTCAGGGTAACTTTCCTGTATTCCAAAACAGAGTTATGGCACTTGACACCAAGAAAGAATCAGTCCCATGGTTTTCAAGGCAGCCAAAGACAATGTTTTTACTTGCAGCATCTGAGACTGTATAGAACAGATAGAAGGGCCTGGAGGTCCTCGGTGCCATACTTTTGCTCTTTTTGCTTCACTGGGTCCGTTCCTCACTGATGTGATAATGAGAGAAAAATGTGCTGTTAGCTGATTTTCAGCAACATGCTGCAAGTTTTTGAAAATGAAAAATCTTTAACAAGAATTGAAAGGAAATCATTGATGCATGGAGGGAGCTTCAGCTAACCGTAGATTAATTAAAAACTAATGTAAAGATGAGCATGGGTTGAGAGATGAGAAAAGATTGAATTTTGCCAGAAGCAGGGCTGTTACTGGACTCAGGCATGTTGGTGGAGGGAGAATAACATCCAGCCATCTGCATACAGTGCAAAAAATCCTGCTGGCAAATACTGAGATGTTACAAGTCAAATGCAACTGGCATAGTGCTAGCAACTATTCTGGAGATGCTGTACAGAATAAAACATGCATGCCGAATTCCCTGACATCATCTGTATAGGTGTGTTTTTGCCCTGTTCCTATGGCTAATGCAATGAAGGTAATCAGGCAGCATGGTGTAGTCAACATATTTTAAGGGTTATAATTTCCTTCCTCTCTTGGCACGAGGAAGGAAAATGCAGAGTCAAAGATCCGTCTTCAGCTATGACAGTGGAGGTGAGAGGTCCTGGTGCAATGCCTGCACATCTATGTGGCCTGTGACATGCCTTTTGTACCAAGCCTTCTACTCTCAGTCTGTAGTTCTCTATTTACTGATAGCAATTAAGTGTCTTGCAAATGGGCAGTGGCCCATTTTCTGAAGACTTTCTAATCTAGACCTGAAGTTATTGGTAGTGTGTCTTTGGCTGTCTTGAGAAGCAAAGCAGCTACCCAGCTTCTAAATTCCCTGTACACACAGCTACAAATGGATAGAGAGCAAGTAGGTATGGATCATGTGTGCCAGGAAATGAAATGTTACCATTTTTTAAAATGTGGGTTAATTTTCATGCTATAGTGATGGTGGTTTCCCTTTGTGGACTAAACATAGGCTTTCTTAATTATCCAATTCATTTAATTTGTAGAGCAGAGAATTTTATGAAGTCGGATACTGTGGCTGTGTTGGTAAAGCAGTAATAATTCAGAGCCACAGTTATGAAGTGCTATTTAGTAGTGGTGGGTTTATACTTTTGGTTATTGTGTGCGTTCATTTTTTTATGGTTTTGTAATTATTTATATTGGTAACACTATGTTTATGAACACAACCTTATTGTTGTGTTCATATTAAAGAACAATATAGTTTGCAGAAAAATTATAGGAGATATTTTTCTCTACAACTACTTTGGCATTCAAACATAAATATATAAGCTGTTTCTAACAGGAAAAGAATGAAATACACTTATTAAACCATGTCAAGAAGTTGTATTTCACAGAGAGGAATAGAAATTGTGTATTCCAGCTTTTACCTGACCGTTTATGCAAAAGGAACGAACAGCGAATCTACCCGGCAGCTCATAGTACTGGAAAAATGCATCAACATGGGAGTCCAAAGCAGCATTTTTATTCTGGACAAGTGGTGACAGAGCTACTAAAACCTCTCTTCTTTTACTCAGCTTCCATTCAGTGTTGTTGTGCTCATTCCCATAGTCCCAGAGCAATACTTCTGTCACTACCTGAGCACATAGGAACTTGATTTGTAGATTTGGAATGCTCTGTGGAATGTCATCTCATTCCAGAGAACCCAGTAAATGTCTCTTATCCCAGCCCATTAATCTATTCATTATTATTATTATTTTTTTTTTAACTAATATTCCAGCTTTGATATTTTTCACAGAATCATAGGATGACTGAGGTTGGAAGGGACCTCTGGAGGTCATATTGTCCAATCTACCTGTTCAAGTAGGGTCACCTACAGCACATTGCACAGTATACATCCAGATGGCTTGTAAATATCACCAAGAACAGAGTCCATAATGTCTTAGGGCAGCCCACGCCAATGCTCTGTACTAAATCCACGACAGGTCCAGCAAAAGAAATAAATCATGTTTGCTTTTCAAATGTTTGCAACCTGTTACTTACACAAAAATATATACAATATAAACATCATAGGGAAATTACAGGTTACACACCTAGAGGCAAGAGATTAAAAATCTTCTAAAATGTAGAAGCACAAGTCCTTATGAAAATTGCTCCAATCCAAAATACTGTTCACTAGCTGTCAAGAAGAGATGTGACTCTGGACCCAGAAGATATCTATCCAGGCAGTACGCTCCTAACCTGAATAGTTCTGCTCTAATGGCTCAGCTGCTCCAGTGGGTGAGGACTCACTTCCACATAGCTCAGGTTTCCTCATGCCATACCCCACTGCAGGCATTCTCTTTAGTATCTGAAAAAGCATTTTTCTTTACTAACTGGTAAGGAGTCTTTTGGAATGCTGAAGATTTACAGTAACTTTAAAATCAGTGTTCAACAGTAGCGCTTCCCCCCCCTTGTATTGTAAGGAACTAGGATTAGGGTTCTCAAAGAATGTTTTGGAAAGTAACAAAATGGTGGGAAAATGAAAAAAAAAAAAAAAGGAATTTCGTGTGATCATTTCAACTTGGCGGGAAAGAGCTACCCTAACTAGAACAGACAAGGTGCTATCAGCACTTCTGTTACTGGAATGAATGGAGGCAAAAGAAAATACTACTTTTCTGAAAGAGTGGTCAGGCACTGGAATGGGCGGCCCAGGGAGGTGGTGGAGTCACCGACCCTGGAGGTGTTCAAGGTACGTTTGGATATTGTGTTGAGGGACGTGGTTTAGTGAGAACTATTGGTGATAGGTGGATGGTTGGACCGGTTGATCTTGAAGGTCTTTTTCAACCTTGGTGATTCTGTGTGATTTTTGTGATTCTGTGTGAAAAGTCTGCAAATGGAACAACCCAAACCGTTCACCACGAGCATGAAGTGTGGCATAAGCGCAATGTGTTTGCATTTCCATGCTTTGACTTTTTTTTACCTTGACAGATTCTGGAACACTTTGTCATCTATTTAGTTCTTTAAAGATAGCTTTCAAAACACAAAATGTCAGTCTGGAAGTGACTATTGAAGCTGTAAAAATTTTCAGAAAATTCCAATCATTTTTTTGGTTTAGCAGCCAGAGTGCTCTTGCAACAGTTATCGTTTGTGGTGGTCACAAGGAAGTGACATCATTCACTGAAAACAAAAAAATCAAAACAAATACAAGTCAAGCCACTTATCAAGGGCATACTTTAGACTTCAGTTTGATGCTTTTTTTTTTTCTACCCCATATATGTTGAGCAACTTCATTTTTTTGTTAGATGTATTTATAGGTGTTTGGGTTTTTCATACAGTACAAGAGAAAGTGGCAGCTCATATTCCATCTTTCTCCTTGCTTATGAAAATGTGCTCTCACAGAACTACAAGAAGAATGGAGAAATATGGTTAGTTACTCCTTGATAAAGTTGGATTAAGATTTTGCTTTATTTATGTTTGCAATAATCATTGTGGTTCAGTGGCATTTGGAACAGCTGGAACCTTCTGTTTGAGCTGATGTTTTGATATGTCATTTTTTCTTGGATTTAGTCCTGATTTTCTGGTCTGTGTGAAACAGGCAAATCATTTATGTATCTCGTAGGAGTACTTTTCACTCAGGAGCTTTAAGGAATTATCAAAGGTGGTTATTTTAATCTCTCCATTCAGATGCCTTAGTGACTAAGGGTTAGGTTAGAAAATAGATTTAGGAATATTGATGCAGAAGTTAAATTTAAGAGCCTTTCCTTTCATCTGAAAGTAAATCCTTAAAACCCTTGCTCAAGAGATGTCTAGCCCCAAAGGTACTTAAACATCGAATGATCTTTTTTCCATCTTTAAAGAATCCAAGCTTTTAAGTCTTGCGCTTGCCAAAAAGCACCTGGAGCCTGAACAAGCTGTGTGGCTGGATACCATGATCATGGCCAAATCCCCACAAGATCTGCACAGCGGGAATCCTTTGCCATAGGAAACCAGCTGGAAAAGGGATCCTCCATGCCACTGTCACCTGAGATCATTGACTCCATTGAGTCCAGGACTGAGTGAAAGTTTGCATGCGCAAAGCTGAAAAACACTTTGGCAGATGCACGTGCAGCACCTTTAGTTATAGTAAAATGGGACCACAGAAAAGCATTGGGAAGGACACATTGACCACTGTGGCTGTTTAACAGTGCAGTGGTAAATCAGCTAAACTCTACTGGGTGTGTTACAAATGTAAGTAGTAGATTAGATGTCAAGTTTATTGCACAATGGGATTAATTCCCAAAGTTTTCTTACTGGTCCTTATCTCCTGAGAGCACCTGCCCCAGTGGGCAGGGCTTCCAGGGTAATTTGTGTGAAAGGAAAACAGCATGAGCTATGCCACTGGAATAACTACCAACTGCTCACGAGCCTATTGCAGCCCTTAACTAATCCGTATGTTTTGCTTCCAGGTTGCAGAGCCTGGAAAACCTGGCAGATTTTATCAATGAAGGTCAAATTGTTGAGGTTCTAAAATTTAAGAGGATGCAAAGCAAAATTATTTTTACAGTAGTAAACTGAAAATCCAAGAGAAGCTGATAAACTCTTCACATGGGAAAAGACGAACAATTATAGCTTTGTCTGGTGTGGTGTGACAAAACATTGGTTACAGCCCATGATTTCTCAGTTACATTATTTAGGACAACTTGCTGAAGGCATGTGAGCACAAGTAGGAGATGCTACACGCGTGCTATGCATAACCTTGGAGGCAGGAAAAGCCATTTGCACTCACTGTGACTGTCTACATGAAGTTATTTTGCTACCATTTTTCTGGGGATAGATAAACTCCTGCGCAGCTGAGTTTGGAGACTTCATTCCTTATAATGCCTACTTTCAGAACTTTGCTTTTGCTTAAATTAGGATATATATATATATATATGTATGTATGTGAATACCATTCTGGCTCTAGATATCAACAGCTCTCTGTGTTGCTACTATAGTTGGTAAGTGGCATACTGAACATGCAGTTTAACTTGGAAACTAACATAAAGACGTAGATTTTATGACATGCTTTCATGTCACATCAGAGCACAGGATGAGTTTCATTAACTGGAACAAGTGGCATGTGACATCCAGTGGACTCTAATATCTCTCATATTTAGCACACATTTTGATCTGTTTGCCTTTAATATGGTTGGACTAAATGATCTTAGTGGACTTTTCCAATCTTAATGACTCCACGATTCTATGAATAGGTTCTTCCACATGCTTTTTGACTATAGATAAATTTATACTCACCTGTACAGTTAAGGAAGAAAGAGACTGAAATTCTCATCTCTACTGTAAATGAAGGACATGGGATTCTTACTCCCAGAAGAGAAGCTGGTTGGTATTCACTAACACAAGAGTTTCCATGGAGAAAACTGGAGTGAAACATGTATGTGGGTTGACACTACCTCTCTTCCACAAAACAAAACAAAACAGAACAAACAACAAAAACAAGAGGCAATAAGAAGATCTTAGAAGGTCTAGAAATAAAGTTCACTTGCATTATCAGTTGATTATTACAGAGGATCTGTATGGAATATAGATGGCACATTTTCAGTCAGTACTTGGGATAAATGCCACACTGCCAAGAAGAGACTCAACTTCTTTCTGAGAGATTCTGGTGTGAAATAGTGAACATCCTCTCTAAGGACCAAGTCTTTTAGATAGAAGTTAACTATCAGATCTCTTGCTAAATGTGCTCAGAAATACCTGAGAGATTAGATGTGTAAACTCAAATGTTCCAAAAACCACACAGCTCCTGTCTTCTATGCTGAATTGCTGGAGGGTGCCACACAGAAGATTTGCTGACACAGAATCTTGAAAGAGGGCTAGCTGGAGAGACTTAGACCTGAGCTGGCAGATGTAATGTTGGTATGAGGGGGAAAGAATCAAAATGAAGAACAGATAATATCCATCACTGCTGATATCTGTGTCTATGTAAGTAGTTAATAGATAAGGTTTCAAGAGACAATTATCTGAGACCAAGATAATTCCTTCTTTATTGTGTATCACAATGGTTTCCTTTGTTTGGTTCTTTGCATCAGCCCTTTACAGTATCAGTCCTCTAGAGAGTGTGCATGAACTCCTTGTTATGCAGGTTTGCATGTCAGGGCTGCCTGAGAGGCTCAGCAGTTCTTAGATATTCCAGTAGCCCATTACCCTCAACATCTGGGTTTGGTTTTAAGAGGTGTCACTTGTATTTCAGTTGCAAAGTTAGTAACTATTGCCCACCTTGAGATATGGCTGCAATGATGTGCTCTAAGCTGCAGCAGAGCTGAACCTTCTTAGGATGCAGATGGAGTACTGCCCCTTAGATTGCATGTGCTGCTTCAAAACAAATAAATGCACACTTGATCACTGACTTGTTCAGTCTTTTGCTTGTCTTTTTTCTTTATTCCTTAGTGTGATGAGTAACTGAACAGTGGATACAAGGCAATCTGGTTTTTCTATGATATAGAGGCAACATGCAAACCAACAGCTGAGATATTAATTTGATTTTTCCCATGGCAAAAACCACACCTCTCTGCTTTTCTTTCTTTATAGCAGAATAGCAGAGACTACTACTTCAGACTCTTCTGGCTGCCATGCAATTACAGGGTAAAATGTTGAGGCCCTGACACTGTGATTTTAGCCATTTGGTCATCTATCTGTTTGAGCTTACATTCTTTATTTGTGAGATACTGGTGGCAAGGTATTTTCTAAAACAAAACTTCAGTCTTTACAATTTGTTCTTTCAATTATGCTCCAAATTTCATTTGGAGATCCAAAAAAAGGTCACCTTTTATTGTGCCAGAAAGGATATACAGATAAATTTAACTGATTTGATAACATAATTTCCTTTGTTTAATTTATTCCACCCTAAGATCTCTCTCATAAATGAGAAAGAAGGACACAAGTTCAGTTTGGAATTTTCCTCACCTCCAGGTGCCACTCTGTACTTAATGCTATGGCAGCTCACACTCTTGTATGAGATGAACTTCTCTAATTAGGAACTCAGTGGGGTTGCAGGACTGGAAGGACTGGGTGCACAGTGATGTCTGAAAAGTAGGAGCACATCCTGACTGCATATTAGCCATGTTACAACTGCTGCAAGCAGGGATGTCCTGACACTATTGATTTCGGGTCTATAGGATAGTAGGATTGCCAAGTCTACAGGATTCCTTCTTCTTTGGGTGAGCAGTACAGATATAAGAGAGCACAAGTAGGACAATGGACGTAGTCACACATTTTTCTGGGCTGAGAACTCGGTGCTCAACAAGTAACATTTATTACAATTGAAAAACAGTTCACTATAAATAGCTAGCAGGATTATCCTCAAATTTGGGGGTTTTTAGGTCCAGTGGTAATTTAAAGCTCTCCAGCCCCAAATCAACACGTGCTGTATTTGCCATGCAAATGTAGACCTGTTAAAAAACAGTAGGCTGCAATAAAAATTTAGGAAAAGTCATACTCACTTTCATTTCATAGTAGACAAGAGGCTTGATCATAGTACAGTGTGGGATATGTGACAACTTTAGCACAGGACTAGCTTGGAGGTCCTTTCTGACTGGCAGTGCAGACCTTACAAGCATTTGTAGCTAGAAGGCAGCAATCTTTGCTTTGTAAGACAGATTTCTTGACACCAAAGCTCTGCTCTTAGTGATTTAAGACTGGCCTATTTTAATGAACTCTACTTTGGATAGGGCTTTGAACATATTCAGAAAGCAAAGCTAGTGAAAAATACTCTAACTGAAGCCCAGCAAAATCCAGATTTTTCATCTCAGAGAATGTCTTAGGGGTGAATTTTACTTCCACTCCTAATAAAGCAATAAAACAATCCAGAAAGCCATTACAAAGCATGATTATGAATAAAATACTTGTTGGTCAATCAAGTGATTTGAATAAAAGGAAAATATTCCATTTAGATCTCAGTTTGAAATAGTATGGAAAACAGGAAAAAACATTTTGCAATGCAAAATTGAAAATGTCGTTCTGAAAATGTAGTAACATTTAATTTTCAGCAAACTGATTCTTTTGTTTATCTCTTCAAAAGGAACATTAGTCAAGATCATCGCTCTTAAGCAGATGTTTTGTTCTCATGAATTGGCAATTTCTGAGAGTCTAAATGTAACTGACTTGTATGTAGAATACCTACCAATATGTTGAAGTGATCTAATCTCAATGAATTTAAGCTATTGCTATGGACCTAGAGTACTCCCCAACAATCTGAAGCAGTCCTACAGATAAAGGTTTTATTCTTTTATTATTTTTTTCTTCCCAGTTCTTGATCAGGCACTGTATTTGAATGGACAAAATTATAAAGGAAAAAAGAAAAGAAAAAAAAGGATTAAACGAGTTGCACCAATTTTTCTTTTGGTCTAGAACTTCCCTTTGTCAGCTGTCACTTTTTAATTGAAGTGAAACAAATTTCAAGCCAGAATGCTACGCTACTTTCAACAGTCTGATGTAATTCACTTTTATTCTTCCCTACTAAGCCTAAGGAAACCTCTAGAATATTTTCTGGCCATCTGGACCAGTATCCTAGAAAAGCACGCATTTGTAGCTGAGGTAAATTCTGTTCTCTGGTCGACTTCAGCCCGCAGCTGTTTGGGTTTGTAGCCATTCATTTGCACTGCGATCTCTGTGTAGCACTGCTCCCTACTGCTTGACAGTAAGAGAGTAATCAGTCCTTGTAGCTGTCCATTGGTATTAATGGAGACCCAATTACGCTCATGGTAAACTGTTTTAATTATGGTGGCAATTAAGCTCAACAGTAGCTTTTTGGAATCAATGGAAATTAAATGCAGATAACAGACATTAATTGAACATTTATTGGAAACAATTTAAATTATGTATAGTTGTGCCTTAGTTAATGGAAATTAATGACTACCATTTGGGAATAAGCAGAACTGTTGGAATGTAATGAAAGTCAATATGAGCAGTTACAAATGGTTGAGATAAGGAAATGCGTATTGATATTAGTGATCTTCAATATTTTCCATTGGAATTATTATCTGATACAGACTGTATTGCTGTGAACTTCATCTAGGGTACAGGGATAAGAATATTATAGTTGTAAAGTGCCACGAATCTGGTAACTTGCTATTCTGAGTACTGAAACAATGCAATAGATCATTCTTAATTGTAGCCTTACATTTGCAGATAAACTGAAACTGAGGCTGTTATTGATTAAAAGAGGTGGCACACTGTAGACCCTGTAAGAACTACATTGTTCTTGAATTTCATACAGTGTAGCTTAGATTTTTACATGTGATTTGAATTACTTGAATGTCTTAAAGATCTGTGTTCCAACCAGATGTGAGAAATGGCTTTGGTTTTAAAAGTTTTAAGGAAGGACCACCAAATACTGAGGGGAAAAAAAAAAACCCTCTATATGCATTTTCCCTATACCTCCAGTGGAAAATAGAAACTAAGAAGGGTAGCCCTTTTTTTTTTTTTTTTTTTTTTAAATATAACTTGGACTCCTGTCAGGAAAATGTTATTTACCTGAAAAGCATAATTATCCTTTTTCCATCTTGGCCTTTTTCTCAGAGCAAAGTTATACACTGGTTTACTGCATTTGATAAAATGCTCTAATTGAAAGGATTGAACATTTGTGTACTAGTCTTACTCTTTACAAGCCACCTTTAGCTATGCCAAATATCTACTAGTTAAGTACCGACTGTACTGACTACAGTAATTGGCTTTACTGATAGAATACATATATGTTCCTGTTAACCCTACTAAGACATAACGTCTTTTTCCATTTTTTTTTTTTTCCCTGTCAGTAGAGCTTTCCTTTTTAAAGTTATCTTAGTCATTTTCTGAATTCCTTACAAGGAGTCATTAACAAATATTCAATTTAAAATGAACGTGCTACCTCTTTAAAAGGAAAATTAGGTCATGTGGTACTCCATTCTGTTTTGTTGTCTTTTCTTATCTCTCAGAATCAGGTTTTTGTTGCAAAGTAATATGACAAAGATTAAATAGGTTCTGCTGTTCAAAAATTCCATGACTTGTTGAGAAACCCCTCCATTCCTGTGAAATCCTCATTGGTGAACTGAAGATGACTGCTACAAATTGACCACAAAAATGGCATGAAAAAGGCAAAGCGAATTTATCTACGAAGAATAAATAAAGATTGGAAATTTCTTTGGAAATACTTCTAAAGCTCAATTGAACACAGCATTGCAAAACTGAAAGAATTAACCAGTTTGTTATGCTATATACAATGTTTAATATACCAGTATGTATTTCAAGCCAGCGGTAAAAACAAAGGTGCACTAATAAACAAGTTACTATTAGTTCACAGAGATACTATCTGTATGTATCTATGAGAAGTCCAAGCAGTACAGAGATCGACTGGAAAATATAATCAACATTATTCCTTTTAATTATACCTGGTGATTTGTTCAGAGATTTATAATCCTGACCTGGATATTCTATAAACAGATCCTTCATTTAGAAGGGATTAGAGTTGACTATGTGTGATAACTCACCTTAACATAAACTCTTTAAGAAGATGTCAGGTTATGGAGTGCCTCCTAACCATTCCCTCTCCTTGCCCAACATGCCTGCTGCTGACCACACTGCATCACAGAACTCCTACCTCCAAGTGACCACGGAATGAATCATGCACAAACCCTTTCAGAGGATAAAATGCTGTCTTATTAAAATCACCAATATCAGCATAATTTGGGGCTGACATATATGACACACTCCAGTTCAATAAGCACTGTTTTATGCAAAGCATCAGTAGAGAGACCTGTCTAGGTAATTCAACCATTCCAAATGCCATGGTCTCAGGAAGGCAAAGGCTTGCTAATCCAGACTAGTCTGTGAAACTGGCCAGGTGGAGGCTGGTTCCAGCCCAGAAGATGTGTATGACTGACTGCCTAAACTTTACAACTACTGTGGCCTCCCTGGCTCCCAATCTGGTGCTCAGACTGGGTCAGCTCAGAACCAAAATGGTGAGGCTTGATGTCTGAAAAAGAAACCATAAGGGCACCAAGAAGCTATAGTCCCAACAGAATAAATGGCTAAGAACTACACACTTTTTCCTATATGAAACTCACAAATGATTTGAACTGAATCCTCATCCTGACTGTGGATCCTACTGGAACTTCATGGAAAGATAATCAATTCTTTTGCAAATTCCTTTCTACATACTACACACACACACATACACAGTTGTGAAGTTGTTACATTTTTACTGATGGTTTTGTTATAGGCTGAGTTCAGCCATGTTGAAAATGGTAGGATTTACCACCGCACATCTCTTTTGAGCTGTAAGAAACAGTTCAGCACATGTTTCTGCCCTAAACAAGGTGAATACAAAGTTGCTCAGGAATTTAAAAGATCTGGGTGGGGAGCATTTGATTTTGTTTGGGGCAGGGATTTAGGTAGAAAAAAAATGAGCAGATGGAGATGAGACAGAACTCAGGAGCAGACTGGGAAGAGTGGTACAAGCCTGCAGGAGCAGTGATGCATGACTTTGGGAGAAGCCTATGGAGAGGGTTTTCAGTCCTGCTGTTCGCTGGGGATGAGAACAAGGAACATTCCTCCCACTCCATGAGTGCTCCTGTGCTCAGGACAGCAGGGTTCAAGCATCTTTTGAGCAGACCGTATGTCAGCAGCACAGCTGATTCCCCTCACTCCCCCCCCAGGCAACTCTCCTGTTCTCCAACCCATATAACGTACAACATGCTGAATTCCACTGTAGTAATGGCTCAAAAGTGGACAACTGTATATTCAGTCCTATTCAAAACTGTATGAAGTGTAGACATCTCAAGCAGTGAGCAAATGTGAATAAAGAACACAAGAGAGGAAAAAGAAACAGAATCAGAGAATTTTGAAATGCAGGCCAAACCAGAATCAACTTTGGGAAGCTCTTACAGGTCTACAGATTGACAGACACAGTTTGAACCAATTTCTTTTAAAATTCCCGGGAATAAATCAGTCTTTAGTTCTAGATTAGAAGCAGTGAATTTGGAAAATTCTGTATACAGCCAAAGCCAAGTTTCAGACCTTCTACAGTTAGTAAGTGTAACTGAAATCTTTGAAAAAGCTGATAACAAATACTGACACAAGTCCTGAGCTGCTTCTTTAAGTCACATATTTAACAAGAACCTGGGAAGATTTACCTTTTGTAGGACTGCAGATGTGGTAATCCAGAGATTTTGGTAGGACTCTAAAATTCATATAACTGTAATTTATTTCCACATACTTATCATTTCAGAAACAGGGATCAGTAAAAAAACTTTATTCCCTTTAGCATTCATGTGGAAGGCCATAGAGCCCATACTCCTAGACTCGCCAGTAGCAAGACAACTATCTTCAAACTGAACTTCCCAGGAACTAAGTCCTCCTCCGTCTGGAGTCAGTGGAAATGCTAGCATAGGCTTTGGTGCAAGTGCATTTAACTTTTAGTATTTTTCATGACATCTCTTTTTTGAAGGATATGCTTACTTAAGCATTCGTTACAAATTGTCTGTACTGTTTTTTTGTTAATATGAGGGTTAAATCAGGCTTGTAATGTATTTCTCATTTTGTATCAAAAAATCTTGTGCAAAGGAAGGACTGTCTGTGTTGAGCAAATCTTTCAAATGTTGAGCTAGCTTATCTTCATCTTCCTTCCTATTATCCATTCATATAAAAGGAAGGTGTTAATGATATGAGAGTTGGCAAACAGTTCATAATATAAAATCTAAATTCTGTTTTGTTTGTGATGCAGGGAGAGAAGAGAGAAATTCCATCATTTCAGCAATTTAATAATTCTTATTTTTTTCACATTAAATTGCAGCTCAGTATGACTTGAACTGGCAGACCCACCATCTCCAGCAATCCATGTTATATAGTGGAAATGCCAATAGACTCCATAGAACAGTGCTGTTAATGTCACCACTCTTTACTGTTACTGAAATGAATTTACAGGAGCTGGACTTTCGCTCTCAAATCATGCATTACGTTATCACTTTTCTATTTGCACATCATTTATTTGAAAGTAATTGTTTCCTTGATTCACAGCCTTCCACACCTATGCGATACGAAACCTTATGTGCTATATTTCATCTCTCCCTAGGTAAAAGTCTACAATGTGTTGATGTTGATGTGAGATGAGGATGCTCAGCACTTCACAAAACCAGGCCCTAAGCAAAAGGCAAGCATAATGTTTCAACAAGTACGAATTACAGATGGACATGGTGAAGGTGGTGATTAAAGACTGTTATGAGTACAGTCTGGGGTTCTGATGTTGCAGTACTAAGCTGCTTCTATTTTCTTTTTGTGACTTATTTCTCTATGGAGTACCTCTAATGGTCCTGATGCTTATTATCGATAATAATTGCTGATCCTTTACGTACCATTTTTATTTAATGATTCTTGATCAACAGAAGAATTCTGCTTGTAGCAACCCAGACTAAAGCACTGACCTCTGCAGCACTGAATGTTTGCTCAGACCCTCTTTCACCTCCACCATGTTTTGCCGAGGGGCGGGCACTCAGTCCTTTTCAGCAGGCACTGGGAACAGAGCTCACCTCAGCACGCCTGGCAGCAGAGAGCTGCACGTCAGCTGCTCATCCACATCCCCCTAATAGCTGATTGGAAGAAACAGCACCTGCAGGCTCTGGTTCATCCTAAGTATTTCAGACATTTAGGAGAACGTGATTTGAGACCTCTTAGTACTTTGTGCTATGGTGACTAGTTCAGTTATCACTGCTTCCTGCTTGTATCTAGCTTTGCTCAGCTGCATCCCATGTCTCGATACTTCTCTCAATACGTCCTTAAGCCCAGGATAATTCCACCTCAAGCCATTGTCAGGATTTAAACAAATCGATCAAGCCTTACTTCTATTTATCTCAAAGGCACTTTGATAAAGGAGCACATTCAATGATTAAAAAAAAAAAACAAAACACTGGTTACCTGGTGACAACGCAACATTCGCCACACACTAAAAGCAACCCCTTCAGGTTTCACTTACATTAATATTTAGGTATCAGCAGGAAGTGATGTTCCAAAATCATGACTTGGTGATGTGTTTATGATCTGCTGCATGGACTCATTCACTGTAAAAAAGAAAAAGATTGTTTAGCAGATAAAAAAAGGTTATTTTACAAACCAAAATGAAGTTCTTTTCTTGCTGAAATATTGAGTGATCTGTTTGGTGCTCCTGCCTCAAATAGCCTGAGCTTCCCTTAAAAATTAAAACATGAAGTTCTCTGCTACTTGTTTTGATATTGTCTTACTAAGAAGTCACTGAGCCTCTTACACTGAGTCCTGTCCAGTTCATTTTTTTAATTGTGTTTTGCAAATTCAAACTTCATCAACCAAACAAATCTCCCATTTTGACTATAGAAAATCTACCTTTGAATCTGAATTTTGCAGGTTGGATTTCCCTTTTCTTTCTGTCTGAGAACACAGTTATGGCACCTACTTGCACGAGTTCATAATTAATTGAAATGCTAATGACATGAGTACTGAACATTACAAAAAAAATTATTACACTTCGAAGCAATAAAATCTTAAAGAGTTAAAAACAGCTCATTTTTTCTCCAGGTTGCTCAAGTTAGGAGTTGTTGCAATGCACAGAGCGCATTTGGGACTTTATTCCCTTTTGCAGTGTCTTTTTAGATTTCCATGAATGTGACAGAGATCTACACAGTGGAGTTTGATGCAGTGATATGAGACTCTCTCAGCGATTTTCAAAATATGCAACCCATAAATCATTCACCTTAACCCGGACCCAAATTTGCATAAAACCAGAGTCGATCATCTCAAAAGGTAATTTACTCAAAGCCCAAACAAACCCAGCTGTGTGAAGCACATAACAAAGTTATGAAGGTAAGATTCACATGGCTTCAGGGTTTGTAATGGATGCTTTGCACAGCTGTAATGATGAGTGGGTGAGGATAGTTAAGAATGAATGAAGTGTGGGTGGTGGAAATATTCACTGGGCATGTCACGGCCAGAAGAGGAAACACTGGGGCCTCCCAACCTCCGGAATGGAAAGGACGTCAAGGCTCCGTGGACAGGGGTCCTACTTATTTATTTATTTCAGCCCTGACACATTCTCATTAGGAAGGCAAAAATGTGAAATCGATAGTTTCTCTTGAATGCAGGGAGCCGACTGTGGCTGCGCAGCAGAGCTGTCTTATAAACTGCTTCCAAACGTGTGGGTGCCTCTTGGGCTTCCTCGGAGATTTTATGGACCGTTTTCAAAGTTTTCTGTAAATTCCCGCCAACAATGTCTGCATCCCCTACCACATCAGTCAAAAATTGAACTGCGTTTCAGAGTCATGTAAATTCCTTCTATAAGAAACATTCGCATTTTACGAAATGAAAACTGAGCTGACTACTTCCCGAGGTGAATTCATCCCTGGTTTGTCTCCCTCCTTGCAGTGCAGTTACCGCGGGGATGGGTTGACTAATAGGTTACCATTAACAAACAGAAAAATGAGTAGCCCGTATAACTGAACATGACAAAGGTTTCTTCCAGGATTGCCGTGGCACATGATAAGATGGCACATTGATAAGATACTTCATTCTTACCGTTCTCGAATTTTCGTGAGAACTTATCTGTAACTCCACAAAACCCAAAGGCCGGTTTGTGTTTCTTTATGGCATTATTATAGGGCACTGTAAGTGTAATAAAACAATCTGCTAACTGTTCTCCTTGACTGTTCTTATTCATTGCTCCTAGACAGGTTTTCTTGCACATATGGTAAAATATATACAACAACTTTCATATCTAAGGTTCTAGTAGTTTAAACACAGTCCATTTCTTTATTGGCAAATTGTTCTTTGTAGTTAGGACTTGATTAGGCTGGGAAATATTGAAAAATATGTTGACTAATGCACTGTTAAAAATATAAGAAGTGCAATGTTTAAATAATGACAGATATTTATGGACCAGTGTAGGATTAACTACAGTCTTCTGATGAGGTTTCAAATATGGTCTTTTTATTTGCCTTGAACGGTTGTTCATGGTTCACAGTTGTAACCACAACTGATACAGCACTTAAAAAGCTGCAGTTCTCCAAAGCTACCTCTATTGCCTATCGAGCAGAACGGTGGCGTAAAATGATGTCTTCACTGAAGTCTGCCCAAAATTCATCGATTCTGGAGGAGCGGAACATTTCTTTATGTAGAGAACAATACACTCATTCAATCTGAAAGCAAAGTAGTTTTTTCAAAGTGTTTTTTTTTTTTTTTTTTTTTTTTTTTTTTTTTTAAGCCAAGTAAAACTATCTTAAGGGACAAAAAAAGTCTTTGGCCCTGGGCAAGAATTAGTGGCATTGATAACTGTCACGTCTGGGGTTTAAAGGAAAGCAATGAAAATTCAGAATTTGCCAGAGTTTCATTATTTAAGCTAAAAGACTCATGCAGCAAGAATCTGTAAATAACACTCAATCAGGAAAGAGCTTTCTGAACAGCTGATGTGAAACTTGAAAAGTGGCAACGTAACAAATGTGATGCGGGAGGCAGGGGGAAGTGCTTTCATTCCAGTTCAGGAACATCTGGTTTATTGCAACAATAACTACTGTAATTATATCACTGCTGGAAAAGCTGCTCTAGGTTAGGTTAAGTTTGTGGGTTTCTATAATAAACATTGCTTTGGAGGAGTGGGGGTTTCAGTATTTCAGCCATGTCAGATCACACTGAACTGAACCGTGATTTGAGGCAAAAATAACAAAATATGGAAAACATAAAAGCATTGTTCCTAACCATATATTTCTTGAGATATATTCTTGGTTTATTCCTCATTATAGCAAGTGGAGGGTATGCCAAAGAAGCAAATTGTTGGATGACTGACCATATTTCACTGATAAAAACCAAAAAAGTAATTTTTTTGTCAGCTGGAAATAGGTTTGTTAATGCATTACAGCAATATAAATTGCTGTAATAAATAAGCAAGCATCCTGCAAAGGACATTAAGTACAGTTATTGTCACTTTAAACACAGGGACAGACAGTAGCTTAATGGCAGAGAGCCTCCAAGTTAGAATATGGTGCATTTTTCCAGTATGAAAATATGCTGTAAGCCTACACAACTTCAGTGTACCAGCAATATATAAAAAAGAATGGGTCAACATCTTCCTGACAAAGGGAAATAGGAATGTCATTGCAAATATATGAATACCCATTAAAATGCTTTGTTATTATAGGAAGGTCTAAGACTGCTGCCGACCTCTGGGAATTTCAGAATGATGAAGAAAAAGATATTTTATTATGGTGGCTTGCTTGTCTACCTCATGATTTGAAGTTGTGTGCTGCTGTGTACTGAGATTCACATATTTGTACACAATAGATCAGATAGAATTTGCAAATTACATGCATGCACTCTTCTAACAATTGTCTCAGTAGTCTTTCATGATTGCACTGGCAAAACATTTCCTAAGCAAGAATCAACTTACATTACACATGCAAATGTGGGGTTTATGTGTGCAGAAGATTGCTGTTTCATAAATGCAGATTTAACACTATCTTTAGTTCTAACTCCTGCAGCTAAAATAATTTCTACAAGCTCAGTGCTTATATATCATATAACATCTCATCACTAGGTTCACAGTTCTGGCCATGGGCTGCTGAAATTTTGTAGAATTTTAAATATTTTTACGTGCCCATATCATTAACATTTTTATTTGATATATGTTCTTGGTTTTAAATTAATAGGCTTTGACGCTCATTGCCCCAAATGGCTTAATTCCTTGTGATTATTCTCCAGAAATATTACATCTCAGAATTACCAATGGCAGAACAAATCATCAACTGATATCAGCAATCACACGGCTGTGTCAAGAGGAATATGGGACAACTGATGTGAGCTGAAGTATGGAAGAATATGTTCAAAATATGAATGGTCCAATGACTAAACAAATGAGGCACAAGCTTGAAGCTTGCTCTGTTCTCATGCTGAATGCCACCTGGAACCCTGACCTGCTACTACTATCAGAAAAATAAAAAGCTAAACAGCACTAGGCATGTATTAATCATGCTAGCGTTAAAATACCACCTAGAAGTGGGATGAAGCCTTCTCCTTTCTTATTTTGGTTGTTAAAAAATCTGTATCTCTGCCTCTGCTTGCTGAGACACTGAATTTTGGAAGAAACTGACTACTGCCTGTATGATATTAAGTGTCCTCAAATGCCTTTTCAATGCCTTTAGATACCTTCCAGCACCAGGCACTCATTCAAAAAAAGAAGTTGAGCTACTGCAGTTTTTTCAGCTTACCTGGTGTCAGGAACTCTTGCAGTACTTAAGGTTCTGTCCTGTAAAGTCCTGTAAAATGTTGACCTCCTTTCACTCAAAACTAGAGGTGGGCTGTTCTGCATAATCCATACTTCATATGATTCAATATATAAACTAAAAGAAAAAGAAAAAAAGAAAAAAATTAACAAAAATGAACAAGCAAATAGAGCTGGAGATCAAATAGTGGACAGAAACATAATTAAAAAAAAAAAACAACAACTGCTAAAGATATAATTTCCAATTCTTTTTTTTAATTTATTTTTATTTTTTTTTCCCTCTGCTTTTATAGTGCTTCCTTAGTACATCTAAACAGCAAAAGAATTTGCTTGTGGTGGGCTGACTTCCTCCCATAGTGCTCATAAGTCACCACCAATTGGTTCAAGTGCCTTTCATCTCTGCTAAGCTCATAGCATAATTGCTTGTGCTGAAGATAGTTCGGTCCCATTTCCAGCATTGGGTCCCATGCCACACTACAGTGAGAGACATTTACTGGCATTGGTTGTTCATGTTTGCAGCAAAATTATGTATGGGAAAGGTGGGGCAGCACCTGGAACCCTGTGCCATTCTCATTTCCCATGCAGATAATACTGGAGGTGTTCCCCTGGAGCTGTAAGGGCTTATTTGATTTAGTACTTCTCTATGAAAAGCTCTCTTTTCTGAGAATAAGCAAAATAAGTTTACAAATGAGGCAAAAAAGTCTGCCAGACAGAGCAGTGATCTGGGATATTATCTGGGATGATATTGTGAAGCTTAACAGTTAATCATTGTCCACCATTTGTAAGCTACATGTAAATATGAATGATAAGTAAATATTATACACACATAGATTAAAATAAGACAGAAAATCCAAGTTCCACTTCTATAATGTTCTGAGCAATCCTATGTCTTTTCCTTGAACTCTTTTTTTTTTCTCTCTTCCTTCTAAATTGCCTTGTTGCAATAACAAGAGCAGGTTGTATTAAGAATATATCATGCATGGAAATGCTGCCACTATTTTCTGCGTGAGCGTAGCATATCTTCACTTTAAGGAAACTTGAGTTTTGTGGACACGTTCAGAGATAGGTGTTCTGATATTCAGACTTTGTTCAGTGATGACAGTGCAGAAGTTCTACTAGAAGCTGAGGAGACAGATTTGCAACACAATCCTGGAAAACATAAGTCCTAACAGTAAGGAATTCTGTAGTAGTAATTGCATGTGCATTGAGATAAGTGCTTTTTTTCTGACTATGTTATGTTAACTTCAAAATGAAACAAATCCATGAGGCACGAATGCTTTTGGCATTCAGCTCCACTGCTTGTAATAGTCTGGTCTTCTGACTGCAGGTTAGAAATCAGAGATAAACACGAAACATAAACTTCAGACCATAAAATACAAAACACTCGGCAACTCCAATTTAGATAGGGAGTCTGTGCAGAGTTGAATGCTGCACCAAAGGAATGTGAGCATTTGTAAAGTATGACAATAAAGGCAAGGGGCATACATAGTTCACAGATCTATGGAAGAGGCTTGGAAGGGAAACTCATCTGAAGTTCACACTATTAAAAACGGGAAAAAAAAAGGGAAATATTGGGGAAAATTTGACACTGAATTTTTACAATCACCAGAGGGTTACTGGTTACAGATGTTTCTGTAATCATGAAGAAAATGGAAGAATTCTTAGCGTTCAGCATCCCTCTACTCTGTACTGCTCAGTAAGACATACACTGGGTGTCAAGAATTGGTAGGACAGAATACAGCAGAGAACAGTTAGGAACTCTACCCTGCTACTAAGCCTGGTGAATGACAGGATGATTACCATACGGCAAGAGCAGGCTGCAGTTCCTCCTGAAAGTGGCAGCAGCTATAAAGTGACCGGTTGTCACTGCTGGGTCGGTGCCCTGTTGGCGTCCCCACAGGGAGCATGAGGAGGGGGCAGGCACGGCGCCTTGGGGCACTGCTTTCAGCACCAATTTAGGTTTAGGCTGACAGAACACTTCAGTGAGGGTCTTACTGTGCCCTCATTCATCATGCGTTTGTGTCGCTGAGTCGGGCACGCCCAACTGTCCGACCCAAGGCTGTTTGGTGCTGATGTGCATCTTTCCCTCCAGCATCTGCTGTCTGGGGGCAGTACCTAGCATCATTACCATCACGTGCTGAATTCAAGTTGCATCTGTGCAGCTGGCTATTTTTATTCACCGTTTTTCTTTTCCTTCCAGTCCCTCCTCCAATTCAGAAATCTCACTCGTAGCCTCCAGAGAGAAGCCCACAGGGGAGAGCTCGTTTTTCCTTCTTCAGAAAACTCCGTGTCCTTTCAGTGCTCTCCCATGGAGCATCGGCCTTTACTCTCTGCCCGAGCTCCTCCCGGGCTGCCGGTCACCCTGGAAGCACTTTTCCCACATGCTGTATTGTCAGGGGACGGCCTGACCATGGTCCGTGGTTGCTGCCTGTGGCTGTGTGGGTGGAAAGGGGCAGAGGGGCCCACCAGCGCAGAGCAGAGCGACGGCAGGAAGGAGGCCTGGAGACCACTGGGGTTTGTGGGTGAGGAGCTGCTGACCTGCCAGGAGCTGGGCTCTGTGCAGATCAGGGCATTAAAAACAGAGAAAGGAATGGTTCTTTAAATAGCAGGCTATGATTTGCAGAGAGAGGTTTTGTCTCTTCCAGACTCAGGCGCATAAAGTTTGTCATCTGTCTGTAATGTCATGAAATTCTATGTTGCTGTCAGTTTGTCCCCACCAGCAGTGGCACCTAAGGCAAAAAGCAGTCTCACCGGCAGCACAATATCACCCCACCAGGTAACAGGAACTTTTGGGAAAGGCTAGCCAGTTAAACTTGCACCCAGCCATCCACACGTTACCTAAATTAGACACCAGACACTATCCAAGAGACAGATTGCCACAATCCATAACTAACTGAAAGATAAAGCAGGCTTGCTTGGGATTTTTGTTTTGTTCTCTGTGTGTGTGCGTGTGTGTTTGTGTGTTTATGCCAACTTTGTCCAAATGATGGCTGGCAATACTTCCTGATTTTGTAGTTGAGATATATAAATACAGCAAGAGCGAGATAATATCTGATAATGTAATACCTTTTCTTCCCTAGGCATTGACAGGAGTTGGTTCTTAACTGCCCTGCAAGTTTAGACCTACAAAGAATCCTCAAAGTGCAGCCACACGCTACCTGCAGCAAAACTGCTCCAGCTGAGTTTGGTCTTATTTAAGTTGTAGAGCAACAAATGCTAGTGCTCATCATTCACTAAGGTCAGAAGAGACAAGGAGCACACAGCATCATTTATGAAGTATTGCAGAAGATCCACTTCTGCAGTTGATTCATGCTCAAATCAAGGCTATTGATATTGTCTTTAAGACAATACCTTAGACACTCGGTCACAAGAGGTTAGGTAAGATTAAAGAACTAAATTTTTAAATCTATTAATATTAAAAATGGTCACTTCTGGCTTTTCATTCACACCATCTGTTGCCAGCAGGTTGTATCGGCAGTTTTAGGGCAGCTTAATATTGTTCCCAATTTTTGCACACTGAGAGGTTAAAAATAAATCTTCAGCCACACAGAAGAGTCCTCAACCACTGATTTCTCTGCAATATTTTGGCAGCGTAAAAAGAAAATATAAAGAAAATATATCATATTTCTTTCTAAATATTCCTAGAATTATTTCTTCGCATCACATGTGATATAAATAAAACAAACCTCAAGAATCTGGCTTAGAATATGGAATAACATTATGCTAAGGTCATTTCTGCTGTGTTTATCACAGTAAATTTGAATTATAGGTGTCACTGTGCATAATATTTAAATATTTCAACGATGCATAGAGTTCTCAACACTCTTGTTTCTTTCCCACGTTCACGACAATTTGCCAGCAACAATTTAGAACAGAGCAATCATTTCAAAGCAACCTCTCTGAGTCAAGAAACTTGTGTACACACTACACAGCTGCATCTAAGATGCAGCATAACCCCCCACTTTAGCATCGGTATCATGCTCAGGGGTGCAAAAGTATTAAGACAGTCCCAGGATGTCCATCTGAGTTTCCCTGACTTACGGGATCTGTGGTTTAGAGACAGTGCTGTCAGAGCTTGTGAAAATGAATCACTGTCACACTTCCCAGTAGCCACAGTGTCCGTATGAGTGTTCCTCCTGGTGTGTCTTGGTGCAGCCCTACTGCTGCCACGTATTCAGGCTGGGGGGGGGGGAGTTAAAATGACTCTGTCAAGTTTCCGCTTTGAGAACAGCCTGTCTAAACAAAAGTCCAACCCAAGAAGAGAATGAAAATTGAGGGAGAGTAAAGAAGGGAAACTAAAGAAACTTTAAATTATCTGAGGTACAAGAACGAAGGCAAATGCAAAACTGCTGGAAGAAAACAGTGGAAGTATGACAGATGACCTCTTAAAACATAAACAGATTTTAGCGTACAAATAGCAAACAAGGGGCAGACTAAAATAAATAAGAATAGCTCCATGAAATAGATATGAGTGTTAAAAAATGTTTTATCCAGTGATATTTTCACAGGATTTTGAAGTGCACACAGGAATTGGACTTTTGCACAAGATGTTGATTTTTTTGACTAGTCTTCCTATAGTAATTAATTCCTTTCATGTAATTCAGTCTCTCTGGCTACCGTAGTCAAAATTTTCAAGATTATCTGGGAAATAAATGTAAAATGCTGAACATATCTGAAAATGTGGTCATTTTAAGATGCCCAACTGGAAATCAAGCTATTCTCGCTAGTGAGTTTTGCACAAAGCAAACCTTTTCTTCATAATCCAAATATTCAGTGCAATTCCTCATAAGACAATGAGAATAATTCTGTATCTGGGAATAGCCACAGGAAGGTGCCGTGACAGGGAGGAGGAGAGACCAGTTCAGAGGTGTGGGAAGCCCAAAGCTATCCCATTTCCTCCAGCCTCCACTCCCAGCCTCCTCTTGAGCCTCAGCCACTCCCAGGACTTGCTGGAGCCTCCCACCAGTTCCTGCTTTTCCTCAGTGTGGAAAAGTCACTGATGGAGCTGGACCATGACAGCAGCAGAAGCCAGCAGACGAAAGGCCTGGGAGTACTGCTGGCAGTACAGATGGGAGCATTATACAGAGTAGCGTCAGCTGGAAATGTGTTACTGAGCTTAATGAAGAGCAAGGGAGGAACACACTGACTGGCTAGTAAGACGAACAAGGGTGGGTGCTAGCAGGGATTAAGCACTTAGCTGAAAGGTTCTTATTTGGTGGAAGGGAGAGAGCAGGAATGGGAAGGCAGAATATTTTCTCCTGAGCCAAAAGAGGATTTTAATACAGAATTTTCTTGGCCTTTATTTCTTGAGGAGTTTATAAGATGCTTCTCAAGCTATGGGTTTAGAGGTCCAGATTCCTACAGAAAACCACTCTTGCATCTACTCTGGGTTGCTATTTTTCCTTTGCGGTCATCTGACAGATTTATCTGAAGGTCAAAAAAACCTCCTTAAGGCAATGGAGGTCACAGAAACGACTATACGACTATTGTTCTATACTGGAGATTTACACCTTACTATCTTCGTTTTAATAAATGGCTACCTAACTTGCCCACTGTCACGGTTTGACTCAGCACTGGAGTAAGGAAAGAAGCCAGGAATCTCAGCTCGCCACCACATGCTCACCCACTAGCATGACAGAGTGGACATTGGATGTTTTTCCTCCCTGGAAGCTAGTCAGAAGCAATATCTACCGACAGCACGCACAATCAGATCACTCTGTGGTCAAAATAGGAAACATTATTCATTCTTCTTCTGGGACTGCAGCAAATCCCTGCACAAAAAATACTGTCAGCTAGAAAAAAAAGTATGCATCAAATAAGGCTATATGATTTAATTAAGCGTTAGATTAGCTCTTCCCAAAGCCGCTAGTAAAAACACCACAAGCATATGCAAATGATGGATGTTTGCGGACAGACCTACACAGCCTTTTCCATAACCTTTTATATAACATTAGTGCAGGCTTAGACAAAATGTAGTCTTGTTCTTTTCAAGCCAGCATGAAGTACAGCCAGGAAGCATTAGTCATCAGAGATTTTTTGGTAGTTGTAGTTTAGAACCCCAACTGGAGTGTTTGCTTTGTACAGCTTGCTTTGTAAAAGCTCGAAAATCTAAATCAGAAATTGGCTACTATCTTGTTCAAAATATATTTCTTTTCAAACAGCTTTTGACTAAGCTATCACTGTTAGAGGAAATTTTCCTTTTTGCGCGCTTATAACACAAAACAAATGCAAAAGAAGCAACCCTTCCCTTCTTCCCCAAGGAATCATAACAACATTTTTTCAATAACGTTTTGCAGGATTTCATATTAAAATATATTCTGAATTGTGTTTCAATGAGGAAAAAAACAAAACAGAAATTATGATTTTCTTAACCAAAATAGAACAGATGTTAAGTATTCCTCAGAAGGTTTTTATCCTCTAGACTGAAACTGAGTATTTTTCATGTGTTATTCTGAAAAAATAAAATTTGAATATTTTATGAAACAATACATGGCCTTCTTCAGTTATTGTCCATTCACAACAATACATCCATCCTGTATATTTCTGTGTTCTGGTCACTGTGGTTATTGCCAGAGATTTGGCCTAATGAGCTGCAGTTTTGCATACAAATGGAATTTGATTCTGCAATCAAGATGATTTTCTGCAAAGCGCTGAAGAAGTACAAACGGTCCCAAAATGAATCATGGAAAACTCTAACATAATAACACCTTGTTATTAAGTGCTATACAGCTACAGTTCCTACAAAAGCAAAGAAGAAATCTGAGGTAGTGAAATAGGTCTTCAGCTGGTACAAATCAGCACAGCCCTACTGAACTCAAGAGAGCTACACCAACTTAAACAAACTCAGATTTTTATATGGTCAGTGTTTCACCATAGTAAAAAAAACTGTGGCATAGGGTGGTGAAATATCATGATATGCACCGACATCCTGGTGTCAACATGGCCCACGTGCTTAGGGATCTCTTCAAGAAAGCCTTTTTAGCATGAGGTGCAGAATGGAAAACAGCATAGAAGGTATGATGGCTAAAGGGTGGTCTCAGTGATCCCGGTGAGACAAAGCAGATGGATGCGAATCAGTAGAAGCCTAAGACATCTTGTGCTTGAGCAGGTACAGATGCCCCCAGATGAGCACTAACCCAAGGTGGAGCCAGAGCACAAGCTGTCCTGTTTTCTGTCCGCTGCTCTGTGCCTCCTTCTGTCCATGCTGCCTTCTCCCTCATTGACATAGATATTTGTGCACAGAGATTCTCACCTGGCCCAAAAACCCAAGTGGTGCTAAAACTAGCCTGGTAGAAGACAGCTTGGCTTTAACATGGGTCAGCTTTGTGCTTCGGTTCATAGAACTGGGCAAAGGCAGGAATGGTGCGGTGGCACCTGGGGTACCTCTGGGGTACCTTTCTCTAGGTGGCAAAACCACTCATATCAATTTTAAGAGTTTCCAAAAGCTACACTTGATGAAAAGGAAAATTCCTCTGGACAAATTCTCTTGCTTGTCAATATTCAGGATTAAACAGAACCCAGCGTGCTAGGAACAGAACTGCTAGCCTGAGGAAGCATGACTTAAGAGGTGTTTATTATTAGTTTTCCCACTCTACTTCTTGCTCCCTAGGTGAGTTACTTACCGTATCAGGCAGAATGTCTGTGAGATAAGGCTATTCCATACAGACCTTGGCATAGGGCAGTAATTGGGTGTAGGGCCCAACAGCTCTGTGGTTAAAGATAACCCTTTGGCAAAGCTCTTGCTGACTTCAGAGGTGCAGGACTGGGTCCTCTGTATTGCTCGTGACTGCTTACCCCTCTGCTTATTCATCCAGCAGTTCTCAAGTCCGAGAGCCAGGGTGTTCGAAGCAGCTTGCAGGATTTGCTCCTCATGGCCCTGACTCCACTGAAACAGATCTCTCAGGCCTGCTAACAGAATATGGTCTCAACCTCTCCCAGTGGGATGGATTTTTTCAGCATATGATCTCCTCCCATCCTGGCAGGCAGAATAGTGATGTGTTACCTCAAAGGCGGATCTGCCTTAAGCATCGCAAAATAACACCAACCCATGAGAAGCAAGACTTCAGAGGAGGTCAATTTAATTCAGGTCATAACAGGTATGTTATTCCCAACTCTAAAAGCTTCTGCTTCAAGAGTTAATTTGCTTAAAGAACAAAAGTATTTTAATCACAAATGCACCCTTTTCAGGCATGTTGCCTCTAACATGTTCAGGATTTTGAGGAATTTCATAACAGTGCTCTTGCATCATTGCATCCCGACACAAACTGTTGTGAGATAAAGCGTGCCTTTTTGCACTCGAATAGTGCGTAGCTTTCCTTTCTATCAGCCATTTTTAGGAAAAACGTTGCTGATTTTAAGTGATGCACCAGAGCAGGATGTTTGTATGTTACCAGTTCACAAGTTATCACCAAGACTATATCAGGACACTGCAAAGCAGAGGGCACATGACCGGTACGGTGCATCCTACATTGCTTCATAGTAGGTTGGCTCCCCTGCAAGTGATACCCAGAAAGCTTGGATCAGATAGCAGGAAGTTCCAACAGACTGATAACTAACCTTACAGACTCCAACTGAAGAAGCATGAGAGCAATGATCAGAATAAAAAAAAATCAGATAATAGTTGTTTATATGATTGACATTCTGCTCCAATGTATTCACACAAAGACCTCTCTCTCTGCCTGACATGCAGGCACTGCATTCCCAACGCATTCTTGCAGCCTACACCACATCACTGAACAATAGCAAGCCTTCTTTCATTTTCCTGCCTAGCTTCTGTGAACAGCACTCTGTTGACAACCGAGTCTGTTCTCACTACTGAAGAATTCCAAAAATTGACTGATATAAGGACAGCCTGTGACTTTCAGGAGGCATCTTAACACATCTCATTTTTTAAATTGTGGTTTGGTGCTGCTTTTTTTGTTTTGTTTCTGCTTCAGAGGAAACCTATAAAAGTGTAGTTACCTTAGAAGCACTCCTCAGGTGAGAGAGCTGCTCTATATACAGCACCACTAATAGCACTAAAATGCAAATATATATGACAATTTTGACAATTTTCTCTATTGGACTATTTCAGGACAGTTTTTCCCTGCTAAACTTTTATGTTCATGATGAGTGCCAAACTGACAGCCCCCATGCAACTGAAATCTTTTCCACAGGAAAAAACAGATGAATGGACATTGGTTTGCTTTCCTTGCCAATCAGTCCCAAGCCTGAAATGGACAGGCCACAAGTAATATTTAGAAAGTCTAGCTTTCTCAACACTCATTCCCACTCTTTCTCTTGCTCCTAAAGAATAATCACTTTGGTTAAATGATAAGGACGCCATAAATCTGAGCAATATGCAAGAAAGGCCCAGATCTCCCTCCTCTTTACCACGCATGAGCAAAACACTTTCGCCAACATGGTGCAGCACTCAGTCTCATGGCTGGCAGTGAACAAAATCAAAACAGAAGAGATGGGAAATCACTGTGACGAGATTACTAGCATGTTATATCTTTCTTTTGTTGGTGATGCAATGGGCAGCATATTCCATAAATCAGAAGTGCTTTTCAATTCCTCATTGACAACGTGCTCTCACAAAGTCACAGAGATGAGTAATGTCTTTTGCCATCTTCAGTGGCATCCCATCCTGTGAGGGCCACTGTGGCCTCCCTGCTGGACTTCAGGAATGCACTATGGCAAGGTGTGAAGTGTTCAGGGCATTGTAATTACTGCAGTATGACTGATTAGTGCCTTCACAGCAGCAACATGCACTCTGAACACACAAATCTGACCTCTCCACTCAATACTCACTTGTCTTAGCTCAAATGCAAGCTCTCTTGCATTTTGACTCAGTAAAATTTTAAGAAACTGAAAATCTAAGTAACAAAAGCTCTTAACTAAAAGGCATTTGAAATGTGTGAAAAATAGAAGAGGGGAGATGAGAGGAGAGGACAGGAGATATCCAAATTTTCCACTGCTATTTTGTGCCATCTTCTGTGTTAGTTTCCTTTACACCAACTAACATAAGAGACTGAAATATTTACAAAACCATTCCCTATGTAGTCAGCTGTTATCTACTTTGGAAAAAAAAATTACAGACATACTTTAGTGTATTTTCACAGTAACATTTTGTTGTTGGTACCCCTGATTTTGAGAGTGTGCCACACACGCAGTTTCCAACTATTCAAGAAGCCCAGTGAACTAGAAACAACCTCTCTTAACAATGCTTATATGAAACTTCAGCATTGTCTGCATCTTTCTTCAGGATCTTATATGTAAGGATGCCTTAAGGAAAGCCCACTCTTAATTTAGGCCAAATGTGTTCTTGGCTTCCGACTTCTCTGGGTGTCTCTGGCACTGTCAAGGCCCAAATGGAACATCAATGATCAAGTGTGCTGACGTCACTGAAAAATGAAAACAATTGGAAAATGACAATCAAAGGAAGGTGAAAGAGCTAGTCCCAGGGCTTCCTGTTTCAGATGAGAGTTTATTCAGATGGCCTCCAGATAATCTGAGCCAGATAGAGGGAACACCAATATCACGTTGTTTATTCTCTCGACTTTGTTAGCTGTCAAATGTAAGAACAGTCTATCCTGGATGCATTTATGCTCTACCATTTCCACACGTCCTTGGGTGTAAGCTTTGATTTATAGTGTTGTAGTAGTAGAAGCAATCTGGAGTTGAGAAAGGGTCTAAGAAATAGCAAGAAATTTCTGTCTTAAAACATCTTGTGATATAATTATGTTCAGTATTTTTTCTATAGCAAATAAGTTTAATTGGTAGGCAAATATACTACCCTTCTTTACGTATCTCTTCTATTGCAGAGAGGGCTTTAATCTCACTGAAAATTCAAAATTTCTTTTATAATAGTAAAAGAACACTAGCATGAATGAAAATCAGTCCCACGTCATGGTAAGCTTTTCCTCCAAAAAGTACCTCGCTATTTTAGCTAAGGCTACTTTGAATTGAGAAGCTAAAGCACTACTGAATACAAGGACAAGGGCAAATGGTGCATATGGGAATGAGAAGTCAAAGTCAAGTCATTTAACCATGTTAAAAAAACTGGTTAGCTTATCTTCAGTACATGTGAATTAATAGTCTAAAGCTCCAGCACTCACAGCTTCACAGAGTCAAATTCTATTATCTCCACTGGAGCAAAATATGGGCTCCAGCACAGGAAGTCAAAGTAGTATCAAGGTTTCCTTAAGATGTATAAGCAATAAATAGAACAAACTCTAGGAAAGATAAGACGAAGAACAATAAAAACCATTGGCTGACAGTAGATGGACACCAGAGTGTAGGCAGAATATTTTGTCTGGCTTATTTCTCTGCAGAGAAAACCATTTTCATGGTTTTCCTGGAAGAAATTGTTTGCATTTATCCCCACTGTAGTGCCACTGAAGCCTTGAATTCCTATTAAGAATCTGTGATTTCCAGCTCTAAAACTAATTTCTTTAAGCAACACGATAGAAATTTTTTTGTTAAATGTAGCATTCATGGAGCTACTAAAGGGAAAGTATCTTTTCAACCCCAAAGGAATTAATCAATTCAGTTAAGGGCAAAAATTTAAACTAGTGAAAACTACCAGTACATGCTTCAAGTCTGCTTCTCTCTTAACCTCATCTATGCCCAGGAAGATCATATTCTAATATATAAAACAACATTTTCAAAATGTATTTCTCATTACAATATTATTATTAAATTTATCTTTTTTGTTCATCGTTGTTGCACTGATTTAGGTTTTTATATCCTAGGTTTCACATTTAGTGCCTCTAAACCTAGGATCCATCATAAGTATTATAGCAATCACATTCAACTAGTCCTGCATTCACTTTTCTTCTATGATACAGTTTATATTTTGAAAGCTCCTAGGTTATATAGCCCTGAAATTCACCTTGCATAATACACTCTCACTACTGGCTATAAAAATAATTTCCTGAAGGTTGTTTCTTAGAAGTAAATTTAATAACGTTTTCACATGTATTTAACTTTAAATGGATGCCTAAGATCAGAATCTGAATTGTACATGTCACTGGATCAAGAGTAAGAACAGTAGGTGTAACAGACTAGTTAGAGTCTAAGCAGAGACAACTTGAGGTGGACATCCAAAATTTACATCCAATATCCTCAGCAGGAGCCATGGCCAGCTGGCCCCAGAGGGCCCTGGCTGGGCACTCCTTCAGCTGGGGACCAGAGGCTAGCATCCACATAAGAAACACTCCTCCCTCCTTGTTTGCACAGCAAGTTTCTGTGCTGGGCTTAGAGTTGGGCATTTGCACTTAAATTCCTTGGCCAAAATTGGGGTACACGTCTCTTGTCTAGCTTTGGCCATCAGAAGCCACTGCAAGTACATAGCATGTTTTATTTCCTTAAAATGCAAATATCGACCCTTTCATTGCCTAAAAGGTAATCAGAATCTTGAGTAATTGCAGTGCATGTGGCAGCTGTCTGCATCTGACTTGAAAGCTTGATGGTAAACAGAGAGGGGCTCTGGCCTTCTGGGCAGGATGCTGCTACCACTGCCGAGCTGCAGCAGTGCTCCTCCACTCCGTTAGCAAGAACTGGCCATCAAAATGCATTTGAGCAAGCTTAATCTGCGATAATTGTATATTACAAACGTATTTATTCTCTTTTGGGAGAAACTCTTTCAAGGCTCCAGATGAGATATTTCTCACATATATTATTTGGCTTTTCCTGAGGCCCTAATGAATCGCTTTGAATTACAGCCTTGGATATTGATTAGCCTCATTCAGTTGAAATCTAGGCTTAGCAATCTATACTGGTCTATAGTTTATTTGTGATATTATTCCTAATAAAGAGCTGCAATTAATCCACATCAAGAAAAATCAATTAATACAGATTTGTATCACAAAGAAAGAAATCCTCCCCATATCTGCGCACTAATCCTGAAGCTTAGGCCCTTCTTTGCTACCAAGGAAGACAGACAAAAAATATTGATTTCACCCTATTTTTAAAACTTCTAGTGATACAATAATAGCGTAGAGAACAGACGGGGCTTATCAATTAAAACTATTTTTATACACAATGATAGACGAGAACACACAATGCCACTGCTCTCTGCATTATTATTAATAGTATGATGGGTTTGCAGTTTTGTAGTAAGAACCATTAACACTTGTGTTTATATCACTCTGTGCATGGCTCTCCAAGAGTCCGAATTCACTTATGGTGTGGTTATGAATCTTGCACCATATGAGTTACAATACAGTGACGGTTCTAGAAGCAAAATTGCAGTTATCTGCAGCTGCATGGGAAAGCAGAACTATTCTGTATAATTTTAGCCTAATGGTACAATGTGAAGAAACACAAGATGTTATCCAAGCTAACATCTTTCTAATTTTATCCAGTTCTATCTCCCATTTGAACGAAGCTAATACCTAACCTAGTTTATTAGAAGTAAAAAATCTTATCAGAGCCTTCTTGCAGGAAGCATCACATAAACACCATGAATTAGATTTTGCAATTTTAGAAGCCAAACTTTATCCTTGCTACACAAATAAGACAACAATGTGTCATTGTCCTTTCACAATTCCTACTGTAAATAGTTTACATGATTTATTCTTTTGCATGCGAGACAATTACATACTTTATACTAGTATATTTTATATCATCAGTAGGTTGTTATTCTCACTGCCCCATAATAGAAATTGTGTATTTTCCCACTGCACTGAATGCTATTCTTAACATACATTGGCCTCAACTATCTAAAAATATCAGTTCTGTTGCCTGTGGGAAAGTTTTGCTGAAGTTATTTCTATTAAAAGTTTAATATTTGTCTCTTCCATTTTTCATACTGCATGTGCCATTCACATTTAATGCTGTCTTCTCTCATATGCAATTACTTACAAGTACTTAAGTGTCACATATGGCACATATTAGGCAAATAATGCCTTAATTCACTCTAATGCTAACATTAATATGAATGATTAGGACTCAGATTAGTACTAGAGAATACCATTTTAAAATAAATTGTGATGACACGGCGACAGCTATATGAAGGATTAAGGAGTATGGATTATTGCAGGTTATGGTTCATGACACCAAGTGATATGGCTCTGTTTGCTCTTGCCAAGGCAATCAGAAGCCCGAACAGCCAACAACAATTCTTTGAACCGTTGAATTTGTTGGTTTGGTTTTTTTCAGCTCCTTTAGCCTCTGACGGGCAGTAAGTTCTGGAGAAAAATAAAGATTGACTTGCTGTGAGCTGCCTACATTTACAGAAAGCTTTATCAAATGCCATTTAGTTTATCTGGCAACCTAGAGCCAATCTGAGTGCAGATACAAAGGAATAGCTCAGCTTTTTATAAACATTCTCTTCTCTGCCCAAAGTCATATATTCAATGCAGTTGCCTTTAAATAAATAACAGCTTTATTTAATCTGTTGGTGTGCCTTTAAACTCACCTCTTTATAACAATACTTTTCTTTTTCCTTTCCTAAAACATAATGGATGTCTAGGAACTTTAACTCACGCAATTGAAGCAAGAACATCCTAAAAGCCTACAGAGCTCTCTACCTACACAGTTCAGCCCTCATTTTTCTCATCTCTCCATACGATACATTTGTGTTTCAGCAGTTTGTAAATCAGTATGTTCCATACAAGGAAATGAACAATGAGTTGAGAAAGAACGCTGCTGTAGCAAAAATTTCTTCTTAATAGATTCTTAAGAGATCAAAAAATGATCCTGGCGGACACAGATCTGTCTGCTCTTTTTATCCTTCTTCCACAGTTTTAAGCTTCTCACTCCCTATGTGCAGCTACAAGCTTCCTTTTCTCCATGTACATAACTAAATATATTCATATACACACATGATAGTTATTTTCCCTTCTTCTCTAACCTACAACTTGTTGATTTTTTTAACTACAGTGAACTTTATTAATTGTGGCTTTTTTGAATAGTCAGTAAAACAACTTCACTGGGATTACTTGTATAAATTAAAGTTAAGCACATGTTTAAATATCTCCTTGAATTTGGGTGTATCTGTTTTCAATGAAAGAGAAAAAAAAGAAATAACAAAATTGGTTTGTCTTAATCTGGAAATCTGAATTAATTAACATGGAATAGGGCCAGTTTTTGGCATAATTTCCTCTCAGCTTGTTCCTTATTTTCTCTTCCATTCCTCTTCTGTTTGATCTTTTGAGTTATTTTCACCCTTCACTCTGTCATTTTAAATCCATCATGCATGTCATCCACGTCCTTGTGAGGACTCTGTCTCAGATAATGTGCTATGTGGCTTTTAATATAGAGGCACACACACGCATAAACACACACATACATTCTTGTTTCTTCACTTAAATGTTACGAATGCTTGCAATATTTTTCCAGCTGTTTCTGTGAACTCAATGTGCTTAAATGTAATGAATATCATATTCATTAAAAAACAATCATAACTGAACATGAACACATTTAATACATGTGCATTAAAAATATTTTCCTTTAAAGGTGAGCTGCAAAGGGAATTGAGGCAGGGAAATAAATCCTCCTTCCATTTTTTTCTTATTTAGCACATGCAAGTATTGCCTGTAACATTCCACCCTCTCCCCCTTCTCTCATCTCCGTCTTCCTGATATTTGGAAAGCCTTTCCTACAGCAAGAGCTTTGCCAGGTTGTCCTTTCTTATGGGCAGAAACTAAGACTAGTGAAAACGACAGCACCAAGTGCAGTGTGTTCCCCGGGTGCTGATGAGGGTTTGGAGGTCTGTAGGAGAAGGATCATATATTAATGTAGCAAAATCAATCTAAACTAATTTCACTATGCTGGCAAGAACTGTGTGCATACAAAATCTTGAGATACGGAACAACAACAATGAGTATATTAAAAAGATCAAGCTGTGAGCTCTTTCAAGCTTTCATTGTAAATCATCAAGAAGTGATGAAAAGCATACATGTAATAAAAATAATCATTTGCAGGTCACTTTTAAATGATGTGACAAATGCAGTCGTATCTATTGCTGAACTAGAGGACTCACACTCTCTCATCAGTCATTTCCTTTCTCCTCACGGTCCCCTGCACTGTGCCTCTTTCACACTTTTCCTTCTTCCTATCAACTCTTCCATCTTGTCTGCTTCCTTCATCTCTCAGACTTCTGCAGGAGAGCTTGCCAGCCCTCCTCAGGGACTACAAGCACAACAATCTTTCCCTAACAAAATTCTGGCACTTCCTCTTGACATTTCTTCTGCAACTTGGAAGCGAAGCATGTGAAAATGAGAAATAATGGGAATAAAATTCAGCTGACATCTTTGGAACTTCAGAAGGATTTTGGGCTGAGTGCTGAGGGAAAGGCATGGCCCTGTCTGAGTGCATCACAAGCAAAATAAATCCAGCATCTGAAACCCTGGGGGAGATTATGATGGCTGCCATCAAGTGAATGGAGCCCACAGGGCTGGGAATCCGAGCAATCTGTGATAATATTAAGGTAATTCTGCTGATGAGACATGACTCATCATGTTGCAATAGATACAGCCAGCAGGAATCAATAGGTCCTGGTCAGGAGACCAACACTCATTTCCATCTAAATCACTGCTTTGCCATTGTTACATCTTTGTTTCTCTTCACCACCTTTCTGAAACGTTTGCATCTAAGTTGGAACCTTTTGAAGATTGCTTAGAGCAATCTGATCTCAACTTTAGTATGGTTCTGTAGGCAATTCTGTAATAAGAATAAATCATCAACAGTGATGTATCACTGGTGAGCTCTAAAACATCTTAGAGAACTATAAACACACTGAAATTTCTTATATTTCCCAGCAAATAAATATGTGTGTTTTTATTTGTATACACACATGTATCTGTGCATGTCTGTGCATGTGTGTATACATACACATCTGGCTCTAAACAAGAAGTATGCCAAAACTGAAGGAGAGCAGAACATTAATAAAGTTTGAATTATGCTTTTTCTTTTTTTTAAATAATAGGACGTCATTCTCATTTCAAAATGTCATTTGTTTCAAAAATTGCTATAGCCATTCGGAAGGATCACAGAATCATTACGGTTGGAAAAGACCACTAAGATCACAAGTCCAACACTCAACCCATGCCCATATCCCTCAGTACCACATCGCCAGGGATCTTGAACACCTCCAGGGATGGTGAGTCCATCACCACCTCCCTGGGCAGCCTGTGCCACTGCATCACCACTCCTTCTGAGAAGAAAGGTTTCCTAATATCCAACCTAAATCTCCCCTTGCACAACATGAGGCCATTACCTCTTATCCTAATGATGCTAATGGATGCTAATGTATGGAGTTGTACAACCCTTTACTATGAAAGAGAGAGTCAAATATGTTACTGATTTAAGCTAAATCTTAAATGCTGCTCTTTAGCCAAGCTCATACGACAGGGCACAAACCCACATGAGCAACAAGCATCCATACATGCACATTCTTCAAAGCTGCATGCCCTGATAAACATTGCTGATAAAATGCACATACTGAATCCCTCCAAAACAATGCAGATTAAGTCTGTAGTCTAAGAGGCCAGCTCTGCTCCCTGTTCCAATAGTGAGAACTCCAGTGCTTGCCTTTTGTGCTGGGAAAGGATGTGCTTCTGTCTGTACCAGAAGGGCTGCAAAGAGGTAGGGTCACGAAGCAGAAAGTTGCTGTCCTGCCAGCCTAATGCTGCAGCCAGCTCTAACAGGAGCTGTGCAGTGGTGTTCCTGGTGGGGTCAGAGGTACACGGGCCATATGTTGAGTTCTTAAAGTTGTAGTTCAGCAATGGAAATCACATACCTCAGCAAGAGTGGGTATTTTCTGATCAACGTAAATGGAGTCAGTGCTGGAAAGAGTCTGAACTTGGCTCTATTGTCTGGAAGAGGGTCATTTGCAAATTCTCCTTGTTTTCTAATTGCTGATCTGCTTTGTTGCTGTCAAGCATGGTTTCTGCAGTGCAAAAGAGGCAGTTACTCTGTTTGCGGTGCTTTCTGTGGGACTCCTAGCTGCTTCCACGGCAGGTAGGATCACAGGTCACTTATGAACCACAACATTTAGGAAAAAATGAGAATTGTTTCTACAGAATGAAATTTGCCTACTCCCCCAGTGCCATAATTCAATCACTTTCAGGCTCCATGGTCTCAGGTTCTATAAAAAGAATTTTATTTGTTGCTGAAAAAATTTATGACCCTCAGTAACTTAATGCAATTTCAGAGCATGAGACCCAGCAAAAACTGTAAGAACAGGAAAAAGCAAAGTGTAATTAGTGAAGGGTTGTACTTGACATTATGTCTATTCATTAAACCAGAAGTGGCAGCTAAAACAAGAACAATGCCAGCCACACAGCTTTGTGTAGTTATGAGTTTGTGGCCTGGTTCTGGGCTGTTTTTGCCATCTCTCCGCCTGATCTCTTCATATTTACCCCATTGTCAGAACATGCCTGTTGCTCCTGCTTTCTTCTCTCACGTTCCTTGTCCCTTTCCCCGTTGAGGTCACACTTCCTACCTCTGCCAAAACCAGGGCCACCTAATGCTGAGGGATGACATGTCACTATGGTTCACAACAGCAACTTGCCCCATACAGTCAGATGGGTGTCCACAACCAACAAATATAAGCCAGATTCAGAAAAAAAGCATGCCTGTTGCTCGCCTCCAATACTTCTCACATGCACTGTAAAAGTCCTCCAGGAAGCACCAAGTTAGTGCATGACATCTGATGAGATCACAGTGTGGAGCACGCTTGGTTGCAGCCATTACAAAGCCTTTAGCATCTAGATGTCAAGGGGTTTGCTTGTATTTTTTTTGATGACAGCTAATGCAGTACCTGCCAATTGACACTGCTGCTCCTGGTGACAGCCCGGAAAACCACCACAGTGTGTGGCCATCCTACCCAACACACACCTCTGGCATAGTCCTGCAGTCCTCCTCATAGGTGATAAACATTGATTTATATTGTAGAAAGGTTTGTAGGTATCAGCCTCTTGTCCCCTGCCTTTGCCAAATCAATGATGGAGTCATACCACTTAGGGACAAACTTGCAAATGAAGGCTTTCAAGGTAGAAAATATGCAGCTGTGTGGGCACCCGTATGCAGGCAGAAGGACTTTTGCACACTAACCATATAACGGTGCACAGATCCATTTAGGTATTTTACTGCATCACTCTTTAATGACATTGGCTGATACCACACTGGTATCACTCATGCCAATGAATACTGCTATTGGTAGCCTGAGTGGTATGGAGCTGGGTGAGCAATTCACAGTGGATTGTTTACCCACAGCAATTTAGCTTTGTTACTTTCAGACACAGCATACAACCTTTCACAGCACAAAGCCAAACAAGGAAGGAACACTTCACAGCCAGAATTATCAGACTGATACACTATATCAGTATTTCCAACTCCCTGTGATGGTTACCTACTTTTTTTTTCCTCTTTTTTTTTTTTTTTATACTTACAAAATATTACTTTTGCACACAAGGAATAGGCTTAACTCAGGTAACAGAAGAGAGGTTCTTGGCAGATCAACTGCTACTGTGCTTGGCACTGATCATACTAATGCCATGGCCTACTTCAGAGACAGCAGTGTAATCCTTATGGTCATCAATTACTTACTGAGAAAGTTCACATCTTCCAGCTAGCAGCAGCTGTGCTGGTGATTGCTTTGTTACCTGGTGCAGTGCATTTAAAGGAGTACGCTCAATAGCCTTTTCCCTTTTCCCTAAGACCTCCAATCCCTAATGGGAATGGGCAACATTTTCAAAAGAGCCTAGAGCCTATTTTCCAGAACAATTTAGTCACAGATTTCCACATGAGCTCACACATCCCACTGCTGGGCTGTGGTTACACACAGATTTCTCCAGGACTCCGAGTTGGCATCAGCAGGCGATGCCCACTGTGGCTGCTGCCACCCCTGTGTGCAGAACAAGGAGGGCAGTGTGGGGACTGGTGCTGGGCACTGGCAGCACGGCTTGCTGCAGCCAGATTGCCACAGAGAGGTGTTTGTGGAACCGCGGCCTCCAGCGCTCCTCAGTGAGAAAATAACTGTTCACAGAGCTCCAGCCTACCATAGCGAGGCCAATTCTAATGCCTGAGTTCTAGTGACAGCCCAGGTACCATCCCATGTCACCTCTGGCAGGTGTCTAGGTACACCTTTAGATGCTTCCGCTTGTTTGTATTTGTCTCATTTGCTGGTGGAAATAGTGCTGTTCACCTTCCATGTCGTTAAGTTCCATTAATTACTGTGTTTCAATGGAGAAAGCAAGCATAAAAGCACCTGGAGATGGACAGCCTCTGGCTAACAAATCCAGTCTCTCAAGGCTTTGCCTACTGCAAACACATTATCTGACGGCCATAAATCACCAACTTATTATGTAATGGTCAAGGCATTTCATAGACAAAGATGCATTTCACAGAGAGTATGGTTTTAATAAACAGGCAGCCTTTCAGCAGCTAGACGGGAATAAGCCAGTGATCTCAGCCCAGTTCCTGCTGGAAAGGCAGTCCCAGCACAAACCCACCAGCACAGCCATCAGACTGCACGCACTCTGCCCTGGGCTGGCCCCAATGGCAGCACTGCCATTGCCCTTAGCAGGCTGGGCAAGCCCATCGGGTGAGATATCACAGGGTCTCTGTGGGATCAGGTGTGCCCAGCCCCAACTGCACCCAGGGTTGTGCTACTCAGGGGTGCTGTGCCCAGATGTGCACAATTAACCTCAGACATTTCATTAATCCGCCTTACATATTACCATTGGTAAACTGAGGGGTTCGTTGGGTTGGCTGAATTTAGACCTGAATTCACGTGTGCTAGGCATGCACTTCTGAAATGCAATGAGAAATATTCATTATTCTTGGATAGAGCTGCCTTTTAGCTCTGCAGTTATAGCAGCTGTCGTCATTTACTGCATTAGCAAGCACTGTTTCTGTGAATTTATATCATCGTATCCTGGAGTTCTTTGCCAGCAATATGCTTAACCCACTGCTGCAAAATAATCCCATATATATTGGCTACATATTTGAGATATTATGATTAGACTTTTTTAGAGGGTGTTAGGCATTATTTTTATAAATGTGGTATGTGTGTATGCACAAGGTTTTTACAATCGACCTTAAAAAGGAAAGAAATATATTCTCATTTTTTACCTTACACTTTGACATGGCTTCCACCAGCCTCTCATAGCCATGCTGTTACTGTGAAATACGTAGGAAATATCCAAACACAAAGAAGTAAGGTAACTTAGTATCTTTTTATGAATTATTATTCTAACAGATTTCCCACTGTCTATCAAATCTGTTGTTGTAATGGAATATTAGGTGATAGAATCTGAGGATGTCTGATGAGATCAGAAGGCTGACAGGTCTGTACATTAAAGAAATATGGGGATTAGCAAGCAACCTTCTTACAGTCAGCAGCTCCAAGCCATGCAGTAACCCTGTCCTTCCTATAACATCATCTTCTACACATTAGAAAGAATATTTAGAAGAAACCTCTGATCAAAACATCTTCAAATTTCAGTTGTTATAACTACACGATAAATTTTACTTTCTTTCTGTACAACTTTTACACCACAAAAGCCTCAGTCTGCAGAGGAAAGTGTTTTGTTCAAACAAAGAAAATATCTTATATGCCAGCAGAAACTGCAATTTCAAGCACAGACAAAATTTTTAAGGCAAATTCATTCTAAAAAATAACTTCATAGAGGAGTATGAATCCTAACAATAATAATCATAAAATAGAGCCATAAAATAATAGAATAGTTAAATAAAATGGTAGGTGTGACTGCAATTTGAATGGGAAGAAATAGATTTGGGAACAGCGTGTTTCTAACTCCTTTTGATAACCCTTGTAGAGTGCTGATACGCAATTCATGCACAGGATACAGATGTTCCCTGCTGGGTCTCATCCACTGAAGATATAAATCTGCCAGCACAGCTCCCACATCAGCCACAGTTCCAGAGCTTGTCCCTCAAGTCAAGTTATAGCAGCTGGTGTTCAGTGACAGAAACTGGTGTGCCAGCCAAAATGGCAGCTCGCAGAAACACCCAGTCGTGAGACTACTGCAAAGTTTCTTATAAAGCTCTTGTCATGTTTACGGAAGACACTGTGAGCACATTGGATGATATTTCCCCACTGAGAGCTGGAAAACTTACGTTTCCTCTGCTACTGAATTCCAAAGACCTCTGGGACTGGGGATGATACAGATCTGCACTGTGGATTTGGTACTTGAAGATGAGGATAGACGCTTTATTCAGCGAACAGATTGCATCTTTCAGGTAGTTTCTTAATGTGTCTGTTAAGGGACAGTATTCTAGCTAATTTTCCTGCTGCTTCCCTTCCTCATACCATTTTAATGAGCCATTTATTTGACAAATGAGAAGGGAGTCCCTACTGAGCTCAATGCACAACTCTATCTGCTTGAATTTCCTGTGTGCCAACACTGATTCAACTCAAATACACATTCCAAAGGGCTGGCAGAGAGTCTCTTGGGCATCACCCAACAAAACAAATACAGGAGGTGAAGGTATCCTTATTTCTGATCAGCCTGCATTTGCTCTCTCTAGATCTACATAGCTGAGCCTGGATAAGGTTGTGAATGCACTCTCATAAGCCAGAATGCATGGACTCTGCTTTGATCAGCATTTTAGGACTAGTGCATTGTCTTAGCAAACTGAAGTTGACTTGTTGACCCTCCTGTGCTCAGAAGACTGCTGACTGCCACCACCAGTGTAACTGAGATTTCTAACTACAACCAGCAGAACTTCTCCATGCACCAGTGTGCCAAGAAAGCAGAGATACTCCTTCTAACAGTTGCACCCTGAGGGAAGAGGAAATGAGAGAGAGGGAAATCGGAGAGAATCACAGCTACTTTGCACTACTGACTTGGCACGTGTGGCACTATCACCAGTTGGCAGAGCATTGCTCCTAGGGGAATGCTGTGGCCACATCTCTCAGAGCTCAGTGACAGTATTGAAAAGGATACAACAAAGCACAGAGGTAGGGGTAAGTACAGTAAAACTAATCAAAGGGCAAAAAATATGCTGCTATATTTATAGCAGCTTCACTGCAGGTTACTTAGCTCCCTTCCAGACTGGATCTCTCATTCAGAGCAAACTGTTGTAACAGATTTTCAAGAACAATAACAGTCTGAGCATGTGAAACACTGAGTCCTTGAGTTCAGGGAAAGTTGTGGATGCTGCAATTAGACTTCTAGATAAGCAAATCCTAAGGGATGTTCCTGCCCAGCATTTTGCATTTTCAGTGAGTTACAGTATTGAGTCTTTTGGAAAAGAGTCTTAATTTGTCCTTATTTGGAATGGAAAGAGCTTCTGTCTACAAAACTGCTTTGATATTTTTAATTTATCAGCTATTAAAATCAAAGAAGCATGTTGCATCACAATTAAGTGCTTCCTGAAAGAAAAATCTGTCACCAAGTGAAGAAGATAGTAATCACTGAATGAACAAACTGAGGTTATAGACACTCTCCAGTCCCTTCAACATTTAAGTAAAAAAAAAGTGTTTTGAAAATAAAGCAGTTTCAGAAAAGTCTTGGCAATAACTGATGGTTTTCAAAGCAAACCATGTGACGCCTCAGCAGCAGCTCTGTAGCCGCTTCAGAGCCCAGCACTGCTCTACTGTATATCCTGCTTCCTGGAATCATCTCAGCTTACTTAAAGGCATCCACCACGCCTTTTACTTACGTTTCATTTGTAAGCGTGGAGAAGCACAAACCATTTGCAGTGTGATCCCAAAATACTGTGCTTATCTAAAAGCACCTTAATTTTACGTAAAAGCCACACCTTTTGCACCACAGATCTACCCACCATCTATACATTCAGTCCCAAACTGAAAGTTATGCGTGTTCTTGCTAACCTAGTTTTATGCCTGCGTGTGTTTTTTTTAATAATAGGCCTAAATCCATATTAATGATCCAAAGAGTGACCAGGCCTCAGCACCTTTTGTCCTCTATACATTAACTATCCAATAATCAACAGTAGCTGTCCTGTACTCTGGTATCTTTGGCCTAATTCAGAGGGACAGATATTTATCATCACCCTTGAATTGAGTGACCCATTCTGACAGGTCGACATCCTTATTTATATAACAATGTCATAGACAGTAACTGCTAATGAGTGGAGTGACACAGAGGTCTGTTAGATGGAAAGGCAGAGGAAAGCTGAAAAGGGCATGAGGGGTTAATGGGACTTTTCTGTTCCAGCCTCCTGGGATGTGTAATTATGTCCTAATAAGAAATGAATGTATTGATTAGATTAGTGTGCAATTGTGTCCGTGTGCACACGTACAGTGCCACATGCATATAGTCAGTAATTGTGTGTGCCTGTTTTCTTCAGTATGTGTTTGTAATGTAGAGTATCTTCGTCTTTTGGCCAAAACCAGGCAGCGCACTCTCACAGTCCTCCTCTTGTCCTCACTGGGGCAAACTCCTTGTGAGTCCAAGTGGAGTTGATCTGAGTAAAGGCTGAGCTTAACTTCAGTAAACACCAAATAAGGGCTTCAGGATTAGGTCCTCCCAAACAAATGACTTCCTATTTGCATTGTTTGGTACAAAAACCCACCATCACTTAAAGGAGCAGAAAAGCAGCCACTGCACTGTAAACAATAAGCGTTGTCTGCTTAGGAGACCGTCCACTGCACAAAGTAGGCCAAGCTCATCCCTAGCTAAGTCCTCCTCTATTAGTCTGCTTACAGTAGAGAGGAATTTGGCCTAGCATTCTTTCTCATCAAGTAAAATATGTTCTCTGACAGGTCAAGGAAAGCATCCTTCACACGCTCACAAAGGTCCAATTCTCCGCTGCATCTCCTAAGTGTGTGCAATCTGAACTTGAGAGCGAGTTCCCTCGATGGGAAAGACACAACAGTAGAGAAAAGCAGGGCAGGGGGAAAAAAAAAGTAAAGCATGTCTGAAAATCAGAGCTGCCCATGGCTCAGGAGGCAAAGGAATGCAGCTGATAGCGTTACTCTCGCCTGTAGTGCCTTACTGATGCTGATAGGGAAAGACAGAAGAACTGTAGCTTTTCATACCTTATAAATACTGCACAAACTCCAGCTATGAACATGGCCTTATATGTCCAGTAGGCCTGCATTTGATGTTTGAGTAAAAAAAAGGAACAACCAGGGTTATCCAGTAGGAATAGACTTTTTGGGTCACAACCTCAGTTCCTTGTCCCTGGGATAACGAAGGCCATAGAAGCAGCATGCAGAAGCCTTTGATAAATGAGTACCTCTAGTTGCATGCTGAAGAAATAAATTACTTTCTAGTGACTCCCTCTGGAAAGAAGCAGCATTATTAGGCTCTAGTGGGATTTCCTTCTATCCCACTCTTGACTAGGACCTTTGTGAGGCAAAGGGGGAAAAAAAGGAAAGCTGAATTCATTAGTCTGAGAGGGCTCGCTTTACCCAACTGTAATTTTTGTGCACTGTGGCTAGGATTCCAGACGTAACATTCAGGAAAGGCTGTATTACAGCGATGTAAAAAAGTACTTACTGGGCAAGATTTCTAAACATTTCTGAAATGCTTAACCTACTTAGTATAAGAACGCACTGTAGAGTCAGTGTGACAGGAGAAGCACCCCTTGAAGACATATTCTGAGTAATCTAGATTTTTTTTTTCCTGAAGAATGAAAGATGGTAGGTATGGAAATGTAGCACTTGCAACATGGAGATCACTGGAGCCCTAAAGGCTAACGATTACTGAGAGATAGCACCACAGCTAAATACAATTCCTTCCCATTGCCCAATATTTCTACTTCAAATTTTCCCATTTAGGAGCACCGAGGAGGCATTTCTTAAGTGTTTTAATTTATAAAATATTTTAAGGAACATATCTGTAAAGGAGACTAGGGCTAAAATCCAGGATGGATCTAACTCTGAAGGTCCACTTACTCAAAATTTCCCTCAGGAGCAGAAATAGAGAGAAAAAGCCCGGCTCTGGCAATGAATGTAGTAGTTTTATCACTGATTTCAGTAGGGTTGAAATAGCATCTGAAATGAAAGCACTGGGGAAGGAGCAGCCTAATAAAGCCATGGCATTTTCTTCCACTTAACATATGAAGTTAAAGCAAGTTCAGTATCCAGAGTGAATTACAGAAATACCCTCCAAAGGAAGAATGCTGTAGTTCAAATGCAGGTCTGAACAGCAGATGCAGGGAAGTTAATTTTTCAGTGACTGCTGTCCCTTTGACTCCTAATAGTTGAGGGTAAGTTCGCATTTGAACTCAAACAAAACTGATTTTCCTATTATATTGATGGGAACTTTCTAACGCAATGCATCATCATCAACTGGCTGATTTATTTCAGAGGGCAACTTGATGCAGCCAAATTGGAGCAAGGTAGCCCAAACTAAGCAGAAATATCCTTCCCCATCCCATTTATTAGTGTCAGCATCAGCATAAGCTTTTCTCCTTAATGGACCAATCTTTCATTCAGGCCATAGAGGATCCTGAGAAAGTTTTCCTCGTTTCTTTATATTTTGCCAAACTTCTAAGTGAGCTCCTAAAAACTTATTGAAAGAGCATTACTCAGTCTGACACATTCCATTTATTTCAATATGGTGACAAAGAGGGAAGATCTAGTTAAAAATATTGCAATAGCCTTATGGGATACTTATGGGTTTTTTAAATGTAATACATCACAATAGAATACTTTGTTTTTGTAGAAGGGCATTCTGTATTCGCCAAAAAAGCTGCTGACTTAATCATTAGTTATGATGAGAAGAGATTTAGTGCTCTCTTTCTTTACACTGTCAGTGAGAACAATGTCTATGAAAAAGCCTATGCTTCCCATTATAAATCACTATAAGCTCCATGAAAATTTCTCCTCTACCCTGGGGTTTAAGTGAGCAAATACTCGGTCATGCAGAATCCCAATAGTAGCACTTCATGCTTAGCTCTACAAGTTTATGAAATGCTATGGTTCACTATAAGTCCAGGCGCTACCCCTGCATGCAATTGCCATTGTGTAGCAATTTATGTATGGCTGGTCTTTGATGAAATACCTACTAGTTCTCCCCTCTTTCCTTGCAGACTGTGTCTGTTTTCAAAATGCTTTAAAAATGCAACACAAACATTTATCAACGTTTATCACTAGACTGCATTTTAGAAACAACGTACCCTCTACTTCTTCATCTTCAAACATTCAGAAGAAACCATCTCAGACCTTATTTAGGGTAAGCAAGGATTCAAAACCAAGGCCATTCAAAACAGAAATAGTGTATACAAGCTTCCCTTCACTGAATAAAGAACGTTGTACTAAATCATCATAAGAAGACAAACTTAACTTTAAATGGTTTGGAGAGAAGTTCTGAGATTTATAAGCCACTCTCAATATAATTTGTGTTAAGAAATACCCAGAACTAAGTATCCAGGTTTAGAAACCTTTGACCTTCATTGCCTTGCTATTTTCCCTCCTCCCCCTTATTCACAGTCACATACGCTGGCTGAACTTTATTGTATGCTTCGTGAAGAAAGCAAGCATTTTTTTGTTTGTTGGCCCAAGGTGACAGCATTTTCTGTATTTCCTATTTTATCAGAAGCCTAATAAAATGTTCTGAAGAAAGGAACCCAGCACACTTTTCCCAGATTTTAGTGCCTTCTAACATTTAAATTCTTACGTTTTTTCTTATTCATTGCTTCTTCTGTTTCATGAAGAAAACATTCTTATTTCAGGAAAGGAAGATATTGTTTGTGTCATGCCAACAAACCGCTTCAGTCTCCTCCTTTTCCGGGTCTCATGTTTTGAGCTTTATTCAAAATTCCTACCACTGGGCTCAATTTTGAAAGGGAGGACTTTGATTGAAAGTTCTCAGCCACCCACACTGGACCTGAAAGGCCACTAGAAATAGCCCTTGTCTGCTTCATTTCTCAGGAACCAGAATAGACACATTCCCTCTGGTCTGCCCTCAGATATGGATTTGGCTCAGTAAGCAAATGTCAGCTGCAGAAGCAGCTGGCTGCAGAACAGTTTTCGTGGAAACGGAGAGAGCATGTGTCCTCTGAAAAGATATAATACCATTTCACTGATTTATTCTTATAATTTTTTATTTATTCTGCATGTGCTTAGAAATGCACAAGAATCACTGCCTAAAATAAAATCCCTATACATCCTTTGATTTCAGCTTGATTATTGACATTATTATTGTGAATAAAGTTAATTATAAATTTATACTGAAAAGTTGTTTTTTAGATATCTGTGAGACCCCTGTACTAAACTGTACCAAGATAAAAGCACAAGCAATGCAAATCTCTGGCGATTGCAGATCTCACAGCTCCTAAAGCTATATGCTGACAAAAGGAGTTTGATTTTCACGTGAAAGAAAGACGTGTCTTAACCTTAACAGGTAAATAGTACCGAAAGATGTTACCTACCTTAACCGTCTTACTGATGTCTCAGTTTTCAAGCAGATCAAAGCTCTAGAGGCTGGAGCTGAGTTAGTCCTTGAAATGGGCTGAAATCCTGCCTGGGAACAGGGGTTGTGCCTGATGATGGCATCCCAGCTAGGCCTCCCACAGGAGTTACTGGAACAGCCTCCTTCTTGCTTCTGTGGGGTGAGTTCTCCAGGACAGACCTGACCCTGTACAAAGATAAAGAGTGGCTGATTGAAACACATTTTCCAAGAAAAGAAGAAAGCCTTTCTGTAAATAACTTCACCATTTACATACAAAGCAGAGGTGAGGCCCAAGTATCATGGACTCCATCATGGATGGCCAGAACCTCAGACTAAACCCATCTGGAGCTTTGAACAAGACAAAACTCTTTAAAATTCTTGGACACATCAAATTCTCCACTGATCAAAATAATTAGTGTTTGCAGTACTCCTCCCTCCTCACCAGTTCTGCAGTCCCCACAAACAATCAAGTTACTTAGCCATAACTGTACTTTGTAGATGCATTCCCAATTCCACCTAACCTTGCTAAATAAAATCTTTGCTTTCCAATACTCATTGGGATTGGTGAAATTAAAGCTAAAATGACAAATAATAAAATGTACAAAAATGTAACAACTGCTGCAGTCACCTCCATGTCTGACCTATTTGATTTTAGTGGTTTCCTCTGTTACTCTGGGTAGTCAGCGATTTTTGCCATCCAGCCTTTGCCATCCAACAACACCTTTTGCTTTGGTTTTGAGTCCCACAGCTTCTTAAGAGCAGCCTCTTCCCTCCCACTCTATTGCTAGCAGGGCATTCCCAAAATCAACCACTGGATCTGTGCTGGTCTCTCTTGGGCAAGGCAGGACTGAGCAAACAGAGAGCTCTCTCAAAGGATCCCTGTCCTTTGTGCAGTCTTTCTAAGTCTAAACCAGAGATGAAGAAAACAAAGCAAACGTGACCCTTGCAATTGAGAACCTTTACTGGTACAAGCAGTACTATTAAAGTTGAATGGGAATGCACATCACAATAATTAAAGTAAGCATGAGTGGGCTTTGATTGCAGGAACTCTGGGTGACCACATTTCACTTTCCCTGTCATTGACTAAGATAGAATTTCCTCCTTCTCATCAAATGGCAGCTCTTTTATTTATGGATTATGTCTATGTTTTGTGAGGAGGTAAAGTTACTGATAAAGTTTTCCTGAGAAAACATGCTGCATTTTGTTTCAGCTTCACAGATGATTGCAGTTGATCACATCTGTTTTCCAGCAGACATCAGTGTATCCAATTAGAAAGATGACAGAATATTTCAGAGCTCTTAGGATCATTTGGTCAGTCAAAAGATTTGGGCTTTGAATAAAGACCAAGGAGGCAAATATGGTATGTGCTACCATGACAACTCTGCATGATAAAATATTGTTTTAAAACTAGTTACATAGAGGTAATCCTTAGCTTTAAATGTGTGAAAAGCAGGAGGATATTTGTTTGTTATTATCTTATAAATCACATTGACTCAGTCAGGTTTAGTCCTGGCTGTATCCATTGATCTGATGGGAAATTATTGGGACTTCATGATCAGAAACAATTTCAAAAAGGAAAAATTATTAAACTCTGCTTTTCCTTGAAAGAAAATATGAAATCTTTAGTTAACAGCTTCCACTATGTTGCTGCTAATGACAGCAAGGAAAACAGAATTCCTACAGAAATACAGAGGCCAAGATATCAAATAAATTATCAATTTTTAGTTCAAAATCTGAAAATATCTTTGAAATGTCTCTGTTTTTCACACAATTAATTTCTTGATTTTCCACTAGTGTTTACGTTTATGGTGTCTTCCTGGTAATCTATAAATAACTTTACAGGATCTGACAGTTGCAACCATAATACCTCCAGTACAGACATATGGACGCAGTCAGTTGCGATTTTCCAGTTATTAGTTTTATGTGTTTTTGAAAAGATAAAAAAAAATCCCCCCAAAAGCAAGAGAGAGCGATGGAGAATTAAGAACAGAAAAATGAACAAACAAACAAACAAACAAGCAAACACAGAGTTAGAGGATACACTGGTAAAAAAAATCATGCTGAGGAAAGCTAAGAGAATAGGCTTTTGAGCTAAGTGCTGCTTGTGAAAAGGCCTTTGAACAGCAAATAAATATTCTTTGTTGCTTGATGTGTGCAAGAAAACAAAGCTTTGCATGTCTGTATAAACAAACGAAACTATATGAAAAAATCCTTTTCACCAAAAAAAAAAAAAAAAAAAAGGCAAAACTTGTAATTCTATAGCTAATCAATTACTTATAAAGATGAAAGAGTTGGTTAATACTCGGTTTTCATTGAATCATAGAATCACATCAGCTAGAAGGGACTCATAAAGGCCATCCAGTCCAACTCCCCTGCAGTGAACAGGGATCACTACATCACTACACCACTACTCTAGATCAAGGTGCTTAGAGTCCATCCAGCCTGAACTTTGGTGTCTCCAAGGCTGGGGCATCCACCACTCTGGGCAACCTGTCCCAGTGCCTCACCGCCCTTATTGTAAAAAACTTCTTTCTTATATCCAATCCTAATCTCCCCTCTTTTAGTTTGAAATCATTTCCCCTTGTCCTATCGCAAGAGACCCTTGCATGTCTTTCAGAAGAAACTTGAAAACTCAGAAATACTCCTTTGAGTGTCATGTTAGTGACATTAGAGACATTCAGCATTAGACACTCCACGTAAACACTACAAAGGAACTAGCATCCTCTCCCAGACGTTAAAACTCTCTGGACTTTGAAACTTTCCTTGTGGTTCATACTCCAGCAGCACCCCAGCATTTCAGCTAAGATGGAGCCCATTGAACTGACCACTTGGCCAGCCATGCTCTGTCAAAAGAGAAATGCCTGCTTTCTTAGATAGATAATTGCTGGAGTTAATCACAGGTATGCTTTGACTTCAGCACTGTGTTGGAGCTCTCCTCTCATAGAAACTGAGCCCATGCTCTGGGACTGCCAGCCCAAAGCCCTAAGGAGCAAAGGTGTTGTGCTGGCAAGGTGCTGAGCCGCAGCTCTCCTTCCAGGGGGTCTCAGCCTTCCACTGGGGGTGTTAAACTCCTCAGGACAAAAGGGGTTCTGCAGGACCTTGTTATATGTGAAACATAAATAGGTGTATTGGAGCCTTTCATGCAGTCTATTTTACTTGTGCAAGTATGTTTTTTGTTAAACACATAAAACACAGAGTGGGTTTTAATGGTTGATCAGATCCTGTTAAAGCAAATTGCATGTGTAAATACAAAGGATGAAAGGGCTTCTATTATTCTACAAATTTCTAGCAGCACTGCACCTTAAAAGGAATTTTATAGCAAATTTGTAGTTTTGCAACCAGCTCATGAACCAGAGGGCATAAAAAGGACATGTGTTCCAAGAGCAAATGCATTCCATATTTCAGAAATAATAAGTTCTTGCTTGAACCCAGATCCCAACAATGCAGGGAAGCATGCTTTGCTATCTTCAGCAGAACATTATTTCATTGAGGCTGTTAACCTGGTCTATGTTATAGACAAACAAGACATGACTAAAAACCCCTGCTTTTTAGAAGAGAGCCTCAGTACCTTACTCTTTAATTGTAAGTCATACAAACATTCAAGAGTAAAGATGCATGCAAATTGAAACACTCAGCCTATTGATCAGGCTATTCAGAGGTGAAAAAATGGAAAGAGCCTAATAGCAAAACCTATCAATAAGATTTTTGAAGGAAGAACCGTATCTGTAGCTGATGGTGCCTTCGAGTACACAAACATCCTGTTTATACAAGCGAATCTTGACGGTCAGGAAAAAAATTTTCATGCAATCCTATAATTAGTTTCTTGCTATTAAATACAGATTATGAGATTAGAAGGTGCAAAACATATACTTCACATAGCCTTCAACTAGGGGAATGCTTGAACCTCCGAAATTGTAAAAATGCTGTCTTTGAACTAGTGAATTATCATGCACACTGCAGCCTAAAGATGTTAGGAAAGATAAACCAATAAACCAGAAATAAGAGCAGGCAAATATGGAAAAAGGAGGAAGAATGTAGAAAGTGAAGGCTCCTGAAGATCAGTGTTCCTAAAGCTAACAGGATTTAAGGTGCAATTGCTGCCAGCTATCTGCTCTGGTTCTGTGCTAGAGGCTATCACCATGAACTCTTCATCAAGTCTCTTTAGCTGCCATTAATACTGTTGGAAAACAAGCTGCAGTAATAGGAGATCTGACAGAGGCTTGCTCCTTTCCACATGCATGAGTAACCCCTTCTGCTGCCTTGTGAGATTCAGCAGAGGTTGTCAGCTGGAGCCTTGAACACTTGGCTAGGGCAAGGGTAGACAGAGGGAGAGTACGTGATGATTTGCTGTCTTTGATGAGGTAACTGAAGTCTTTGGATTTTTCAGTGCAGGATGGAAAATCTTGCTTCTCTACTACACAGGAACATTTTACTTAGCTGTAGTCATCACTTCTGATTTCTGGCTATAGCTTTGTTTCATATTAACAGTTTACTCATATGTGCTGGAAGTTCTTGGTCCCCAGAAGGGAATTAGGGTGTCCATGCAAATTAGGGGGAAAAAACATCAGAAAGAAGTAAAAAAAAAAGCTTGATTTTTAAAGTGCAAAATATTATTCTCCTATAAGAGAAGTTACATTGGATTGAAACTGCTGAATCAGTGAAAGTCATCAACAGCTTGATCAAACCTGAGCTATACATAATAAGCCATAAAATACATTCTGCAAATTCAAGGGGAAGCAATAATGCAGAGTAGTATAATGGGTTGTCTGCCTCACCTCAGTTCTTGGTAAGCCTCCAAATCCTAAAGTAATTCTTCTCTGTTCTCATTTATGTAAATTCATACATGTAATCATCTCATCTCTGAAGCACTTGAGCTCTTTCCAATAGCACACCAAGCTGTAATGCACTAACACCTCCACACCTTTTCCTGTGCTGAACATGAAATGTAAAAGGAATAGGCCTTGATGCGCAAGTTGAGCAGACTCAGGCGTGCTCCGTGGCAGGCAGCACTCCCTAGAGAACTTTATCTCTGAATTTTGCCCTTAAAAACATTGTCTCTTACATAGATCTGCTTTATCTACTTAGAAAAATCTTGCTGTGCCAGAAGAGTAAAGTGACTGAGTGGGTTTTGTTTGTTTGTTTGTTTGTTTTTCTGTGTAAGGGCACTGGCATGGCTTTGCTGAGAGCTGAGTGAATGGCCTGTAGGTTCATTTCTCTTCATCCACCTCCATAAACCCATAAAACTTTACTTTCATATCTAGATGGTACTTTTTGAATCAAGCTGTGGGAGAAAAGTCTTCCAGAAATATATCATGATCACAAATGACTTGAATAAAATAAGTCAAAATGTTGACTGCAAACTTTAGATGAATAAAAGATGAACTCCACACAACCAGTCAAAAATCAGAGAAAACATTCCAGTTCATTCTTTCCTAGTTTCCCATTGTATCCAAGTTTCAGTTAGAGTGACAAGTAGGAAAATTCCATTTTCAAGCTAGAGAGATCTGCTGGGGTCGAAACCAGTGCGTGTCACTAAGCACCTTTTAAAATTCATGCCTCCAGAATCTCACCACCAGCGGTAACCTTGATTTTCAACATACTGAAAGCGTAGATAAAGTCTGGATTGGTTTTCTTGCTCAAAAAGCGTTCAGATACATCTGTTGTAGAACATTCCATGCTTTCAGTGGCTTAAATACTCACTGTAAGAAGAGAATCATCTCACATTTGGAAGCTAGATGGCTTGCATCTTTTTCTATTCCTTCCTGCCATCTGCAAGATCTCATATGGGGTAAAAACGGGAAATTACTCGATCAAATCTTCAGCTTTCTTCAGTTTTCTTTAAATAACGTGCTCAGCTTTCTGCCTCATGATTTACATAATAAGGAGACTGTGCTGTTTTATTACATCAGTTTCATTTCTTCAGGGAAAAAGGCTCCAGATGTATTTGACTAAGTCATTAGTGCAAACATCCCATTTTTGTAACATCATTCCCTAGATCAACTGTAAAGACACACTGTTGATTTTGGCTACAGGCTTAGGAGTGGACAGACTTTGCCACTTGATCTAAGCAGCTGCCTCCTCATTACTCCCTCCAGTGTCACTGTCATGGAGAGAAGTACAAACCCCCAGTGGATCCACAACATGAGCACCAATTTATAAAACCTGGCAGATGACTCATCTGATAAAAATCACCATTGTAAGGCTGTTCAAGGAGTAGATTTAGCACTCCTCTGAGAGATTACTTCCTTTTGTCAGGGTGTTTTCCTTCTGTCATATGGGAATTAAATTAAATATGAAGTGCTGGATCCTGACACCTCAGCTCCGGCCAGTAGGTCTATCAGAAACTCTGGCCATGCACGTAGAGAATTGATTACTCAAGGAAAGGATAACGAAAGCCCTTCCTGTAGGAAGTAAATGCAACATGGAAACGTAAAAAGTGAATATATGAATGCAAGTTTATAAGCAAAAATGTTATTAATTTTACCACAGTATTTGCTGTTTTCTCCAACTGATAGCAAAAACTTGACTACACTGAATTATAACTCACTACCAAAAAGCAGGAGCAAGATTTTTAAATTACAGGTAAAACACTACTGTGACTCACTTTTGTGCCCTCATACCGATCATTAGAAATGGAATATTTTAGTCTAAATACGTAATTTTAAATTGCTAGCAAATTGTTTCAAATCATACAATAACACAAGCAGCAGAAATGTTCAAAAGAATACTCTGAAATATCTGAGCTGCCACAAAGGTCTTGGAAAGCAGATGAATATACATGGTTCAGCAGAAGAACAGCTTCTAAAAGGATATATCTTATTTTTGAACTGATGACTTAAGAATGAGTGAGTAGTTCTTGTGAAGGTAGACGGGTTTGTACTTCGCTTGTGCCACAGCTTCTATTTGCTTTCTAGATGCAATTGTAAGACTGAGATTTTTTTTTGAATGGCTGGAGTTGCAAATTGGATGTGTACTCTCACGTCTCCATACAATAAACATTTTATGTTTTTTCTTTTGGAACTCAGTAGGATTACATCAAGATATATAAACATAACAATGAACGATGATAGCAATGGGCAAGCAAAAGATATATTATATATTATATTTAATAATTGACACATGCACTGCTACAGAATTATACCCCACTACATGGAGGAAAATAACACTTATCTGTGTCTACTGGATTAATCATAACTGTTGAGATCCTTGTTGCTGTGCAGGAGATGTGGTACTTGCACTTAATTGCATCATTTGAAAGCCTTAAAAGAGAGTATTCTAATGATTAAATCAATGTAAACCAGGTTTCAGAGCCAAAATAATCAAATGTCTGACCAAGGCAAATGTTCTCAATAAACGGAGCTTGCCAAACACAAGTGCTAATTAACACCTGATTCTAATTTGGTGATTGTGAAAGTGTGGCAATGGAGCCCTACTATTTTGCAAGTGGAAATAACATTGCTTTCCTCCCTTTGGTTTATCGCACAAGTTACCTTCATGGCCAAAATTCTTCCTTTTGATCCGCTCTGGAAACAATCCATCGACATTGCAACAGCTATATCCAGGTTGTACAATACTTCTCTGTCTAAGAATATGTACCATTCCTTGGTGTTTTCCCAACTGTAATGCTTCTGAATGATTTTTTCTCTGCCTTGATGTTGGTCTTAATTGAAGATTTTCAAAACATTTGTGCTTAAAATGTTACACTGACTGCAAACGTCAAATTCAAATCATCACAATTTCCTTTCGTATTTCCTACTATGATTGTTTCTTATTTTAGAGGGAGGAAGAAAAAACCCTCTCTCCCTCTCTCTGAAAAGACCTCCTACAAATTTTCATTCAGTAAGACACAACAAAATCAGAAGTTTTAGTATTTGAACAATTTTTGAAGTCATTGGGCACGTGATTTGTTGCTTGAATAAGAAAGTTTTTTGCTTTGCACTGCAAAGAGTTCTTTGCCTTTATGTAATGGGTGAAGACACAGGACAGACTCAACCAAACAACTGACACTAGAGGTGGTATATTTGCTGGCATCAGCCACCAACCAAACGTGCAAAAAGACCATATTTTTCAAACAGAAGGAGACTGGAAGGACTACTCACTTCCTGAAGCAGGTAATAAATAAGTGTGTCCAGAGCCAATAGTGAGTCTCTTGTCTGGACACCTGGAAAATTCAGACCTTGGAATCACTAACCTAGTACCGTCTCTCAGAATAATTTTCCCCACAATCAACGAGAATCTCACAACTCTTTCCACAAATGAATGATTCAGTAGCACCATCTGATCCTGAAACAAAAGTTGTGTGGAACAAAACAAAGTTAGTGTTAACTTAGGTCTAAATGTTGTAACGCTTCTCACTTATGACATCTCTAAAACAACACAGGCTTGATCTTCATGCATAATGTACATAAATAATTACCAAGGCATCCAATTAATGACACGACTTCAAAACCAGGGTTAGATAAGTTTAACTTCTTGACGACTGCCAGTACATTTGTTTACGAAATCCACACCTTATCTATTTGATCGATACAACAGTTCTACCATGCACTGACTTTTAAAGTATTCCACTCAATCTCTCATTAAAAAAAAAAAAAAAAAAAAAAAAAAGAAAGAAAGCCAAATTTGTAAGCGTAGCAAGGTCTGCAGAAACATTTACAAAGGCTCATTGGGATTTTATTACCTCTTGCAGTGCAAATATATTTGACCATGTTTAAAGCAACTGCAGTTTGTTCTTAATAAGAGTGAATTTGAACTATAAATGGCATCCCCTCTTTGGAAACAATGCTTCCTTTATCTACTTGTGTTCAAAAGCACCTACCAGGGAAACCCGACTTATCTGTTTCATCTTAAAACTGGAGCTGCCTGTCAAGCTTTGACAATCTTCAGATTCTTTTGGAAATAGGAAGCAACCCATTGTGTTCAAATTTGCTCTTAGTGACAGCTGATCCCACAGGAGCATCTAGTTAGAAAATAATTGATAGCACTTGAAACAGAAAAGATTGCAAATCAGGTATGACAAGTTTGCATTCAATGGCAGTCCTAAAACTAATTGTCCAGTTAAGGAATCAGCTTCAGAAAGAGGAAAAAGTTAAGAGGAAGGAAATGAGAAGTTTGTTTATTGCACATACACTTTCATTCTGACAATATTTTCCTTTTAAAAGGCAGGTCTGGAATAAGCAGTACATTAAAGGGATGGGCCCAAAGCAAAACCTCTAAACCAAATACTCTGAACTTTATGACTCAAGCCCATCTGTAGTTTGTTATAAACAAGTCATAAGGCATAAATGAAAAAATCTGGATGCGGAAGGATAGAGGCTCGATACTGCTACTATTGAAGTTAACAGAAAATCTCTTGCTGACTACAGAGGACTTTGGAGGAGGCATTAAAATTCCTAAGTAATACTGGCAAAGCTTCAATCGTGTGCGTGTGTGTGTGTGTGGTGCTTGTGCATATACACACACAGAAACACATACACAACCCAATACTAAGAATTCTAACCCTGATTCTTCTATCAGACCGTATCACCGGATGTCAAAAATGAAGATAACATGGGAGGAAGTTTATTTTGATGAGGAAATCCCTAAATGCAGTTGAAAATATGCTTGGAATGGTTAATTAGTATGTAGGGGCTTTGGAGGAAATGATATCTTGCAGCTTGACCATCATCTTTTTGCCAGGTTTCCCTCTGATTTATCTCTTATCTCCAGGAAACTGTCTCACAGCTTCTGAATCTGCTGTTAGCTAAAAAGAGAAAAAGGACAATGACTCATTGTTGGGCAACAGGACAAGTTCTGTTTGGATTCTGAATTTCCACATTAATGCTAGTTAATGTCCTAGCTAATGTACTTCAGCCCATCCAGGGGATATCCAGGGTGGGCTCTGCAACTAACCAAAAGTGAAAGTTCCTTCACAAAAATAACAGAGAGTAAATTAAAAGAAGATATAATACCCAAGGGATGAAAATATTGAGTAACGCAAAAACTATCTGCTGTATTTTCTATGACTAAGGCATCAAAAATGCCTTATTAATAAATGAAAGTATTGTAAACTGTTAAGTATCTGGTGACAGGATGCAGCAACTGATACCCACCAGAGTTATTTCTGGCCAGGGAATACAAAGCACATCGATTGCTGCGGCTTGTACTTGAGGGGCTATTTTCATGCACTATCAAGCAAGGCGGGGCTCCTGACTCTGCAGCTTTTACTGAGGGCTGGCGACAAAGATGTGGTTAGCACCAGGGAGCGTGCGAGGCTCCGCATCCAGCAGCCACAAACAGGAGCACGGCTGGGCAGCACCCGGCAAGCGTTCGAGAGTCCCCCGCTGCTGGGCTCCAAGTTCAGCGCGGATGTAAATGCCGAGCTTAAGGAAGTGCTTGGGAGGGAAGAGAATGCATCAGATGATCACTGTGCCAGCACTAATGAGTACATCAATGAAGGGATTAAGAAAGGATGGAGACATGCTGAGCCCATCCCCACTCCTACAATGCTCAGAGGTGTGGCTTGATTTGGATAAGAACTAAAAATTCAGCGGCTTCTCCAAATATTACATAAAAGGAAAGAATGACAATAACACGATCTAACTGTGTAAATATTTTTTCCAGTTTCACAGACCAAATCCCAAGCATGTCATGTGTCTTACATTTTTTATTCCCCCAGCTCTCTTTCCCCAGTGCTGAGCTAACATCTGAAATAGGAGTACACAATCAGTATGTTAATAATCAAGGAGTCTGCTCACTGCATTATACAGACATCAGAGGAATTTCTTCCACTGTCTGATGAATATCACAAACAGGCCTGTTTGTATTAACAGAGCCTTATGTAGCAAGTCCAAAAGTGACAAACCAAACAGTTTTAAGTGGTTGCATTCCAGCTCCAAATGTCCCGAGTATCAAACATCATTAGAAACCTGCATTCTGGCTGCATGTGAGGGAAACAAAGCCTGGTGGAGGCCCGCAGTCAGTTGGGCTAGACGCTCGGTGTCGAAGCAGATGACTACGACAAGGTTTTTCAACTGCCAAAGTGACATTGCAATTGGGACTGCAGCTGGAGAGCCAGAAATACTGTATCGGTTACCAAGAGGGAAGGCATTTATTCTTCAGAGCGACATTTCAGGAAGGGTTTACGTCTGAGTCATCATCTTTGACAGCGTGTGTGTCCATCAGCAAGCCGAGCAGCAGCGCTTCTGCAAAACTTTTCAGGGAGGTTTGAAGCTCTGCAGGTCTCTGTGGACATGACCGGCCGCCCTATGAAGTCAACAGAAAGGTTCCCTCTGGTGCCTGTGGGCTGGGAACCGGACCCTGAGTGGCATTTCTTGGGCTTAGAGGAGGTACAACTCCCAAAAATACAGCCAAACTGAATTGTCACCTGAAATCTAATGTATAAGGCAAGCAGAACCAGCAGGCACAGCTCCTTCCCTGTCCTCCCTGCAGCACGCAGGGAAAGAAAGATGAGCATCATAGAAATGCTCTTAAGGATAGCGGTTTTTTATTGAATATCTTCTGGCAGTTTCTGTGGGCTGCTCCTGTGACTTTCTTTGTCTCTCTCCCCCTCCGCCATCCCAGGCCCTTGGGGGACAGGTAGCCCACACAGAGCATGCCATGCAGGCTGTGCAGGCCACAGGGTCTGAGCATGCGTGGCAGAAGAACAACCACGAGCATCACAGGCTGCAAGGCTCACGTGCCTTGCCAGAAGGGAGGATGGCATCTGACAAAACTGGGAGAAGGGGTTTCGTTCCCCAAAGCTTATTTCAACTAACTTGCTTGGGTTTCCAAAGGGGGCCTGGAAACTGTGAAGGAACAGACTTTCTCATGAGATTTCCTGTTGGTGCTGTATCCAGTAGGACCGGAAATATCACAAGAATAGCTTTTCTTGTGGTATTTTATTACTTCTGCTTCTGCTCCTGGACGGAACTGGGAAGTACAAGGGTGCATGGAAATGAAATATAGTGGTCAGAGAGCCTGCCAAATATTTGGAACGACAACAGCAAGAAAGGTCACTCACTTAAGTCTCAGGAACTGCTTCCGATCTACTCTTACTTTATTCAGACACATTTATGTGATGCTGCTTTTAAAACTCATTCACTCGAGGCTGGCATCACTCTGTATTCAAACATGGGGTGTCTGCGGGCTCAGCTGTGACTACTGCTGCTAAGTTCCTATGGAGAAGTGGCTTCTGTTTCCTAAAACGTTTAACTGACATAATCCATCATCAGAATAGGGGCAAGAACAAAAAAAACACGAACGCCTCTGCTACATCTCCTAGTTGTACTCCCTGTATTTCATATTCTGGCAGCAAATTAGCCATGTTAGACAATACGCACATCTGCACACATACTTTCCATGGTCCGCACCACACGGACTACCTATTTCTTGTAACTGATTTCCTGCTCAAAATTGTTTTACAAATGCTTTGTGCAGACAAATTCTGTGCAGCAACTGTTTGTAAATACGAGCCGCAAATATTTTTTCAGCAATCTCAGGCAGTGGCTGAGTGTCTGATGGCAGCAGTGACGCAGCGTGAAGGCAGCAGAGCAGCTGTGAGCAGGTCCCCCAGCTCTGCTCGCCCTGAAGGCGAAGGGAGGCAGCTGGAGGAGATCCGCTACCTTGGAGCAGCCGGGAGGAAAGGGAAAGCCAACAACAGCTCCGGGCTGCCGAAAAGCTATTTGGCGATTTACACCCTTGGCATCGCAATCAAAACTACCTAAACCACATGGGACCATCTCCATTTCCTGTTTGGTTGATGCAATCTTTGCATGTTATTCCTCTTTCTTCCTCAAGTGAATTCGCCTTCGCTGACAAACTAATTTTGTTCCATTATTAAATAAGCATTAGCTGCTAATCAACTGTTTGCTTTCCTCAACAAGTTTCATTTGCAAGCAAACTGAATTAGAAGGGGTATGAGCACAGAGGAAGAGAAATGCAACTTAAAAGCAGAGATGAGATTCCCTGAGTTCAATGCCTTATTATCTGACTCTCGCACTACGTGCACTCTGCTCAATTTAGATTACAAAGTGGAATTTTGCTTCAGATGCCATACGGAATAATCACGAGTGCTTTCAAGTCCTCCTTTTTTTTGTTTTTTTTTTTTTTGCAAGGGACATAGGCTACTTGCTTCATGCTGCTGCACTCTTCAGATGGCGTGGCCACCACTCCCAGCAGAGTTCTCTCCCTACTTCAGTCTGAAGCCAGCCTCATGGTCTTTCCTTCCCAGCTCCCCAGGCTCAGTGGCACTGCACTGCACAGGCAGTCGGCTTACCAGCCTGCTTGTCTTTATTTTCTACCCTTCCTACAAGTTGATCCTGGCACAACATCCCATAGTTTGGCATGCTTTCTCAGCCAAGGAGACGCATCAAATGCAATTACCTGCCAGTACAGGGGAAGTCAGAAAATGAAGGCAAGTTCAGGTATATCCTAGCATTGTATAAGGATGAGCAAAAGGAGCTGCTAGGTGCCTGGCTGGAGCCAAGCTTCTAACACAAATGTTAAGGTCTCTGTCTTCTCTGAAAAAATAAAAATAAAAAACATCCTTCAGTGCAAACTAATATAAACGGGGGAGGTCTTTTGTTCCAAGTTCTGTACTGTTTTGAGTTGACACTCTTGGACCACGCTTGAGTCATAGCTCGTGGCTACTGGTTCATTTATTGCATGCCTACACTTTTCACTGTATTAAAAGCTGATGTTCTAAACTGTAATTCTATGGTAAAAGAGAATTGGAGAGTATGTTCTATTGTTGGAGAGTTGCATAATATATAGATAATTTGTATGAACATATAATAAAGTCAGTATTCTTCTCAACATAAACTGAAAGACATTTCTCAGTGTTGACAAATGACATCTGTTGAAGGACTAAAGGATTATTGCAGACCAACATGAACAAGTCCTCTATTTTTCAGTGTACTTACACATATCCTGTAAGTTGATATCAACCTAAAATGGTATGAGGATGCACATTTCATCCTTCAAGATCGTGCAACAGCAGCCTTCATCTACGGCACAAGAATCACTTGCCATCATTACTCCAGCAATGCAAAGCAACTCAATGATCTTTCCTTTACACTTGACTTCCTTATTATTCAGGTAAAACCATAAAGGGATGGGAGGAGAATTTTAAAGTCCGTGTGAGTTCTGATTGAAAAAGACACAAAATCCCCTCAAGCTGACATTTGCCAGAATAACGTGAAAGTTTGCAAATTCATGGCGAGATCACATGCATCCAATGCACCTTCACTGCACGGCAGGGCATAAAATGCAAGTACTGGGTAGGATTGGGTGGTCCAGCTGAATATAGCCATCCTTTTGCACGACATTTCTGAAAAAGCCTGAAACAGCGACTGTTTTTCATGTTGCTTCAGAGCCCTGAAGTGTTAATAGTACACTCACAACAGCAAGTTTTCAATGTGCCTTAGTAACTATTGTGGCTGGAGAGTAAAAAGTTTGAACAGCTGCAGATTCCATGTCCAATCTCTAGCTATGTTTTTGACAGACCTATTAGGCTTGCATAATAAATACAGAAAAGCTTAAGCAAATACACTGAATATCATTATCAACATTATTATGCCAGCAGGTTGCAAATCACTTGGCATCCTGAAATGTGTCATTTGACTAAGAAATTTTCCTAACATTTTTTTCTGTTCTCTGGAGAGCACCAGCACTCCTGAGGGTAGACACAGGCCTGAAAATCGCGGTGGTGCTCTGGCTGTGGACTGTAACAGCTCTAAATTCACTCACTTCTGGTACCTACAGAAAGCTCTGCTGAGACTCTTCTACTGACTTTGCTCTGCTTAGAAATCAAAGGGTGATTTCTAAGCAACAGTCCTAGAAATAGTAATGTAATTGAAATAAAAATTTAAAAAGCTGCAAAGCTCAGATTTGTCACCATACTGAAAACATCAGTGAAACTAGAGGCAGTGACCAAAAGGCTCAGGTGCACCCGGAATCAGAGGGTTTGGTTTGGACAATTCACGTACAGGAGAAAATTGTAAAGTAGGAGTTTGTGTTCAATTACACATTTCCTGGGCGTTTGGGAATGTTTGGGTCTGAGGTTTCGTGTTGAAATTTCAACTACTTATTGCTATGATTCTCATATCTTTGTTTTAATTCCTTTCTAACACTTGAGTCGAACACAGACTTTCAGTGAACTCAGTGCTGGCGACTACTCAAAATAGCAGCTGTAAATTAGTGAGAAGACAAAGAGCTAGAAATGGGGTGGGTGAGTCTGTGGCAAAAATTCTGCAGCCGGTCCAGGTTGCAAAGGACAGGAATTGGGTTTGATTTCCGAGAGACTCATTGAGATCTTTCTGTATTAATTGCATTTAATATGAGGGATGAGAAATATTTTCCAACAGAGTCGCTAAGTTAAATTATTTAAGGTTTTGGAGTGGATGGGGCGGATAAAAAGGAATGCTCAGATTGGTCAAGAAGAACAGCAGATCCTCTTCATCACCAGGCCAGCAAGATACATTAGCACATACTTAGCTTGGAAAATGGGCTTAAATCTATCCTGAGTTCTAAAAGCCCTCGGAGATAGATCAAGAAAATGGCGGAGCGAGCCACGTTGTTAAAGAGCCCAATGATGGCCCTGGACTTGGGGGGCAGAGGGGAACTGGACTCCTGCTGAGCTTGGCAGGTCCTGCTAATCCACGCGCAATGCACCCTGCGGTGGTTTCTCACACGGCACACGGGCTGGTCCCTGTCCTGCAGCGCTCTCACAGCTCCTTTCTGAGAGCTCTTTTCACATCCATGGAGGAAAGCTGCCCGCAGCCCACACGTTATCGGCACCGTGTATCTCAGGATCTAACACGCCTCAGAGCCAGTTATCGGCTGCAGTAAAACAAGCAAGTTATAAACGTTTATTCCTGTGCCACGTTTGTAAAAGCCGACGTGCTATCACCAGAACAAATGCTGCTTTCATTGGCTTTCTGGAAATGTAAAGTTCGTTTAGAGCCTAGAAAATTAAATTGTGTTCGTCTGGGAGACTGCATGTAGACAAAATCTGCTTCAAAAGTCAGAAGGCCCCTGAGTCAGAGGAAAGTTCAATTAATTTGTCAGAGAACTGAGAACAGATGATTTCAATCAGCAACAAAAATGACTTCATGGCAGGCGTGCTCTGCAGAAGGCAGAGCCCGAAATTCACACACACCAGCAGCCCAGCAGGGTTCACACCGCGTTGCGCTGAGCGGAGCGGCCCGGTGCCCGCTGCCCGCGACACCAACCGGGCGCCGGCACGCCGCGGCGCTGGGCCTCGAACCCGGACCCACGGCGCTGCCCTCGAACGGCCGCCGCGAGGGGCCGTGCTGCCGCTCCTGAACGGCGGCGGTTCCGCTCTGCCCCATTGGCTGCGCCGCCCGCCGGGCTGGCCAATCAGCGTGCGGGGCGCCGGCGGCGCGGTGCCGCCCAGCGCGCTGCCAGTGCGCTGCCAGCGCGGGGGGCCCGAGCTCGGAGCGGAAGGGTTGCCGGTTCGAGGCCCGCCGCTGCCCGAGAGACAGGCGTGTCAGCGAGCGCGGTACCCGGGAGCGAAGAGGCTCGATCAGGAGTAACCCCGGGCACAGACCATGTCGCCCGTGTTGTAAGCACACAAACTGCAAGGATGCAGTGCTGGCCATAAGCCACTCGTCAGTTAAACCAAAACCCCTCGGCTCCACCTCTGCGGATCTGGGACTCCTAGGGATTCCCATTTCGATCAGCCGAGATGACAGCTTTTGTGAATGGAAATTAGGGACAGAGACAAGAAGGCCACAGAACAGCTCTTCAAGGGATAGCAAGGAAACACCTGTTCTCTTATCAGATGTTTTGCTCACAAACACACATTCCTACATCCTTCAAACACAATTAGGTGAAAGTGGTGCTTGTTAAAAACTAAAAAATACTTTCATTTTCTGTATGAGTTCGCAAAATTTTCCCAGAAATAACCTATGTCCAACTTCATACAAGGTTCAGCTTTACAACATTGGATGATTCAGATTTACAGTAACTACTGGTGCAGTTATGCTAACGGGTAAAAATAACCAGTGGTACACAGAGCAATTTCCAGTTGTGTGGAACAAGTCCTTAGAAGTAGCTTACTGCTTCCAGGATTTAAAGCACCAAACCTGCAACAAGTCCTCGGGCAGCATGAGCTGCCTGGAGCAATGGCTGCTGCTCAGGCAGAGGCACCCAGCCTCCAGCAGCGCTCTGCCTCTTACCAAAGTGAACAGAAAAGTGATGGATGACTTCAGATGATAACCAACAAGTCAGAAGTACAGAAGCTTGCTAAGTAAACTATGCATAACTCATCCTATAATAAAATAAAACATAAAATAACATCCAGAATGCACAAGATACTTCACAACTGGCCACTGTCCTTCTGTGTGAGCTACTGTCGCTCCGATTTCCTTTGGTAATAGAAATGTGTTGGTGCTCCGTAGCCCCAGCTGGCACCTTGATGCCAGGATTCCCTAGAGACAGAAAAGATCTGCTTCTCCCCCTGCTATGGCCATCTCCCCATTACCCTTTCGGGAAGCTCTGGCAATTCTGTGACATCCACTTGCTCTTTGAGCACCCAGGAGTTACAGCGCTCTTTTGATCAGAGTATACCTATGCAATCAAGCAAGATGTAATCTGATGTAAAATCAATTTCTCTGGTTTCTCGGTACCTGGAAAGACCTACCTGATGCAAGTACTGACAAGGAAGTAAAAAAATAAAACAAAAGCAAAAATAAATAACTAAAGACAGACCCTTTAAAAGTATGTAAATGAGGGGCACTGTTCTTTCCTCAAAGGCAGTGACAACATTCCCACTGGTTTCAATGGAAGCAGGATGATCTCTATTCTTGAAAAGTTTTGTTTGCTGCTGGTGTATGTCAGGCTGTTCATGAATAAGCAAGCACCCTGCCCCACACGGTTTTGTTGTAAAAGCAAGAACTAATTTATACCCCATATTCTTTTCCAAGCTCACACTCAAATGGTAGAGGTTAAACTACACAATTGTCTGAATCAGAACAGATAATCCTGCGATTCAAGTCTCAGTTATTGCTATAAAATTATATTTGTACTATTTATGGAATGTGCAGATACAGGGGAAACTTATTCATAGCTGTTTTGACTGGTTCTACTGCATGCTTAGAGAAGAAACCATGGAATTTGGGGTTTGGCATTTTTGACACCGGGCACATTGGAGGGACCTTAATTATACTGTCTGCCATTTGCTGCTCTGTGGTTATCAGGTCAGTCAGACATCTTGGTTGGAAGTGGTGAATGATTCTCAGCGTCAGTCATGTCCTCTCCAGCTAATTATCTTTAAAATGATACGGCCAGCTCCTCTTCTCTCAGACTGCAGGAAATACTGACTGAAGTCAGACTCTGGAAAAGAATCTCTGATTTGGAAGAAGTATTGAATTCACTGCCTGTTTAAATCAAGACAACTGAATCCTTTAACTATCTCCATAAACTTCTGTTTTTCTGTTACCTTGAACATCAGCTTCTTTGAGCTTGTTGGTGTTAAGTAATTACATCAACTATTATAATTTCTCCAACCTCTTTCTGTCATATTCAGCAAGATATAATGTACTGTTAAAGTTCCAGTACTTTTTTGGCAAGATTATGTTGATGGTTTATGTGTATGGAGCCTCAGAGCCTTCAGTGAACATGAAGAAGCCGCTGCAAATTTTAATTGTTTGGTCTCCAGGGAAGGATGGAGTCAGTTCCTGAATTCCTGCTATGCTGGGCTTTGACACCTGACAGAGCACCCAGGCTGCGACTTGACTTTATGCCAAATCCAGGGATAGAACTGCTACTACCATATCAAAAACATCACAGCTCTGTGACCCAAAATGCTGATCATTCTCTTGGTATCAATTATCCAACAGCCTGCTGAAGTTAGGTCTTCACTGTCTGTCTGCACCATTTAGCTTAGTCCTGGATCAAGTATTGCCTGTTCTTTCACAGCTGGAAGAATGTGCAGATCATGGCGCCTAACAGAGTTAATAGAAATGTGATTCAGAGCTCAGACTTGATACAGATCAAATTTATGCAGCGGGGTAATTTGATAGCACACACATCCACTATTTATGGTAATGGGGTTGTGTCTGAGAAATATTGTTAGTACAGCATTTTATCTGTAGTTACAGATCCTGCACTAATAATTTATTACATTATTTTCTTCCCCTCATCAATGAATGTCCTTGAAAGTACAAGATATTCCTTGAATTTACTCTTAGACAAAAATTACAGAACAAAAATTGTAACCATTGCTTTTTAACTATGCACTAAATAGTTTGTGACTCTCTGCTCTTCAAAGGTTGGGAATAGGCTATAAAGTTGCAGGGTGCTTCTTGTGTGCTACAAGCACCTGTATTGCAACCATTTTAAAATGCATGTTTTGCTACCTATAGAACAAAATCTCATGCAAGATAAGGGGCTATGAATATGATCCAAGAAAAAAGTGACCAAATATTCATAGGTTTTCTTTCACTTTAAGAATTAATGTCATTCAGCTAAGCACATTGGCATATGGGAACGTCTCAGGCTTTCCTGGCTGTGGAGATGCTATACAACAATCTTCAGATACCATTTGCCACATGACTGCAGAGCTAAGTGGAGTCAGGCGAGGCTGCTGGGCCAACCTAAGCACCCACTCCTACAAAAAAGGATCTGTTGTCCCCTGCTGCCCAATGGATGGGTCTCTGTGCTGACATTAGTTCAGTTGATTCCTTGGTGAGCTAGCTCAGCTCATTCAGACAACTCAGAAAAATAAAGAAACAGAGGTTTTTGCTGGCAGAGGAAACTGAACTAGTTTGCCAAGAGTTCATGAGTGCACTAGTTCCAGCGTAAGGGCAATGTCCTGCTCACAGGAAGGCAGAGGATCGATTTGCCTTTCACAGGCAGCAAACTGTTCAATCGCTTCAGCCATCATACACAGCCAAATCCAAAGGTAGGGCACTGGGGCAGAAAAGGGGACCATTCTTTAAATGGAAATACAGTTATTCTCATTTTCTCAGCATTTTTCTTAGTATTTCCCAATATTTTAACTCTACTGTGGTATTACAGAGCCCATGATCTCTGTCAGAAGAGAAGACAGTATTTTCTCCAGTAATTCAGAATGCTTCCTTTCTTTTCCTTCCCAAGAAGGTGGAAAAAGCATCATCATAAACCAGCACTGTACTCAGTTATTTACCACACTGGTTTTATCCCCATTATCATTAGACATAAGAGAATCCAATCAAGAATCAGGCCTCTGTTGAGCAACACATGAAACAAGCGCGTAACAAAGAGCCAGTCTCTGCCATTGGAGACTTTATATACTTGGGGGTTTATAAAGCTTTCAAATTGGAATATTTCTGTTGAATCCAGGCATTCCAAAATGAAGCATCTAAAGTAGAGAAAAGAGGTTGTATTGGAAAATGTCATGATTGCATTTAAATAAATTAGCCTAGTTAGATTAAATGAATAGCTTTTAAAGAAGTAATTCTTTCTGCATTCTGTGCAGAGGTTCCATCACAGACCACCAGTATTCAAAGTAAAGAGCTTGTGAGAAACAGCTGGATTGAGTGAAAAATCGAGAAACAGTCTGATATGCAGTCAAGCCCATTTAATTACGCTTGCTAATTATATTTCCCATGATAATTATATACAGTATTTAAATGCAGCATGCTATTTCCTGTTCAGAGTGATTAAAAACACCCCCGTGATTGGTGAAAAGCTCTTGGTAAGACCTAGGACATTTGAGATGCCGCTGATAAGACCTGCTCCCTTGTAGCAGGAAGGGAGCCCGAGTTCCAGCAGCACAGGATCTGAGATGCAGCCGTGGGCAGATGAACCGCCCGGCACCTCCAGGGCACAGCACTGCCAAGCCTGCTCCTCACCTGAGAAAAGACTCACAGATAAATCCCTGCAACTATCTGCTGTATCTCTGCTCGTGGGTCAAAATATTTAAATCTGGGTTCTTGAAGTTCAGCAACCCGCTCCTTATTAGCACATCTAAAGACTTGCAGAACACCCAGGACTCCAAAGGAGCAGAAGTCTGGGTTCCTGATTCCTTACCCCTTTCGTAACTGTGTTGAAGATTATTATTTACATTTTTGGTAATGCCCGGGTAGCGCCTCGCAGGTTTTAAGCTCCATACCTAAATCAGAGAAGGAAGCTTACAGGGCAAAGGAAAAGCAGGCAGCAGGGGAGTGCAGTCTGGGGGAAGCAGTGTGACCCCTGGAACAGCACGTGGCCCACAGCAGCAATCTGCAGGGAGACATGAGGCCTCTCTGCATGCTGTTCTCATTCTGCATCCTTCTTTTTGAGGATGAGCATCTTGCACATTTGCTTGTGAGCATCTGCACATTTGTAGGACCAATACTTCAGGACAAGCCCCACAACAGAACTGGAAGGGAATCCCTGCACTTCATCATGTGGATGTGGCTTATAGGAGAGAATTGGACTTCCCAAATCCCAACCCTCCCCCAGGACAGATGGCACAGCAAAGATCCTTTGAATAAATGTCTCCCTTTTGGTTTGCTCCATTCACACACACTATTTATTTTTTTTTCCTCTAGACATGAAATATTCGTCATTGTTAAGAAGGCATGGCATTTAGTTTATAGGCATGTTCTCCTGCACAAACCCAAAAGGGAAGTATTGCTTCTTGAAATGTTGCAAAGGAAAATGCTTCCAGGAGTTGGCCTTTGAACTAAGTTTCTGCTTCATTTAACCAGTGAATTTGACAGCAGTAGAGCTCCTAATTTCTCCATGGAATGAAACACTTTCACTTCTGATCAACATGGGCTAAGTGTTTTTGCAACACCGCAGGATAGTCCACGGAACAATATTACATGAGATCTAAACAAGCTGAACATAATAAGGATTTCTCAGGACAACTACAGATCATCGTCTAATTAGGCAGAACACAAAGGGAATGTTGAACAACGGTTGTTACTATGGATGCAGCTATAACCTCAACAATCAGAATGGAAATACTAACCCCTCTCTCCTCAGGAATGCTTCTTATCGGCATCTGAACCAAAATAAATGAAGACAACCTCAAGCCAGCTGTGAGCCACCCTGGTGGACTGGGTATTTTTTCACAGGAATGGCCAGAAAGGGTTAGCAGCTCAGTTATCCAGAACTCCCGCTTACTGGAGATGGGAGCTGAACACGTGTTAAAGGCTTCATTTAGTCAAATAACAGGAAATGCAGTCTGAAAGGTAAAACAACAGAATAAGATGCAAACTTCTGTATGTAGAGGGAATACGGTCATTTACTCATCTGCCCATAAAGGTATCAGTGCATAATTTAGCAAATGTGAACAGAAAGTGGAAAGGAGATCTCTTAAATATTTTTCTAATTATTTTGGCCATACTTGCAGTATGCTAGACAATCTGGTACAAGAAGAGGCAGATTATTTCTTATGCTGCCGTAACTCCTGGATAGAGGCACTGTTTACTAACCCTAAATAATTCCAGATTTACAGCACTCTGACAACAGTACCTGGCCCAGAAACACTACGCAAGGCAAGTATTTGCACCTGGGAGTACACAAGTACCAGAAACACCAGAACCTTCAAAAAAAAACCAAAACAAAACAATAAAAAACTATCATTCAAACTGATAAAGACCTGTGCCTTAATTTACTGGTTTGAGGTTTTCCAATTACATTCCCTAACTCTCTCTTTCATACATTACTTTTTCCCATCTCCCTCGCTCTTTCTGAATGAGAAAATATGCCTTTTAGGCCTCTGAAAACATTTTAAACTCAGAACTAAAGCTCCATTCCCATCTCAATCCCATGAACCAAGCTGCTTGCACTATTTCAGCAGTTAATTAACAATGAATGCCTTCCTTTGGAAACTGGGTGAAGCAGGGTGGGGATAAAAGATGAAGAAGGCTGAGGACAGACACAACAAGAATGGGGAGGGAGCAAAGTGGGTGGCTTATCAAATTCCACAAATACCAGACATGGAGAGGTGTTGATTTGTTGCTGGGAAAACCCTGTTTGTTTATGGAGTTTAATCACCTGTTGTATGTTTGTTGTTCGAAACATATGGGAGACAATGGGACTGTTTGCCTGCGATGTACTGAAATACAGTACAGTAAGAGCTGTACACAGAGGAATTTTAAATCACTGGTATGTGTAAATTGGGATAACTCAGATCACTAACAGCTAGCCTCCTGGTCAGGCCGTGCAAAGGAGGCACTGAAGAACGTGCCCAAGGTTGACAGTCAAAAGAATGCTTTGTTTGTGACCCATAAAATAAATATAATTCTCAGAGGTGAGGCAAAGAATGTTCGAAACAATGCCTTCCACATCACCCTCATATCTGGCAGCAAGGCACTGACTGTCGCACAGCTGGGGCTTCTTTTTGTTATATTCTCTCTTTTCTCCTAAGTTTTAAGTGGCAGCTGGACTGGACGGGCAAGGACAGAGCTGTCTGCATCATTCAAATGATGCATCAGTAAAAGAAAACCCAGCCCAAATCCTGTGTCTGAGCAACTTCACTCTCTGGTTGCTTGAAGAAGGTGACATTTTCGCATTCTTCTCCCTCACCTCACAGAGCGCAATTCGCATGTCCCGGTAAGGACTCTGTTGCTGGTCGGCAAAAGAACTCTCCTACCTTTCTTTTATTACTCTCGCCCCAGCCTCCTGTTAGTGCTTTTTATTCACTTCACTTCTATCTGATTTCTAAACACAGACATTTCTCTCCTACCACTGGAATTCACACCTCTGTGTTCCTTCTGGCTTCTGTAGCATTTTTCTCTTCTTAAAGTTCCCTCTCCTTTCTGCTTGCCCTCAGGACACATATTGGCACACAGTGGTTCTGCAACAACGCATCTCCTGGACAAGAAACGCAGTACATCTCTCCGGCTCACCTCTCAAACATAAGGCTGCTCCAAAAGTAATGCCTCCTATTTTATGATGCTGACCCACAACATCAGAGACCATGTTGGTGGTGTGGCAGTAGAGGTTGAGCCTTCCCACCAATGTTCTGTTACATTTTCTAGACAGATGGCAGCAGAGGGGCAGTCTGACAAAATGGTGTCTGATATGGAGGTGTGGATGAAGCAAAGGAGTGGCACTGAATTCCTCCATGCAGAAAAAATTGTACCCAATGACATTCATCAATGCTTGCTGAACATTTATGGCCACCACGCAGTGGATGTGAACACATGAGAAGGTGGAAGGTGCATTTCAGCAATATTTCAGTAGTAACAACAGTGGTGGATCACCTCTGCTGGTACAGATTGCTACATGTGCAGCATGCAGGCTCCTGTCTTTTCCTGGTGAAAACACATACCTAATGGTGGTGAATATGTTGGAAAATAGTGTTTTGTAGCTGAAAATTTGCTCTATCAAATTATTTTGCTCTTCATATGTATTGTAGTTTCCACGGAAATAAATAGGAGGCATTACTTTTAGAGTGACCTGTCTGATTTAGCTATGAATGTAACTCATAATGTAGCTATGAATGTAAGCACAACACCTCAAGCATTGCTTTCTCTTGCAAACCCACTCCTTTTTTCATCCATCACACAGCTCAGCAGCATCTTAAACCATTTCTGAAATCTTATCATACTTTATCCCTCCACCGTCCACCCCTGAGCTCTGCCAAGATGCTGGCTCCTTCCTTCAGCTGTTCAGGGATGCCAGCATCCCTCAGCCTTAAGTCAAACCTACAGACACGCATTTCTGTGCTTTATGTTTTCCCCATAAATGTCCGCAAAGCTATTCAGTTATCTTTCTTCCAAACTTTCTCAGAAACAATGTTCACAAATAACCTCATAAAGAAGACTGCATAAACTTATCTCAGACTGGTTCCTTGAAACAGCCTTTATGTTTATACATAATCACTTTGCTCAGTTTCAGCTTAGCTCATAACCTCTTTGGGACAGGGACCATCCATACATACAGCTCTTAACGCAAATAATTCCACACATGCATGGAAATGTGTCAACATAAAATATAACAAACATTGGAAAAAAAGCTTTTCTAAGGATCTCAGCTCTTATTCACAGTTTAGAAGAAGCCGCTAACTCTGACAGTCTAGAAAAAGAAAAGCAAATCAGTTCATGGTCACTGAAAGGCTCTGAATGAAAGAAAACTTAACATCTTTTTTCCTTAATATTAATTTTGTAAGCTAACCCCCATCTTCTGGGCAGTCTGATTTATGAGTTTTGAATGTTTGGTGCTGGCTGTTCTGTGTCAATTAAAAAAAAAAAAACATCTCCTCTGAGGGAGAAGTTCTCAAGAAGTTCATACTTTGCTTCCAATTCTTACAGCTAATGAGCATTTATTATTTTGTTAAAAGTGGAGGAAAAGAACATCAGCATCACTTAAATGATGCGGCTTATGTTGTTGACATGCTTTGGTAACAGCAATAGTTTTTGTGGAATCAAAATGATTAATGATGGAGGCTAAAGGCTGTCCATGAAGCATGATATATCTGTTTTGGTGAAACTAGACTTTAAACTGGAGTTTGGGGTTTAAACATACTAATTTTGTGGGTTGTTGAAAACTACAACCCAGATCAGGATTCAAAGTTTGCGGGGTTTGTATCTTTTTTAATAGACAGTATTAAAGCCTGAGCCTTGAACACCTACATCTCTGGATATCATGGAGGAAAAGTTCCCTTTCTAGCACACAGCATAAAACCAACGTGGAGGGCTTCTGAACTATATACACAGCAGAAACTGGGCTCATCAATGGAAAGTTTTGCATGAACTGGAAACTCTGATCTTGCATGGTATCTGAACGAGGCATTGGTGTAGATATGAACACTCCTTGGAGGTGGCTGTTTGTGTTTATTCTGGTTGCACACGGATGACGAAGCAGATGTTCAGATTTCATGTAATATTTTCTCCATTTGTAAGCACTGTGATGCTCAGAGTCACGGACTTCTCAGCTCTAGTCTGTTAACAAGCTCCTGGTAAATTTTCAAGTGCATTTATTTGATGTAGGAACCCAAATTCTGGTTTTTCAGAGGGATTTATACATATCTGAGGAATGTATGAACTTAGAACACCTAGGCAATAAATGCAGCTGATTTTAGGAAAGTTCCGAGGTAGCTTTGATATTTTGAAAATGCGGGCCTTTGTATTATGAGCTGATTCTTTTCTCATTTCCCTCACTATTACAATGAAATGAATCTTGACCATCTGTCATGATCTAAAACATGTGCTGGAATTCAGTCAGCAAAAATGGAACAGTGACAGTCACAGTTGACGTCTAACTTGCTTTCCCCCACTGACCGAAATTATGTTTCTGTATTTATTTCAGTAAGAACAAAAGAAGCCGAATTCACACACCTGAAGAATGAATTCATCTGCTAAAGTTTCCCTTGGGGCAGGTATGGTGCAAGTTGAGCTTCTCCCGGGTAAATTTGCTTTTTATGTCTTGCTCCTTCTCTGACACTGATACCTAAAATGTTGCAAGACAAAATATGCTCTGGGCTCACCAGTGCTACGCTGCTTTCACTGAGTCCCTGCATGAAGCTCAGCCAGTGTGTTGTAACAAAGCCTTGTAGTTATTTCTACTGCTTGGCAATTCAGACCAACTCTTTTTTGCTGAAACCGTGAAGCTGATTCTGGTTATGAAGTGGCTTCCCGGAATCCAAGTTTCACTTTATGAATCCCAACGTAAAGTCATTAAAGGTGGTGGCAAGTGACAGAAGGGTGTGACCCTCCTCCTCAGGATACTGATCTCTCGAGGTCAGTGCACTGCTGTTTCAGGTACTGCTCAGCATCAGCCTGTGCTGGACTGTCATAAACACACATAGGCATGTTTATCCCTTTGGAATTCCAAGGGCAGTGTTTCTAGACACTTGGAAAAGGTGACCCGCTCTGGAAGCAAGTTTTCATGCAACCCCTTAGTCAGCAGCCACACAGGGCCAGAGGAAATCAAGACTCAGCTGTAATTTTGGCTTTAGGGATAAATGCTCGCTCCCCTGCTCTGGAGGAACTGAGCTGCTGCCAGCAATTAAGACACTGAAAAGCAACTCCTCCCTCCCTAGAGAGTGCAACCCCTTGCCACCAGTAATTGATGCTGCTCTCGTGGCTGCGGTTTTGCCAGCCCAGCCTTCCCACAGCCCTGCCAGAATGGTGTGTTGCTGCTTCTCGGCGCTCACTCCAGTGCTGCGACACACCACGCCTCTGCTACGGCAGCGCTGCTATTGATGCATCTGTGCAATGAACTGGAGCAGGGAAGAAGTCCAGCTTAAAAATAGCCTGGCAGGGAAACACTTAGTTTTTTGTGTGTCTTCCTCCAAATTGGATCAAATTCCTGATCCGTTTCACAGCAGAGCCACAAACCAATATGCCAGGAGAACTCAGGGGCCCGTGCACTGCAGGAGGGAAGATGAAACAAGCAGTAGGAAAAGGCTGGAAAGGGAATACCAGAAGCCAGAATTGGTGCTGAAGACTTAATCTCGTGAAACCACAGCCTTACTCTTCCAGCCAGGAAAAAGTCAGCAGCTGCTGACCAGCACTGTTTTTTCTAACGCTTCAGAGCCCCCCTTTGAACTCATTCAAGGTCCTGGGGGGATTGAAGCCCACAGTTAGGGAAACTCTGCCCTGGGCTGGCCTCTCTGTCATAGTACACTGGGACCAGTTTTCCAAGGAAAAGACGTTTCCCTAGCTGCTGGCACACAAAAGCTATCTGCTGGGGAACATGCCTTTTTCCATGCAGTGTGGTGAGAAATCCCAGGAATTCTGATGGGGAAAAATGCAACTGGTCAAATATAGCTCTGGTTAGAAAACAGCCTTCCCCTGCAATACGTGTTGACGACGACATCCAAGCAATACTTGAAAAGATTCATGGCAAAAAATTGGTTTTCAGACACTTTTCAATGGCAGAGCATTGCCCTGATAACAACAACAACAAACATCTTTCAAGAGAAATCTCAGTCTAAAAGTGTTGGCCAACCCTATTTAAAACACCACGGAAAAGGAAAAGTCTTGTGTCAAATTGTTAGCCCGCAATGTCCTGCAACTTCCTAAGATTCACAGGGAAATGGAATGATTTGTGACTCATAAGGAAAACATGAGTTCCTTTTTTTTTCATTTCAGAGTATAAACGCAAAGATGTTTGTACGAACAAGGAGCTAAACAAACATTTGGGTTGTTCCATCCACTTTGAAACCTGAATACTGTTTCTGTGAAGTGAAACAGACGGCAGCAGGATTTGGTCACAAATTATCGATAGGAATATTCATACACATCTAGTTGCTGGGGCAAAGAGGCAGGCAGAAATGAATGCCAGATTCTTGGAAAGACTTGCATATTCTACAGAAGAAATTAAAGCCATGCTGTCTAAAGAACATTGTTTAATAATATTCTTTCTTGCTACCACCCTATGTTCTTTTGGTTCTTTTGTTATTCAATGTTCGCATTCAGCACAGATATTTAAGTGCATGCATAATATTAAGCAAATGTTTCAGTGCCATTGGCTTTAAAGTTTTCAGTTAAAAGTCCTGAAGTTAAGAGCATATTTTAATGGTCTTCTGAACAGGATTTAAATACTTCTTTTCTTTTTCTTTTTCTTTTTTTTCTTGAGCCATGACATTTAGCTAGAAGCTAAAAATTTGAATACGTCATGTTGTGATAGCACCAATTCTGATTTAGACCTTTATTCTAGAAGAAATAATAGGCTCATATTATTTGAAAGCTGTCCCCTTCAATACAATCCATTCCTCAGCACAAGCCAGTGAAAAAAATTAGTCAACTCTTCTAAATGAATTTCACAATTTCACGTATTTTCTAAAGTAACATAATTAGCTATTTGTTGCCATAAGTCTTCTGTTTCTCTGAGCATTTCTTTTATTAAAATGAGGGTTTTTTTAATTTAATCCACTAGCAAATAAAAATATAATTAAAGTCAATTTGGATGCCCTAACAATTCCATTTAAAGAGATGAGATTTCATCTGGACTGTAGTCAGTGCTCAAAATAACAAGGCTTCTACCCTAAAAGAGAAACACAGATTTGGCTGGTTCTACCATATATTATTTTAGGCAATGCCCAAACTTAATAGTTAATGAAGAAGAGGGCCAGCATCTCTCTAAGGACTCCAGCAAATGCTCCACAGGCTTTCAGCGGTCCATAAACCACAGCAGGGAAAACAGAGCCAAGAGGCAGCAGAGTGGTACAGTTTATCTGACTCGGTTGATCTAGTCCAATTGAGGGGGGAAATGTGCCATTAGTTAGATTAGATTAATGCGGCTCTTACAGTTAATTTACTAACCAAATTTCCCTTTATGTCTGCTTTCTTTTCTCTTTTGTCATTTCCCTTTTTTTTTTCTTTCTTTTTTTCTTTCTTTCTGTGAGAAAAGACGCGAGCTCTCTAGCAAGGAAAAGAGAGAACACGTTAAATACCTCATTATCTCTGAGATCTCTGTTGATTTAGACTTCTAGCAAGAGAAATGGAGTTCAGTTCATCTCTGACCGAACTGACACTGCAGATAACCCCAGCACATCCATCTCAAATTGTCAGCTCAAGACAAATTACCTTCTCTCCAGGATACTCTCTTTCACTGATTACCTACTACTCAAATTAAATGCCATCTGACTTCTGAGAGTCTTTTGTTTGTCAGATTCCACTGGATTATGCAAAAACGATGGGGGGAGAATCGGATGTATTTGAAGTCTTGAGAACAGAGTGTGCAGGCCCTGCTTCCTCCTCCAGCTTTGGTGGAAGACACTGGGCTTTTCCTAATCTCTTTGCCACCCCACGGTATAGTAAACTTCACTGTCAGTAAGAAAGATAAAGCCTAAAAGCCTAAAAGCCTCCCAAAGAATGCCCTAAAGCAAGAAGACAATGTGAAATCTGAATGTTTGGTGACAAATATTTCACACAATTCAATCCAAGACTGAGTTTGGAATAAAACCCCCAATTTTCTTTCATTTCAATTTTTTGCTTCATTTGTTTGTATTTCATTTGTTAGGAAATAATTTGATGGCAGAACTAGAAATTTTAATCATGTTTACCCAAAGGTTTGCCTACAACACTTTTGGATTTACTACTTCATTAAACTGTAGAATTGTTTGGCCCAATATTTTGCATGTGTTCATCTCAGGCTGTTTTATGTGCTTCTCTTCATTGAAACTTTTCCATTTTCCAAAACAAGATAAGACAAAGAAAAAGCTATTTGGGTGTTTTGCAGAAAAACACTTCCAAGAAACCCTACTTGAGAGAAGGGACTTAAATTACAACAGATCAAGGGCTGCCTTTTGCCTTACTGTTGAAATTTTGCCCATATTTGGCTAATTTACAAAGAATTCAGAAGTTAAAATCTGCCCAGTGCTCTGACAATGCAATGAGAAATTTATGGGCCGAAGTTTCCATCCATTATCAGCAGGTATGGAGGATGCCTGCACTTTAATGTGCACATTCCTGACACGGACTGCAGAGCTCAAGGGCCTCCAAGCTGACCCAGCTGTAGGATCTAAAAAGCCTTTGGACACGCAGGGGCTGCCCAGGAGCTTCCGTGCAGTTGTTGCTCATGGCAGCTGGGGGCTGCTGTGGGGTTGGGCACAGACTGCTGTGGTAGGAGCACTGACATGCCAGAGCATGCATTGGTTCCAGCAGCATCCAGGTTGACAGCCAGCTGGATGGACAGATGAGCTCTCCTCAGTAGGGCCAGCAGGAGCTCTTGCCTCAGTTTGCAGAATGATACCAGATGTTTTTAGTTATAAAGCTGTGTTATTAAGCTGAGCACTTTGGAAGACAAGAACCTCTCCAGTGAGGCGTGCACTGTTAGCAGGCAACCTTGAAAGTAATTAAGTCACATGGTGAGGCAGAACCCCAATTGAAGGTGCTGTCCTAAGGTAAGTGTACTTAATTTCCATCTGTGGGAAGACAAGACCACTGTATGAAACTAGTATTGCTAAGTGTGATGGTTTACACTATAGAAGCTTGGAGACACACAGACTATTGTGGAAATACTATGCCCACGTGATATCATAGATGGAATGGGCTGAACTGAGACTACAATGTTTCCTTGATTCTGGGATTTCATATTTGAGCAGTAGTCTGCAACAGGCAAATTCTTATATGATTGTTTTGTGTTCATTATGCATTCATAGGCAATTATGCTACATCCTGCACTGTTTAGATAAAATGACCATGCAAGCCTGCACTCATTTTCATACTCATGTAAATGTATACATATGCATACACATAAAGATGAAATTTGTATTGGTTTGAAAATACACTAGAGCTGGGACTGTTCTTTGCCTGTTTCATGATGAATTTCAGAGCAAGGGCGCACCTACACTGCTCTCAGCATGAATTTTGGCTCTTACAGCCACATCAAATCCACAGTTAGATAGCTCAGAAGAGGCACAGATTGCAAGAGTACGGGGTAGGTAAAGTTGCATCCCAACTAAACATTCACTCAATCAACTGCAGTTGAAATGCAGCACCTATTTTAAAGTACCAGTAATATTTTATACTATTCTGTGAACATTTACATTGCATGAAATATTATTTTTTAGCACTATTTCATGGGTAGCCTACTGATATCAATAGCCAACTGGACACTCCCAGTGAAGCTCATGAGAGATTTGCCAGATGAAGCAGTTAAATTTAAGTCCTATGGTACATACCCTTTCTTTTGGGAAAAGAATAGTTTTGAAATCATGTTTAACCTCATTTGCCATTTCTATCTGGAGAAGCTAATCATAAACCAATCCTCAGATTAGCTCAGATATTATTGCCTTATAGAAAAAAAAGCTAAAAAACAAAAAACAAAACCCTAGATTTCTTATCATTGATTGATTTAAGGTACAAATTAAACTTTTACATTCTAAAATTACTGCAGAAAAGCATAGATACAATTATAATACCAATTGCTAATGAACTGCTGATAGAAGTACCACATCCACGCAGTTAACTCCCTCATTTTTTGGTATGCTTAAATGCTTTCCTTAAATGAATCTTTGAAGATTTCCACTTCATTAGAGAATGAAAGCTCCTGGTGGTAACATCTCTGGAGATGAGACAGTGATTAATCATCACACCTTGTCCTTGCCAAACTAAGAGAACTTCAGACAACTGCAGGGAGGAGAATGGCTCCACAGAGGACACGAAGGATTTTATTTCGCATAAAACAGCAAAGCTGACAAGTATTCTCATCACCCTACCCTAACTTGAGCACGTTTCTCCCATACTCCAGCAGCATACCCCAATACACTTGTATTCTTCTTCTGGTTCCATGAATTCTTTTCTGCTTACTGGCACAGCTTGGACGGGATGGACAGAAAGCATCCTCACCCAAAACAGCATATTGCTCATCGGCCAGAGAGCCCTCTTGGGAAGTGGGACATGAGCCCCATGTCCCCCGAGGCAGAGGAAGAAACCGAACCCTGATCTTCCCTATGCAGAGATCAATGGTCACGGGCCCCCTGCGTGTCCTAAGTCACAGATTTCCCAGGGCTGCTGAGGCTTTGGTTGTCCGGCATCCTGCTAACCCAGTTCTCCCAGGCAGTCCCATTGCCTTTGTATTCTGTCTCATAATTCTGGCTCCCTTCCGGCCGCTGAGAGCTGACATTCCTAGTGTCCCTTCTGAGCTTCTGCGTTCTACAGAGTAAAATTCAGTAACTAACCTCTCTGGCATCCTGCTTCAGTACTCCCACTGGCAGGAAAAGGATGAAGATAAATAGACATTCCCATAAGATTGCCTTGTTTTAGTACAGATCAGTTTGTCCTTCCACAGACACAAGTACCTCCTTATCTTGGCCATCTGTGCTATCGACATGAAAACGGCATTTCCAAAGAGAGAAATTCCTCAGGAGAAATCACCTTCATCAAATATTTCTCACATCAGCAGAGGAGAACCACCAAAAGCTGACATCTTGCCCTGGTAAGATAGTAATACTGTTCATCATTTAATTTAATGAGTGCTCTCATCACAGTCCATCATTAACATACAACAGCTTTTCAGGATACAATCCACAGGCCAGTCTTCCTATTGCTTACAAATGGAGTTAAGGGCTTCCACAGCTGTCTCTCGTGTTAAGCTCTCAGCATGTTCCCCAGTATGGTTTCATCCTAGGCCAACTAATGTCCTTCCATACAACCCTCCACAACAGTTTGAGGAATATAATGGGACAAGAATGGTTTTTGTTAGCTAGTATGGATAAAGACAGTGTGATCCACATGGACATGTAGTCATACCCTGTCACTTGAACAGTAAGCAGTTTCTTCACCTTTTTAATTATTGGTAAAGTCTTGTTCAGGTCTATCATTATGGAAATCTGAGGTCATTCAGTACGTTGCAGAATTACACTTTAGCTGTTCATAGCAGCATTTTCTCTCTTTGGCTTTACATCTCCTTCAGGACACATTTGCTGTACAAAGCTAAACAGTCATGCTAAAAACAGCTGCAACTGCAGATATTGTTCATATGCTAGGACCAGATGACCATTACAAAGGAATTGATAAGAATGAAAAATCAGAAAGGGTTTTTCAAAACAGAAGCAATTTGAAAGAATTTGGTTAATATCCACATATATAATTGGGAAGAATTTGGGAAGAGCAATCAAATCAAGCTTTCTGCATAGAACAATCCTGCACTGGCATGAATATGCCTAGATGCCTTCCGTAGCCTTTTGCTTCTTTAATTGCATCGACTCCATAACAATAAAAAAGACAACAATGTTGTACATGATAAAAGGAGCATTTGCAACTAAAAAGAGTATTTTCACATTAAGAAACCAGTTGGTTACCCAACCACACTAAATATTTATAACTGCTCTGCAGCAAGAAAGAGCAAAGAAGATAGTAACAAAAAAGAGGGAGGGAGGTCTAAGTTAAGCTTCAAAGGCAAAATTTTCCATCACTGTTGAGCTAGCTAGTGAGAAAGCAGAGGGATGGAAACACCTTGTCTATTAACATTACCAGGTACTAATGAACAATTTTGCAAACTTGGTATTGAGATTCATGCCTAGTAATCACAATGAGGAAAAATGGTTGGAGCTATTTTAATTGCCTTTTAAATCCAGTGGCTTTTAATTCAGCGAATCTCTGATGGGCTCTGTTTGTAACCCTGGGCTCAAGCTCTAGTTTGAAAAATTCAACACCAGCAAAGTATTTGCATTTCTAGCAGAAAAACAAAACTGTAACAAACAACTCCGAACTGTACAGTAAAAGCACTTCTACTGCATTGAAATAAAATAAAACATTATGAATCAATGTCAGCAAAATATACAGTAATCAACTCAGACAACAGGTGCTAGCACTGCAGGAAATGCAAATTAATCTCACATTCTTCTGTATTTAGCCCACTCATCTGCATTTCCACGCCGAGCAACTGTTACAGAGCCAGTTTCCAAGCACATTTTTTCCTCATATTGCTTCTGGAGTTCTTTAGTTCATTTCTACTTACTTTGCAAATGAAACTGCAAAATCAAATGCAGTTCAAAAGACAGTAACGTGGAAACCTAAAGGGACCTTTCTGTTTTCCCTGACTGTTGCATTCTGTTGCATTTAACATCTAATACCAAAAGCTGGAGGTAACCACTCAGGTCCCAACCTTTCCTTCTTCTGCAGTCCCAGCTTAGCAATTCTCCAAGCTTCCCTTAGTATTCTTTTTTTCCACTTCATTTTGTATGTCTCCTCAGTTTTCCCTGATAGAGACTTCTATGAAGGGATAATAAAAAGAATCTACCAAATATTTCTTACATTCTGAAGGTGGCAATTATTCGACCAGCTGCCAACCAGCTCAACTGCCCTAAAGGTCATTTTGTGCTACTAAAGTAACACAAAGTACCTACCAGATAAATTGTGCCCTCTCATTCTAATAAGTTACCTCCTCATCCATGTAACACAGCAGTTACAAAATTACTATGCAATGTATCATCCTAGTGACCAATAGGACAGGTCTTCTATTTGTAAACACTTCATGAAATATATATATATATCTATACGTGTGTGCATGTGTATATATATATATACAATTTATATATATATATATACAATTTTTATTTGGTCACAAAGGTATCTTGCCTAAGATTCTGCACTGGATATAAGAAAAAAAATAAAATGAGACAGCAGCCTCTGGTCCTAAGCTGTTTTATATCTTTCTGTTATTCTCACTTAAATCCATTACAAATCCATCCTGACAATCTGGCAGAGGTCAGGAAGGTGCTGATTCTTTGCCTAGCATTTGGGGCAATGTTTGTTTGTTTGCTTCTGTGATGGTAAGTGGCTTCAGGAATGTCCTCTCTTGTAAATAGTCTCATTTGTGGTTTGTTTATGTCCTTGAAAGGTCAGCCCAAAACATTGGGTTGCAATGAACAATATAAATTTTGCAGGAGATTTCTTTCTTTCCTTCTTTCCTTCTTTCCTTCTTTCCTTCTTTCCTTCTTTCCTTCTTTCCTTCTTTCTTCCTTTCTTCCTTTCTTCCTTTCTTCCTTTCTTCATCTGAGATTTAGGGAAAAGAAGACTCAAAGTATGCCAGGCATGAAGGCAATAATGGCAAATGCATGGTAGATGTGGGTCAGTCACCATACCCAAGGATTTGTGTATCAGAGTATTCCAGGAAACAACCTATGCTGCAAATAAGCTCAATAAATGTGGGTGAGGTGCAGGGCTGTGTGAACCTGAGGTGCAGCCAAACCAGAACATCCACTGACAGCAGTGCTGTAACTGATAGTAACTAGGCATCACCTCCAATGGCCTCATTTCAATTGCAACGAGTAATATTCAAGGAAGAGGAACTCAAAGGAAATGTAAGAGAGCACAACCTCCTGTAGGTCAGTCTGACATTGTTGTCCTGCTTGTGGGAAAACATTCCCAGTGAGGAATGGCCTTTCTAGTCATATAACAGTTCATAGTCAAAATAAATGGGGAGAAGAAACTGGATAATGGCCGACTGAGTACTCCTGCCTGCCCTACAGGCAGCTTTTCGTTTTTATCCAATCCTTTAGTACACAAAAGGATGTATAAAAAGACTCTTGGCATTACCTTTGATAATGCATCCAGGCCCTTTTGCTAAACACAAACAAAAATTTAGAAGGCTGTTTTATTAGCTGTCTTCAAAGGGCTGCATTATTCTTAGACTGATGTGAAAGGTTGGAGGAGATTGTTCTCAAAGCCACAGGTTGATTTCTCACAGTTAGAGGGAAAAGATTTCACTTAAAATTGTGTTTGGAAACAGTACTTTTATCAGAATTCACACACTGTAAATGGAAGAGGAATCCAGAGTCGCAGGGGTTAGAATGACTTAAAAGCAGGTGCTGGTGCTGCTTAACAATGCAAGTGGAAATTAGTTTGGGGGAGTATAGTGAAAGGGACAAACGCTCTGTTCCTTAATACTGCAGCATGGAAGAAAAGAAGCCGTTGACATTCCAGAGGCGGCTGAGTTAATCAGTAACACACCTGATTAGTGCCTTACAACTTCACACCGTAACAAAGTTCCTCTCCCCTACGGTTTCCATCCCCAGTCCTACTGTGGGATGGGAAGGTGCTGCCTTCTGGCCTAAGCGTTCCTGCAGCACAGGACGAAATCAGCACAAAGACGCGGATGACCAAACACGAAATACTTGAACTGAGATTTCATGTGGAAATCACCGATTGCCGGGCTGCAGTTTGTTGTGTCCACACGGGTACGTCTCATTATCAGAGATTAAGGGTCATTGAAATCACCTTATGTTTATGCAGATTAAATGTTGCCGGGGGCTCCTTTGCAAATTGGGAGTGCGTTCCCCTGCTGAGCAAAGTTTAAACTGTTCCTCATGTGTGTGACCTGAGCGTAGGGCATTTTCAAACACCTCAGCAGACATTCAGGTCAGAAGACATTCTGGGGAGTCAAAAAAGTAGCAATTTACACTTCCCTCTGCAAAAGGTTCTAATTGTTATTTCCTCCCCCCCGCACAGCTTTTTCTCTGCCACCACCCGTGCCACAAGCTCTCACCCAAATCTGCATGAAAGCGTTAACGCAGCCATTGAAATACATGGTGACTTAAGACTGCTCAGCAGGAACAACCCATAGATCTGAAAGGAATTTCCTTTTTTCTGAGGGCTCCTGGAGCTTACATAGGACTGTGAGAAGGGGAATGAAAACTTCCCACTCCCACATCCCAGAGGAGGATGAATGTTTTACTCGTGCACAGAGGACTGATTCTAAGAACCAAGAACATGGGGTAATTCTGAGATTCCACTCTAGGACAAACCTTCCATGAGAAGAGGTGACAGCAAAGCAGTGATTTCAGGGCTTGCTCCTATTGTACAAAATAGAACAGCAGGCCAGGTATTTGCAATTCTTGCAACGTGCTCATGGATCCAGAGATGACAGACCTCCAGTTTTAGCTATTTTTGGGCAGCCCTGTAACCTTTTGCCTCTCCAAGGTACTTCCCGGCACCTTGTAGCTATTAGGCAAGCCAAGCAAAAAAGTTGAAAGGACAACAATTTAATCCTTTCCAGCGCATGTATCTGTCTCATTAAAGCATTCTCCTGGAGCGGTGTAATGATACATCAAATGGAATCCATTTCAAGGTAAAATGAGTGCTGCTGATGTCTAACACACTGCTCCCGAGGCCTGGCTTAGGCCCCAGCCCTAGTGCAGCCTAGCACTGCAGTAGATTAAATATCAACCCGGGTCACGTTCTCATGGCCCAGGCACAAGTGCCAACATTCTTCCAATTATTCAAGGCCAAAGAAAGAGCAACCTGCCTGACAGAGCTGTGACACAGCTTGATTAGATTTAGCTTAGAAGCTTGCCGAAAAGGATACTCTGGTATTTAACTCAGATGGAGAAAGGAATGGCATCTCTGTTTAAACGAGCAGGGGGGAGGAAGGAACCAGGCAGAATATGTTTCTGTAATGAGGGAATGCATGTTTTAAATTTAAAATGATCATTTCACCGTAATGCACCCAGCGTGTTCCACATGTGTAAACCAGTTTAATTACAAAAGGCAGCTTCGTATAGCTGCTATTTAAATAAAAGTGTTTTTCAGTGTGCACAGAACATTTCAGACCAAATAATTTCATCTTCTAGTTAGAGCAAATCGCCTTGGGCAGAAAGGGAAGAAGCTGGTAAACAGGACAGAACAGAGTGGACAGAAGCTGAAGCTGAGTAAACACCGCCACTTCAGACACTGTAAGGAGAGTTTGGGGAAGGAGAACACAGAACTCCCAAGATCAAGTTATCAACATGATTTTGCTGTGACTTTAAAGCCTCGGGGAAAAAAACTAGCGTGTGTTCTGTGATTCAGCCCTGAACTGTGGATCTGATCTGACAGAGAAAGGTTCCAGGAGGTAGGAAGTCAGCTGTCACAGCATACCATGGATTTAGCGCTGACCAAGAGCCAGCAGCACGCTGCTGCCCCATCCTGACATTCCTCAGAGGCCTGCGCCCCTAGCATCAGCCAAGGCTCAAAAGACTCTTTATTACGGCAAACTGACGCATTCTTCCATTAGAAAATAACTTCCTAATTAAAAATTATTTTTTTTATATAGTAAAAATTACCCTTGGTTTCTGCTAAAGCCTAGTATTTGCCCACCATGCTCCCCACTATCTGACAGAGATAATCCGGGAGGCATTGTCCACCTTGGTTATTTTGTGAGGTGTCATTGGATTCCAGTATAGGATTATTGTATTTTCTTGAGATCTGTGCAGAGTATGGGTATTGTAGGTGCCTGTTGATGTTGAGAAAGAAGTTGAGTGTGGACAACTCAATAAGAATGTTGGGGAACTGCTCCTAATCACTAGCACATATTCTTGGTAAAGGTAGCAGCTGAGAAGGTGGTAACCCATGTCCACAATAGGCTACATTGAGCTGAACGTGACTGCAGCATTTAGGGCTGTCTAATCACCTGAGTTGCACCCTTAGCTGTACCAATACAGTTGGCTTATCTCATAAAGAAGTTGAATAAATAAAAGGTATTCCTGTAAGACTGTAATTTAATAGCAATTACATTAATATCAGTATCATTAATTAAAGATGAAAAGGATTCTGCTGGGATCCAGATGATTACATCAGGGTATAAACTACATGAAGAACAGGCCTAATATAAAATATACTAATGTGTGTATATACATTATATATATAGGTGTATATATACATGTATACCTAAATACCAACCTCAGCATTCTGACATCTACATTTCAGAATGTTGTTTTATCAGTTAAGTGCCATTATGAGAAAAGCATTTGTATAGAAATACGTGATTTGTTTTTGCTCAAACAATTTTTAATCATATCTAAATCTTCATGTCCAAAACAATGAAGTTTTTGGGTTGAAGATTCTTTCAAACACTGGTTTTATTTGAAAATTTTAATGATTTGTCTCCGTTTTTCAATACAAAACACCTCAGAAGTTCACTTAACCTTATGTTTCAAAAATGTAAATGAAATCTTCAGAAGGAGCTATTTCACTCTTTCTGAAATACATTTCACCACGTTTCTTGCTTTAAAGCTGGTTTTGCCTCCCTCCCTCTCACTTTCCCTAGTTTTGATTCTCGCAGAAAATGTATTTGCACAGCTGTACTCATAAAGCACATATATTTAGATTTTATTGGCATTATCCTGGCACCAACATTCTATTAAAAGTAACTTTTTAGTTTTAGGTTATTCTAAACAGGCATTGAACCACCAGCAAAGGGCAGAAATTGTACTAGGTCCCTGTGTGACAAATGCCAATTTTCACTCTTCCTAAGTTTCTCTATTTAGAGCTTGTTGCTCCCAAATGGTTCTACCTCACATCATGGAGTGGACTGTTCAGTGATGCATCGTACTGTGTCCTTATGCCTAAAGGCTCCTATATGTTTCCGAAAATATTCTGAATTTATTTTTCTTTTATTTCTGCCTCTCTTCTCGTCTTCACTTTAATTTCCCCATTAGATTTTACCTGGCTCGGTTGGCTTTCATCATTCCTTTCATTTTGTGCTGGAATCTAACCAAGGCTTTCCTTCTGACATAGCATAATTGCAACAGTCGTTCAAAATAGATGGCTTTGGACCTCAAGTCCAAAATATGGCCCTGGAGTCCACTGCAAACAGACTTAAAACCAGAGCCCTGAGAGACCCAGAGGGAACTTTCTCTCTCCTTTTTTTACTTTTTTTTTTTTTTTTCTTTCTTTGAAATGGGATAAGAAAGTTCATTCTCAGCACTCAGTATCAGTTCACTTCATTTTGAGAGGGTTACTCTGACCCACATATTTTTTAATCTCTTCTCTACTTGTTCAGGCTTTTAAGAAGAAGTTAATTTTGGACCTCTGACTACAGTGGTTTTTCCTTGTGTGAGAGCCGTGTGCAGTGAGACACTAAGCATCCACTTGGGGGAAATAAACACCTTGCACCTCAAGTGCAGTTCATTGCACTGTCTGCCACAGAAAGTAAATGGGCACCCATCTGTAAAACAGATTTGTTTTCATGGTGGAGGAGCTCTGTGCTCTATGATGCTGACTGAAGCTGACTGTGAAGGGAGCAACACCACCAATACAATCCATTTTCACTTCTTCATTCAAGCAGAAGAGCCCATAAGTCTTGACATTATGCCCTGGGCAAAATAAAATCCCCTCCTTGCCCTTGCCTTGTCCCAAGGCCATTGGACTAATTTGTAACAAAAGAAAGGTTTATAAAATGAATGGGAGAAAGAAAGAGCATCCTATGCCTCACATCCACTAATACTGCTAGCACATGGTAACCTGAAGGAACCAAATTCAAATTAAAATGCATGTGTATAATCAAGATGCTATAATTGCAATATAGTTGTTTAATCAACAGATATCAAGATGTTGTAATCACAATATAATCGAGAGAATCAAGCAAGGTAGACAATGATCACAAAGAGAATAAGCGGAAGAGCTTACCCTTCGGCTGAGCTCACCAGAAGACACCAAGAGAAGGGATCTCCAGAAGAGATCCTTCCCCTCTGGTAGCCAGCTCTTAAATAGGTCTAGGAGGGGTGGAGCCTGGCTCCACCCCTTCCGGCAGCACAGGTGAATTGCCTTCACCTGTGCTCCTCTGGCTGACTCATGGCTCGCCTCAGGTGATTAATCAGAGGTTCAGGCCGTGACTCAGCAGTTCCCATACACTCCACCCCTTCACGGCGTGAACCACTGATCAGGTTAACAAAAGGGTGAGCTTTCCCTAATACAGAGATCCGGTATATCGCGACGCTTATACAATTTTATCGCGACGTGTGTTGGTACAGTTCAAGACAAGTGATGATTAGTGAATGTCCATGTTCTTCTATGGGCCAGTGCTCGATGATGTGACTGGAGGCATGAGGTCCTGAGGTGCAGGTCCGTTCTATGTCCCATCAGTCCCATGCAGACCATCACCGGGTGTTGTACGTGATCTGACAGCAACACTGGAACACTTGATGGCGTTTTGTTCCTTCCGGTGGTCCTGAAGGCTCACAGACTCACGGGGAGTAATACAGATGTTTTACAGGTACCAGGAGGGGAAGGTCTGCTCTCCAGGGCAAGATACAGGCCGTATTTCTGTCTTGGGTCAACACTTCCGCTTGTACGGGGGCACGTCCTGGCTGCCTGTACCACACCTTTTGGCCGGATATCTGCGGCTGCATAACAATATCAGGCACCAAAGGAGGTGTCCTGATCTGCCACAGGGACACGATGGGGGTCCCTTTAGCAATAAAGATCGGAGTGTTGACCACAATATCAGTAGGCCATGTACCTATTACTGGAGGGACTACTGAGCCTCCCACCTCCAATAGTCTCCCCCAAGGCGCAAGTAGGCCACACCACTTGGGTCCTACTTGCACCTTCCAGGGCCATTTTATTTTATGGGTACCTGGCTCTAAATTTTCAGGGGCAGGGAGCAGAAGATTATTTTCATTACCAATCTGGGGTCTTACCTGATGATCAGTGCCCGTAATTTGGATCCTAAGCGGGGTGGCCCATGTCGTCTGCAACATTCTCAGGGCACTGGGTCTGCCGTCTCGAGGTCTTTCATTCAGGTCCCGCAGGGTTTCATACAGTCTTTTTGTCCACCCCTGCAGGGACTGGGAGTCTGTCTTCAGGGCAGCCTTAAGAATACCATTATAACGTTCGATGAGGCCTGCCCCCGTTGGATTATATGGCAGGTGGAATCGCCATTCGATGTTATTTTCTTCTGCCCAGCGCTGTATCGTTGCACCAGTAAAATGAGTCCCTTGGTCGCTCTCGATGACTTGCGGTGTCCCGTAGGCAGACATCAGTTTAGTGAGTGCCTTGATGGTATATGCCTGGTTTGCTTTTGGTACTGGATAGGCCTGCAGTAGCCCACTTGCAGTATCGACACAGGTCAGGGCGTATCTTGCCCCTTCGGAACGAGGAAGGGGCCCGATGTAATCGACCTGCCATCGCTGGAGAGGATTGTGTCCCCTAGCAAGATGGGCTGTTGTTTCAGGCAACGATCTCGGTCTCATCTTGGAGCAAGCGTCGCAATCCTGGCATGCCTGGACGATATCAGGTAGTTGTATGGGCAGTCCCCATGCTTTAGCAGCTGCCCACATTGTCTTTTGTCCAGCATGCCGTAGCTTCTGATGTAACCAGCGGGCAATGTTCTCAGATGGTGAATTCTCAATCCATCGAACTCGGGCCAGTGTGTCGGCTTCATCGTTTCCCGGTGACTGTAGGGGCTGATGACCAGAAACATGGTAGACACGTACAGTCCTGTGTTTGACCGTATTCCATATATCTAACCACATGTCTTTGCCCCAGATCGGTCGGGCATGGATAGTCCATTCCTGGGTGGCCCACTGTGCAATCCAAAGAGTGAGCCCCCGGTACACAGCCCAACTATCTGTGCAGATGTTCAGGATACCATCACCGGGTTCCTTGGTTATAACCATCCACACGGCTCGCAGTTCTGCCCATTGGCTGCTCTGACCATCCCCCTCATCGAACCAGATTGTCTCGGTGGAAGGATGATATGCTATTGCTCTCCACTTGCTCGGGTTGCCCTTGCTGGACCCATCTGTGTACCAGGCATCTTCAGGGATAGGATATTTTCCCTCCTGAACGGGACTCTTCTCTGGTGGAGCGACCAGTATTTCTTTTGGTGCATCACTGTGATACGTCACTGGGCCTAGGATCTTCTGGAGTTCTTCTTTCAAGGGTGATGAAGACAGACTGCTCCTTTGGCTGAGATAGGCGACCCATCGTGCCACTGTTTGTGCTTGGGCCACCCCTGTCTTAGGAAGGTGGGTCAGATCTTTCACCCACCCCTGAATTGGCAGAGTGGTCTTGACTATAACTGCAGCTGTTTGAGTTATTGGCTCTACTGCCTGTAATGCCGAATAGGCAGCCAATAACTGTTTTTCAATCATACTGTATCTTTCTTCTGCTCCGTGCCAAACCTGAGACCAGAAACCAATGGGGGTCCGAACAGAGCTCTGGCGTTGCCACAGGCCCCAACCGAAGCCGTCTTGGGTAACATGAACGTCCAACTCGGCTGGGAGGGTAGGATCGAATATACCCAATGCCTGAGCTTGTTTAACTGCCAATTTCGCTTGTTGGAAAGCATCCTGTTCAGTTTTCCCCCAGTCCCATAGCTGCCCCTTTTTTGTGAGTCTGTATAGTGGCCGTAGCAGCTGCGCCAGGTGAGGTATAAAGGAACGCCAATAACCCAATATACCTAGAAACTCTTGCAGCTGCTTTGATGTTGTAGGGACTGGGAAGGCCTGAACCTTATCTATGACAGCACTGGGTAGCACTTTGGTCTTTCCTGACCAAACCACCCCCAGGAATTTTACGGACAGGCCTGGACCTTGCACCTTTTGGGGATTTATAGCCCATCCCCTCTGTTGTAAATAGGCAGTTAATGAATCTGCTGCCTGTCCTACTGCCTCCAGTGAGTCGGATGTCAACAGGAGATCATCAATATAATGATATAGGTTAACACCATCAGGTTTTCTCCAATCAGCCAGGTCACGCGCCACTAGATTGTGACAATACGTTGGTGAATGCACGTACCCCTGTGGCAGGACCTGAAAGGTCCACTGCCTGCCTTCCCACGTAAACGCAAACTGATCTTGCGATTCCTCAGCAATTGGAATACTGAAGAACGCATTTGCTAGATCTAGGACACAATGATAGGTTTTTATCTCCCTACTCAATGTGTCCATTAGGGAGGCAATATTGGGTACAGCCGCATGAATAGGCGGCGTGACCTTATTTAATTCTCTGTAATCTACTGTCATCCTCCATGTGCCATCCGACTTTCGCACTGGCCATATGGGGGAGTTATACGGGCTGTGTGCAGGTCTTATAATACCCACTTTTTCTAATTCCTGCACCGTTCTCGATATTTCATCTTGCCCACCCGGGAGTCTATACTGTCTAACATTAGTAATCCGGCGCGGTTTCGGCAGGCAAACAGGCTCATGTTTCGCATGGCCTCTTAATATTGCCTGCACCGCCCGGATACTGATACATCTTTGTCGAAGCCTGAACTCTCCCACAGTTGTTTGGAGAGCCAGACCCCATAGAATATCTATGCCCAGGATGTATTCTTGGACTGGGGCGATAGACACCTTGTACTCCCGGGGTGGGAGACGCCCAACCCCCAATTTTAACCATGTTTGGGTGACAGGAATAGTCTGTCCCCCAAAACCACCAATCATCACTCTGTCACCATCAAATTTTCCCGGATCTCCATAGATAATTGATGTTTCTGCTCCTGTGTCTACCAATGCCATTACTCTCTGAATATTTTTTCGGGACCAATAAATTGTTAATTCTACATAGGGCCTCCGGTCCCGTCTGGAGGCCCTACGGGGACTAACATCCCTTGTCACTCCATGAATTGGGCTAGGGCCAATTCTTTTGCTTCTGATGGCTCAGGCATTGTGGCCCGAGACACCTGAGGTGGCTTCTTTTTTCTGTTTGGAATAATAAAATCTTCTAGGTTCCATGTTGTTGTTGGAACCCTCTCTATAGCTCTTACCCTTGATTTCTTAGGGTAGCTCTGGAATTTTTGATTGTCCTTTAGTTGTCTCCAGAGCTGGAGAAGGACATGGTTGGGCTGGCGGTCGATCTTAGCAAATTGGACCCCAGCCCGAATTAAATCATTAAACATTTGTTTTCGGGATACCCTTATGGGTCCCGATGGAGGAGCTCGAGTAGCCGGCATTTTGGTTTTATTTACCGGCAGGACCTCTGCTTCCTCCAGAAACCGAATATTGCGCCTAGTCCGCAGGCGTTCTGTTTCTCCCAGGTCGGCAACTAACTGGGCAGCCTGCTGGACTACGGCTTCTGATGCTACAAGGGGATTCAATATGGAGACTAAGGTGCCATACAGATGGGAGGGAGCTTGTTGTAAAATTAAATCTCTCATCCCTGCTGAAAATTTAACCATATCAGGGCCATCAAATGTATCTTCATAGATGGCCTCTCTTACACCCAGTTCGCGGATATAGTTTTGAAGGTCCTCCATGGAGGACCACATGCCTGTATGTAAAGGTATGTCTGATTTATTTGGCCATACCATACGGCAGGCTGCCATTAACCATTCTAGTATGGAATGGTTTTCATCACGATATTGATTACCTACATATAACCTCTGTCTGAGAGCAGGATGGATGGTCATGGTGGCCAACTTGGCTATTTCTGGGCCATTCACCAAGACACTTTCTGCCCCAGAATCCCATAGTCTCAATAACCAAGCTGGCACACTTTCTCTAGGCTTCTGCCGAAATCGTTGTACTAAGTCCATTAATTCTGTTGCCGTGTATGGCCGTGCCGTTACATGTAAATGAGTCTGGGCAGGGGGCCATTGATCAGGCGGCACCCCTGCCGGTCTGTCCTGTACTTTTTTTGTTTTCTGGGTTACAACAGGACGGATTTCCAGGGGATCAGTCAGAATAGGACATTCAAGGTCTGATTTGGATTTCTTGTTCTCCTGATCAACGAAGTCTGTTGATTCAGGAGTCTGGTCATCATTTATTGAAATACTACGAATTTGGCCTATGGGAAGATGTAGAATTGGCTTCTTCCCTGTTAAAACGCCAAGTTCGTGCTCTAGCTTTTCAACGCGGTCTTTCAAAAGCTGATTTTCCGTTTCTAAAGTATTATTTCTTAAGTCCGCATGATTTAAGGCAGTTAATAATGGCCATGCCACCATGGAGGCAGCCAGTTGTCTTTCTTTAGTAATGAGGACATCCTTGCCAAGTCCTTGAAAATAGTCCGCCATGCGATATGGGGAGATATTGCCCATAACGCGTAAGGGACCCCATTTTTCAATGATAGTAGCTAACTCATAATAGGGCGATCCCTCAAATCCTGGGATCTGCCCTGGAATCATTTTCTCTAGAGGAGTATTGTTCTCCCCCTTGACCCATTTATAGAAATTCCATAAAAAAGACATGATGTTAATTTCAGTATATTTGGCCTGCCTGGCTCGCCAAGTGTATAATCAAGATGCTATAATTGCAATATAGTTGTTTAATCAACAGATATCAAGATGTTGTAATCACAATATAATCGAGAGAATCAAGCAAGGTAGACAATGATCACAAAGAGAATAAGCGGAAGAGCTTACCCTTCGGCTGAGCTCACCAGAAGACACCAAGAGAAGGGATCTCCAGAAGAGATCCTTCCCCTCTGGTAGCCAGCTCTTAAATAGGTCTAGGAGGGGTGGAGCCTGGCTCCACCCCTTCCGGCAGCACAGGTGAATTGCCTTCACCTGTGCTCCTCTGGCTGACTCATGGCTCGCCTCAGGTGATTAATCAGAGGTTCAGGCCGTGACTCAGCAGTTCCCATACAGCATGCCACAGTATCAAATTGTAATAGTTATCGACTGCATCAAAAATATTAGTTTATCTTCACAAGTGGAGTTTTATCTACTGATGTACAAATGAATTAAAGTAATAATGAAAGGCTGTTCCTTCCTCTAATTGAAAACAAAACAAAACAAAAAAACACCCCCAAAAAAAACCAAAAAACAAAACCCCACCAACAACAAAAAACCCAAAATCTTGGGCATCCTGGGTGTGGTATCAGGTCTACAATCTATCAGATACTGTATGCAGTCCTGAAAGTGCTGTTATTTTGTGTCTTCTAAGCAATTTTTAGATAGATTTGTTTTAATTTACTGCTGTAGCACTCAGCTAAGCTACAGGACAGTGTAACAACTCTGCCCCAAGATATGGAAGCAAGTTCCATAATGTTTTCCTTACACAGTGACCACACAGATCACCAAGTTCATCAGAGGCTGTAATGGACCATGCAGTTCCCAATTCTGAGTACTTTCATCACGCAGGACATAGATATGCTTTTTAAAGTGCCTTTGTGAATAGAAGCCTAGAGCTCACTGGTTTGCAACTAAATCCTTGCTTCTAAATTTAGGTATTTTCAAAATGCCAGCTTTTTAAAGGAAGACACAACAAGAGGCACAGCATGACAGAGACTGAGAATCTTTTTCCACTGGTGTAAGTTTCTGCTTGCTTCAGTGCAGCCAAACTGATACAGTACTATCTCAACTTAATTGGTACCTGAAATTATATAATATTCAGCTGGGCACCTACACGAAGTAGTCAAAACCATTTAAGCAGACTGAGGTTGGCAAAGAAGAATTTTGCTTTTTGTTTTGAAAATCATGCAAAAGACTGCAGACTTGAGCACAGAGATGGAACAGCTTCAAAAGTATCCAGATTGGACAGCAATTTCAGTAAGTCTTATCTCACACCTGACTCCTCACATTTCTTCTAGGTTCCTCAAGGTCTACCCAACTGCATAGGATATTCAAGGAAGTATCATAGGGTACTCAAGAAAGAACTGGTTACAGTGGTTAGAAAGCAAATTACTGTAGAGTGCAGCTTGGGCTTCAGAGAATCTATTCATAGTCTTCAGAGGGAAAAAAATAATAACAAAAGGGATCCAAAGTTCCCATTTGTGTGCAATTTTAGCAGAAACTTTCATTTCTGATCTTAAATCCAAACTTTCCTAGCATCATGATTGGAGACTATTACTGGTCTGGACCCTTTCCTAGTTCTGGTAATTTATTGAGGTGCCTAGGGAAATGAGAATCAGCAAAAAGAAAGATTAGACAAGGCAATTGACACACCTGTTGGCAAGTAGTTGAAATACTTATAAAATAATAACAGAAATGTTAGAAATCAAAAATGCCTGGAGCGGAACCTCAGCAGACAGAATCTGTGACAGCTCCACAGGTATGAGTTGCTACCAGTTTGGAATTCAGCCTCCGAGCTCTCATTGGACCCAAAATGATCACTGCACTGAAGGAATGGCCACAACTAAAGCTGAAATTTGCTATTCACCCACTGCACGCTCACTTTTGTTCCCATCTACAAGAAACCCAAGACAAATCTCTTCAAGCTGTCTTCAAACAGAAAATATTTTGAGGGATAAAATTCATCAGAATGAAGAATACTGAGCTATTGAAGCTCTAGGGGTGGACATTTGCCAACATGAATGCAGTATAGCTAAAGTGTTAGAAAAGATACTGTGGCATGGTTTGTTTCTGGAAAGGGGCAGTGGTCATTATGTCAGCTGATGACAGTCCTTTGAATTCTGACATTTGCCACAATACAGCAAAAAAAAAAATGAGTGGAATGTTTACAATAGAGAAAATGTTTAAAAGAAACCTCAGACCAAGAAGAAGACTGGTTTAATAGTTTCACTGAAGCTATGTATTCAGTGGCTTCAGCAGTAAAAGTGCTCTGCTGCTCTTTTTCTCCTTCTTACATTTACTTTCTGGGAGCTATCCCAGTGATTGTGGGCAGGATATAAGGATGGCTGTGATGGAGTTGAAAGTAGCAGAAGTTATTTAACACTTGCTGCTTCTGAGTCACATCACTTCCAAAATCAAAGACACTAAGGTCTTCAAATGAAGCATGTGCATAAGCAGTGTCTTGAGCTCAACTTCTTATTTAATTACACAAGGAATTAAAGTAACAATATAAACTAGTCTTTGGAAGCGTAACCAACATTATCTTTATAAATGACAGGAAGCCAATATATAAATAATAATAAACAAATAAGGTCCAGATCTGACCTTTCTAAGCAAATTCATTATCAGATCTGTAAAATCAACACAACTACAGCTGCGCATAAGCTACTCTTCAAGGAAGCAGTAGTTGCCAGTCTGGACTGAAGGTATCCCAGTGACAGAGGTAGCGCTGCAGAAACATAGGCCACACTGTCATAACCTTGCTTATCTTCTGCCAGTGTTTTAACCTATAAGGATCCTAATGACCTAAATGCTGTGTGGCATATACTGACATATTGCCAAACAACTTTAAGCTGCTCCAAATCTGGTCCAGTGCTGAGAATCCCGTAAAAAAATAATTTATTGATAGAAATTTTCCAACTCACATAATCTTCTCTCCTTTTTCAACTAATTTTGTGCTAGCCAGGAAAAGTTATATTATGTCCTTAACCTTAAGAACTGAAGTCAATGGGACCTGTCAGCAGAACTGGGTGTTCCCCATCAGGACTCTCATGTACAGTTTCTCAGTGGAGAATTTCAGGTCACGGAATGCTGCAGGAATAGCTGCACACTATCTACGCTGCCTTAGCTCACTTACATGTTTTCAAAAGCACACAGCTTTAGAAACTGCAGTCCTCCCTGCAGTCACAACCACAATGCTCAGTGTGTACCCGTAATCCAAGTCTTCACTGCAAAAGAGATCCCACACCCATGACACTTCATACCTCTTGGTTGCATCAGTACCTCTGTGTCCTCACTGCATATCCTGCTGTAAACAGAAGTGCTAAGATGACCCAGGTTAAGCAGACTCCTTTCTGTTTTTCAGATTATTTTTGCTATTGATCAAGTCACACTGTAGTATGAAGGAGCGTTTCAGGGCTGCATGGCTCAGCCTTGTCAACTGAAATACACCTTTCTGCTCTTTCTCACCTGCTTGTGTCTGTACCTTTCCTTATCCTGGCACAAAAAAGTGTGCAGACTCAAGGTAAAGCAGATTAGGAGATTGATTAGGAGATTAGGCTGGAAATGAAAATCTGTCCATTTTTAGCCCAGTCAGTTCTCCAGCCTTGTTCACTATGTAGTCAGTGAACCACCTGTGCTCTGCCAGCATAAAATACAGCTTTCTACCAGGTGGGACCAGCCAGAGGTGGCCTTGGAGCAGGAGGGGACAGCTCTGTCAGAAGCAGCTGCCCTGCCTTGGGCTGATGCTCACTGGACTACAGCTGCATTACACTCCCACAGCTGTAGTGAGGTGAGAGGGCTTTGGAGACGGGGTCAGGGATTTCTTTAAACGGCTCCATCGTCATGAGCAAGCCTTGTGAACTGGCTTTCCAAACCACACCAAGGTGAAGAAGTAACAACTTTTTGATGAGATGAAAATAAAAATTCTTATTGCTGGTTGGTGGTACTAATGAAAACTTTATTTTCTCCTTCTGCAGAGTTACTAGCTACATCCCCACGGATATAGTTCCTGGTGTCCACAGACCAAGGTTTCCCACTAAATGATACAAGCAATCCTACAAATGGTGATGATGGAAGAAGAGAGTATTAATCAGATGGGGACACTGCCAACCTAATCCAAGCTTATAGTCTTTAGCTGCAACGTTCCTTGACGGAAATTGTGTTTAGCCACATTTCTCTAAAAACAACTGCCTTTTCCAATGTTGCCTGCATACCTTTGTAGCTGGTGTAGCATCAAAGTTTACTTCCAACCTTTCCAGTTCATTCTCCTTCTCTTTGAATTCTCCTAGTATCCATCTCTTACACCTGCACTCCAACATTTCGGCATATTCACTGCCTGGCTTTCTTATTACATGAACTTCATAACTGCTAACCAGCATTAGAATTCCCTAGGAGGGGGCTGCTCTGGAGAAATGCCGAGAGCCATAGCAGTAAAACAAAAATAACAACAAACCCCAACAGCATATTATAGACATTCAGCACTATTCAGAATCAGACGCTAGACTACAAATTGTGGCAAGCATTGCAGCCGCCTGTACAGTCTAAAGCAACCCTGCAAAAAAAAAAAACTGTCTGTAATGCAATAAAATGGTTATTCTTATTAGCTGATGTAATAGCTTAGGGATCTCTGCCAAGAACTATGGATGTTAAATGTGGTCCTTTGATAAATACCTTTGTATGTGCTTGGTATTAACGAAAGCATTACCATCTGTTTACCTTGCACTAATACACATCACATTTTTGCACAAATCCCAGCTTGTGTTGCATAAGGCACTGTATCCATCAGAATGGGTGACAAAAGTTTAAATCAAGCAGGCCCTGTTTCAGCACGTTGTTCATAAAACTAGGTCATGGGATAAATGTACTGTTGGAACATAGCTTTATACTAATTTTCCCAGTAAGATGCATCATAAATATTAACTGTCCTGAACACATATACACAAGCTCACGGCCTTGGCTCCAGGCCCTTCACATGGAAGCTGGAGAACAAGCTCTGACTTAAGGTAGTGAGAATGTGAGGAACTCTGAATTATCATCAATAATAGATTCTTTGCTGCCTCAAGCTCTTTCAGCCAAACAATAGCGCAGCGCTGCACATCGGCGGCTAGCACCGTGGCGCCCCGTCCCGCAGCACCTCGCTCACAGGAGCAGTGCTCAATGCAGCTATGTGGAACTGAGGATTGTTTGCTGACAGAAGCACTATCCCTCTAGCCATTCTGATCAGCGTGCCCTTTTCAAGCAAGCTTTTAAACTTACTCAAACTCACGCCCTTCTGCTATGTGCAGGGTAGCTCTACTATTAATGTGGCCCAGGAACACGCAGCCTTCCCTCCTCCCGGGACACTCACACACACAGCATTGTGCTATTATATCTCAGTGCAGTTTTCGGCTCACTGGTGCTATCTGAGGCAGGTATGCCTGCACACAGCACGTCTCATTCGCTGCGGGAGCTTGCAGAAACAAGAGCGTAGCAATATCTAATTATTTACAGAAGTAGCACAAAGAAGGAGATTAAGATTATTTGTGATCATGGGTACGCATCCTTCTTTCCATTCTCATGGTATTTCCTGCCTGACTGAAAGGAGGAAGAACCAGAAATCCACTGAGAATGTCTGTCTGTAAATTTTTTTCAGTCTCAAGAAGGATAGCCAATAATAACAGTATTCAGAGTGCTTTTCCCCGATAATTTTCAATGTGCCTCACAAAGAGGGATAAGAATAATGATCCTTATTTTATAGACTATAACACGACCAACAAAAGAGCCCAGAACAGATCCCAGATAGCTTGCCCTTTCCTCTGGGCTTTGCTATTGTTTAAGGATTAGGACCCACATTCAGGATAACACCTCAACCACATGCCTGACTTCAAGCATTTGCTTAAGTCCCATTGATTTAAGCGCATGCTTAAAATTAGGCATATTCTTAAATATGTTCCCTAACTGAGGCTTAAATAACCATCCAGTCTTCTGGGTGCATATTCAGATAAGACCAGATTTTATTTAAATTCAGGAAGAGGAGGAAGAACAGACTGGGTGCATCTGTTTTGCCCTTAAGTCATCCTCGCAGAGCTTCCCATATTGCAATTAAAAACCATACAGTGTTCTTAGTTATTGCCAAGTAAGTAAGGAAAGTAGATGAAATCTCACCAGAAGGCAAAAAAAGATGATGCCGAATGTCACCCAAACTGACCAAACTTTCAAAATCGCCTGCATTTCCCAATGTTGCTTTCCCAGAGAGAATTGTGAAACCTTGTTGCCGAAGTTAGAGCTGCAGCACAAGAAGTCTCAGCACACAGCCAACTGCCACCTGCCAATGCTTCTCTGAATCAGAGAAATCTCTGCTTACTTGAACAGTAATCACCATTATTCCATGCTGTCAAGTATACAAATTTATTGTGTTTACCCGCCCTTAATAAAGCTCCTCTTTTTTTGCCTACTATTGTACAAATCTTTTCTTATTTTCCTGATACAACAGTCAGACGTTTCTACATCTCCGCTGCTGAATGCAGAGGATCATTGCTGAGGATGGGTGGAACACAAAAAACTCAAGATCTGAATTTGAAACTTTCAAGCTATTTCACAATGCCATGGAATTTTTAATCTGGGGCACTTCACTTCTTGAAAGTGATGACTACAAAAAAGCCAATGCTTTATGTGCTGCTCAGCTGGAGGAAAAGGAATGCCTTGCAACAAACACAAATGTATGGCCAAGCCTTTGTTGAGGTATATATTCCAAATTCCTACTGAGAATACAGAATGAAACCTGCAGAAAAATAATTTACCATCTCTCCTATTTCTTTAATGTTAGACATATTACTCTCTTTATCTCTTGTGTTCTCCTGTGGAGAAAGAAAAGAATTGAGGGATCTTTTCCCCCTCAGTTTAGCAGCCCTAATATGTTGGAGTTGCAATTTAATACATTCAGAATGAGATGAAGTTAGGGCCAAATTAGTGAAATTCGCCTTCTGAGAAAGCTGATGATATCTGATGGCATCAAGCAGATGTTGTTAATTATAGACATTAATAATAAACAAACATGAGTAAAGCAGTCAATCCTGAATTAGACAAAGAGCCCATCATGCTGGCACCATACAAGCAGATCAGGAGACCCTCCATATCCAGGAAATTTCTCACTGCTCCCCAGTTCCATTTCATTTTCTGATGTATGTGTGAGGTTTTTCTGGTCTTTCAGATAGCACTTTCTCAGAGCTCTTTGTGTTCTGCATACCGTGCTCTCAAAAGATCACCACGGAGGTTCCAACACTCTGGCAGTATTTTGTTGGAGAAGAAGAAATTTTGCAACTCAACCAGACTTATATTCATTTATGAAAGTTCACTTAGCTGTTAAACGACTGCAAAAGTAATACAGGCTTATATCTTTCTCCTCATTCAGGAGACCTACAAATGGAGCAAAGGGAGAGAAACCTGATTCATTGGCCGCAGAATTAGTAACTTAGGCTACCGCACTAAAGGCAGTTTAAGTATTCTGACCGTGATGATTTTGGCTAATGAAAACATCCCGTTAGCTAACGACTTGATTATCATGACAAATTTAACAAATATCGCTGGTGCAAAGATAGAAAACGTCCATCCCAATATGCAACCAACAGGTTGATGTGGTATGGTTAATTTTATAATAATATCTGTAATCTTTTGGCTCTGTAAAAAGAAGCTGTTCCTTTTTTTCATTCCTCTTTGTATATAGACACACACAGTGTGAATGAGATATAATGAAAGACTACATAGGGCACCTGAATCAGCGCCGAATCATTCCCTTTTACTGTTGGGTGACAAAAATTCTGATTGTCAAGATTTCAGATCAACCAGTACATATGCCTGTGTCTCTCTTTAAGCTCTTGAATAACACAGCTAAAAGCAAAGGAAATACTTACGATTTGAACATTAGACCTATATTTAAGAGTTTTGCTGCCTTTCTAAAGAAGTGCTATTGAAAAATGATTCGTCAATGGTAAACTCAGCACAGGATAGTCCTACTGAGTAACTTAAGTGGGCAGGAATATATTAGCACACGGTAAGAAATGACAGAATGTTTTTAGCCATGTCCACAGCTTGAGAAATTCCAATCCCCGTAATAGAGTCATGCTGATTTCTACCAATTAAAGATCTGGCCCTTTATTTTCTTTTTGATATATTTTCCTCTAACACATATACAATACTTTCCCAAAGGTAAAAGCAGCTACAAAGCATTTTTAGAGGAACATCAAAGAAAAGGAAGTTGTAACACTGACTGCCATTATTTAATCTTGGACTTTACTGCAATTAAAAAGAATATAAAATGCTGTTGCTACCCTGGACACATACTTTTACTTTTTTAGCCTTGGAAAAACACAGACTCCGACTCCTTGTGTCAGAGTAAGGGCCTCCGCACATTGTCCCTGCATTACGCTTTTTGATCCTGTTAAAAAATGTTACCCTGTGCAGCTCCATGCATCAAAGGAACGCTTGTACACACTGGGATCTGTTTCAGCCCCTAGGCAATGAGACCAAAAGACCCTTCTCATAAATTCTAATTCAAAAGTTTTTAGTTATCAAGAGGAAGTTTCCAATTGCTCTCTCACATGTGGGAAAATATGTAAGCTACTGAGAGGACCTTTTGTCTGCGACTTTAATGGGGGCAATTTGCAAGGGGGAGTGCAAAGGTTCTAATATGCAGTGTGCACAGACAGTAAGCAGGCACATACTTGGTATTTAATGAAGTTCCATGAATCATTAGCCATACAATAACCATAGGCTTCTATAAATCACCTGCAAAGATTTTTTGGCCAGTAAGTTGAGCAGCACGGTGGCGAAGCGGAGCACCTCAAGGAGAGGGGGAAGCGGGAGGAGGAAGGAAAAGAGAAAGATAAAAGGGGGGCACTCCATGTATTATCCTCCAGCTGGCCTGCCAATCCAAAATTAAATCCTGTTGTTTTTACTTGTTGGCTTTACAGGAAAACAAGGCAATAAAATGAAACTCGTCCTAATAAAAAACACTAGGATCTGTGAGGAGAAAACGTAGCTGAAGATCAGATGTATTTCAGACATCTGAACTGGAAAATATGTCTGAGGGAACATTCACTTTTCTTTCTTTTCTTTTCTTTTTTTTTTTTCTTTTTCTTTGTTAATTCACCCTGCTGATGAAACAGTCCTTCTGGAATTCCTTTCCTTTAAAAACATCAAACCATATCTGTACAGCTAGACAAAAGCTCGATTCTTTCTAATTAGCAAAAATGTAAATGTTATTTGCAAGACAGACTCTCATGAGTAGTTTCCTTATGCTGCAGTATACTCTGGTAACATACAGCTCTCTATCTAACTTGAAAAGACTAAATTTTCACTGTAATTATGCAGGAAACAAACTTCCACTGTGTTCCAAAAGACAGAATGGCCGCAATCCTCTGCTAAACCTGAGGTCCATTTTAGCAGCTCAGGAGTGGATTCTCTCAGTAGCTGAAGTCCCTGTTGAGATGCCCGAAAGTATCATAATGGTGTAACACTCACACCACCCTGCAGTAATCCCAAAGGGGCAGAGAACCTACGGACAGCTGCAGCTTTCAGGGTGCCCTGAGCCCCAGGCATGCCCTTACTCCTGCCGTGGATGCTGGGACTGGCAGTAGCTCCAAGCTCCCCAGGCTGTGGGTACTTTCAGATGGCGTTGCATGTCCATATCCCTTCCCACTGAGATATGGCCTTAATGCATGCCATTGCTCCTTATTCCTCTTCACTATCCCTCATACTCACTTATACTCGGTGCTGCAGAGTAAGAAGTCCTATCATCCAGATGTCATTTTAGAAAGACGCAGAAAGGGATCTTGTTAGCCCTGTCAGCTGGCAATGCAATCTAGTACAATAAACAAACAGTCATGTTTTGAACAGTTCCCATGTCTTGCCTCCTTCAGAAATACTTAAAATTAGGATGCCCAATTCAAGTCCGGTGAAAGGACATTAGGAACAATATTTTAACACATCATTTTCTTGCACCCTTCAGTGAAAGCTAGGGCCTAAGCCAGCCAGACCCTAAGCCTAACCACAACACAGGCCCCCTCAGCTAACAAAATAAATGAAAACAAAGGACAAGGCTGCAGGATTAGCCCAACTCCCATATTTTGTCTGCATTTTCCCTCTCACTCCTATTTTGAGATTGACCATAAATTGCAAACAGCTGCCATCAGTCTCCAAGGTGGCATCCTGCACGCTGGTGGGTGAGATAAAAGGCAGTGGCAGTGTGCTTGTAGCGCATTCATCTTTAAATCCCACCACTGCACTCTGGTATATTCAGTGGGTTCCTGCTAGCTTCTCACGATCATTTGTCCACATCACAATAAAACCGCTGCGCAGCATGCTTGCCTGTCTCTACCCATGAGAGGCACCACTACTAAATTAGCAGGGAGGTTACAGGTAAAGAATCCAAATGAATTAACAGAGCAGTATGTCTAGAGTGCTGCTCTTCCTGCACCAGCATCTAGACTTTCAGTTTTCTGCCCGATCCATCACATCAGGTACTGGGATGGGGTGATGCATCCCAAAAGTGGAAGGAGGACTTGACAAAGGAACTGAACGTACAAAAACTGGAAGACAGATACTGCCATAACCATCGCAAGAATTATTACAAGACATAAAAGAGCTTTTTATTGAGGCTATTCTTTGTCCTGAAAGTGATATGGCTAGCAATAAAACAACAAAATTACCAGTGTGATTCCTAAGCCAAGAGCAATTTAAGAAGCTTGGGTTGAAAAGATTAATTGCTGAATTTTAATTCACACAAGATATTCCGAAGTATAATGTAAAAATAGCAGAGCAACTCCCTGCAAACATTTTTTTTTTTGTGATACAGCTGCAAAGAACTTGTTGCTAAACAATTCTGAATTATTACAGCTTTGGTACAGTTTTAAGTAGGTATATTTCATCAACACAGTTACTACATTTTCATTTCTTAAGTTCATTTGCTGAAAATGTCACCCATAGAGTAAAGAAAGCTCTCTTTTCGGGCAGCTTTTAAAGTTGATATTCAAAGCTGAACTTTAACCTGAGGAAAATAACTATTTCATTCACTCTGGAGCAGCGGGGAGGGAAGGAAGGACTGAAAAGAGGGGGGAATATTGGAGAGGAATAACATCGTGCAAACTCAAACTTCTATATTTTCACAGGAATTTAGACGGAAAATGTTCAGCAGTTTGACTCAGTCTTAGTACTGCCCATAATTCTATCTGTCTTTTTTTGTGATAATCCCTTCTCTTTTCACTGAAAGAGGAGGCACTTAATCACTTAGTGCAGATAGATTGCTAGGAGGTTTAATTAAAATAACTTATTTTAAGTGATCTTAAACAAGAGGTAAATGTATTTATTGTTCTAACATTTGGAGTGGTATAGGATAGAGCAGAGGAATAACAACCTCTCGGTACTTGGTATCGGATTGCTTCTTTTATGAGCCATACGGTAGTGATTAGGAAGCTTAGTACCTAAAGTTTGCTTACAGCACTAAAGGACGCTGTTAGAAAGTTTTCCTCGTTTCAAAACTTCAGCTCCCCCAGCACAATGCAGAAGACAACAGCAGGTCGCATATGATAACGCTTATGACCAAAGTCATTAGTAATGCAATGTTCTCTCTTTGCAGGGAATTTCCACTTCCTATTCCTGCAGAGGAATGTGTGTGCACGTACGTGTGTGGGCAAGCTGATGCATGTGCGCTCATCAGTGTCCTTTTGACTGATGGCCTGAAATACCTACTCATCCAAACACTTCCTGTTGTCAAGAGAATTTGGATCCACTGCCCTGTACTGCAACTGAATTTGAATTTCAGTAACAAGCTAAGCTAAACGAGTGAATCAGAAACCCTTCTCTGTTCCATATTTGCAAACATTTGCGTTCAGATCTGGACCTAAACTTTTTACCCTTACCCAACCCCGATTTTCTGCCTATGGTATTTCTTGCACTGAATTATGCAAACACACACTAAAAAGCAACCTGGATTTGCAGCTGTTATTCACAATATCACGTAAGAGCAGATATAAAATATAACCGGTCATTTTTCTCTTAAACCTCAGAAAGGCAGAACTCACAAGTCCAACCAACAGCAATGCCAAGAGGAGCAAATAAATAAGGTGGTCTCCATCATACTCAGAGATACTTGTATATGAGAAAGTTTTTTTTTCCCCCAGATCAAGAAATCATGCTTACTTAAACATATTCCCTGCAAGTATTAAACACATTCCCTTCAGTACAATGCCTTGGATGTTTAAGGGATGCATGCATTTTGGGAAATGAATTAAGGGGTACATCCAGTTGCAGTAGCTAGATGAAATTCAGGCCTCTTAACAGAGACTATAAAAAATACCCACTGATTTCCCTGGGAATAGGACTTCTACAGTTCACTCATCTTCAGTTATCTCCGGTTCCGCTGCGACCAATCATGCAGATGAATGGGGGAGCTCTAGTTTGAAGCATTTAGTAACAGAGCAACTCAGTGGCTGAAACAAGATTCAGTGTTTGAGTCAGTTAAGCCTTAATTTAAACACTTAAGCACTGTGTATTTTGAGCGTGGGCCAAGTCTTGTTCATGCTGAAATTATATGACACAAGCCATGCTAAGACATCAGCTTTAGCTAAGCAGTATAACACAGCACTGCATGGAGGAAGCCCAGACTCGCATTAGCACACACTCAAGCTCAGGTAGGAGCCTGCTTGGGGTTTTGCACAGGTTCAGTCAGTTTTTCCAACATCGGTCCTTATGGCAATACCCTGTGATCAGCCCTGGGCAAACGAGTCAGCAATGGGGCTGTGATGCTCCATGAGGCACAGACACAAGGTTCCATGCTCATCCTACCATCAGGATGTTGCCTGCAGGTGCATGAGGCAGTCTCTCCCCATGACTTTCCCTAGCCAGCTACCTTTTCCTTCTGTTCAGCATCACAGCAATGTGTGGGATCTGTAAGCAGGCACGGTGCCAGGCGCTGCACTTACAAACAGCTGGCTGGTGAGAAGGGATGCAGCCCACCCTTCAGCAGCAACAGGAGCTTATGTGCACACACCTCTCCTTGGACAGGCTGACTGGGACCTGGCCCAAGGAGGCTTGGCTGGAAACACCAGCTTTAAACAATCTTTCCAACAGTTACTGCCATTTTCATATTATTCCAAGATAAAAGGGGCACTTCAGACCTGGGAAGTTAAAGGTTTGTATTAAAAATAGACTGTCTGCCTTGAAAATTAGGGAGCTTGACAGATGGGGGATGAAAGGCTGCAACAGAAGAAAAATATAGGCCACCACCCTTGACACTGCTGACCACCCCGTTGCTGACAGCTTCTTCCCACAGCCCTGCTTTCTAAAGCGCTTCCCACTTTAAGGAAATGTATCAGAACATAGGAGTTTATCTGCCCTGACCTTTACCCCCACATGAACCCTCTTTCATGTTAATTTTCTTCACAAAACCTACCACATGTAAGGCCCCTGCAGTGCTTTGGCTTATTTGGCTCTCCTTCTTCTTATTATTATTAGCTTATATTATTATTATTGTTTTTGTTGTTATTTGATAGCTGATGAAGAACTGGTCAAGAAATTCTTGAAGTACAGTAAATATGACAATTGCTTTGCTGCTTTTGATAGCTTTAAAGTCCACGTTAAAGCTATCAAAGCACACACAGTTACTAGGGAAGCTTTAGAAAAATAATAGGATTCTATTTTTAAACGTTTCAACATTTTTGTGACAGGAACACTGCCAGGGTTTCTCTGCTTTATGCACTTATTTGGGTTACCTGATAAGATGCTAACCTTTCACATTTATAACTGAACAGTTCAGAAGCAAAGAATTTCACAGTCTGATCCCCTGACACAAATGGCAAATCAGAAGCTATGTATTATTCAGCTTATATTCCCAAAACAAGGGAGGCATCAAGGAAATGAGCTACACTGTACTCACAGAGGCTGTAGTACCCGGAATCCCTTTTTCCATCAGACCAAGAGGGCTATGCAGCTGAACCGTTAGCAACCTCTCATTCTTTTGCTGACCAAAGTCTGCTCCAGACTATGCAACAAAACTTTACAAGGGACTTAAGAGGGGCATCGTACTGTAATTTTGAATTCTCCTGACAATCGAAGTGAGGTCATAGCACAGCCAAAGAAAAGTCATTCTCAACCATAAACGAATGCTTACAGAACTGTTTTTTGTTTTTTGTTTTTTGTTTTTTTTTTTCCATCCCAGTGTTGAATGTCTGCAGATGATTCTCCTCTGCCACTGACATACACAAGATACACACTTAAATCTGGGAGTGAGGGGAGGGACCCACATACCGAACAGGAAGAGCTGAAATAATAATCAAGAGACCAGACTGCAACACAGGAAAAGAGAATGTAATTCCCAGCTTCCCCCTAGTTTTTGCTGTGACCTCGAGCTCCTCCTCACAGGAATGAGGAGTGGGAGCTGGCACCGTGAGAAGCAGCCCCAAGCAGGCTGAGATGTGCGGAACCTGTGCTGAGCTCAGCAGCTCAGGGTGCTCCTGGAACTGACCGCTGACCAGTGGGGTGTGCTGGACAGGGGAGCATTTTAACCCAAATTTTTGTAGGGAGGGGGCTAAAAATCTCAAACCAAGCTGCACTGAACAGATGTCAGATCAGGATGTTTGCCCCAAGCCCTCTCCCAAATATATACAGCTACATTTCTTCCTATCCAAAAGCAAAACAAACAAAGCATAAAGCAAGAAATAACAGAAAACAGAGCAGACTTCACTCTCATAACCCAGTTAGTTGATATGGCTGATCTAATCTCAAGCATCCCTGCTTGCCAAAAGGAGAATATCCCTCTCCCTTTTCTACTTCCTCTTTGCTCCAGTTTCTTCCTTTTTTTACTTGTGTCAGCTCTCGAGCTCACCTGACTGTACCACAAAAGACCGAATTCACTAAATTAGTAAAAAACTGATCCATCACAGTGTAGGTTTCGATAAGTTAATTTGATTCAGCGTGAGGCCAGATGAAGGAAGGATGTGCACAAGAGAGGCGTGGATCAGGGCTGGAAAAGGAGGGAGCACAAAGCTATTGGAGGAGTTGACCTGCATTGTCCAGCTGCACTCTTGACACAGGAATGCCTCTGACACAGGATATGAATGCAGTACTTATTCCTGCCTTTAACTCCAGTTGGTTCAAAGCCAGCCACAGACTGATTGGAACAAGGGTCCTAAGCTGCTATTTTTTACTGCAGTTTGCTTGATCTCCCATGCCAACGCATCTGCCACTCTCCAACTTCCTCACTCAAGCAAGGAAGATGTTGGCACAGTGCACCTGGGAATGTTAGTGATCACTACTGCAGAAGAGGTAGACAAGGGCACCAGTGGCAGGGGTAGGTACCACTCACCATAAGCTCTGAGCCCCCTCCCATCTCATGACACCTATGAAAGTATACATTACTCACAGAACTAGATGGAGAATCTGAAGTCTTTGTCATTCCTATCACAGTTATGTCTGTGCTGATGTACAAATTCATATTCTGAATCTCTCTCAGCCTCTTCTGTTTCCTGCATTTTATCCAACAACTGGTTCTTTTCCAGTCTTGCTGTGTAAGGACTGGATCTCCAGCCATCTCCCCTCTATGTCGATGCCATCACCACAAGGCTACATATCAACAGTTGAAGTACATCTCTTACTGCCCAGGTTAAAAATCAACTTGCTAGACTATGTGCTGAAGGGAGGGGTTAACACATAGAAATGGGGGCCTATATGGAGCTCATGTCAGGAAGCAGCTAAATGGGGATTTGAGCACTCCACATTTTCAACTCATGCACTGAACAGAGCATGTAGACACCTGAGCCACCCGGCCACGTGAACTACAACTTTGTTACACAGCACAACGAAAATCCAACTCCTTTTGTTTCTTAGAGTAATTATTGTCATCGTGATTTTATGCTTTAGAAGGACCCAGTGCTTAGGGAATTATGGTCTACACACACAAAGAGTGGTTTTTCTTTAAAGAAGCTGCATAGAAAATTATCTCTGTTCAGCACAACATGTTATTTGGATACAGGACCACCAAGGTGATGCGACTGTTTTTCTTCTCCATTCATCCATTTTTAAATCCATCACTTTCTATATAATGAACAGATGCTATTAACACTTCAGTGGATTTGTGCAGAAACTGTGATTCATTCTTAGCAGCAAGCTAATATAAACACATGAAATTGCCTCCAATCTGCTTTCCAAGCTCTAAGAGGGCTAGCAGAATAAAAGAAATATTTTTACAGAAGATTATTCTGGTTGCATACCCATAATAATTGTCTAATTCAAACATGGATGCCAGTTGCTTGTGAATGAATATCTAATGAGCCTTTTGCTATGGGATAAGGGGCTATAAACATTGGACTGAATCATGATGATATTTACAGTGGCATAGATGTAAAGTAATTATGCTGGGCAGGGATGAAGATGGAATTCTTCATTAACTGAAGCCTGGAGGAGGTAGGTATTTTTATACTCACATTCAGAAAAGTAAACGGAAGCATAAGGTTAGCTAAGTCAATGAAAGAGTGACATAAATGACAAGAGATCCCTTGAATTCTGAACACCAGGCAATTTTACAGCCAGCAATTACTAAATTGTAAATATTATAGGAATAAAAAGAAGATGCTGGAAATCCTGTAAGCACTGAAACAAGCAGATCTTTCCTAAACCTTTTCAACTTCCGTAATCACTCTAATGTCTAATTTATACTCCTATTAAAGCATACTTAGAGGAGACAGGTGGACTTGTCATCAAAGCCTGGGACATCCTTCCAAGTTCATTTAATCCCAGCTCTGCAAATCTTCCTGCACAGCCTCAGTCATGTTATTATTCAGTCCCCTACCTGTAAAAATGAGACTAATAACATCATTCACACTCTCAGTTGCACTGTTTAGATTAGTCATGTACTTTTCAGAGTAAGAAAACATCTACCACGTGGTGGTAAGCACCAAACAGCCCCCATTCTAATGGCAGGATCTAGACTTTTCTATGCTATAGGTAACTACGACTTAGAATAATTTGTTGGGAGCAGTGCTAATTATTCTGCCACAGCATATTATCAGAAGTAGAGACAACTGGTAATTACTGTGCCAAAAATGCAGAAGAACGAAAAGCACCTTTTTGGTGTAATATGTTTAGAAGTGTCTTGTCTGAAGATGTTTATCTCAGAGCACTGCTGTATGCTGGGGTCAAAAGCAAAAGAAAGAGACTCCAAAATATCAGATAGTCTGATGGCTGACGCATTCATCTGTATGAAATAACAGAGGAGGATGTGAATCTGGATTGCCCATCCACTGAGTAATTAGTGCAATCGGCACCAGATAATTTTTCAGCATTTTGTTGCCTTTTTCAGTGAAAAAATACCAAAAATTCTTGATGTTTTTTCCTGCTAAAGAATTATTTTTAAAGATAAAAAATATATTTAAAGATTATTTTTAAAGCTTTAAAACTTTATCAGGATGGGGGAAATAACTGATCTCATCTCCTAATTACAACTACAACTCCCTAACACAGTCTAGTGCTAAAATTCCTTGTTCGTGCCTGGCCTCTGCAATATCACAGGTATGAAAATAAATTGTGCAATTATGTGATTCAGGGCACTTCTCAGACTTTTGCTCTTTTCTCTTAATTGTCAGGTTCTGTTCAAATACATGAAGTCTGTAGCTCTTTCCTTTGTGTGAATAGCTTTCTCAATCCCTATACAGCTTAATATTCTGTTGCCCTATTAAGCTAGCCATGCAGAAAACGGTTCCTTGCCAAATAATAGGAATAGCAAACGTATGAACTCTATACCTCAATGAGGTGTTAACTTCAAAGCCTTGTTATTTGGTAGTTGGGGCCATTTAAATGCTGACATTATTAGGCAAGGAAGTCTAAGAAACAAGCACTCAGTGGGAGTCAAAGATCTTTTTAAAAAGCATTTTCTTTATGCTCATCACACCCCAATTCATTTAGGATGGGCTCCTGTTCTATGCCTACACGTTTCCTAATTAAGACTTCTTTCCTTGCCACAATGTTTAGGTTACAAGGAATCTGAGGCTCTCCATGTACCCCCTTCATGATTGGCATATTTTTTTCTTTTCCCTCTCTCATCTCCTTGGTTGTAATTACACTACAGTGGCTTATCTCTCCATCAAAGGATGGGTAAGTGGTCTCTTTATAAAACTTCTCTGAGCAGCTGTTGGCCAGTCAGGGAACACTGAGGCCTGACCAGAGCTACGCTCTCCCCAAAGGGCTTATCTATATTGTGCCACATTGAATGCAATGTGAATCAGGGTAGACAAGAACAAATAGCATTCAGCACATGTCAGCTAAGTACAGTTTTAGCCTGACCTAATCAGTGTTTAATCATGATTAGCTGACACTCACGGTTTATTGTGGTCCTCACCAGCCAACATATTGTGACCAGTATTACGTCAATTACTTAGTTACCCAAAATTACATTCAGACTTGATTAAATCCTGCCATTTGTATAACTTTCTAGAGACCTGGCAACAGAAGTTTGCCTCTTTGGAACCTAGGCAGTAAAGCCTTAAATCTAGGTTTGCACTTGATTCTTGCCACAGAATGATGCAAAGTCTCCAGATTATCTACTCTGATAGCGATGGCAAGACATGACTGCTACACATATAGGTATCTCAGACTAACTCTAAACTAGGCTTGAGTGCTGAAAGCAATGAGGTCCACGTGCTGCAGGCTTCAGCTGTCAAGCAAGCAAATATTTGTTCATGGTTTCAGGTAGGCAGTATCTTTGGTAGCTTACCCAAAGTCCAAGGTGTTGCAGCTTTCCTATAGCTGTATTAGCTACAGCAGTCCATACTGCAATGACACATCTGACCAACATTCACGTACAGCCTAGGAAAGCAGGTGCTAATTGAGGCATTGCCACAGACTGTCTCAGTCCTTTTGGGAGAAAAAGTGGTATTTATATTCTAAGTAGTATGAAATAATACTCCTTTATTCCTTTTTTCCTCTTGAGTCTCAAACATTTAAATAAGGTCTGCACAGATGCTCAGAGTGAGCCCTGTGTTTGCGGCAGTAGCTCCACACTGGCTCCTTAGCAGGTCTGGTTGGAGCTGCTGCCCATTCATGTGCACAAGCTGGGCTTCCTATTTTCTCCATTACAATTGCAGCTTCAGTTCCAAAAGTAATACACTCTTGGCTAACCACTCTGATGGTACTAATGAACTCAAAATCTCTCTGTATACTCAGCATCTTTCTATAACTGGATACCCACATCCAGCTCATTCTCTGTACTTTAAAAAACAAAAAAAAAGAAAACAAAAACAAAACAAAACAAAAACTTCACTGCAGTTTCTTTTAATTCTTCTTAGAAACCTCATGTATATACAGCACCAAATGAGTGAAAGAAATCCTAAAACATGTATTTATCTTTGCAGGGACGTATCATTTAACAGAGGCAACCTCAGTAGGCTGTTGCTATCTTTTGAGCTGGAATGAGAAGCCCCTTTCAATTTTTGCATCGTATAACAACATAACTAGTGTATGTACTATCCATCAGAGAAAGAACGTGTCCTATGGGCCCTCCTGCATCTGCTAAGCTTGTATGCTGTGGGGTCGGTGGAAGATCACCTCTTCTAATGGTGCCAGCTCCTCCTAATGCAAGGGCACGTGGTTTGGGAACAAAAGGCATTATTCAGTGTCTGGAAGCAGAACACTGGCATCTATGTTTCATAGGCTATTTGACGCTTGAGATTCTTAGGGGTCAGCAGCCTCCCCAGCCCTTGTGTTCATTCTGCTGGCATCCCTTGGGCAGGACAACTACAACAGGAGCGGTCTCTTTGAAACCTGGGGATCCTCAGGCTCCTAGAACTGACGGTTACTGTGTGCAGGAAAATCCCAAGTCATGTACATTTGAGACCACATCTGGTGTGAAATATATTTATTATAAGCATCCCAACCACACTGAGGCAATGTTTTAAAGCTACAATATTTTTAACCAAAACACTATGAATCAGTCATCTGCTTTCTACATCTTTCCCTTCCTAACATAGAACATTGGTAAAATATTCATGTATATATTTTCTTTCATAATCTTCTTCTTCCTCCTGGCCTGAATCTGAGGAGCAGGAAAGCATAATATGCAAACCCAGAAATATTTGTTATATTTGGATGTCAGACTATAGCTCCAAGTTGCAATATCACTGGATGATTCCAGGCAAAGAGAATCAAGCTGCTCACCAAAGATAAAATCTGGCACCAATTTTCCTTCTGCTTCTTTTGGTACAAAGCTGGAATTTCTCCTCTCGAGTCAGTAGAATTGTACCATGGGGATAAATTACAGGAGAGGCAAATCTTCTGTGTGTAATAAACAGCAATGAGAAAAGAGATCCCTGAGGGCAGTGAATACAAATTGGGTAATTTGAGAAAAATAAAATAGCCGCCAGGAGTAAACTGAAGCTATTTGCTTAAAAATGAAGACCAAAAACAGCCTTACTTGGTCTAGGACTATCAGGCCTAGAACTGCTGAATTCAACAAAGAAACTCCTACTCATTTCAAGTAACTTGAATCAGTGCATAGGACTAAATAGTCTCTCCTGTGGACAGGCTGAGCAGCCACTGTCATTACATTTTCCCTTCCCACAGCCTGTGCACAGACAAGGTGCCATCTGTAACCTGTATTCCCAGACAGCACTGCTTGAAGTAAGTCCCATATCAGAGATGTGTTATTCCTCTCCCTTTCTCATCACACAAGGATTTGAAAGAAGGTAAGAAAAAAATTAAGAAATTAAGAATCTTGCTCCAGTCATGTCAATTCCAGGAATTACCATCAATATTCTTGGTAACATTTTCAGCCTCAGTTTTGGAAAACATCAAATACTATCATAGAAGAATAGAAACAAGAAATCAGAACCTGTATTTCATGGCCCCTTCAAAGCATTTCACAAGCGCTGAGGAATTCATCCTCACCAAACTCCCATGAGAAGAACCTCACTTTTGGTGTCCGTCTTTCAAAGGGCTTTAAAAATCAGACATTAGGAAAAGAGCAGCAATTCAAACTGAGAAATGTGCAATCAGGAAATAGCAGTTTCAACTTAGCAAGAACATGTGGGGAGAGTAAATTAGGGAAACAGGCACATTGTCAGCTTGGCAGCCATAGGTATAACAGGAATTTGAATTTAACACTAATGTTAAAAGTTTGGCCTACAATTATAAAGTATTAGGATCTATCTTCTTCTTACCCGAATATTCACTGCTCTGATAATATCCTATAATGACTTTAGCCTTCCTCCTTTGGATCAGCATTATGCTGGCATTACCATTTTAAATATTGGCCGCCTTACGAAGTGTTTTAGTAGAGACGTTAAAAGCGGAAGAATGTATGCTTCCTATCTGTGTAAGTTCTGACAGGAGTCAGTCCAAGGATGTTCTGTAGCCTACAGTATAGATCAGGTAACGAAGATGATCATGAAGGATTTTGCTGGATTTATAAACTCTGGTTTGATGATTCCCATTTTACAAAGTGCTCACTGAGGCAAAGGAGGCACTTTTCTTTTGCCAATGTCCACAAATGGAGCTTGAAAGAAAGTCATAATCAAACGCACTCTTGAAACAGCACTAACGCTTTATTATACTTGCTCCCAAAAGATGTGATTATTTAAACAGTCCGTTAGATTTGCCTACACCCATTTTTGCTTTACTTCTAAGTATGTCTGCCTTTGCAGTCAGAGCAACACAGTCTCTTCAATCCTACAACAAGCACATCTACACCATGTTATTTACAGGAGATCTTATAAGAGAAAGCTTTCCAGTCTTATAATTATTTCCAAACTGAGCCATGCTAGCTCACTCTTTATTTGCACAACTAACTGGAAGAGAGAAATTGTTACCAAAAGTGAAGGACAGGCCAGCTCTTAGATCTATCTACCTCATCCTAGTTCTGATTTTTCCTCTTGCTGAGTCTTATCCCCAGCCATGCCTCCTATCGTTAAGGGTTGCTCTGAACTGCTCTATCAGCAAGCCTTCAAGCTTCGCAAAGAAAAAGACAACACGAATTAGCTGAAATAAAAGACTTTGTCCAGATTGCTTTGTTGGATAAAGCACCTTTGTTGTAAGCATGTGGGAAAGGAGAGTCCAACCACAGCTCATCCAGATTCCTTAGACACACACGCCCAGTGATATGTATTTGTGAATATTTTCCACATTTATATCTGCTAACCAAAGTAACCAGTTTTTACTTGTTTAATTACCGCTGAAGAAAGAGGAACTGTCAGTGCCTTAAGAGTTATGCCAAAGCACAGGGTGGGTTCTCTCTGATTCATATGCTGCATGGCTACCGAAACCAAGACCCAGCATCAGGAATGCCAAGTAGTAGGAAAAGAGCTAAAAGAAGCCGTCCAGCTCTACAACATAATTTTAATCTAACACTCCTGTTAAACTAATGTTATTCCTAACTTTCCCAGCAATTTAGCAGCGTGTCTGACGTATTATCAAAACACGAGAAAACAGGAAGACCTTTGGGTGCTAAAAGTATGGGACCTAATAGACTGCTATCCTAATGAGATCTTATTCCTCTTGTTTTCAAAAAAGAGTAAATGAATGAAAGCCATCTCAGCACTGACTAGCCCTCTCTTTAGCTTCACTGAATACACAAGATTACTGCAGGAATTAAATTAAAGGAATACATGCAATTGTTTTCTAAATAGCAAAATCCCTCATATTTTGCACACAGAAGGGCATGAGGATAACTCCTAAGAATTCCAGAAAATCACAACCACCACTTAGAAAAAGTCCCAAACCCCCACCGTCCCAAGAAGCATTCAGAAACTTGGCAGAATTGGGTCCTTTCATTTGCACTGAAGACACAAGCTGACAGAAGAGCAAGGTAAGGATGACAGCTACTCTCTCTACTTGCCCAGAAATGGGTCCTAAATTTCACAGGAAGAGTGGGAGATAATACATAATAAGAAAGAAAAAATGGAGGTATTATTCCATGGACATTTGAGTGGATAAGTACCAGAGCAGAAAATACGTTCTGATTAAAGCTCCATGATATTACCATGCTGACATCTCCATCTGGCTCTGTGAGTACATACATCACATTACAGGGAGATACAGGAAAGTAGGCACTTCTAGATGCACAAACAGAACACAGTCTTTAGATGAATTTGCACTGTGATTCTGAACTGCGAACCTAGCATTTCTGGCCGTATGCATTGTTCCCACGCGTGTTATCTATTTCTAATATTAGACTATGCTATTTAACCTCCTTGCTCTGCTTTTCCATCCGCAAAATGCAGAAAACTTTTGGGATTAAGAGAGATGAGTACAGCCTCTCACTACGGCTAGAGCAGGACCAAAAAATCGGCATAAAACAAGGTCAAGATTCTTATATAGGATGGCTGCTACTTCGTACCCTCTGGAATGAATGACTGTTGGGTAGACAGGAAAAGATAGACATTTGTCCAGACACCTGAAAAAAGTCTAAGCCCACAGCTTTCACATCCAGAACCACAAACCTGAGACCCCTTCATAAGCCCTCTGCAATTTACTTGTCACAAGATATAAGACACATAAATTAACATAATTACAACCATCTCACACTCATGTAAACCAGGACACAGAATAGAAGCGAATGTTGTCACCACTAGGTTTACAGTTCAGATCTATGTGATTGGTAGAGCCATCTGCAAATCACCAGTCAGAAAGCACTATCTCAATTTATAATTCCCTAGCGTAACACTCATGACAGAACCCTGAGATTAGTCAACTGTCCCTGAGGTTACTCTGAGGTAAATCAGGAATTGCCTTATTTGTTGGAATGTAGTTACACTGCTGAAATAATGTTGAAGAGAAAAGGGTTTTGTTCTACAAACTGTGTACCTTGTTAACACAAGTAGGCAGTGTATTTTATGCTGTGCTGGCATGTAAATAGAGTAGAAGTTGAAGCAAGAAGCTTGATACCCATGATTCAAGAAAGAACAGAAAAGACAGATCTTAGCTCCCTCTATTACATCCTCATACAACAACTGTGGTTGGAGCATCAAAATGCAGTTGTGCCATAGGGAATTTAGAATATAGGGAATCCCTAGTATCAATTATTCCAGGCTTCCTTTCCCTTTATATGTACAATTAGAACCTAAATGTTGTGGCCACAGTTCCATCTTTTCCCATGTTTTCAGCTGTAGGTGAATAGCTGTGATCAGGACAATATGATTATTAATATTTCTACGGTAATTGCAACTGTCCAGGGCTGCCTTACTTACTGTTCAGAAGACAAATGCTAAGAACTGACAAGTGTAAGCTCCAGAATACAGAGCAGCAGAACAATGCACAGAAGTCAATATCAGAGAGGCTGAACAAGTTTTGAAAGTGGCTTTTGCTCTCTAACAGCTACAGATGACCACCAGCATAACCAGAATGACAGTGGCAGAGGATTCGAGCTCTACACTGCTGGCATGGGTGGCTACTCATCCATGAAGCCTGCACTTGGAGCTTGCACTGACAGCACACCAGCTCCTACCCAGGAGAAAAGCTGCACTGTCAGTGGGGAAGAAAGATGAGGCATGCTTCATCATCAGAAAGTTCATCCCAGAGAAAACTGCTGTCTAGAGGTTTGCTAAGGAGAATCCAGTCCTGTTCCTGCTCTGAGTGTATCAGGTTTTGAAGGTTTTGTGCAAGCCTTGAAGTAATTTCCACTGCTAAATGTAAACAAGGCTTTCAGATAGTCCTGTGATGTCAGGATATAAAGACCAAATGAGATCCATTTACAAAAGCAGAATGAATATTTAAATAAAAAGCAGCCACCATCAAAAATTTTTTAAAAATGCTGTTTTGGTTAATGCAACATACTGTATTTCTGCCAACAAAGGCAGTTTCTGATCAGGACATGCTGTGTTTTCCTCTTGGGATTTTGCAGGCAGGGTGGTCTTCCAAGACGGGAAAGGGCTTAGTTAACATTACACATCTTTCATATATGCAGGCTGGTAAATGTAAGGCAGGCATTACAGCTGTGAGTTTGTCACCAAAAACTAAGCTGAAAGGAGACTAAGTACAGGAGATTGACAAGAATACGACCTAGTCACTCTCAACAACTTTGTTCTCCTTCGTAATAAAGCAACTTCTCTTGTTTTGTGCAGCCAGAATTCCTTGGCCTTTACAGTGGTCAGACAGAAAAGATAGAAGAAAAGGGATGATACAAAAAATGTCATAGTTAAAGTTTTATTAACTTGCTATAGGCTACAAAAGAGGACTGCAGCCTCCTTAAGCTACATTTGTTTATTTTGATAGGAAGAATACTTTATCACTGACTGTACTTCAAATCACAAAATGCAAAGTCAATTTTGGAAGCAAGAGCTACTCTAAAGAATCAACCACATGTTCAGGAGGAGATCTGAGCAGTTGGCAAATCAAATAGACTTCACTAGAACAACATACTGCTTCTATTTGAAAAAGCATCCTTGGTCAGTGCATGTTTAAACCCAGTGAGAACTGAGCAGGTACTTGAAGTTAAACATACACTGAAGTCTTTTTCTGAATCAGATACATATGAGGAAATACTTATCAGTTGGAATATGGTATTTGTCTTCTGGTTCATCCCTTTTTCCTCCTAGAATTTTTAGAGTTTGAAATATCCTGTGCAAATAATCCATCTAAATAAAGATGGAGGTGCTTATGTAATCATACGTGTACAGAGGCTGCAAAGAACATTTTCATTTTATAAACACAATATTCACCTTCAAGGCTAAACAATTTACTAAGACCATTTGTTTTTAAATTGATTGATGTTTAAAGAACTGCCAGATGGAAGTTGTGCATCTCCCTTTGAGTGGTGAAGTAATACCTTACACATACTAATTCCAAGAAAACAGCTATCTTATCTATCATCCATGTTATTAAAATTATTATTAATAGCAGTATTTGCATGCTGGGTAAAGCAAATATTTGGAACAGGGCATGAATATAAGACCATTATGCCATTAGTACCATTCTCTTTTACTTCTGTGATTAAGGCTGTAAGGATTCAGAAAACCTTCTTATCAGATTTCTTGAATTCCAAAGGTTTTAGCTGTGAAAAATCAGCTCATGCAAAGAGGAATCATTAAAGAAAAGATACTATCATTTTTATTCACGTCAGTCAAAACTCACGCCAAAAGAATTTCCACTGAAATAAAAGAGATTGTTCATCAAGTCAAGCCAGTTCGGTATAAATGCAGGTGGAAGAATGATGTATGGAGTTTTTAAGCATACTCCTGCTCAGTTGTTCCCAATTTACAAAATAGCCTGCATGGCCACTTCAGTTTCCAAGTCATGGCAGGATCACAGTGTTGATCCAAAAGCGCATGCCTTTACATCTGCAACTGAGATAGCATCTCTAGCAAGTGGGATCACTGCACGACTGAACATCCCCAAGACCACAGTTGAACCTCCTGCAGTGTTTAGGCCATAGCCAACTCCAGCCTAAGATTTTATAACCCTTCACATCCTTGCAGCAATGGTATTGCCATCCCGCTTCACTTTCACTTCCCCATGTTTGCTACATATTTTGGCACAATCTTGTTCTAGCTGTGAGGTTACAGGAATGAATGAAGAAAAGTGGTTGGAGCAGACAGGAACATGAATCAGCAGCAGCTGAAACAGTCCATTTGACTACACTCAACCTGAGCAGCAGTGCCAAAGTCACACATCAACTTGCAAGCTTATTTAACTAGCTGTCTGTGATCCAGCTGGGTGTGTTACTGAACAAAGCTGTTTTTCTCATCCATTACTGTGGTCTATAGCAATGAAGAGGAGAAAGACTGTCATAAACTAGAATGATTCAATACAAAGTTGAAGCATTCTTGCAATATATAGTCACAGATACAAATAATGATTTATAGGTTATATGCAAAGCCTAGAGCCATCAATAGCATTATAAAAACAAGTATTTGACAGTTACACAACAATTTTTCTTACCCTAGTTCAGTTCCTCTGTGATAGTTTTTGAGAGATGATCAAATATTTTCTAGCCCCAGCCCCATTCATCCCATACCAGATCCATGCCACAATAACTTTTACAATCCACTCACAATGCCTTAAACCACACATCTGTTGTTTCAAATATGCAAACTCATTACCCTGACAGGCATTTATTCTACATGTGGACAGAAAAGCCTGAAGTCTTGACAATGCACAAAGGTAATCTGATTTTAGAACCTGACTTTGTTGGCTTATATTTATACTGGGGAACCTATCTGACACCACTAACCAATAATATCTTTCTTTAATCTCCTTCTAAAATGCCTAGGCTGCTGGAGATCATACCAAGTAATCAATCTCCAAAGAATAAAATTAAAGTAAAATATTTCGAAGCGTATGTTACAAAAAACTACAGTGATACTAGCTTCAGAATATTAGAGAAACAAAACACAGCTACAACATACCTTGAGCAGTCTCAATATAGCATTCATACATAATACAAAGACACACAAAGTTCACTAATATTACCTGGAAGACACTTCCCAAACGGCTACTGAAAATAGCAAGACGTTGGGATGCTCATTCAAAACATAAAATAGGAAATATCAAATGTGGAACTGCTCCATGTTGGTTTCAAACAGCAGGGGAATTAAGTACTTTCTCCCAGTTGTAAACACGATCTTTAGAGAGCTCAGAGATTTCAGTCACTTGTAGTAAAGGCTGCAGTCTATGTGCAGTCTCCATCTTTCTTTTCTTCTCATCAGATATTTAAAACTCAAGACGAAATACAGGAGGAACTCAAAGTATAAAAATTATCTAAATGTGAGGAAGTAAAGAATGCCATTGGAGAAAAGTTATGGTTGGAAATCACTGGGATTGTACAAGCTATACGGACCAGCTAATCCTGGAAACTACAGAGAGCACTTAGAGGAAGAGGAAAGCTGTGTTTAACAAGAGGCCCATTAACTTCAACTTCCATGGAAGAATAATACTGAAGAGAAAATATAATTTACCTCAAGAGTGAAAGAAGCCAACAAATTGTAATTTTTTCGTGTCACAAAATGTCCCTATTGTTATAATGGCACTTAATATACCGTTAGCTTCTCATATACCTGCATCTCATGTCCATAATTCATACACTATAAGTATTTATCGTATCACATTTTGTTCATTTTTTTCATTGTGCTTTTTCAAAAAACTAAACTTGAATCGTGATTTCTACAATAACATTTTTCTCTCTGGAGAGTACATTTAAAAGAATAACAGAAGAAAGAGGACTGATTCTCAAATTTGCTGACACTGCTGTCGATACTAAATGAATCAACTAATTGCATGCTGAAAAGCAAATTATAAGGAAGGTATCCAAACGCTAATATTTCTCTACCCTTTAGTGGGAATCCTTAATGTTAACTTTCTGCTACACAAACTGATTTGAAATAGCAATGGATAAAAATCATTCAAACTGATCTGGTTAGTTTCTTTTTTTTTTTTTTTAAAGGGTGAATTTTTTTCCTGCTTTTTCTCCTGACTCACGAAAGACACAACAGAGTGATGTGGATGATGTGGTGAAAGCTCTGCAAAAAACTCTACTTAAGTCAAGGGCTAGGGGAAGTGGTCACTCTGCGAGGTCATTTTCCTGTGAGACTATGTGACAGCTGGAGAAAATTAGCCAAAATATCTGCATTCCAGAGAGGTATAAAAAGAAGGAAGAAAGGGAGGGAGGGGTCAAATGTCTTGTGGAAACCTGTAGGAACAGCAATGGCATTTTCTGCATGGACTTGCTCAATCTGGTTTCCTGAAAAAGTCCGACTGAAACAGGAGACTTTTAAAGTCTGAGAGGGTAGTCAGGCACCCAGTTTCTTTAAAAGTCAGCAGGACATTCATTAAATTTGAGATGATTAGCTGTATTGGATCAGTTCTCCAGCGCTGGTGCAGGGACCACACAGAAATCCTACTCCTAACTTTATTACCATTTAAAGATTTACAGATCAGACACGCTTCTAGAATGGAAGAACTAGGAAGGGAGAAATAATACCACGATAATGAGACAGATTCTTTGATTTCCATGTTCATAATTGTCAAAGAAATAGGCAGGGAATAACACATTTTCTTTGATGAAAGTTTTGAATCCCTGATACTGTTTTTTTTGTTTTGCAGTAAAATCAAAACAAAAACATTGAAATATTTTGAAAATTAATTTGTATTGTCTTAAAAATAAAACACACAAGCTTTTATGTAAGTTAGCTGTACTTCTCCCTGATCAGACACAACCTGAGCCTGAAATCCAAATCCTGGCACAATTAGCATATTATAGTGAAACTTTTGATTCTGATAAAGCAGAATATTAATTGAAACCATACCTTCCTCCTTCTGAAAGCTTCCATTCCCTTGGATCTTCTAATCCTTTCAGACTACTCTCTGAAATAAAAGAAAAAAACAGAAAATAAGTCTCATTGAGATGAAAAAGTTTGCTGTCATAACTTCAAACAATAGCAGGAGAAATCAGTTCATACACGAACGAAACTCTGCCCCAGCCTATCTGCAGTTCGTGCTCAGGAACTCCTTCAGCATAAATAAGAGAGACAGAAGAAATAAGGTAGGAGTCAGTGAATGACTCCCACAGGCAAGAGTAAGGATGCAGTCTAAAGTGATTCAAAAGCAAAATTAAGACTTTTTCAGACTCCCAACAATTACAGTTGAGTTTTTAAAATAGAGCAGCTGTCATTTGGGCAATTAAATGAGGACCATATTTTACAGACTGGACTATGATCGCATTCATGGGAGATTTCATATTCATTACACGAAGGATAATATAACATAATTCTAAATTAAGAAAAGTTAAATAGCCTCCAGAATGTTATAGAAGGATTTCACAGAGTCTCCAACGCCTAATTCAGTAACACTATAATCTTCCCATTGCGAAATACAAGGGTATGTCTCTCATAGCTTGACCATTTCGTTCCAAATCTCTTGTGTGCAGATAGCACAATGTCCCTGCTCCTCCTCTAACCTGATTTTCTCTGGCAGTTTATCACTTTTGTGGAGTGAAAAGAAAATAGAATCTGATTAAGGAAGATAGATCTATTTATTTTTTTTCCTAAAAATATATTTTGACTTGTCCTTTTTCTCCTCTTCTTTTTCCTTCGGATAATAAATAACTGTGAAGGAAGAAAAAGTTCCAAAAAGAAAAAGAGAGATGTGAAAATTTGCACTGCTAACACTATTTAGTATTAACCCTACAGTGTACTGCTTTGGGATCTGGTATAGATATTTTCCAGGTAGTTCAAAAAAAGCCCTGCTTAGAGAGAAGATAATGGATTAAATAAGCGTAAGGTGCTCCAAAATCACATCTAAACTTCAAGTTAAACAAAATTAACTGTTGAATATAAAGCATGTTGCATTAACTTCCTTTTTAAAGAAGGTATTTTATTCTTGCACTTCTGTTTTATTTTTTAAATGAACCAGAAGCAGAAGTTTGAAATGTCATGTGAAATTCTGTTCTCATGAGGCTGCTGCTTGAGTTTTACCTCAGCAGGATTTAGAGAACTTCAGAAACTTTAGATAATCTGCTTAGCTTGTTATCTGAAGCAAAATGCTGAACCTCTTTTAAGAAGTACTCATATTCCTATCTTTACCAGACACCTTTTGCTCTTTTTTTTTTTTTTAAATCCATCACTGCCTTTGGGCCATCATAAAACTTTTCCCCACACTGGGTATTTTTCTTGACCTGGTCATGACTGCTTATCTCTGCCATGAGTGCCAAGTTCACCAGCATAGCTTTCCTGCGTACTCTGATCCTTTATTGGTGTTCATAAGGAAGGAAAAGGAAAACAATTCATGAGAAACCTTCCATATTTCTGTCTCAGTTTTTTATTGTGGTTAATTTGCTTAATTTTTAAAAGGTAAATATGGGAATATATCTATTGACATACTATTATCTGTGGTTGTTTATATATGGAGGACAAATCCTTTCCTTCACCCGAAGCCAAAACAAACAGATCTTGTACAGACAAGTCCTGAATTGATTGAGAGTGATGGACGCCTAGCCACAGGCTGCAGAGCTGTTCCCCACCTATTTAGTGCACTGGAGGTATGCTCTTCTGCAAAGACACAGTTTCACATCAAACCTGCAGTTAATAGCTTTCAGCCTTGATTGGAGCACTTTCAGGTTAGCAACATTTTTGTTTTTACACTCTTTCTTAGAAGAAAGATGTGACTTATTCTTATACCAAGATATTTGGTCTGTTTACCTACCCTGACTTTCAGACTTCTAACTGTGAAAGCACCACAAGAAGATGGATAATTTTGCCTCATAAATTTGCTTCAAGAAGATGTTTTCAAATCTGCCAACTTTAGACAGCAAATGATGTATGCAAAAGCCCTTCACAAGTTTTTGAATTTATAGATACTTACGAGTACAACATTATGTGAGATTATTACAAACAACGAAGAAAACCCCACAGACTTATTCACTAACCATTTTCCTGATTCTTCACAGAATTCTGTGTTTGAAGATACACAAAGAAAAGTCATTTGTAAAGAATCAACTATACATCCCCAAATCGGTCATTCAGTGTTCTGCTGAGTGAATAAACACTTGATGATATCAAATTAATAACCAAATATACTACTGCGAGCATATGTATTTGATAGAATAATAGACTGATGTTGAAGCTCTGTGGATCTGTGAACTGTAGTGTCTACAGCACAGTTGAAAACTGAACCAAATGTTCATTAAAAGTTACTAATATTTACCATTCTGGGTGACCTACAGTATTTGCTTTCAGTCAAGAGCTTCCCTCATCAGAAACCTATTTGTCCTGTATTATCATTTAAAGAAGGGTCAACAATCCTTTGAATTATTTTCCGCTACCAGGAAGGTGATTAGGTTATGATTATTTTTGTTCCATGGATCAATCTCCAATGCCTTGCATACAGAGACTTAAAGTGCTACCATTAGCAATTCGCACCCACTTGCTGTCCATAAATGACTTTCAAGGTTCAAGGCAGTGGAGTGTAAAACTGCTGACTTAACTGCTGGAGCACTGAAGAAGAGAAGAAACTGGATGAGACAGAGCAAGTCCTAAATGCCTTCCATAATTAACAAACATGGCAAGACAAGTTATGGAAAACAAAGGGACTAGACAGATTTATGCTTATAGTCTGGTACTTCTGAAAGTTTGTCCAACTACAAAATCCTCTTTTGATCTACATTAATTGAAAGCACTTAAAATTCAATCATACATTTATGGCCACATGTTTAAAACTGAATCCTAATCTTGCATTTGTAACCTACTGGTCAGACTGGAATGCTTCCCTTCTGCATCCAGCTTACCAAGGTTACAAATCCAATGATTGTCTTTAGTTTCAGCTGTAGAGTTTCATACTTGTGGCTTTGAAGGTCCCTATATTTAATCCTAAATTGTATCCACAACGATAGTGGTCAGAAATCTCCAGTAGCTCCTGACAACAAACCCCTGAGGAAGCAGTAAGCCATTTGCAGATAAACACACTTGCTCTGGTTTAGTTTCTTAATGCAATAAGAGAACATGACTCATAGAATCATACAATCCTTAGAGTTGGAAGGGACCTCTGAGGGCCATCTAGTCCAACTCCTGTTCAATCCCATATGATGCAGTGGCTTGTGAGCTGCCCCAACGTGGAGACAGCAGTCTCTGCGTTTTTGTTCACAGGTAGGAGAACAATGAAAAAGAGCTAGCAGCCCGAAGTAAGCAAAATCAAACCACTGTGCAAACCATTGTGAAGGGATACAGTACACTTCTTTTTTAATCAGATATGGGAAAAAGGAAGAACAGGTATGCCAAAGAGCTGCATTTTGTCCCAAGGTCATTCTCAGATTAAAAGCTGCAAGGTAAACATTATGTACTTCTAGGCAATGGGACTCCATCTGATGTTACAGGAACTAGCAAATCGAGAACTGTTTTCCTGAATCCCCTAATATGCACCAACAGCAGCATTGAAAACTCTCATTAGTTGCACCGTTTGTGTATACTACGGTCCAATTCATAGACCTCCCTAAGCACCAAAAGGTAAGAAATTCTACTTGAATATTTCATGATGTTATGTATGGGGAAGAGCTCTGTTAAAGAGCTAGCACTATTTTCCTGTCTTGGCTAATAGTTTTTGTGACATGCGTAAGGGAGACCAGATATTTGTACCCATTATATGTAAGGATTTTTTGCCCAAGGACAACTTGTAAAACCCATTAATATGAATTGTGTTTGAGCTGACGGGGAAAAATAGAAAACACTGAGTCCAGACCTTCAGTACTTTACTGGTGTTTCTGAACTTTTATTAGCTGTACTTGCTTCCATAAAATCTATTTAATAAGGCAACCGATGTTTTGGTAATGCATCAAAAGCAGTTCTCTTCAAAGGGCATCTTTTTCACTCAATCTCTTCTCTAAAGACAGTGACATTAGTTTTGTAAATTAATAAACAGGCCAGCATCTGAGGACTGCATGAAGCCTCCATCACCCCTCATTGTGCTTTCTCTTCTGACCCCACTTTCCAGTGCAGGGCCCTCATCTCAACAACAATACCCTGAAAGCCTGTGTGGCACTCTGGGATCACACTTGAAAAGGCCTTTGGCTGAGGCTGGCTTTCAAGAAGAGGGGACAATTGGCAAGAGGCCTGTGGCTATTCATGCAGAACAGGCAGTGAAAAATGCCTGAAGTCAGTTTCAGGGGTGGGCAATGCCCAAAAAAGAAAGCCCACATAACATGAATGGCTGCTGCTAGGAGACTAAAACCAAAGGCATGCTACTAGCAGGCCTCCATGTGCCGACATCAATGGGTTCATCCTATCCCTATTAGGGGCCTAAAATGATGAAGAAACATGAGAAGGGACTATAAGCAGGAAAGGAAAATAATACCAAAGTACACAACGGTCAATGCTTATATTGTTATACTAAACGCTCAGGAGAAGGAAATAATATTTTCTACATTCACTACCTTTTCTGTTAACAATAGTTACATCAGCTACAAAATCCAATAAGCAAAATAACTATGGTACATTTTCTCGGGGGAGGAAAGCTATGCACTTTCGTGATTAATTATTTCTCGTGCACATAATTAAGAGTGATTTCAAACACATATTAGAAGAGCCAAGGCAGCATTGCAATGGTTCTGGACCTGGTGCTGGAGCAGTTCCAGTGCCCCTGGATGTGCATGCAAGGTCCACTTGCTTCAATCCCAGCAGTACAGGTCAGAGGGAGATGGGAGGTCTAATGGCTTATAACTGAAACCACCATCATGCGCCACAAAAGCATTTCAGTGGCATACAAATGACCCAGACCTGCTCAGTGTTAGTGAGCCCGCGTGCGCTGTCTGCAGCATGGATGCAATGTGGTGAAAGGTCTACAGGCCTGAAAATTAACTGTGAAGAATTTTCCTCACCTACGAGTCACCAGTTCTGGTTTTGCTGTCATTTTCTTTTTCTTTTTTTCTTTTTTCCCTTGTTTTCTTTCGTAAAATGCACCAAAGAGCATATTCTCCTACTAGCATTTCACACTGAAAAGCCTAAGTATATCCTGATGAGCTCTTCTGAAAGGAGACAGTCGCTACCCTATGCTTAAAGTCAACAGTATTCTGAAAATGACACACTAGTGTCTGCAGAAACGACCGTCTTCTCTAAAATCCTTCTCATTTCAATACAGATGTTGGCTCTTGGCTAGTGAAAATCTTGAAAAAAATAAATTACAATGTCTAGTCATGTTTGGACTTATTTCTAGGCATGATCTCAGCTCTTAAAAAATGACCATATTATTTAGTTTATGAGTAATCATGTCTGACTAAAAAAGGTAAAAAAAAACAACCTTATGATATTGTGATCAAGTGATTTATTTCATGTGGTGCTGTCTGTTATTCAGAGTAGAAGTTCAGGAAACCTCCTTTTCTTACTTTTTCAGTTATCTGTTTCCCAAGTCTGATATCCCAACAGGAAAGGAAGATGCTCATTACTTCTGCAATGCAACTCCGCATAAGAAAGAAGAAAGCAATTGGCAGGAGCTGTAAGAGCTGTGGTACCCTCAGATTTGCTCTCCTATAGATGCTGGTTAGGGCACGCAATCAGGCGTGTAGTAGAGTTGGGTGTGTAGGAATTGGGTGAGCAAGTGCTGAATCTGATATTCCACTGAAGACGATGAAGTAACCCACTGTCCCCCAGTGGGAGCTGGGAAAGGAACTACAAGTGCTCCAGAAACAAAACTGCAGTGATTTGCTGATATCTAAGGAAAAACTTGAAAGCAACAATCCAATGCTACATTTTTTCTGTCCATTCCCCCTGAAAAATTCTAAATATAGGATGGAGTAAAGTTTATTTCCATCCGTGATCTTAATACCTGTATGTGTTCTCTTGTATCTAAAATTGCTCCAGTAAATTACTACTCCTAGCAAAAAAAATTTGTACTTGTTCTGGATCTTCTATTTCAATGATGATAACAATTGCAAATATTCAAACAGTCAGGCAAAACCCCAAGAATATTGGGTTTTATAAATTAAACAAATGGATGTGGGTAAGGTTACATATAGTTAGGTTACTGTTTTGCCAAAGGAACAGTTTGTCTTGTGTGGTCATGATTCCTGTAGCCTCTCAGTGTTGGACATTTGGGATTTGTTATTCAGGAGGGAACCAAGTGATGGTTTTTATGACATGTAGGCATATCAGACCCTCTAAATCTAGAATTTTAAAACTCTGTCATGGGTTTCCCACATCCTGTCTCAAGGCCACTGCTTCTCTTACTCTCTTCTTCCCGGCTGAGTGAATCACTTCCCCTCCATCAGAATGATGCATCCTCGTGGCAGCTGGGACATTTATAAAGCATGGCATTGCATTTGAGACATTTTAGGTTTCTTTTGAATGTGAGATAGCATGTAAAGTAAAAGAAGAGTTAAAACTCATTGCTGCCTCCATGGAGGAGCACTAAATTTTCTAAATCTCTAAGGCTGTGATTTTAAAAATCATTTTGTTTAAACTTGATAATAAGCACATAGAGAGTTTTCTGCAAAGTTACTATGTAGATATGTATGCACCACGTATTGGGACAGATTCACCCTCTAGACACCTCCTTCCCTCTCTAGGAACTATTCTAGGCACCTCAGATAGATACCTAATACTGATTTGAGCCGTATCTAGACTACAATGTTAGTCTGAATCCGTTCCACTGTGAACAGCAGGAAATCTGCTGTGTAAGATTTTGAATATAGTTTGCATAGCATTCTGAATATATATGTTAAAAAGTATGTTTTCTCTCCTCTATTTACGTTAACAGAGTAAGAACAATATATCCAGCACATAACAACAATATTTGAGTGTTTCAGGTTTTTCAGGGTTTCTCAACAGATTTTTAATATAACTTAACAGAGAGAGAGAATCTCTCAGGCTTTGAGAGTTGGGAAAACAGCTTTTAAAATGTAAAGAAATATATCGTTTTAAAGTTTGTGAGATTTGAAAGGAGAGGAGTGGGTGGTCTTAGCCCTTCAGAAGGTCTCTGCTCCTCTGACCTATTAGACCATTAGTTCACTTAAAACAATCAATAGCTATTCAAGTCTAAGAGTACAAAGGTGGTAATAAAAATAAATTCTTAAACAAAGGGAATAGAGATAAACACTTCAAAGTTTTTCTTCTTCTGCATAATCCAAAAACTGTAGACTATTTCTTTCTATCTACTCAGGCAAGATACCTGCCTGATCTTGCCAAGAAAAAGTAAAATTAAAATTCTGTGGGCATCCAGCGGGTACCCCACTGCAGGCGCATGGTATGTTACTGACATTTGAAGTATGTGCTGTGTTTATACTCTTAGCCCAGCTGCTCATTCGTTTGATGTTCAGCTACTGTTTTCTGCTTAGGCCAAGGTATTTTGCATCCTGAAGCCACAATTGCTAACTAACAATCATTTAACTGCAATACCAGGACTGCTGGGAGAGAGCGGAAGTCACACATGGATCCCGACCCACTCGACAGGGGCTGCTCCTGTGTGTGCCTCCCAGCTTCAGCTTCCCGCAGAACAGATTGTGGCTCTCAGAATGCTGGCCAAGGGTCCATAAGGCAGAGTCTCATGTAACTTGCTGTTTCCTTGCCATTGAAAACATTGAGGAAAAGCAATACATCGCACTGAGTCTAACCTATCATCAGGTTTGCCCCCTTCTGATTTTTTTCCCTTTTTGTTCCAAAGAGCATTCTCCAAACATCTCATAACAGCAACCAGAGCCAGACAGCATGTGGAAAATGAGAATATCCTCCTAATACATAAACCATTAGACAGCACTTGCTCTCTATTTAAAAACCAGAAATTAGATGATTTTTCAGCGAAATAGTGAACGTCCACAGTGAAATTTTTACTTGGGTTCTGAGGCTGAGGGAAAGACTCCCAAGCCTGATTAGAAAGCGTAGCTACTCCTCTGCCACAGTTGAGGCACTCGACTTGAGGCTACCCAGAGTCTTCAGACCCTCTTCATGCTCTTGGAAAGTTCACTTAATTTCACTTCTAAAAACCCTGGCAAAACAGGTAGAATAATATTCTTGTCAATCTTTGCCTTTCAAGCACTCACTATGAGAATATGTCCCAACATATGTTTGCAGAGCGCTTTGCACAAAAAGATCTTTGGAAATTACCAAAATACAAAATGTTAAGTGTTGTGCATTTCTCACAAATATTTAGTTTCCTTTCTTTAAGCCCCAATCACAGCTCATAATTCCTAATAGTTTGTTGATATTTAGCCAACGGCCAGATAACAGTTTAATCCCTCATAGTTAGTGTGAATAATTGAGTTGAATGCTAATGTTCTTCATCAAATACGTTGTTTTCTGCAATCGCTCTGCACCAGTTCCACAGCAGATAATGGACCCATATATGCCAGAAGTTCAACCGCAGAAAAGATGCAGTAGAAATATCTAGCTGTAGTCCTGGCCATAGTGATGTTAACAGTGGACTGTATTTCACCTAACGTGTCATTAAGAGTGCATCTAAATTGCCTGCTTTTTTTTTTCTTTTAATAACCACAGCTGCACAGCAGCTTTATTTAGAAGATGAATATATGAAGTGCCAGCCTCTTGCTATTTTCTACTCCCCTTTGGATTCAGCATGGATTCAAACACCATTGCATGCTTCTCTGAGTGTAACCATAGTATTTACCACATTTCCTATGTTGTTTGGTCATTTCTTGGAGAGTCTCATTGTTATCCTATTTCTTTTTCTTTTTTTCTTTCTTTTATATTATTTTATTTTTTTTACAGCTGGCTACAGACCTGGAAAAACAAAAACTGAGCTAACCTTTAATGCCAAGACAAAATATTACCAAAAATAAGCTAAGACTTGTCCAATCACTGAATCCATTCCAGTGGTCTTTTATTAATCTAAATGTGCAGAACCAATGCCAGTTAACTAGACTTACCAAGTAAGTACTTAAAAGTCTTACTCATGCCTGAATAAAATCAGTGCTTTGAAGATCCATATTTGGGTAAGAAATGGTGACATAAAAGTGTATGAAACTAGATTCTGGGACATGATGTGAAAATAGGTTTGACAAATGACTATGTAGTTCATGGTTACAACTATAGTGCCGTCACACTTGAATAGTATTTAAAACCAGACAAGGTAAGGAGTTGCTAGTTACTTATGAGCACCAGTATCAACATTTCCCAAACATTCTTAACCATTCATTTGTTCAGGGCTCATTGGTGTTAATCAGGTCTGAAGATTACTGAGTTCCTAAATTTGGGCATGCTAATGATGAAACTAAGTCAACTGGATTTTGAACTTGAAGAAAATATTTTTAAACGACATTCTGAACCCTGAACCTTGGATCGGAGAAGTAGGTTCTAAGCTGAAATACGAGGTTAGATCTCCTTTTTTTCCTCTTAACCTACAGCAGGGGATTCATAGAATCATTCAGGTTGGAAAAGACCACTATGAACATCTAGAGTTCAACCCTCAATCCACTCCCACCATGCTCATTCATGCTCATTAAACAATGTCCCTCAGTTTTATATCTCTATGTTTCTTGAACACCTACAGGGACAGTGATGCTACCATCTCCCTGGACAGCCTGTGCCAGTGCCTCACCACTCCTTCTGAGAAGAAATATTTCCTAATACCCAACCTGAACCTCCTCTGGCACAGCTTAAGGCCTTTACCTCTCATCCTATCTCTGGTTACCTGGGAAAAGAAGAATTCCTGCCCATCTTAGTAGACGCACTTGCAAGAGAGCTGTTCATAACAGCAGTGGAAAACTACACAGGGGATTCCACAACAGAAAAAAAAAGCAGTAAAAAATCTCACTGTTTGTCTAGCTTGTTGCTGTTCGTTTTTTTTCCACTTCCCTTTGTGTAATTTTAAGATCTTTCTAACTGCAGAAAGTAGCTGTGTTATCACAGCAGTAGCAGGTTTTTATTAGCTGAGCTGACATTTAAAGTCAGAAGGAATTCACATCCCCTTTCTGCAAAGAGGAAACTCTCACTCCAGTTTAGGTCCTCTACTTTTGTATGGCTTTTGTTATGTTTTGTAACGAGCTATAGAATTATACAACAGCTTGGGTTGGAAGGGACCTTAAAGCCCACCCAGTTCCACACCCCACCATGGGGAGAGCTGCCACCCACCAGATCAGGCTGCCCATGGCCCCATCCAGCCCAGCCTCGAGGACCTCCATGGATAGGACATCCACAGCCTCATTGGGAAACCTATGCCTTTAGTAAATCTACTAAAAATATATGCTGAAATGATCCTTTTCCCATGACAGGGAAGTCTATGATCCTAACTAAGTCCCTTCAGTATCTAAAATCAGGATTTTTGCTTTGGTAATACAGGCCTCCTTCTTTTCCATCCTTTTGCAGACTCAAGTTGATCACCGAACTTAAAGATCAGTCCAGTGAATTTTTCAGATCTATCAGTAGATACTTGTATTTTCAGTAATTTCATGTATTAAAATCTTAAAAAATTGATACAATCTGCTTATTACTGACAACTCCATTTATGGACATTTTTTTCTTTAAGCTCTGAAGGGTGAAAACATCAACTACTCTAAATCAACAAAATCAAAACGTTAACACAATACTATTCTTTCCTTCTTAAAAGAAAACAGAAAAAATGCTAGAAATAATGGCCTTACATAACGCTATTAGCAAAATTGATCAAGGTTATAAATATAAAACCCTACACTAGAATGCGACAAAGACAAAATAAGAAAATTAACCCAGAATCTAATAAACTTGGAGTGATAATAAAGCATCTTCATTTCTTGTTAAAGATGAATCAATCACAAAACAGGTTAATTCTTCTCCTTATCTACTCTGATTAAAGACAGGGAAAGCTGAGGATATCCATGTTTGGCCAGGAATTTGGTAGGCACACCGTCCATCTGAATTGACATAAATTTGATTTATTTGTACCAGACCTAGGACAAATTTTGCACTGACTTCATTTACATATTAAGGCCTACACAGGACACTCCTTGTCATAACCTTTAATTGCTGTTTTTACCTGGAAAAAATAATAATTTATTTCTACATGTCTGAAAGAGTACAATACATTTTGGTAGGATTTCTGTGCTGATGCTTGGGAAACAGCAACTACAGTATCCTGACACTGACAACTCCATGTTAAAAGCTCTCTGAGTTTGTCTGAAATTTCCTTCTTACCATAAATCAACTCTGATCAGAAGCAAGGCATAGGGCAAGGAGGATAGTATCAGACAGCCAAGCAAAGGCCAAGGCAGCACAGGAGTGTGCTTTGGGTTACCACAATACAGACAGACACTCAGCAAGGCAGTGGCAAGCCACGTCCAGCCGCATGCGCAGGCACTGGAATGCAAAACAAACAGTCCAAATGCTGTGGAACAAACCTGGGCCCATGAAGTCCAGACTCAATGAAACAGAGCTCAGTGCAAACATGGTCCAAAGGCAATGGAAAGCACACTCAGGCAAATAAACCCCACGCTCTGTGAAACAGAGCTCAGATAGACACACTCCAAGCACAAGTAGAAAAGCAAACAGAGACAAATATAGTCTAAACTTAATGAAGCAGATAAATGAAACAGTAGCTGTCTCACTCTCCAAGCAAAATCTAAGCCGCTTCAAAACAGCCAAGCTGGAGCAACTGTGGTTCTTGTACAAGTGAGCTGCAGAGTGCTACCTCCTCTTCTTATATCCGTCATGTCCTCCACTTACATTGTGTACTAGAATCATTTTTCATCTTCAGTGTTACACAGTAACTGCTGTGGTTCAATGGCTTTCACTTTTTAAATTTCTCCAGCAAAACTTAAAGAGGTTGGGAGTTTCAAGGTGACGTTAAAATGGAGTAAGGAGACCTTAATTGTAAATATACAGCGTTGGTTTGTTTGTGTGTTTTACGTAGGGCTCCTTTGTAAGGAAAGAAACAGAGAAAATGGAGATTCAATAACAATCAATACATTAAAAGCAGTGAAAAGCAGAGAATAAGAGAAGTTAACAACGTTGGTTTTCTATACTTCAGCGACACATTCACAAATTGAAGAAACCGTCCAGTGGTTATGGCTTTTGGAAGAAGATAACACTAGTAGTGATGCAGATGAGGTAAACATCTGATAAATATTTATATCCCTTATTGGAATACAAAAAGATGAAGTAATTGTACAATTGAGGATGGTAAAACACTTCCCAGTTTGTTAATACCATAGAGGATGGTAAAGAACACCAATTATTGCTAACTACTTCAAAGCTGGCAGCTCAGACATTTGGTTCCCAACAAACCTATAGGCCTGTCTGAAGAAAATATCTGGCATGTCTTTAATGTACATTGGAATACCAGGAAGATTCACATGGAATTTAGGAAGGGCAGGCAGGATGACACGGGCAGCACCAGGTCAGCAAGGTTGACCTCAGCCTTGCAAAAAATAATGAATCAGTTGATGTAGGAGTCAACTAAGAGGAAAATAAAGGATGGGAAAATAATTCACGTCATTCAACGCATTTAACAGGAAATAAATCTTGTCAAACAAACATGATTCCATTCTCAGTGGAGGTTGCAAGTAATTCTGTAAGTGTAATATGCAACACAACACTGCAGTTTAAATCAGTAATACATGATGACGTGAAGCACCTGTTACGTGCATTAGGAGTAGGCTCAGTACTTCTTGTGTATCACAACTGACCCGGATAGTACTTTAGGGTATTGTGCCATGGCCTAACTCTTTTCAGTGTTTCAGTATTCCAAAATCATTTAACAAAAACATTTCTTAAAACAAATAATTGTAATAATAAAACAGCAATCTCGTACCCAAAACAAGGACTGGTAGAATAATAAGTAAAGGTAAGAACAGAATATTCAGCTAGACATACCTGGAGCAGGAGTTAAGTGTTGACCATTTGGTGTGTTAAAATATGATGTATGTATTAAAATAAGTAATTGAGGTGAAAACTGGTGGTCTATAAGATGGTTTTAAGTATTGTTGAAAAGGACTTAGGGCTTAAAGATGCAGGTAACTTCAGAGAAAAGACTAAAAAGCTCAGGCAGAAAGGATTAACGTTATTCCTGGAGAGACAAGGAGGAGAACTGTGAAAAGGGAAAGTAGAATGGCCGTACTCCTTAGTGGGTGATAGGAAACACTGCCAAGACAGCATCATTAACTTGCTGAGAGAACAACCCCCCTGTGCACACAGAATCAAGCTGTCAGTAGTTACGCCTGGCATGGGTGTTATCGGGGGCAAAATCCACAGCCTACAGTGAGCTGCTGCTGCTGCTGTTCAACTGCTACCTCCCAGAGCAGGCTGTGAACACCATGACGAGAAACAGAATAAGTGGCTGTGGCCTTGAGTCCCTACTCGTGTCCCTTTTTTAACCCACCCTGCTTATCGATAAATTGTTTAGCATCCAGGTAGGCTTTGTATGCTACCTTGCTCAGTAGCCTTTGCTTGATGGATATCAAACATTGTGCCAATACAAACATCCATCCTTTTCCATGAAACTCAGTTACCAGCTCTACCTATCAGCTTATTATGCTTTTAGAAGTCTCCTCCCTTACTGATTTTGGCAGCTGCAACCAGATTCAGAATAACTTAGATGCCCCAAAATAGCAAAGTAAATGCAATCTAGTCTACCATTCACCTACTACAGCAAAAGAAAGGCAAAGCCAAGGTAACTAAAAGCCTTCAAGGCTACCCAAAATAAACAAAAATATAAAGCAGCACATTTTTTAAAGTCTTTCCACAGCTTTCTATGTTATCTAAATATAATTTTCTTTATTCTAGGAGAAGATGCTTGAGCATAAACTTCAAAGCAAATTTATTTTCCATCTGTGCTCTTTTTTTCCAATCCAGTTTTATCACTTGCAGTCTCCTTATGAGTGCAGTTCCCTGCCACTCTCTTCATTTCCACTGCAAGCTCTACAGCAGAACTGGGTTTCTAGTTTGTGCTCAGTCACATGCCAAACAGAAATATTTTGCTGTTGTCCCCAGTGATTTAAAGTTGTATTTATAATGATAGTGCATGATAAACTAGTTATGCTGCTGATGGAAATTAGGAAATCTCCACTGCTGAGCTACGCCAAATACATGCATTGAAGAATGAACCAAATGAAAATTAAAAGGCAGTGCTGCTTAATTTAGTATTAATAATCAACAAGCTCTGGTTTTCTCTTTAAATAATTATTGGCTACATGCTATTTTGTTTCCTCTAATCAAGAAAATACAATAGAAAAAGGAATCATAGTTGGTCAAGTTCCGTTGATGAAGTATCTTTGCAGTACCTGAGCTAATCTTTCTCTTCATTTCCCCACGCAAATGCTGGATGTCTGAAAGATCCAGATAATGGGAAACATTTCATAATCACTTATAATGACTGAGAAAAACACATTTATTTTTGTGTAATCTAAAAGTCTGAAATTTTAAACCAAGAAAAACATTTATTATATTCCTCCTCATTGCAAAATGGTATCTTAGACACTAACGTTGAAGTAATAGATTCATCCATGCAACAGATTCATCAGCGATTTTTCTAGCTACATTTTCTCCTATATGTACCAGCATCACTTAAAAGTACCAATGAACTGAAACCATGCCTTCACTGCCAAGGCCTATGCTGCTCCCAGCCCTATATACTCAGAAAATAAAGTGAAAGAAAAAAATATTATGGCTTAGCTATGATCACTTGACTTACAAACTTCTGTGTTTGATCACTGATTTGTGGTCTCTATTTATAAACACTTATTTTTGGAAATGTTTGAAGCTTCATCTGAAATTTAGGGAATAATTGCCAGAGTTACGCAGCACTGAGACACAAGCAGTTCCCAAACTCACAATGCCAGTGGCAACTACATCACAGTAAGATGAGCATCAGCCCCATTCCTAGAAAAGCTCAATGAGCATAGCCTCTAAGCAATTTCAAAGTATGCTGTGTGTAGAAACGGAGGGTAGCTACTGCTACCCCAATGCTGTCTCTTTTTATGGAAACAGACTTGGGATTTCAACCTCAAAAAGCACAAACAGAGAAATTCATAAAAGGAGATAAAGCATAAGCCTGGAGCTTGGGAAGGAGGTGGATATAAAAGTCCTCCAATGCAACCTACAAAACTACTTCTACCATTTGTAACACCTGTCTGAATCTGAGTTTCCAACATTGTCGTTCCTTATCTGGCTAGGGTTTTGCTTCTGAATATCACCTGAACTGTCTCAGTCCTGTTGGTCCTGACTACATGAATCTCAAAAACAAAACAGGACTCTGAAAATAGTTCTTCCACAGCCTTTCCTACTATGGGAGCTCCTACCAAGACACATACATTATGTACTTTCCTATTAAGACCATCTTATCAGGACCAAACCATGGAGAAAGACTCTCTTGTCTGGGATGAGGACATTGCTCAAAGGACAGAGACCTATCGTCTGCTTATGTTCAACAGCTTCTCATCCAGCAACTCCTCATTGTAACCTGCAAGAACAGTCACCAATGCAGGAATGCAGGAACTAGAACCCAGGTTCTCCCCCCAGTCACAGATCAAGGATACCCATTAGACACGTTTCCCTTGAATTCACTCTCTCTCAGCCTCTCTGCTTCACTGAATCCTTAAAGGCTTTTCCACAGAACAGAACGGCTTCAACTGGAGGGATAAAAAGCATTCCCTGCTCCAACTATGATTTAGTGGTTAGGGGATCCTCAGGGCAGTTGGGCCACATGAGCCTGACATCCAGCCAAGAGAACAGGGAATGGGCTATTCGTATTCTGGGGTTGTGAACACTGCATAAAATGGTTTGGCAGTACTTTCTTGGCTATGGTTTCAAAGAAAGGAATGATCTCCATGATAGTTTCCAAGAAAATGACATAAGTACCTTATTCCAGGAAAGATTTCAGGGAAATACCTCGCTGTGTCTCACAGTCAGGCACTTTAGCTCAGCAGAAGGAGGTGTAGAATTGAAATCATTTCCTACTAACCAGGAGTCTCTCTGTTCAGGGTGCTCACTACCATGAGGCCCACTCTGAAACAGCTCACTTTTCTTGTTCATTTTATGAGGAATAGAGATGCCTAATTCAGAGTTCTGGATTGCAGACTCCAGGCCAGATACATAAAAGCTGCAGTAGAATAAAATCAAAAAGCAAGAACCAAAATCTGAAAGACCTGAGAAACCAGCTGCCTTTGGGGAGTAAAACATCCAGACATACTTTTGGACGGAGCAACAGACTATATTCAGTAGCACATTATTCACAAGAAGTACAGTGTAATACCAGACAAATGTAGCTGAATGCACAATATGAGAAGAGCAAAGGATGCCAGATTGTAGGAGAGTTCAGAAATGCAATGCATATACGTGCGTACACATAGGCAGAAGCGTCAAAGCAAGTCTATGTTCCATTCCCACGGGGCATATTATCACCATCTGGAAGATGATTGATATTTATTTGTCTAGCTTATGCATACATCCCAGCACTGCATTTTAGATGAAGGCTCTCAAGTTATATAGTAAAAGGAACAATAAGACAACCTGCTGACAACTCCAGCTCAGACTGAAAGAAACAGCCAGGAATCTCACAGCTTAGAAGTAACTCAAAACAGTTATTCACCCATACAATTTCACTACAGTGATAAAATAGCACGTTTCTCTGTTTATATACTACTTAACTTTGCAGGGATGTTGGCCGCATTTTTCATTATTTAGACTTAAAGTACATCAGGGAAATAGAAGGGCCCCATACGTTATCTGGAAAAAAGAAGGGTCAAACAGAGCCCCTATTTTGACCTTGATGTTTTTTGTTCTACTTAAACCAAATGAGTTTGGCCCACAAAATTTTGCAGCAGCTGTGAGGTTCTGCAGTTAGTTTATATAAGCTTTACTGAGTTTACGCTTGGAGAGTGCTGAGTGGTTAGGGGGATACTACACACTAAACTCTTGCCTCTTTTGGGAAAAGTGTATTAAGCTGTCATTTTTCTGTGCATAAATAGGAAATGTTGAATCAACTTCTGACTTTCTAGACATCTCATTTGTTTTTCAGCCCCCCTTCCCCCATTTTTTTTTTTGTTTGTTTTTGTTTGTTTTTGAGGTTTGATCATTTACTGGTAAGAAGAGAGTCCTTGAAATGCCATTCCTCCTATTTGCTTGGGAGCACTGTTGATGGAAGGTACAGATGGCATGCATATATAAAAAGTGGGAGATGCAAAGATTTGCAGGAACCTACTAGTCTTCTGCTTTGGAAAGCATTTAAAATGTTACTCGTCAGAGCTTGGTCCAGAATTATTATGTAAAATGTTGTCTCCCACTTAGTAACCTCCACTTCCAAAAATCACAGAGCAAGAAACGACAATCTTGTGTTTTCTAATGTCTTGGCAATGTTTATTTCTGCAGCCTAAAGCCTGTATCAGTCCTTAATTCCAGATGCTAACCAAAAAAAGCCAGATTTTGGTAAGTGCCTTGACTGCACTAAGAAATGCTAGTCCCTCGTCTTCAGTAAATGACACCAAATTACACTCCATCAGCCAAAGCATTTGACAAAGACAGTGGGACATCTCGCCTACCATACTGCATAGTCGTTCCTTATACTACAAACGTCTACTGAAATCCCACAACCAAAATCAGATGCACGACTGTGAAGCTTTCTCATGTTGTGCAAATGACTCAGAAGGACACAAGGCAACACAGAGCTCGATTTTATGCTGGTGTAACTTCAGTTATTTCAATAGAGTTGCACTTGAATAAAGCCAGAACTAACACAGTGGTGAGACAGACCCGATACATCCACAGCACTCTGTGTCTATGATTACAGCTTAAAAGATCTTCAAGCAAAAGGGATGTTTCAATTTCTTATGTCAGCATAATAAACAGCATATGAAACCACTCTTTTTTTCTTATGGGTGGCAATTACTTCTTCTTGAAGATTACTGTATTAAGCACCTATCCAAATGAATATATTACACTTAAATATTAGCAGTGACTCATGGACCACTAACAACTGCAGAATCCCAGATGATGAAAAGTTGGAAATATATATATTTTACAGATCCTCTGTGGCTGGTATCTTTAATAATGCCAAATGATTTACCAGCATCTCTTTAGAGAAAATCAGTAAAGACTCCCATCTGTTAGAGGGCTGATCCAGCTTGTTCTCAGCTTTTTTTTTTTTTTTTTTTTTTTTTTTTTTTTTTTTTTTAACTCAGTATATTATCATCTGGGAGCAGTTCTCTGTCTGGTTCTTAGTTTTTTTTCTTTTTCTTTATTTTTTATTATTATTATTTTTTAAAACAAAAACAAAAACCTGCTTTGGGGAGATACTGTAAAAACAATCACGAATTAGAATGAAGACTAAAGGACTTCCTGAATTCTTTTAAATGTAAGAATAGAACCATTAAGAACGGTTAGAATTTGCACAACATGAGGAGTGCACTTTGGTTGTATGTTGTATGTGGACAGTGTAAACAGAATCAGAATATAGCATTCTTTGTGTGATCCTTCACTTTCCCCTTTTGTTTTCACAAGACTTTTTGCTTTTCCAGAAAGTACAAGAAGTGACAAAACACAACCAAAAGACATTTTTGTGGCACAGTTCATCTAAGCAGGGCTTCACTGCAGCTTCAGGCAGCAGGAAGCCTGGTGAGATTCCACGTTTTCACCCCTGATGGTCTTTCCCTTGCACTGCGATGTGCCTGGACGTGGTCCCCACCACTATCAGCAGTTTACCACCACTTTCTGAAACAAACTGCTCCAGTAATTTAAGCCACCGTTACCAGACTGTAAAGCTGGAAAGTGTTTTTACAGGAGCCAGCTAAATAGTGAAGGTAAGTGAAGGAGCACGAAGAGATGAGTTAGGCAGAGAAGGCTGACTGTGGGAGAATTTTACATAGCAATACAAAGTTACAGGGTTCTCAGCAGTGAGATAAAATAGAGATGAGATGAAACAGTGGATTTTTGTACCAAAAAAAACCAGTCTACACACAGCAAGTTTATTACATTCTTCAGTAATCATTTGGAACAACATGTGTGAGGAATATCTCAACACGGAAGCTTTTCTTTAAAAATCTTCATCTATTCTTTGCTCTGTTCCTCTCTGAAGTTTTATTTAGTTGCATTCTTTCTTTCACATTTGCCGTTTCAAAGTTAGATTAAAACACTTTAAAACTAATGGCCTGGCCTATTCAACTAGAGAACATTCAACTGCAGCAAGCAGACTTCTCTCCCTGCAACCGATCATGAAGAACAAAGCAGGTACGTAGATGGCTCAGTCTGGGCTTCACTTTGCATCACAGCAGCCAGCTGTTTCAACTGACAGAGAATCAAGCCAACATCTCCCAGACCGCAAACTACTACATCTTATTCACACTGAAACAAGAGAAGTGTTTCCTATTGACAGTTTGAGGAACAGGTGGGGAGAATTACAGTGTCATTCTGAGCATTTTCTTTTGCGTTATGTATTGCCTATGCTCTTACAGCTTTTTTGATCACCATCAACAGACCTAACCTTTACTTTCTTTTATTCCCCATGAAGAAGTGAGGCTTTATGTGCAAATCAAGATGCACATTTCATTGCATGGAAGAGTGTGCTATTTTAGCATTAATTCCATGTTTTACCTACTTTTCATTTACGTTGGTCCTAGGAAAATTCAAAGTTAAAAGGCACTGAAGAGTCTATGCACTGGAGAATGTCAGGGCATGCAAGTGGGCAGCAAACTTCAGCCTGCTGGCACAAGAATCTCCAAATGTGAATGGCATCAATGTTTTTCTTGCACTTGACTTTTGCTTCCTTTTTCTAAAACTGAAAGTAAAAATCTACAGCCAGAATAAAACACCAGAAACCACTAATCTTCCTGGATACAGGTCAGAGGATATATGGCAAGAATCTAGCCTAACAGAATTATTTACTTGTTCCACAACCTGTTTGTTATTAAAATGATACTCTCTATCCTAACACTACTTCTCTGGTTTGGTTTGTTCTATTCTCATCAAGATCTCCTTATATATTTCTATGAGAAAAGACAAAAGCATGTAAGTACATAGATGTGCCCAAGAGTGAAACATCACATCCACGTTCAAAACAACCTTAATTTCAAGATTCTTCCTACAGCACTGATTTTGCTTATCTTCCCGATACCCGAACTGCACTCTTTTTCCTGTCTGGTCCAACTCTCACTCCTCATTCTTAATTATATGTTCTATTTCTAACTCCAAACTTGAAAGCTGATTGAGCAAAGAAACCACTCAGTGCCTTACAGAAGGTGTGTTTGGTAGGCTGCCAGATCAGTTCTTTAGGCTGTAAAGACCTTGGAGCTGGGGCCGTATCTCCGTTTATGCTTGTGAATAACCAAACACATGTACAGCACTCTAGGTCTGATCCTGTATATCATAACATCAATGACGCGGGACCAGATGCTATATGAACAAATGGGAATCTGTGGCATTCATATAGTGCCTTTTTTCTAAGGAGCTCAAAACTCTTTACAATCTTTAAGCCTCACCACATGCCTGTGGGGTACAGCAGGGTAAGTAGGCCTGTAGCATTCTTTACAGAGCCAAGTACATTTATTCAAATGTAGCTGAATAATAATAATGCAACCATGACCTTCCATGACACTTACGTTCCTTGGGAACAATGAAACTGTCAGCCACAAGGGTGAAACTCATGAGTCTGGGTGACAAAACTTTTTCGGCAGCTGGCCCATGACTGTAGAACTCACTTCCGTAATAGATTAGGATGACCACGAACTTCACCACCCCAATGCAAAATGCAAAACTTCACTTCTTCAATTTAGTTTTCTCACCCTATCAACAAATAAGCAGAACAGCCTGATGGAAAACAAGAATCCTTCTTTAGCATTTTGTGAGTCATGCTATGGATTCTGACAGTTAGTTCTCCACTACAGGGTTTGTTCAGAATGCTTAGGGAAAGGGAAAGGGAAGGGAAAGAAAGGAAAAGGGGGAAGAGGGGGAAGAGGGGGAAGAGGGGGAAGAGGGGGAAGAAAAGAAACCCCTTTACACGAATTTCCTTCTTAAATCGCTTCTAGAAAATTTTAATTCATTTCAATGGAGTGTGATTATATCCTTAGATTTGTTTGAACAGAACTAATTTTGCAGAGGTGAAGCGGTGGTGAAGAAAGGGAATTAACCTCAATTTCTTTAAAATGTTTTTCTATCCTGTTATGAAACTGCGTACACTAAAAAGTAATATAACTTGTTTCCAATCCAATAATGAAAGTGGAGGAGACATTTAACAAAGACCACTCCCTTCAGAAACATGAAAACAAACGAAAACCAACCTGCAGGAAATATTTGGAAGGTAAGACACCAGACCCCTTCTCAGGGACTAGTATGAACTTTGGAGATCCAGATGTCAAAAGCACAACTATCTATGGAAAAAAACCTGTGCAGCATTGATCAAGGACACTTCAAATAACACTCTCATCAGGTAGGCATGAAATGGCACATCTTGATACGATTGCTTCAAAGTTGCCATTTCTCAGAGATGGATGTTAAAATATAAATTCCACTTAATGTAGCAGTCACTATGTAATGTGTAACACTGCTTTGTTTCCCAGCTGTTTTATCATCTTCCAGTGACAGCTTAGGGTATAAAACTGAGCATAAACAACCACTGTTCTTCACACAAATTTCTTTGTCATCCACTCTGGTATTACTAAGATGCCATTTTCCCTCCTTGTTTCCCAGTCTCCTCACTCTCTAGCAAGCACTTCTCCATCCCCTTATGTTCCCCCTGTTGCATATAGTAAGGCTGGAGTTGCCACAGTCTCCTTAATGTCTAATCCTTTAACACTGGGAGAGCATTGTATTGCAGCCCTAATGCAAGGATGAATTCTGGAATGTGGAGCCTGGAGAGAGGCTTATAGAATAAGAAAGAAAGAAAAAGGGAAGAGGAAAAAGGAATTGAGAAGAGAAAGAAGTCAAAACCACACATGGGACAGAAGGAAAAAAAGGGGATTAGGTGACAATATCCGACTGCACTGAAGGGTCAGGAGAATTAAGCTTCAGAGCAGCTTGCTCAATGTGTGCTGGGATAAAAAGACTCTGATATGAATGGAGGTGGTTCAAGTGCAGTCACATTGTGGAATGCAATAGGAGTCTGCTAGGGAACATTTAAGAGAGTTGTGCACCACTTTCATGTAGCAAATAATATATATTGTTTGCTGGGCAAAGATCTGAGCCTCCCTGTCACTTTTACAAGGTTGTTACAGAGGAACTCAAATACGAGAATGGAATGAAATGGAATAGCATTACACTAAGTGAAATAATAAATCAAATAAACAATCTGAGTATGTGCCTGTAAGATTTATTATTGCATATGATGTTTATATTGAATATAAACTTAAAACAATAGATCCCTATCCAAAGAAATCAGCCTGCCTGACATCAGAGGAGTTAGACCTGTTTTTAACAAATAGTAAGAGCTTTATTTTTAATTTTTAGTTGCACTGAACTTGCAGCTGAGTGCATAATCTTTTCATTAGGCCAGTTTTACATGCAATTATTGATCTTCCTAAGCCATGTAGGTGCTTTGTCTTGAAAGACTCTGAGTCATTATGATTTTCATATAGAATGAGATTACTTCTATACAACTCCACTGTTTAACTCAAAGTCTACAGATAACTTCACTGCACAGATAGTTTATTTTTCATATCCTACATATTTATTCACTTATTGCATACAAAAAATACCCACCAACTTACAAACAGCCTAAAAGTGACAATGTGGTTACTTCAAAAGCAACAGCTCTCTATATCTTCTTGCAATGGAAATTAAAAGTCTGTCCTTTTGACACCCTGTTTCCCCCAAAATGACTTCCTAACATAAGATGAAGTAACAGTCTCATCTCAATTTGGCATGACTATCCTCCTATGAAGCAGAGAGAAAATTGGAAAACATGAGAGATGGAAGAAACAAGTCATGAATAATAAAAGAAAGTGATTCTTAACTATGTAAAGAGAATTCATTCAAGTCGACCATCTGGCACAGGGAACATCCTGCAGAGAGAGCAGCCATGGAAAAATGACCAAGGCAGTTCAGTTAATATTTCTCAAGAAGACACCACAGGCAACAGAGAGTGAAGCACCACAGCCAAGTGCGTGGATACTAAAGACAATGTGATATTGGTATGAAATATATCAATCCCTAGAGCCTGCATCTAGAACTCAGGTGTTTTAGAATGTACAAAAATGTTTTCTGCTCAGTTCTAATACTATTGATTTGTCTTTGCTGCAGAAAGGGCCAGGGAATCTCACACAAGTAAAACCAAAGGTAGTTAGGCATGTTACTTTTATGCACTTTGATTTGCTCTTAAAAGGGAAAGGAGGACATAACTCATACTAAAAACAAAACAAAACAAAAATCAGTCCTACAGAAAAAAAAAAAGAGAAAAAAAAAAAAGAAAAAAGAAAAAGAAAAAAAAAGCTTGCTTGGACTGGAGTGGGTAGGACATTTCCTTCCTCCTCCCCAGCGGTAACACCTATGACCTGACCCAAGACTTGACCTGGAAGCTGAGAAAAGAAGAAAAAAAGACAGAGTTTTCAGAGTTCATGACAGCATCTTTAGAAAGATGTATGTATGTGCGTAGGCATTATGGGAGCAATGTCATTTCTTCCCTGGAGACACAGATGTGAAAGTGTTGTCGATGTACATTTTCAACTGTTGCTTTCTTCCAACAGAGGACAGAAAAAAAAAAATGTTTCCAGTGAATTCAATAGCAATATTTTTACTGACTTCAGTGAAACTGCAGCTTTGCTCCAAGGTTCTAAATATATCACAAAAGTTCACAACCATATCAGTGATTCCTCCCCCGTCATCCATATCCTTAAAAATGCATACGTTTCCTTTATTTCCTGCATCCTCTTTGAGTTAGCTGTTTGTCCCATTATAGCACAAGCCAGCTGACAGCTAGGCCCCAGAGCCTCAGCAGCCAAACAGCACTGCATTATGCAGCCTGCTGTCTGGGGGGATGTCTGGCTAAGCCAGGAGTGATGCACGAACTGAAGAATCCATAGCCTGGTGCAGGAAGCAGCAAGCAGGCAGTGCGGCTGGCACGGACCGCTCCCTGCATCACTGCACAACGCTCTCTCCTGCTCTTGATCTACACAGACTATCCTGCCCAAACGGAGCCAAAACATTACATGTCAAATAATATAAAAATCCCTAAGAAAAACAAATACATCATTTTTCATGTGTTTTTTTCTTCACAAGCCCCTCCCAAAGAGATAGCTATCTTAGAGCTAGCTTTCTGTATCACACACGCTCCTGCCCACATCCCTTCTCCCGCCTCCTTTTCCTCCTCAAACACACATACTCTATTAATAACAAAAAGTAGAGAGGAGGGAGAGAAATAAAAAGAAAGGCCCTCTTCTTTTCTCTCCTGTAGAAAAAGAAAGAAAGAAACCCACTAAAAATACATGGCAGGATTACTCATCCTCATTCAGACTTACAGACCGGGTAGAAGAAGCTGGGAGGGAAGAACAGAAAACGCTTTCTTCTCTACCCCAACACCTTTGGGCTTCCTACATTAGACTAAAACATAACTGTAGTCTTTACAGCTCGGGTGGCACAGGAACCGTTCCTCCAAAGCTGCTTTCTCAGAGGGCCAAGATGGTCAGAAAGCTGAACCAACATGAGGAGGCAGAAGGGCCACGGGCGGTGCGAGAGGCCATCCCTGCAAACTCAGCCTCCTCTAAGCGGCTGTGCCTCTCCTCGCCAGCCATCTGCTAGCACAGGGCAGCTCTTTTCCATCCCTTGTTTCTGGGCTGTGTCTAGAACAAACAATCAAGCTCTAAATAACATTTGTCTGACTTGCCTTTGAACTTAACCGAAATAAAACCAGTTGGAGTTCAGATAAAGTTCAGATAGAATTTTGCTCTCATTTTCAGTAGATTACAATGCCAGTCAGAGCCAAAGGTAGCAAAGTACATTTGGAGACAACCAATTTTATATTACTCTTATCAGTCAGAAGATACTCCTGGAATGTTGAAAAGAAGCTCACTGCTGGCCACCTGAGCCCATTCTGCAGGTGTGACTGCCTGAGTAGCTCAAGTAAGATTTGACAACATCTAAACTACTGTGTTCATATCTAAGCCATAGTAAATCATACACCGTCTACTCACAGCACTTTCAAAACTCATTCATCATAAATGTTTTTCCTCGGTAGATAAGGCCTAATATTCCAGGACTGCTCCAAAAGTAATATCTCCTATTTTATTATGTTGGCCAATGACATGAGAGGCAGATGGTGGTGATATGGCTGTACAGGTTGAATCTTCCCACCAACGTTCCATTCCATTTTGTTGCCGTGTGATAGATGGCAGCAAAGGGACAATCTGACAAAACGGTGTCTGACATGGAAGCGCCTATGAAGCAAAAGCGTGTCACTGAGCTCCTTTATGCAGGAAAAAAAAGGACCCAGTGACTTTTTTGGCACTGAACAGTTATGGAGACCAAATAGTGGATGTGAGCATGGCAGTGAGGGTGTGTTTCAGCAGTAGAGAAACAGCAGTGGGTCACCTCTGCTAGCACAGATTTTGATGACTACAGCATGCAGGCTCTTGTTCATTGCTGGTGAAAATGTATAGCTAATGGCAGTGACAGTGTTGAAAAACAGTGTTACGTAGCTGAGAATTTGCTCTATCAAATAGCATTATTGGGCTCTCTGTATCTTTAGTCCTTTCCATAGAAATAAATACAAGGCATTACTTTCAGAACAACCTACATAAACTGCAATGACTTCAAATGATTTTGAGGTGCTATAAAACATCAGTGAATGGTCCTGTCCCATGTGAATCACAACCCAAGGCCAGAAATCAAGCTTTCTTTTTTTTCTTTTTTTTTTTAAGGAAAAAGCATGGGAAAAAAAGAGAAGAGATAATCAAGAAATTTGCGTTCTGTCAGTCAGAGGCAAGCAGTAACTATTTTTGGTGAAGAACTTTTGGCTGCTTCTGCATACAGCGTATTCCCTACCCTTTTTCCAAAGCAGTTCTCTTTAATTCAGGTTTCTTAATCATCTCCACTAAGAGAAAAAACAGCACGTACTCGGTTTGCAGCACAGCTACGAGCAAGCTAACTTCACTTATTTCCTTTCAGTGGTACATATCGCTTCCTGTGACAAAAGTCAGTCTTTTTTTTCCCCACAATGCCCTTGAGCACGTGAAAGGCAACACTTACTTTCAATACTCCCAGACCAAATGAAAACTGTATGTTTGGAAGCTAAAGCGTCATCTTGACAGCTGAGCATTAAGGCTTATTTTGAAAATGAGCACTTGGTCTCATTTTCAGGACAGAAACCTATTTCCTAAAAACTCAGAGGATTAAATTTACAGCAGAGCCCCAGCCACAAACTATTTTTCTGTCTGTTCCCATATGTACAACAGGTAAACCGGCCTTTGGCAGTGATACCTGAGAGAATCACAGACCTGTGCTCAGCCGTCAAACAGCCTTCGCCCAAGTGAATGCCTGGAATCAGACCAACTATTGTTTCCTTCACATTCAGCACCACTGCTGAAGCATGAAGGAAACTCCCACCCTCGTCCTCCCCTTCTCACCCTCCTTCCCCTCCCCCTCAACCCACACACAGAGATGTGAGAAAGGAAGCAGATCAAATGAAAGCAGTGAGAAATTATGTTTCTTAATTTCACTTTGCACTGCCATCTATCTCCCACTGCAGCATTGGCAAAGAACAAGACAAGGGCTTCTTGGCATGAAACGGACAGTCATCAGCCACAGGCTCATATCTCTGTAATTTTCTACCTTTGAACACCCAAGAATTAGGGAAATTAAAGATGAAAGTTGTAGTTTTTACTTAATCCTGTGAATACCCCCTGCTAAGGGTAGAATTGTGCCCTGCCTCTTTAAATATACAGCACATTTTCAAAAGGCGTTGCTGGACTTAATCTGGCAAAACTTTGACCACAAATTAATTTTAAGTTCATATTTTTTTTACAGTTTAAGAGTACTTTGGCAAGCACAATTGCAGGGAAAGAAAGAAGTGTGATATTCACTACTGACTTGTATGAAATTCCCAAAGAAAGAGACCTATACCTTAGGGATGTGGAATATTGAAAAGAAACTGATTTGGAAAAAACTGGGGTCTAATCAGTAGTTCATTAGAATACCATTGTTTTGTGAGTCTTCCATCAATAAAGCGTATAATTCAGATGACAATTGTGTTTATATTAGAACAATTAAAAGTAATTTGTAGGTAGAATCCCAATCAATGTGCTCCAGAGTATCATGCAGACAGCTTTGGCAGATTTCTCAGACCTAGTTTTTCTGTAGGCTTCATTACTCCCTCACTAGGAGTGCTTCATAGCAGTGCAAAAATGAGGGTTACATGGGTCAGCATTTCATAGCAATAGGACCAGTCAGCAAGTGATTGGACTCCAAACAGTACTTGCTAAAAGCTCAGGGCTCTGGGTTTTCTTTATAGTGCTGAACAGAATTCTCAACTTGGAAAACAAGTTGACCATAAGTCTTGCCACAAAGAAGGCTAATTAAACAGGGCTCTGTTACCAGCAAGAGGATAGCCAGCAGGTCAGGGAAGTGACTTCTGCCTTGTTTGGCATTTGCGATACTGTAGCTGGAGTGTTAAGTTTGGGGCTCCCAAGTAGAAGGTAGGAACTGGCATGCTGGAGTAAGTCCAGCCACCAAGGTGATTGCAAGGCTGGAACATAATAAGGTACAAGGAGGGGCTGGGAGACCTGGGTTTCTATAGCCTTAAGAAGAGAAAGCCAAAGGGAGATCATACGGCTGTCTACAGATACCTAATGGGATGGTGTGGGGAATAAAGAAGGTAAAAGAAAATTCTTTTTCCCAGAAGGTTGGGCAGACACTGGAGCAGGTCCTCCAGTCAAGAGAGGCTGGTGACTCTCTGCTCCTGGGAAGACTGAAAACTTGGTGAGCATTGGAGCAACTTGGTCTAACTGGACCAACTCTGAGCAGGAAGTGGGATTACCTGACAGGAGTAGAATCCTGTCCACAAATCCGCGAATTCCTGCTGACATACTTCTGGCACTCTCAGATTCTGTTACTGAAAGATTACAGTGGGCGCTAGGAGAATGACCACTTTTGAAATTATGTTCTAATTGCAAATGCCAATTAAAAGTTAATGAATTCATGATAAATCTACTGTTTCCTATATGCAATGAATAATAATGAGCAAACGTATAATACATCACTGTGGAATTCGCTAGTCATCAGTTTGCTTTTAATTCTTTTACATAATTATGCTACTAACGTGCTTATAACCCTTGCTACTCAGGTTTTGCATATTCTTATCATCTACTGAGATACTAGTTCATGAAGTTCACCGCGCAGGTTTTAGTCATTTTTACCTTTGTAATACAGCAAGGTTTGTCTGGGGTTTGTTGATTTTTTTTTCACAGCATAACCCAAAATGAACCTCAGATCAAAGTCACCCAATTCTACACAGAATACTTCACCCTTCACTGCAGTGTCTGAGAGCCTTCCAGTAATCTATTACACAATGTGATTAACATCTGTCACGTGTTGTTTGTTTCTCATCTTCTCCCCAGGGATAAACTCAGTCAAATGTTACACTGGTGGGAGTTTTTGCTTTGTTTTGAAATATATGAAAATGATTTGGCAAACGAATATTCCCAGATCATTTTCATTTAGCACAAGATTGATTCTGGATGCTTTTCTCCCATGTAACTGCTTCACACGGAGATAAGATGATGAGATACATGTTACTAAATACAAAACTTGAGGAAAAATTGCCACGACGATTTTTAACTGGCAGTTTACAAAGAAATTAAATCAATGATTCAATATACCCAGAGGCATTGATACTGCAGTGTGCTGAGGATCTGCTGACTGGTACTGGGTGTTCTCAGCTCTCATTGGTTTCAAGAGATGTTAGGGTACTGGAGAGTAAATAAATAGTTCATAGGATTTGGCATACAGAGAGAACAGGTAGCAATAGGGTGAAATCAACAGATGGACTTGAAATACCTCCCTGTGAATGGAAGATCTGTCCTCATTCCCAGAGGGAAAGTAACCAGTGGAAAACTTCACCAAAAGCAAAACCTGCTAAATGTGCTTGCTTTCCCAAAGAGCATCATTCCAAAAAACAAGCAACTCATATTCTCTCTATACTAAAAATCCCTGACTTAGATGTGGTGAAAATAAAGTGATGACTTCTGCTCATGGACAATTCAAGTCAGTACGAGTCAGATATGCTCATTAAATCAGGAAAGAATCTTGGCAAAATAAAAGAAAACACACATCTAGGCATTTCAAGCAGGCTCTTAAAATGTATATTTTTCTCAATCTTGGCACATACCCCCTGCCACTTCTCCACCATCTTCCTTGCGTAGCCCCAAGGGCCATTAATGCACCTTTAAAGACAGCACTTTCTTTCACAATCCAAACTGCCTCAACACGTCTTTAAAAAAGTAGTGCTTTTATTTTTTAAAAAAGGAAAGAACAGTAACAGTATCCCACACTAACTTAAATCATTCATTCACACTACTTTAATTATTCAAACGGAGTTTTTTGCATATAGATCCTCATAATCCAGAACTGCAAACGCTGAGAATTCTCCTCTATTTGCAGATAGGAGAAGTGGGAGCTGGTGTTAAACTCTTTCAAGTCAGTGCAACAACTCCCAGCTGAAAGTAACAGAGGCTTTCTTATCTGAATGTCTTGGCAGCTTTTATTATATAGTCTGACTGAAATGAAGACTATCCTGCACACTGCAGAGTAACACGGAAACACCAGAACTAGCCCATCTAATTCATGCAAAACATAGGAAGAAAATTAATCACAGTAATCTGAAGAACTGCTCTGCTCTAAGAAGGTAAAGCTGACTGACTAAATTTACGGTCCAATTGCAGAGTTGTGCAAGTGTGCAGAGCAATTGGGCCTTGACACTTCAGCCTGGTACAGAATGGCAGAAAAAGTAAATCAGGGTGGTGACAGTGTTAGTTCTGAGATCTCATAAGTTATGTCCAACTGTGAGTCATGCAGCCTAACGCAAAGCGGTGAAATATTTTTAATAGACCTGGCTGAAGCTTTATATCTTTGGATCAAACCCTGTTTCTACTGTAGAAATTCAGATTTCAAATTTGTATTTCACAAAATTGCAGATCTTTGCTACAGTTTTTACAACAAACCTAGTTTTTGGAGGCAAAACGTGCATCATTTTTGCCTGATGTTTACCTAATGTCAGCGTTAAAGATATACATCCTCTTTTACTGCTTCATTTTATTCCTCTATTTCTTGAGTACAACGGAAAGTAGAACCGACTTGAGCTTCACACGAGAATCAAATTGCTCAAACTACTGATAGTAAAATAAAAAACCTGTCATCACAATGTAAATATCACTAACCTGTCATTTATACAGCAATGAATTTAGAAGTATGCAAAGTACCATGAGGAGTTGCCCCACTAAGCCTGTGTTTGTCGTAATGCAACAGCAACCATCTAAAATAAACTCCAGTTCTGTTCTTAGAACAGTATCAGAACTACATATATTTTTTCAGATGAGAAATAAACTCACATGGTTGTGATACCATCCATCATTTGTGCTTCAAGCTACAAACCTACCTCAAACTTGAGTAGCTCTATTTCCAAGCAATTACTCCTTTTTGGATGACAATTTTTGTTTACGCTTTAACAAAATATTTAGTGCTCTCCTAAAGCAAATCAATTCCTACTCTCTCTTTAGATACTGGAGATGCAATCAGTAAATGATCTCATCCTGAAAAAATATTCTGCTTTAAATGGCATGCATGATGGTATGGCTCTCGGGGACACAGAGCATGTTGTTTGGAGTTGGTTTCACCACTGAGAGCCTGGTTCAGAGCTAACTTTTGAACCTCTGGAGCCCCAAGCCAAACCAAGATCAGAAGTGCCCCATATAAAGTCAGAAACAGAAAATCTTGCACCTGCAAGAGCCCCTTCTTTACTGTGTTGTTTGATGGGGCTGCTTGTTTCAGTGCTTCCTTCCCACAACACTGGCCTTGAGGTGAAGGTTCTCTCTTTGGAAGGTGAGCCAAGGAACAGCCCTGCTGCTCTCGCCCTGTGTTGCTAACAGCTTCAGAGCTGCATCCCTTTTTTATGCTCCCAGCACTGAGAGTTTGCTCCTTATACACCATTTGCTGAACACTGTATGAAGGCTTGTACTTAATAAATTACTTAAATAAATAAATAAAAATTAATAAATCCTGCCAGCCTGTTGCAAATGCACTTTTCAATTTAGATTCCAGAAAACAGAAGAGTTTGGTATTCTATGGTTCCTGTATATATATATATGCAACATACCCCAAGTGCTTTAGTATACGGTGATTCATATCCTGGCTCGTACAGAGACTGAGAAGTTGAGCAGAATAGCTAGCAGAAACACTGCAGCAGTCAAGGACATTCTCTTGATCTGAACTGCTTACGTGTTGACATGTTAACAAAACATGTCCCAGAGAGGTAGAAGTCTAAGCAGAAAAATGCTGGTTTGGATAAGAAACAAATTCCCCAAGCCTCGAGGATTTGTTTGTTTATCTGTTTCTCATCTTGGCCTAGTGGGGGAAAAAAAAAAAAAAAAAAGGTTCTTTGGTTTTTAAATTTCCAAGTAAAAGTAATCTTTTCTGCGGATTTCACTGCATTTTCTATGAAAAACGTCGGGTGGTCAAGTTGAAAATAAATTCTCAACACCTTCTGTGTGATACTAGGAAAATCCAAGGAAGATTTGGGCTCCTGCTGGATATTTGCATTCCAGATGAAGCAGTATTTAAAAAAAATAATAAAAAATAAAAATTGTGAGTGGGAAGAATTTCTTTTATGGTAAGCCAAGAAGGAAGAGTACCTCCATGTCATGCCTGGTCTCAAAAGTAAAAGACTAGGTTGAAGGTAGAGTCTGAACAACTCGAAAGACAGTTGCTGCAGGCAGACTTATGAGTTAAGTATTCAATAATACTTACTATTATATTTTTGCATCTGCTGAGGATACTAAGACATTCAGTACTCAAAGGCTGAAGAGAGGGTGAAGTGGGAAGGGCATGAGTAGACAATAGTTTCCATTTCAGAAGAGATCCGTGGAAAGAAGAAAATAAACATTTTAGGCTTATTGTTGTAATATTATCCTTAAATTCACCTTTTTTTGCATTCATGAGCAGTAAAGTACTTCTCTGAAGAAGAATAGGAATGACACTTGGCAATGCAAGAAATATTGAACACTGAATAAACTGATGAGAGCATTCTTTTGCAATTAATTTCTGATGAATATCTCTGTACAAAAATCATATCTGGGATCTATCTCCAAAGGAGAAGAATGAAACAATCTCCAAGGCCGACTCTACCAAACACAGTGCAAAACTAGAAGGACTTCTAAGTGTGCATTTTAAAAGAAAACTCCCACAGTTTCAGTAGCTTAGCAGTAACTGAGATAAACAGATTCAGAAGTGCTGTGAACTCTTCTAACCTTCATACAGCACACTAACAGGAAGATAAACGAGATCACCGGAGTTCAGATTCCCAGCTGTGATCACTAGTTGTCAACAATTTACAGACCAAAGCTATTCAGGCTGACGAGGGCTTTCTCTACCACAAGCTCTGGTTTTTAGGATCTGGTTCACAGAGTTTAGTTAGGCTTGAATTGCATAAGCAGTTGCAAATAGTGTTATTATTTACTGGCAGTTGTAAATAGTAGAAAGACAAATTCAGGATACAGAGGTTGAAAACCAGTGTCTCACAGACCTCCACATACCTTCTCTTGGATATAGAATTTAAGGAGCGAAACAGTTCAGGGTCAAATGTTTCAGGTTGACCTCCATGGCAATGCCCCTTTTGAACACTTTTCCTTCTGCTTGCTACAAAGGTTAAAAGAGTAGGAAATGACCATTATTGTTTGACCTTGTGTCACAGAGACATTTTAAGGCTCAGACGTATAGTTATTTTTAGTTCATGCTATTATTTTGAAGCCAGGCTCAAGCAAACAAAATCAGCAAACTTCACAAAGAAAGACAATGCAAAATGGTGTCCAGCATTATCTTCCCTTTTAGCGTGACGGGAATATTTGTCTTGATATCAAGAGTTAGTCCTATGCTTCCTCAAGGCATGTTGAATAACTTCCGCTCACGTTACACAAGCGCCTGTCCGTATATCACTTTCCTGTGCGGCCACTTGGCTGCAATGCATACAAAGGCTTTGTAATTCTCAGTTCTATCATTGTTTCCTAAGGACGCATCCTGCTTGAAAAACAGCAAAGGAAGGGAAACGGTATCCAGCATTATTTCCTAATTAAACTGTTTGCATCATTCAAAGTCTATGATGAGTTCCTTCCTTTTCTCTCCTTCCCTTCTTGTTTACTAAAATCAGGGGATACAAAAAGCAGGAGACAGACACACCAAACAAGATGGTAATCTGTAGCACAAAAGGTAATGGAGATTTTCTAGATTTTTACCTGCATTCGCAGATCAAACTCTCATTGTCACATACTACTGTAACCTCACTGAGGACGATATTTTGTGCAGATGCATTAGCTTCACTAAAAAAATATAACTTCCGGAGTTTTATAACTAGAGATATTGGAAACCTATTTGTAGTGGCTGCAGCAGTTTAGAACAAGGCTTAGTTCTGGATCCAAGCTTTTCCTATATTCAAAATTGCTTGTTTATATTCCTATCTGGTGCTTACAGAAATGAGACTGAGTCATGAAGCTCACATCCGGATCTGAATTTAGAAGTAAGCTTCCCTAGACTTTGGGTATGTTTGATCCTGGGTCTAGATTTGGGCTCATCTCCAATTAATAGGTCGGCCTTGCTGAACAGTGGTCTCTTCTGGCTTTACGGTCTATGCATCTGAGAATTTGGGATCGCGTAACTATCAAACACTCAACCAACATTAAGCTGCAGAATATTGACACCAATCCTGACTGGTCAGTCTTGAACGTAAGGACTAACACTCCCCACGTCACAAATGGTGACACTGAGAGACAAAGAAATGCATTAGTGATTTGAGGTTGCAGAGTAGCTCATTGGCTCAAGGAAGAAGTCTGGGACTCCTGGCTTTGCATCCCGGCTTCTGATTACCACTGGATTAGGTTACCACACCAAAAAAAAAGCTGATGCAACAAGCAACTGCAAATTCAAATCCTTCAATAAGAACTCCTAATCTCCTTGAGAGTTAAAGCAGAAACAAGTACGGCATATTAACTATTGACACAGGCTCTTCTCCCCCCCAAAAAACAGGTTATATTGATGCCTATTTTATCAGTATTATTTACTCAGTAGTTGTAATAAGATAAAGACAGAGGCAATTATTTCAAATAAATACAAAAAATAACTTTGGGAGATAGAGGGTCGGGACATTATGCCTGTGAGGCAGAAGTGTCCCAGCAGGAACTCTATTAATAACATCCCAACAAGCAACAGTGAAGTTCTGCATACAGTCTGTTGTCTAGATGCTGCACTCGAGCAAACATGATGTCACCAATAAGAGAAGCATTTCAGTACAGAGAAGAGCTATATGTTCACATGTATCAGCAGGTAATCAGCTACATTCTAGCAACTGCAGTAAACATAGATAAATGGGATGAGTCAGATGGCGGCATTCAAATTTAGCCAGGCTGACCACAATTTGGAGAGCATTCAGCCACCACTAATCCAGCTGTCAAATGGCCTTTCTGGGGGCCTACCTCTCCCTTCAATCAGAATAGTTCTCTTGGCTTTGACAGAGTTGCTCTGAATTCACATTCACCTGAGAGCAGGATCACGCTTTTACCTTTGCAAGCATCATTCATAACCCACAACGCTAAGAGGAGATTGCCTGAAGAATGGTTCAGAGTACTGAGCATCTCTCTGTGGAGAGAAGTTGTACACAGTTTTTGCTGCATTTATTCCTGTCTGAGTCCAAAATACCTTATTTCTACATGTAGCCAGACTTTCACCTGCATGTTTTCCTTCTGACATGTACCTTCTGAATTATAGTTCTTTATAATGATGAAATGAAGATGTCTTTTGGACAAATTTACTATATTATGAAGCATTAAAAGGAATTTTATGAATAACTAGAAGGAAAGATACACATACGTGTACAGTCTTGCCTACACATAAAAGAAAATATCCAAAGTTTTCTTTTCATTTGGTTGTAGAAGAAAACTTTTATGGTAACACTGCATATGGGGATAAATTATTTTTCCCCCTCAGAAAAGCCTAGGTAGTCAAAAATATACATCAGGTTGCTCTGCTACAATATATGAAAGCAACAGACAAACCTTAGTGCTGTCCCTGCATTTGTCTGAATGAACACTGCAACTGTAAACAGTAACTTCTGCTCTACTGAATGCTGATGGGGAAAAGACAAGCAAATGCTATGCCCGTAAAGGAAGCTAAAATGGTTGCAAAAGAAATTCTGTAAGTAGAGAAGTTATTTATTTAAGGAAGATGAGCCCAACCAGTGTGTTAATGGAAAGACACAGATGAACAAATGGAGGTTAATAACCACAAACTCTCTTCCATTATGGAAACTATATGATTACCATTTTTGCAGTGGGGAAGAAGTTCTAGCAGACAGAAGTAAAAGCCTACTTTGCCTTGCCATCTGAGACGGACAGAAAAGCAGTGAAAGGGCAGTATTAGAGCATTAACAAAGACTGCTGCAGCTGCAACAAGTTAGAAAAAAAATCTTCTCATCTAATAGCCTCAATCCTAGCAACAATTTCCAATTTCCTTTTCTTTCTTTCCCTCTAGTTGTCTTTACCACTTGCTGGTTGCTGGCAAAGTTAGTAGACATTTACAAAAATGAAGGAAAAAAAAAAAACAAACAACAACACAAAAACCAAAAACACACTTATCCCAAAGTCCTCAGCCTAATTTAGAGCCTGATCTGAAACCCATTGAAGTCAATGGAAAGACTCCCTGGAGGCAGGATGAGAGAGAGAGAACTAACCACACGTGACAGATGTTAGTCATGTTGCTTAACTCACTACTGGGAAAAGCTCAGATACTACAGCAGAAAAGACAGTATGAAATGTGATCTGGACTACGAAGCAATACAATGGAAAAGATTCTCAATTTACGCTCAGAGTTGGAAGGGAGACTAAAGGGAGAGGAGGCCTCCCAAAAATGTGGCGGGTTTTTGTAAAGAAAGAGATGCTGATTACTTCTCAGCTGAAGAATCTGCCAGTTTGAAAATATGTAAACTGGCTCAGCATAAGTACTATGTTGGAAGCTTTCTAAGAAAGAAAATCTGTTTATTAGAGCGAGTTATGAACATTAATCTTTCCACAGTCTTGATCCAATGCCAGTGGTGTAAGAGATCTGTATCATTCAGGTGCAATGTACTGACGAGATGTAAAACAATGATCTTTCTGATCAGTAAAGGTCTAAGGACATTTTGGGCAAAGAAAGACTTGTGAAGAGCACAATATAATTCACTTAACTACATTCTATGCTTTCTTGTGCGTACCTCAAGCATCATATACCAATTCTTCACAATAGGAAGCCACCACATTGCTAACAAAGAAAAAAGCATTTCAGTAATAGCTCATTACACTTATGTGCTAGCTCAGTGCTGAAAAATATTCTTTTAAATATCTGAACACTTTAATTTCCCAAAGACTAAAACTATGTCATCTATTTCATTGCTGAAATAATAGCACCACTGCAATGATCCATTATCATTAAATTAATACAGCATAAGAAAACTGATATGGTACGATGACAGTCCAAACACTGGAAGAAAAGTGCAACTCTTAAATTCGACAAGGGTATTTCAAGAAAGCTCTCTTAAGCAGTCCTATATCAAACGAAGTACATTCTGCTGACAGGTATCTAAACTGGCAACAGTATTCAAAAATGAGCTAACAAACAGAAGAAAATTCACACAAACTAAGGAAAATCGATGTAGATTAGCAGAGGAAGCACAGGGATCAGCCAAAATCCAGGCAGCTGAGACGAGTTGGTGTGCAGCAATAACCAGCTGCTTACATGACAACTGAAAGAACTGAAAGAATTCAAGAGCAAAGACCTCACTAGCGAAGGCCTCTAAGCCAGGTTTGTTAGCTCAGCCCTTGCCCTTCACTGACAGTCTGTTGGACTGAGCTCTGTACTCGCTCAGGCATCACCAACCACCACTTCAACGTGCTGCCCCGTATAGGCAGACTTCCAGTTAGGGAGGTGTCCAGTTTTATAGCCATTTCAGACGTGCACTAGAAAACATATGGATCCTGATATTACCTTTTGGGCAGCTAGGACAGGTTGGAGATAGTTGAGCAGCAGGATTTAAACCAGGCACGTCGAAGCCACGGCCTGCAGGTCGCTTCCTGCCTGGATGGGAACAGGGCACCCACCACCTCTCTGGGCAGCCTGTGCCAGTGCCACACCGCCCTGACTGTAGGAGACTTTTTCCTTACACCCACAGCCACAATCTCCCACCTTTGGGTCTGAAACCATTTCCTACGTGTATGCGGCTTCTATTCACTAAATAGGGCCCAGGCAAGATGAAAAGTTGGACACCCATAATTTAAACTGAAAGGTCTGCTACAGGAAACAGCTGATCAGCTGATTCTGGTAATTGAGAAGTATTTTTAGTGCAACTATGTTTTAAACTTTGTGAACTAACTGATCTTGATTAACCTGTTTAGCTACGGTTTTTTGCTACAGCATGTAACTTTTAACTCAGGTGACTTAATGTTTTTTAAAGTCTCATGCTTTTTACTTTGCAACCATTTAAGTTGCACATCATATTAGTTTTCACCTTCGGTTTGTCCATGTTTCAAAAGAATGATGTTATACTTCACAGGAATAAAGTCACATATGGTATTCAGAGTTTTATGTGAAGGCTAATTAAGTTAATTTTAAAAAGTCTATTCCTTTCTGTGGATTTTCATTATATCTTTTACACACAATAAAAGATTTTGAAAGTCTTTGACTTTCTGTTCCTCTCTTTGCAGGCTTCTTCAGCTCACTTGAATGTTCTTTTACACCAATCTGTCTCAGGCACATGCAAAGGAATGCGTTTTAAAGGTTATAGCTAATTGATAGAACAATATTCAACAATGGATTCAAATACAAAAAGTGACTGTGCAAATAAGATACTGAGAAAAACAGCAAAAATATTACTAGAAATGTTACTACATAATGCATAGATATCATTCAGGTTGCCTTGAAATGGTGGTGTAATGTGCCAAAACACCACCATTTCAACGCAACCTGAATGATATCTCAGTCCTCACAATTATAAATTTATGTATTCACTATATGTGCTCCCATGAAAATTAATGGCAAGTGAATTAAGTGAATTGGCACAAATAAAGTATGTTACAACCAAAGAGAAGTCCACCAAATGGACACAAGCAAAGGCTCTTTTTTTTTTTTTTTGAAAAAAAAAAAAAAGAAGAAGAAGTTCATGAAAGTTTGGTATTTTTCATTGTATCTTGTTTGTTCTGGGTTCCCTCTAGAAGGAGCAGTGCCAAGACGCTACGAGAAAGGCTGCTCTTGTTCTATTTGCAGCTCAGCTAGAAGCAGGAAGTACTATAAATCTAGCAAGAAAGTCTGTTCTGCCAGCAGGGCTGATTCTGAAGTTAACCCAAGTTGTGTCATAGGCTTCAACAAGGATCTAGTCAGGCTGAATCATCGCATTTATAGAAATGAGCTTATTGAAAGAGCTTCAGAATGCTTTGGAGAAAGATCAAGGAAGTATCTGGGCACTGGGTCACTCCTTCAGGCTGAACATGGGTCCTCAGATCAGATTCATCACTCGGTGTAAAGAACAGGGACATGGTCAGTACCAGTGAAACTGAAGTATAATTTCTGATCAGTCTGCAGGAGTCAGAGGCAAAGCACCAGAGACTTCAGAGAAAAATAACAGAAGCGGAGTACAGTTTGACTCAGGTCTGAGTCTCCCTTCCTGGAAAATATTTTTAGGATAGATTTTGGGGTTCTCTTGCCTTTTTTTTTTTTTTTTTAAATTTTATTAAATCTATCTGGATTTAGAGATCAGTTTTGCATTATATGAGATTTGTAACCTGCATTAATATACGTCTTGAACCTTGTGGAGTTGTAGAATTGCTCTCCATTTTGTAGCTTGTTTCATATGTCTCATTTCATTGTTTCATGTTGGGCCACCAGGGATTAAATTGAAGAGCAATCAAGTCCTTAGTGGTGGAAGAGAAAGTTTTGTTTCCAGAAATGTTTGCTCATTTTGGACAATCGTGTCTGCTTCTCACAGATTTGTTTTTATTACACGTATTAACTGTAGTCTTTTTGCCTTGCTATGCGTATGCATGTTTGGAAGCATATTCTCAGTCACTGCAATGAAAATTTCCAGTACATTAACACCTGAGGAACAATTCAAGTATCATTTACACCCTTTTGAGTTCAGATTATACATGAATGAAAGAAAATCAATGTAGAAAATCAATGCAACTTTTGGCTGAAAATGAACATGAGTTCAGAGAGGCAGGATCTCAGTGCAGAAATAAGCAGCAAATTGTTTCTCTCCCCTTGAAAACATCAGCAAAACCCTCTTAAGGAAAAACTTGAGTAACCTTTCTATATGTACATATATTCAGAAAACACCAATCCTTTCCACCTCCCCTTCCAAATAATAACAGAAAATAGAGAAATAATCATATAACAAATGACACGTGGTTGGATGTCACCCAAACTGTAAGAGGTACAGGCTCAAGCAGCTACTACCCTAGTAATTTTCTTCCTGACTCTCTCCCTCTCTCAGAAACTTAAAAGCCACTCTTCTGTTGCAAGATTTCTTCTGCATAAAACATCAGAACTGATGCATTTCCACATCTCAATCAAAGAGCACTGGATTTAGTGTTGTTACATCACAGTATTTCTAGTCAGATCTAATCACAAGGAATTTCAGTGTATAATCTAGACCCATTTACATTACCTTGAGGTAAAATAGTGAAAGATCTCAGTGCATAAACAGTTACCGATATTCACTGTGACAAATATATTTGTAGAAAGCTGACCAACCTACATTCCTCCTAAGCTATGGCTATATTATAAACTAAATAGGACCAGGGCACAGGTCCAAGGCCAGTCTATGGTCATTCACACCATTGTTAGTCTACTTATAAAAATAGTTTTGTCTCTTGCAAATTAGTGTTCCCTCAGATTTACTTAAGTGAGATCTCAACTATAGCAAAGATCACCAGTTGTTCCCCCCAGGCCACACAGCCAAGGCACCTGGGCTTCTGGTGGGTGGAAAGGAGTGAGTTTAGCCACACAGACACAAGTCATGCCACGTTCTTTGACTGTACACTAAAGAATGGAGACATTAGGCTATGAATATAGCCCTAAATTGAGTATACAAAGACACGTTTCACTATTTCTCCACAGTTTTCTTGTCTCTTCTCTCATACACATTTATGGAACTTCTGGAATGACTCTGGAAGAACCCAGCTTGAAGATCACTAGAAGTAGCCCATTTTCCTACTGAAAATTACAAGATATTTTAGTGTAAACGGTGAGAACAGTGAATATTTTCGGAGTTTTTAGATTCAGCTTTGGATGCACAAGCAATGTATTGTCTTTCCCTAATATTTTATATCCAAGACTCCAAAGCATTTTTAAACACTGCAACCAGAGAACACCTCTGTGACAAGGTTCAGAGAACGTCATTATTCCCATTTTACAGAGACAAAAATTGGATCATAACTAGCGCAATACTTTTCCAAGACTTTTTAGCACATAAGCGACATTACTGAAAACAGGATGCGTGAGTCACAAATCCTAGACTCCTGTTTAACTGAGTAATGGAAGGAGATACTTACTGAACTTTGCGTAACAGTCGGTTGGTGCCACAGAAGGACACGTACGTTCACAAGTTACCTGAGCTAGGGGTGACTGGGACTGGCACGTCCATGCAGTACATCGCAGCACCAGACCAGAGAGTCAGCCCTGCTCTGTGTGATACAGCTGCAGCAGCACACCTGGGTCATAAACTCAACCTCTCAACACTAGGCAGCAGGGGGCTGAAAAGTTTGATACTTCAGCACACAAGGTCACCAGGCCAAAGTCTTTTTATGGATCTAGCCCTCAAAACAGGATTTAATAGCATGCAGTAAATAAGGCCTTGGGCCACACATGGAACAATGAAGATAAAACAAACTACTGAATGGTTGCTCATTAAGAGTGCTCTGAACATCCTGTGCAGAGAGGTAGAGGGCTCTGCGGAAAAAATAGTATGCGATCAGATAATTAAAAAATGAATCATAATGAATTACACAGGCAACCCTAATTAGGGCATTTCCTAGCTTTTCTATGCCTTATTTTATGGCAGCAAAACATTTTTTCAATGTCATTTTTGTGCGCGCAGCACAGAGCTAAGTTAAGACAGTTATGCACTTACAGGCCACGGCAATATTTCTGTAGCAAAATTAACTCCACATTAGGTTTGCCTTATACATCTTTAGAAGTCATTTGATTCTTTTCTCATTCACATCAGTTTTGCATAGCTTAAATCCTGCTGCTTTTAAAAACAATTGCTTTGATTACTCAAGAGCGAGAGCAGATTCAAAGCCTGTGTCTTTAAGAACTGTTAGAAGGAAAAGACAGAACAGCAGAAATACTAGTTGTACAACTCCACTCTTGCAGCTACATCAGCTTATAACCGTACCAGATTCCAGCGCATCCGTGGGAAAGTATTTATTTTACCTGTAGGTATAATTGCAAGCAATAAAAACAGTTCAAGCCTTGCCAGAAAGGGTGTGAATTTCTAAAAAGAAGGAAAAACTCTGAATTCCAATACCTGAGCAAACAAGTTAGTATAAAAGAAAAAAAAAAGTAAATGAAACAGCATTGCCAAAACAATGAGGTTATGTTTTGCCAACAGCTGGATTGCACTTTCCCTTATAAATTCTGCAAAAAAGATTCTGATTTCTGAGCCCAGTTTCAACTGAATCCAATCATCTTGTTTATCTAGCTCGAAGGATGTGTAGAAAGAAAAACACTTAGGAGCAGAAACTTATAAAACCAAAATACCCCCCTTCTCTTTTCTCTTGGAAGCCACTTCACCAGTTTGGCAATAAGGAAAACCTACCAACATCTTGTCAGCTTAAAAATATTGATTCCCTGGAACCAGCTGCAGGGAGGAGGCAGGAACAGAGAATGAGGCTCCTCAAAAAACAGCCTCAGTTGAGAACATATTCTGCAATCTTTCAGTCTACTTTGCCAGGTAAAAGCTATAGCTTGATGTCTGACATCAGGGACAGAAGCGCTGGAAGTGCTGCTTGTTTTACAGCCAGCTTGTGACAACTGAGTTTGATTGCAATCTTACCGTGTCATTCTCAGGTTGTCATGTCATCTAAAGTTTCACAAAATGAATGAGGAATTCAACTCATTTGGCTTGTCACCTGAATTTACATGAATACATTTAAAGAAAAATCTAGCCAGACAAAGATTGGCAAGTTCTTGCATTTCCTTGTGCACCACAAAACCAACCTTCCTGACAATTCTCATTTCCAACCACGAGTGAAACCAGAACATGCATGAAAAGAAAACAAGGTGGGAGAACAAAGTTAATCAACTTCAGCAGCCCTTCCAGAAACCTATTTTCTAGAATGGCTTAGGACATGAGTTGATTCAATTAAGCATGTTTGGCATCACCGTGAATTAAAGGGAACTAGAATACCTAACAGTTTTACTAATTTTCAGCTTCCAAGTGTTCAGCCTACAACCTTCCAGAGATACCTGCTTGGATCAGGTCTGTATACCTCTATATTCACTTCTGCTTTCCTCTAGCTTCTCTGCTGGGCTCTGGTTTTCCCATGAAGTTAGCTTCTGCTTCTCAGTATCATACAACTCTCCAAATCGCTTCTGTCATTTGATGCAATCTAGTCCACAGCCATTTCTCAGCTCTCCTTAGAAGGCTTTTTAGACAGTACAGGAAATCTTACAGATAGTGACTCTCTCCTGCTGTGTCTCTGCAGTCTTGCTTATGCACCTGCTTCTATCTGCTGTGCACCTAGATAAATGCTAGGTTTCTCTTTTGTGCCAGTTAGCTCCTGAAATAAGAAGGCAGAAAACGCTGTTTTAGCCCAGAAGGCAATGGTGAAACTTGTAATTGCAGCAACAATAATGTCTGGCCAAAACACTCCTTTCATGAGAATTGGCAGAGCTGGCCATATTTGAAAGTTGTCATGCAGCAGCCGCTCTACAAAATTATTCATATAGGAAAAAAACAGCTGAACCTTAAAAACAGATGCATTTGTACTTGGCAACACTGTTTTTCTGATTGTTTACTAATGGCAAAAACTAAACAAGATGGCTGCTACAGTGCAAAGGAGACAACTGGAACTGAAGGCCAAAACAAAAAACCTATAGAGAACATCACAAAAAAGACAATTTCCATGCAAACTGCAACTTTTGAATTTCAGTCCTTTCAGCTGTCTATCTGCTTAAAAGCTTTTTATCCAGCAAACAATTTACTTTATAACAAACCCAGTCTAGGAAAATTTCTGCCCCAAACATGCTTCTTTCACAGAATCAGAAATTGGCTGATGACTTAATAGTAACACCTACTAGTAAGCATTATAATAAGGAAGTATTTTATGTACTTGCACTCCAGAAACAACAGGCATGTCAGACTTGTACTGTTCTTGTTGCTCACACATCACAGATCAAAATTTTGCTTGTAAGATTCCCCAATGGCAGTAAGCTAAAGAAATCCAGAACTAACAACTAAAACCGGTGGTTAGCATTTGTGACAAAAACAACTAAGTCAAACTTACCTTGGAAACTGAGACCTATGCACCTACAGAGGAAGTCTGAGAGATGTATGGACACGAGTAGCAGACCAGTGTGTGAGTAATTACCACTACAGAAAGTCCATGATTCTTTCCAGAGTATTTGGTAATGTACTGCCACAGAAAAATCAGGTAGAAGCAAAAGTGATGGAGTCATTTTCAAAATACTACCTCAAGGTAGAGGGAATGAGAACGTCATCTGAATTTTTGTTTCAAAATCCTGTTCCGATCATTGAATTAGTTGTGCATATATGACTGGTAAGATGACCTGGAAGAGGTCTGGAAATATCAGCACTAAATTTGCACTTTGGAAGGCCAACCAAATAAGAAAATACATCAAGGTCTCAGACGCTGAGAGTTAAAACATGTTGGCAAAAGCTTAACTATAACAAAAAGGTATGTAAGGACCACAGAATAGCCATCTGGTCCAGCATCCTGTCTTCAACAATGGCCATAAGCAGACCTTATGTGTAAGTTAAGAACAGGGACAAATATATATCACACTTTGAGTACTTTTCCAGTCTGTAATTATTTTAAGCTCAAATATTTCCTGATCCTGGTGTGGTCACTGAAGAACCTTCAACAGAGCTGTCTTTTCCAGGTACTTGCCCTATCTTGCCTTTCTCCTCTTAAAGCCATGGAAACTTCTTTTCATTCAAAGCATTTACTACCCATAGAAGTCCACATTTGTTTGTTTTGAACATGATTGCTACTAACTTGATGGACCCTAGCCCCTGTACTGTAAGAGCTGGTGACCAGTAACCAACCACAGATACCACTTATGATTTGTAGACTTCTGTCAGATCCTACCTTATTCATTTATTCTCTGAACTGAAGAATTCCAGGCAGTTCTGTTGCTTCTTACTCAGAACTTTGATCGTTCCCTGCTGTATTTTTCTGGGTCTTTTATATTTATTTATATTTTCTTCTTGTTTCACACATGCTATTCAAGTTTTGGATGAAGTACAGATTTGCAGAATGAGGTAGTGGCAACTCATCAGCACTCCAGGGCAACAGCCCACACTGTTTGTTTGGAACAAGAAGGGAGAAGGAACTATTGAAACTGTAGAAGAAAGAATACAATTCTCTGTAATATTGGCCATAAAATTATCTTCTCATGCTGCAACAATCTGAATCTCTGACCAGCAACAGCCTCAGTGTTAACAGACAATATTTCAAAACACATTTTGAGACTTCATTGAACAAAACCAATCAGATCACTGATGCTGTTGATCCTTTCAAAAGTTTAATCTACCCACAGCTGACACATTACATAACCTACAAAAGGGGCCATTTATCTACTGACATTCTGCAATGACACTGCTCACACTTTTCTCTTGCCTAGAAACTTGAGGAACTAACTGGCAGTATGAGAACAGCTACATCTACTGTGTTTATCTTTATAAATAAATATGGTTATCTGGGATTCAAGTCAAGTCACATATATTTATGCATAGTCTTAACACCACAACATGCAAAAACATCTAATTTTTGGATTTTCCATTGACTTTCCTCACTTCTTGACTACAAATTCACCTTTTGCTTGAGACTTTTGGGATTCAGGTACCATGGCCTGACATACCAACAGCAAGAACAAATATTTTGGCAACCAGAGCTAAGATCGCCAAAGGCTTTTTATGCACATGAAAGCATCCCCCCAAAGAGCCATTTCCCTATAAGCTTTCTGCAGAATGGTTGCCTATAATTATTTTTCTCATCTTTCAGTGCATTTACATTACAGGGCTGCAACAATTGGCACATATGAACAGCAGATTGTCTGTGTTTTTGATTAGTGTGGCAGCAACATATCCTTTGTTTTTCAATCCTGGACTAAATGAAACATCTTCCTCAGAGACAAATCTCCACAATGATTAATCATGAAACTTCCCATATGGGTACTGATATCCCACATGCTTTAAATGAGGCTGGGTGGGAAAACCTCTGCTCCACTCATTTCTCAACCCAGCAAACTGCTGGAAAGTACCCACAGGTTCATTCCCTTATGGTTATAACCTCACTGCAGAATTGGTTGAGACTAGGTTAACTGTGGAAGCTTTTGCTGGTATAGTACTAATCATTCAGTGGTGTGATTTCTGAATGTAGATGTTTCCATTCTGACAAAAACCTGAATTGTGTTTGTGCTTGCACAGAACTATTTTTGTCGAAGTACTTTTCACTTTGGGCCTGATGTAAGCAATACTATTTGAAGTGCTTTTTGATGGTAGAAGTTGCACTTTGATTATAAGAGCTCAATATAAGACAGCAAGCTCTGGCTGTGTTGTGTGTGAACCCATTTAGAATTCTGTGAAGTCCTGCAGTGTTAAATCTGTCTGCGACACAACCAACCCACATTTGCTTTTATATCTTGCGTGCGTATTTTCACCACACACTCTAAAGGGCTAATTTTCAGCATGGTCAAAACGTCCCATAATGCAATATACTGAGCACAATACAGTAGCCAAAAACAGCTCTAAAAGAAATAGCCACGACTTGATTGACGTAATAGAGGTCTATTTGCTTATACTATTGCTGGCTTAGCCGTCTCCACTCAATTAACTTCAACTTAGTAAGTGCATTAAGAGTCCAATATCCATTTTCTAAATGGAAAGAGAAGCAATCTATTTCTATCTGCACCCATAAATTAAAACACCAGAAATACAACACAGTATTTCCCTGGTTTATAACTGTAACTCAGCAAAAGATATGGGTTTGGTTTTGACTCGCTTTTTATTTATCCCACACATATTTACTTTCCTGTCCCTCACCATTAAAATCAATTATTGATAACAAACTGCTTAATCAATCAGTGACTTTCACAACGTTTCTTCCCTTTTCTGACCTACTGCAATGGTTTTATTGTTGCTGTTGCTGTTGTTACACAGTGGGCCCTGGCAGCATATGATAAAGCCATCAGGTTTTAAGCTTCAGCAGGCATAGTCAGGTGCCTTGCACCCTTTACAGAGGCCCTTTGAGATAAAGCCAGTTCCAGGGGTAGCTTCTTTTGCTATCGTTCTCTGCCTTTCAGGAAAAGTGTTAATGAACCAAGGTCTTTTGGACACTCAGATGCAAATATGTCTAAAAGAGATCCATGTCTTAACGACTCACCAAATCTATGGATAAATAGCTTATGCTGTTAAGGCTCTTATCGGGACATTTCAGTCATGACTCCCTTAACCCACAAAATTTACTGGTTTCCAGCAAGGTATCAGTGGTAGTAAGAAACAGAAATTTTAAAGACTGTTTTTCCTCTGTCATGGTGCACTGCCTATCCAAAAAGCTCCATTAGATGGGGAAATTGACAGCTGAGATGATTTCAATTAAAACTTTGAAGATCAGCCCCTGCAGTTGTTCATCTATGATGACAAAAGTCTCCTGGCAGCACGTAACAGCATTACTACAGAACATCATTATGACCTGTAATGAACTTCTCAGAAATGGATAACAGCGCATGGATAATGGGGATAAAATTTCTCAGATGAACACCATTGTTTTTGAATGGAGATTTTTGCAAACCAAAACAGTAAGTTCTGCATATTCAAAGTTCATATGAAGATAAAAATACAGCAGGTACAAAACGGCCCACCAAAATTTTGCGACACCAATGAAGACATTCAATTTTACCTTTCATAGCCTTTATAAACACTAGCTTCTTCTATTTTTTTTTTTTTTTTTAATATATATGTATTTATTTTGAAAATATTTCTGCCTAGTTTGTGGGCTAGATATTAAGTGATATGAATGTAATTCAAGAGACACTCTTCTGACATCACTGGAAGGTTTCTCTATTCATTATGTTAACTGAGAGGATGAAATAAAGTATCATCTAGGGTATTTGGTGGTTTGATAGATTTTCTCAACAAAAGCAACAGCCAAAGCTCCATCTAAGCTAGGTCTAAGAATAGTTCAGCAGACCACGTTCCTTTGTGCAGCTTTCTTCACTGGTTCTGAGCTAATGGTGCTTAGTTATGAATAAATCCTATTCAGACAGACAAGAAAATATGAAAATTTAATTAAACCTAACAATCTAAGACTTAGTGCTACTCTGCCATAAGTCAGTGCACTGCAGATGCTGAGACAAATTTATTGCTTTCCCTTCGCCCATGTTTGAACAACTGCCCCCAGTCTCCCTGCTGGATTCTGCACATCAAGTTTCTCTCTAGTTGTGCAAAGGTAACAGGTTCTGGCAGACAAAGCTCTACCTAACACACAAAACAAAATCACCACCAAGCGCTGTATCTGAACACTGCTTTCCCCTAGAAAGAAAGCCTTTTATCTTAATTATTTTGCTGTTTCTTTCTACTACTTATAGACTGTCTGAAGAAGTTAAAACCCTTGTAGATCGTTAAGTGAACAATTTACTGAGATATTTGAAGAGTCTCCCAAGATAGCCACCTTCTCAATTTTGGATTTTCCAAATTGCAGTGGAAAACACAAGATAATTTTGACAGAGAAGCTAACATCTTGAAACTGAAACTTAGTAAGTATTGAAAGAAAATTCCTAGGGTGGTGGTCAACTAGATCTCCAGCTGCAACTGCTGTAACTGCTGTTAGGTTGTCTGACACTGATTTTTTTGTTAGGGCATATTGAACTATGGCATGATCGCTGCTCCTTTTGCAATCCAAATTCTGATTCACCTGTATTCTGAGGGCTTTAGGTACCTAACAGAGATCTGCAAAGGGCAAAGTAGTGAAAGACACCCACAGATCAGAAGGGATCATAATAAATCTTCATCTTGATCTACTACATACTGAAAGCTGTGGAACACAACCCACTAATTTTTGGACTAGAAAGGATTGTTTTTCCCTCCTAAGAAAATCTTATACAGCCACATGCCAACAAAAACAATCATATTATGATTTTTTTTTTAATGCTACTGATCATCTAACAGAAGGCAGCTTTGCATGTTCCTACCAGTCAAAATTCAGTAAACTTTATTTCTTTCAAAAACAACAACTTAACTAGGATGGTTTTGGAGTACTGGGCCTAAGGAGAGATGTGCAATTACTGGTAGCACCACACTAATTGAGAGCAGGGCAGTGGATTATTTGGCAGCCATTGGGGAACTATGATTTTCCATGCCACCAGAACAGACAAGACCACCAAAGAAGTGGAGATAAACATGGTAGGAAGCTGAGAACAGCGTTGGAAAGTAGGACTGAGCTTTGTATCTAATTGTTCCATATATGATGTTGTTTAGGAATAACAAGACACAGTTATGCACAGAAAGTACACATTTCAAAAGTTGCAGACAGAGTCTAAACTCTTTCATCTACTGGGAAAGAAGACACCAAAATTCAGTCAACGCACAGAGATATACCATAGATTGCAATAAACTAAACACAAGTTTAGATATAACACTAGCTTTAGATCTCATTGTGAGATACATGGTTTTATGCAACCTTACATTTTCAGTTGCCTACTTTTTGATGTGCTCTTTTGTTGAACTGTCACTGTAACATGCACTATAAAATACACTTCAGCCCAATTTTGGGTAGGAGGAGGCTTTCTTATTCCCTGCCCTTCCTTGTTCTCCAGTTTCTCTCTGCTGTTCTTGCATTTACTCTGATGTCCCTTGCGTTTCTTTCCGACATTGTCATTCTGAATGGTTAGCCTCACTGTAATGAACAGAGTGCTGTGATAACCTTTTTGTCTAATAGAATTAAAATAGATTTCAACAAAAATCTTACCAATGCTGAATTAAATATATTCCATCTTCCAACAGCATAAATTTAAAAGTATGGGCTGACAGCTCAGTCAAGCGACCGAGCTTTGTCAAACAAGCTCAGTCCTTCTGGTAGAATAACACTAGCCTGCTCACAAACACCTTAAATCAGCTTAATCTACTGCAAGTCTTAAAATAGAAGAAAAATCTGGCCTTTGAGTTTTAGAACTGTAGCAAATAGTAAGGATGAGCTTCAGAATAACTTCATTTTGTCCAGATAATTACATATGGTCCTCTTCACAGCAAGTCCTACCTTATTCTGGAAAAGAAAATTGTGGTCTGCTGGCTGCAATTTAAAGGAAAATTGACCACCATTCTCTAGGAGCATCGCACACGGCTTTACTGGAAAGACAGAAACAGTATCAATCACACCATTGTGAATACCAGTGTCTCTTACCTTTGGTGTACAACTAAAATTAGAAGAAATAGAGAGACTGAAAAAAAAAAAAGAGGCTGTTAATGTACTGGATTTTATAAGTTTTTCATTATCCACATCTAAGCTTCTGTTTTCAAAAATCTATTCCAAACAGGAGAGAGGGTTTTACTGTAGATCAGGGATGTCCATACATGGAACGCTCTTCCTGTTCTTTAAGTTCATTCCCCTATTCTTAATGTAATTTGTGAGACTTGCCAGGTCCCTTAACACATAGTACCTTCCTAAATAAAAATAAAGCAATCACCCAAAACCACCACACAGACCCACCTGGCTTCACTCCTGAATTCCTGGAAGATATTTTCATGTTGCACTCAGTAATTATAACTAGGTTTCCTGACTAGTATAACATCTCGCACACATGCAATTTTGAGGAGAGCAGTGGAAGCTAATGGCCTACACCCTCACAGAAAACAGGGAAATCCCATATCCCCTGCAGAGACTGTATTGTCTCTTCTGTGAAAATCTGCAAGGATGGCAAAACCTTTCTGAGACCATCCTTACAGCATATAGTATTTACAGTGTCTTCATTAATTTTATCTCAGTTACTAGATTAACGAATCACTCAGGTGGTCAGCACAGATTAAACATATTAAAAACAGGTATGGTTTGGGAGAAGGACGCATAAAAGAGATTGCTATCCTGGGGAATTTCTGTTTGCAAGAAGACAAAGAACAGCACTAAGAACTGGAACCACTGAATTAATGTAAGAATTCAGTTAAACCAAAGAAATATTAAGTATGTCATCTTGGGAAAGACATCATGCACAAACAGGAGGACATCAGCTTCAGACAACCTCACAATTTACACTGCTTGAACATCTGCCATCTGGAAATAATTCTACAGCAAATGCTACCTATCTGTCCCCTGGCAGGTAGCTAGCACACCGTTGTTTCTGACCCTCACTGGTGTGTCTAAAAGCAAATGGGCTTTACTCTTCCCCAACTCCTTGTTCTCACAAATCATATTTTTATTTTTTTCCATAAGAATCATCTTAAAAATAATAGCAATAGCAGGAACAAACACCAACAAATGTAAGGTAGAGAAAGGATTTACTGCTCGTGTCATTAATCCTTTTACTAATAAACCATAACTGCAAATTCAGTTACTCTTAATAGCAAAATTAGGTTCATACCTGTTACTTTTTGCCATTCACATGACCTTTAGTCATTTGGAACTGGAATTGACTTGTGTGGGTGTAGTCTGGTATGAGAATTGAAGGCTCTCATAATTCTCAAACACACCTACATTGATGTAAGAGCTGCTTAGTGTTTCAATGGAAAAAAAGAAAAGATAAGTAAATCTTGATAATGTAAATAGTGTTCAAGCTCTAGAGATCATTTCCTGAATAAGTGGAGCAAACAAGGCTTTGGGTAGGAGGGAAGACTTAAAACAGATTTCTTATCAGTATTTCATGAAGCAACAGAAAAATGGGCTGATTGATGAAATTTCTAACTGAATATGAACTGGAGATGCTGTCCTGATAGATATATTGATGAGCTGATCCGTTCTGTAATAATTTGTGATAGTCTTTGGAACTGATTACAAAAGCAATCAAATAGCTCTTGCTCACGATTTGAAGAAAACTGGGTGATGGCATTGTTATCCCATACATCCCATTGATATATTGATATCCCACTGAACATTCTCAAAAGTCTTTGTATTTCTGCTCACCCTCAATACAACAGAGTTTTTCATTTATCAACAGACTGGTTTGATTAGTTTAAGCTTTGCTTTCTGAGGCTTACTTGCTATCAAATGTAAGAATACGTTCATTCTGCAGATGAGGAACAAGCCTCCCAGGCAAATCGCAGTTAGTACCCAATTTCTGCAGCATTCCTTCACCCAAATAATTTCCCTAGTACAAGGGACAGTTTAATGTGTCTTTAATCCAGGCTCAGAACATCTTTTATGTACATTTGTTATGTGGTGCATCCCAGAGATAGCAGTGTGACAGGATGCTCTTCTGATGCATAAAACAATGCAGCAAACATTACTAATTTTCCCATATAAAAAAAGCTTTTCTCCACAAGCTTTTGAGGTTTTTAGTGAAATTTGGATGAGAAAAAAGTTCTAAAACCACAGCTTGGTCCAAATCATGTTTTCTTCCTGCTCCTGAATAAGGAGCTTTGGATCCTTACCCATACAGAAACTTAAAACTGTCTGAAAACAAAAGTAACATTTTTACTCTTCCTTCAAGTGTCAGTGCACAATAGAAGATGTGGTGAGCTTTCGGAGATGAGAGATGATGTGATGACAGTCTTCACCTGAGCTGCCATCTATTCAGCAGGTGGTAGAGAGATTCAGCTTCCTTCTCCCTGTAAGGGCTTTAACCCACACTTCCCACTTAAATGCCCTTAGATAGATGAACTACTTTCATAGATCTAGGATAGCATAAATCAGAATATCACTGAGAAGTTCAAGCTCCTCATCTGAATTTCAGAAATCACACCATTCTCTCAAATAATCATTCCTTCTCACAGCACTTCTGCACTCCGTCCATCTGGGAGCAGCAGGTGAGGAACTTTCCAAACCTGAAGCCATGAAACAGAAAGGCATCCGAATCAACTCTTTCTTTTACCAGATGGTTTCTTACTTCTGTGTTTCATTGTGAATGTTCCACAGGTACGAACATTTGTGCAAAGACCTGAGAGACGTGCTTTACTGGCAGTGGGCAAGTCAGCCTGACACTGTTACCAGAGGATCAGAGGAAGACTCAAATTATGATTCAAGATATGAAGATATGAGTAAGTTATCCCAAGGGTGTGAGTTTATTTACAGGTTGGCTCCTTAGCAGCAAGGTAACGCCCAGACCCGTGCAGTCACAGCTGTGGGTGCCCCTGTGCAGTGCTGCAATAGGGGAGCAGTGCCTGCTGGCCCTCTCAGCACTCAGTCAGTTTGCATGCTGGGCAGAGGCCAGGCTCACCAGCAAGGTTTACTAACACAACCTTCTTCTTGGTGAGATTTCATTCTCCTAACAAATTAACTTGTTTTCATTCAGCTAGTCCTCCAGCCTTGAAAAGAGCCCTTAGAACAAAGCAGGTTAGGTCAAAGTAAAGAGAACAAATAATTTAGGCATGAAAGTAATTTGGCCAGCTAAATTTCATTTTCAAAAACTCTGTTAGTTGGCAACTGAAACAGATAGGCTGAAGGAACTTTTCAGTCTGAAAAAGCAAGCATTGCCAGCAAGGAGAAGCATGCACTGTACCTCAGACTGCCTTACTTGCATGCTAGTCATCCCACATTTCCTTTATATTCAATGGGGAGAGGCAACTTTTCCCCAGGTTCACATCAGAGCACTTCACTTCATGAAGTAGCTGAAAGATCACCTTTTCTCATCCATGTTTTTGAAAACTGTACTTTTTAAAATTATTATTCTAATTTTAAACCTAAACCTCCTAAAAATGCACAGCAAATCACCCTAACCTTCCTCATGCACAAGCAAAATGCCCTGTTTTCATTTACACTTAGCTTATCCTCATCATTAATGAGCATCTTCTTTACCATTTGACCATCCAGTAACAAGCCTGTGGAGCAAAGCATTCAAGCCTTTGTACTTGGCCAACACAAAGAGCTCAACTCTCCTTAACCTTGAGGTAGAATCTGTCAAAATACAGCACACAAGAAGCAAACACCAGTTATCAGCAGCACTTAGATATTTCTGGAATGCAGCCCTATTTTTCCATTTAACATATTAATTCCAAGGAGCAATATATTTTCTATAGAGCAGATGAGAAAGTACATAATCTGTATGAAACGAGAAACATGTTTACAAGTCAGCGTTAGCTAGAACTCCTGCTACAGACTCTGGGTCTGGATGAAGGAATCTTAATAGAAAAGAGAGTACGCAGAAGTTTACTCTCAGAGACTTGGGTTTAGATTGCTGCTCCAAAACAAGGAAAAATAAATGTGATCATCTCCATCCTACTCAGCACGAGTTATTTATCATCACCGATCCATCAAAAATTTCATGCAGCAGCCAGCACTCATCTGGCAGCGAAAGTCTCAGTCTAGAGTAAGTGGAGGCTGGCCTATCAGCAAGAGAAGCACGTACACTGCCTGTCTGTTACACAAGCATGGCTTATTTTTCAGAGCATCAATATTGCTGATGGTATTTACACAACTGAGTGCATAAAAGAAGCTATTATAAGTTGACATTGTTAAAACTGAGTCGGCTGGAAAACTGATTTTTTTTTCTATTAGAGAAAATAAGAGTACTTTTTTCCCCTCAGAACAAACCGCTGACATTTCGGATGCTGCAGAGCTACTCCTGCTGGGCAACATGCCAGCAGAATCCCTTGGCGTGGGCTCTGGGAGAGGACTTCACCCTGGCCTGGGGAGATGGTGCAAGACGTTGGGAATCACCTTGTCAGGATGACACCTCCTCAGGAGTCTCGCCCCAGGAGACAAGGCACAGAAGAACTTTTAACTCCTGCAGCCCTTCAGCGGCTGAATGCAACACTTCCTTTTTTCAGAACTCTCAACAAAATTATAAGCACGTTTCCGTTTGAAAGAATCCCTTTTTACAAAGCTTGACAAAAGAAATCATTCCAACAAAATTAAATAAATAAATTGCTGCTTGGTTTAACGTCTTGCTCTTCTAACATCATCACGCGGAAACAAAAAGCACCGGTAACTACTTGGCAGCGCAGTGCCATTTCAGCCCTGCCCACTGGTGCTGCAAAATTAGATCAATAGGAGAAATACTTTTAGAAACCAATGACTAAATGCTTTCCTGAGATTTTTTCCCTGGCCTTATCTTAAAAAGGGTAACATATGACTGGCAAAGCTAAGAAAAGAATTCTTGTTATTGTCCTCAGGCTAGGCACTGTTCTGGCAGCTACAAAACAAATTTTACCAAACCATAAACTTCAGTAACTATAAGCAACAGGCATCATCTCCACTGAACACCACAGTGCTGCTTTGCAAGTTAATTACTGAGCAGGCATTTTCAGTTAATTTTTCAGTAGACTTACTATTTCTAGTGGTTCAAGCTTAGAAGAAGTGAAAGGGAGTTCAGATATACCAAAGCAGGAAAAAACAATCTGACTTCATCTGCTGGTGACTGCTCTTTTGTCAAATGTATGTAGCTAAAGAGCTGTAGCAAAGCTGGAAATTACTGTTTTCACCTTCTTTGCTTGGATAACTATCAAACATTTTTTATTTTTAGCATCAAAGTAGCTGAAAGGGTATTGTTAGAAAGAATGGTCTCCCTCCCTTGGCTCATGCAATAAACTTCAGGGAGGGGGCTCAACTTCAGAGACTATTCTGAAAAAAGTGTTTTTTCATTCCAAATCCAGCTCAGCAAACTTGAAGTGTTTCTTCTGTTCCACAAAGCCTGAGGTCCTATTTAATTGTATAGCATGTTTATACATATGTATGATTCGGTTCCCGTAGAAGTAATCAGAAGAGAACAGTGATAGTATCTTCTAGGAACATAATGACCGCTCTGAGTCAGACCAAAGCTCTAAGTAGCCCCATATCCTGTCCCCAAGAGTTGCCACTGGATGAAGCTTAGCCAAAGAGTATAAAAACTATGGCACGTAGAAAGAACTTTTTCCCCCCTGGTTTTCTCTGTCAATTTCTGGAAATAAACAATGCAGGAACTTACTGAATCAGATGCCTCTCCAGATTGCTGTGCTCAACAGATATCTCATGCTGTTTTATGACTGATAAGCAAGGCTTTAATTGCTGCTTACTTGTTGTTCCCTGTGGCCTCCTTGGTCCTGCTTTCCTTACCACCTCTCTGGCTTGTGTTTCTTGAATCATGTATTGGGTATCTGATGCAATAAAATAACATACCTCAGAGATATCAATCTTCGATGAGCAGATCAACAGTGCAATTGTTAAAAAGTTATTTGCAGAAGCCATTACAAGTGATTTATTAATTTGTAACACTGACAAGAAATTACAAATGCACACACTTCTGAAGGCACTGAATGAGGAAACAAGAGATTGAGTCCAAGGCCTCAAAATCAGGAACCAAAACTAAGCCACTTAGTCTCCACATGTGCACTTCACATAAGCTGACAGAATTTTGTTCTCAAAATAAATTGTGGGGCCTGATAGCAGTGGAAGATGACGACTCAGGCTGCTGTGTCCTGAAGTCACAGGATGACCGAGCAGCCTACCTCTAATACTCCCAGCACTGCTAATGCCTGTGGACAACCTTATTCATAACCTGTTATGGAACTCCTCTGCTTTTTAATTTATTTATTATTATTTTTTTAACAGCAAGATATGCTAAGGTATTCTGTATGCTCAACTCTTGAGCTTCCATCAGTCCTCCAACTAAAAGAACTGCCTACTGTCAGACATTTCAGTGTTCTACATTTTTCTGTCTACAACCAGTCTCATAAAACAAAAAACATAATCCATCTTCAGGCGAGTTTCATAAATGACAAAGAACAGACAATCTTCCAAGCATAAGTCTCAAAAATACCGAACATTGCTAAACTTCAGAAGATACAATATTAATTAATTAATATTAATTAATAAATCTCAGTGGCTGAAAATGAGCCCTGATAAAACTGATGATTTTTGCAGATATTCTCAAAAGAGAAATTTAGCTTTTTTTTTTTTTGCTCTCTCATTTTGGCAGTCTTGTTCCCTCCTATCCTTGGAGCATTTTGCATTCCCACTCTATGCCAGTGGCATACCTTTAGGCAGAAGCCCATTTCCTGATGTTCCTGATGGCTGCATGCAGCTGAATCCTGCCTGCAGTGACAGCTACGCACCCAGTGATCTCCTGGGTATGACCTATTTGGCCCATTGTGAACCAAAGGGAAAACAACAATAAACCTCTTCCAGTTTGCACTGTTGTCCCTTACAGTTTAGAAACTTCTGCAATTCCAAATTCACATTTCTCTGAAAGTGAAAATACAAACAACAATCGGGCCTCATTTCTTCAATTTCAGCAGGTCACTCTTTTAAAATGTTACAAACAGAATCAACGTCACTCGTATGAGAAATTTTAAAGTAAAACTTCAAAAATGCTTTTCCTCAATGCTCAAATCTGCAGCAAATATAAACCATTGTAAGCGAAACTTAATTTGCTAACATGCAGCGTTAATTTGATTACTCTGGATAAAGGTCTTAGCGGGACCAATTGGCATTTGCTGCAGTGTGAAACTAGAGGGATAATTTGCTAAGAGAAAAGTGTAAGCTCTCCTTGGCACCCTGAAATGTGTTCAGTTGGTTTTGTGCTTTTGCATTTGAGCGAGTACTCCAGCACAAATTGGGCACAATTAGCAGCACGTTTAAAAAAACACAACTCAGTTCTGGTGCTAATTTGTCCTTGCAATAACACCAATTTCCCCAGTATTTACACTCAGTAAGCGTACAGAGGCTAACACAGAGGAAAGCTTTGGACAATTCTCATTTGTATAGCTCAGAGCAAATAATTCTTTGTGCCTCGTGTGAAATGAGTCGAATATCTCAGCCCACTTTCCAGAGAACATGTGTCTACATCACAAAATCTGCCACCACAAGTTGGCACTAATTGGCAGTCTTAGCAAAGTGGCAAAGGAATGAATGGCCCCTAGATACCGAACTAACATTTTTCCCCTACAGGTGGTCTTTTCAAGTCGGAATTGAGATGTACATTGTTTAGGCAAGGTGAAGTTTGTACTGCTGGTACATGTTTTGTTGATTCATAGAAGATTTCAGTGTATAGGGAGCATTTTCATGAGCATTACATTCACACTATTTAAAAAATAAACAAAAACCTTAAATTGTAGTATAAAAAAAAAACAACACGAGAAAAAAAAAAAAAAAAAAAAAACAAATTCCAGCTGTCCGTATTTTTACCCCCACTTCTCCCCCTATAAATGCTTAGCATGTTCAAAGGCTTTCAGTTCTCCTCAGCATATATTGACAAAACAGCTCCCTTAGATCTGATATCAAACCAAAAATTAGGACGCCAGCTGCTTTTATCAGGAACCCGCCTGTACAGTGCCTCATTTGTGGCACTTTCTAGCACTTATCCAAAAAATTCTGGTACCAGTAGGAAAAGTGCTAAAAACCTCCAGCAAGTTTTAGAAAAAGGGTTCAATCTGTTTAGTATTGTCGTAGAAATAAAGAAATATCAGAGATGCCTTGATTGTGAAGTATAATTACATTTACAAGGAAAAGAAACTGGATACTAAATAGGCTCTTTGGAATGACCGAATATTAAATCCAGATAAAGTAAAAGCAGAAATGAGTTCTATGTTCCCCCCACTTTTCTGTTTGTTTGGTTGGTTTTTTTTAACCAATAGCAATCAACCAATTAAACAAACTTCACAAGAGAGCCCAGAAGTCCCGGTATGTTGCCACTTTCAGATCAAGACAGGATACTTCTCTAGAAGATGCAATTTCATTCTCCTCAAGGATTGACTGAAATGTATTTATGTGAGCTCAGACTGCATCTAGTTTCGTTGCTATTTCTGCAACTATGTTACGCACTTTTAGACAAGTTTTTAAAAATCATGTTTCTTGCACAGTAAGATGAATCAATTGGCTTCTTGTCATATTCCTTTCTGAAGCTTCCAACTACTACTTACTTGATTTTTATTTTCTGATTGGAACTTCTCTGCCTCTTCAGAGGCTTGTAAATATGAAGGAACACTGAACAGCAAAGGTAAATGGTCTGTGTAGTAAACTCTAAAGTGGAATAGATTTTTCCCAAACCTAGAAGGAGCACTCGTTGATTATGGGAAGACTGGATTCATCCTTTTCTGATTCCGTCCCTCTGAACATGACGGGTAAGTATCACTAATAACTGGTTGCAGGTTTCAGCCAGTGAAAGCGTATTTGTCAGGAACCGGACTGAAACTGTCTATCTCATTTCACATAGGCTGGCATGTGACAGATGCATACAAATTTTTTCAAGCTGCTTCCAATTCAGAAATAGGTATGAGCCCAAAGTCTCGTTTTGTATTGATGACAAAGAGAAACAGGTCTCTCCTGTTTACCTGGGAGGGGATCTTCTCCCGCCACTAAGCACATAGAGCATCTCGAGCTCTGCCAGTCCTCCCTCATTCATTCATTCATTCATTCATTCACTCACTCATTCATTCATACTGAGCAAGAATCAGGATTTGCAATTTCTGAGTTACAGTAGATAAAATCCTTTGCGGTGCTGGCTCTGAAGCAAGTCTGAACAGTGAGCCTCAGTTGTCACATCTTGGTCTCTGCTTATTAGTTTATCCACTCAGTCACATATACCAGTTTTGCTTATACACCCTTCAGACTAGTTTAAGATTAAAAGCCAAAGGAGGAGTTATTAGTCTTTTATAAACTGAAAAAGGAAAAAAAAAGAAAAAAAAAAGAAAGAGGTATTTCAGGGCTTCTCTTGATTAGGCTCTCAGGTTAACCGCAGAGGATTTTAAGCTCTGTAGCTTTGTTACAGAATGTAAAAGGATATTTCCTTATAAAGATAAGTTGAAAATACAAGATCATTGAGGGATGCATTTGCCATCACCAGAAATTGTGTCACATAAACCTCAACCTGTAAAGCTTGTTTATAGTCTCACTCCATTTTGGTATACAAGCTAAGTAGGAAAAGTGGAAGAAAACATAAAAACACAGACATAAAAAACCTGCTCTGTGGCCCTAACAATCTCTGTTCTAAGATGCCAGGTCAGCTTGTTAAACCAAGTCAGTTACTGCACATTCACATCTTGATGGCATGATCTCAGTGGAGATTTGCTGTTGAAGCCTTATACTGTCTGTCACAGAACCTAGTCTGGTGGAAATTAGCCATGATTTCTGCATGCATTGGATGAAACTGGCACTGCTAGCACAGGTGAAAAACGCAGCACAGCATACACTAATGTTGTAAGAACTACTGCCAGAGCACCAGCAACCATTGCTTTCACTGAGAATGCAATGTAAAGCAAAAATATAATTCTCTAACCTATCAATGAAACTAAAAGAGTGTACTGTTTTTTGGCACTTCCCACAATTTATATGACCGTTCCCATATTCTTAGTGTCTCACTCCTTTTAATTCAATGTTCCCTCCATCCCCTAGGTACAGAAATGGAAGAATCCCCTCCAGAAAGAAGATAGTTATCCTGATGAAACAATGCAGCACTTGGCACACTCACCTTTTGCACCATGCTTTGAAGAAGCACAGAGCTACATTTTGCAAGTGCTAAGTATTTCTGTTATTGTTGCTCTTGGGCCAAATTCCCAAGCAGCCATGCTTGGCAGTTAGTTCAACTACTGAGGCTCTAACCCCTGGTTGTCCTCAGGCTGGTTTAAAGGCAGCATTCAGGGGAGAAACCAAAACAAATACCATACTGGAGAAAGAAGAGAGTCTAGGAATGGAGTGGGAGCTTCAACCAACTGAAGCTGGTGAGGTTCAGCTTTGTGGCATTGTAGGATTCTTCCATCTGCTACCAAGCACCAACTTCTCCTACTTGCCAAATTAATTTCTCTCATTTTTTGATGTTTAATTCCAAACAGCTTTACAGAACAGCTACTGAATGAATGTTATGTTTTGTAACAAGTCAGTCCAGTCTGCACTCTTCCCTTTCCCCTAGGGCCTACCTGTCTTCTAAACAAGCCAGATATTAGACATGGTAGCAGGCTCTGTTGACAGAGGTGAGTGCTGAAATAAGTTTTGCTTACTGCTGCCTCCTAATTTTGTTTTACACTATTTGGAAAAAATTCACTGAATGCATTTGGACTGCAGGTCAGTCCAGTTGGCAGTATTTCTTTATTTCTGTCCTGCAGGGAGAGCTGGCTGAAACTCACAGTACGAATGAGATGGCTGGTATGGGCAACCAACTTCCATCTGCTGCTTCCACTGATTTGCCTCAAACTATTTAGAGAGAAGCTCAGCCTCTGGAGACAATATTTTACAGCACGACAGGAAAGCTGCCGACAGTTTGTTTGTTAAAGTAAATGTGGAAATTTCTTATTTAACCAAATACAAAATAAGGAAACAATGCTAAACCAAAGAACCTGATTTTAAGATGAAAGATGATACCAGTTATCGCAGCCGTGACTAGAATAAAAAAAAAAAAGAGGGAAGATGACAGTAGGAACTGGAAAGAAAGAAACTGCAAAGCCCTCACTCATTTTCATGTCTAACACCCAGGAGTTGGGTGTGTTGATGATACAGCACGATAAATCAAAGTTAATACTACCAGCTAGATAGTTCAAGCCTGCACACTGCGCTCTATGCAGTAAGGGAGTTGAAGTCTGTCATCTTTCCACAGAAGAGTTCTCAGTTTGAGCAGCTAATTAGTCTAAAACTAATGAGGGATCTGAACACTCTTTCACACAAAAACAAATATGTGTAACTTTAAAATGCTTCTGACTTAGAGCATAGTGGCAATGACATCGGGTAAAAGGAAACTGTATGAGGGAATAGTGCAGACAGAAGGCCACATAGGCAGCTGATACAGGCAAATAAAGAGGGGGGGGGAAAAAAAAAAGAGGAAAAAAAAGAAAAGAGTGAAAATTCAGAGAAGAGAAAATGTCCATCTTCAGCATTTACTTGGGCTGCTGCTGCACTGAGGGTCAGCTTGCTACAAACTTTGTCCAGATGGCTGAAATAAACATTTTACAAGTGGCATACTTTACATGATGCTTACATTTAGCTGAGTGTCTGAGCACTGCAGCCTTTTGGAGACTTAGATACAGGGACATCTACTTTGCAGACACCAAAGGAGCACGATAGCAAACCATTCTGCCCTACAAAGATGCTGGTAATTTTGCTCAGGAGAAGGATTCTCTGGGAATCTCAGCAGGAAAAATGCTGACACGTAACCCATTAGGCAGCAGACTTTCCGCGCTCTGCTGATGACACAGATACTAAATTCCACCTCATTTCTGCTTCCTTCAGGCACCCAAGACTTCTTTGCAGGTTGGGGCCTCAGCTCTTCAATGGGCTACAAGCCAAAAAGGTTCTGTGAAATGCAGAATTTTTTGGTTTCTTTTTCTTTCAGAGAGCGAGGTTCATACGCTCTGATGTGCTAGGCACTTTGGCAGTGCTGAGATCCGGGGCACTGCAATAATGTTTAATCCCATTACTAATGCTTATTTTAGAATCTGCTTGTCATTAAAGACACGATAGCGATCTTAATTATTGTCTCCAACATGTATTTGCCTGAAATAATTATTATACTTCATTCCTATAGAGACAATGAGATAAAACTCTAATTTCATTTTATTGGCCCTTCTATCCATCAAGAAATGAGTTTCTTGTGAGAGCTTTGAAGTAGTCCCCTTCACGGATTAAACCCCTTGAAAGTACAAGAACAGAGGGCGGGGTGTGGGGGAATTGAAATAATTTACATCCCAGCAGACATGTAATGGGAATCAACAATGCAACTAGACCTACATGATGGTTGAGAGGAAAACGTTGAGACATGCTATTGAGCATGAAAAAGTCTGTTTAGCTGCAGCTTTTAGCTCAGAAGACAGCCAAGGGCTGCACTAAGTCAGAGGAAATAAGTAGCAAAAAAGGAGCTTCCCTAATCATATTTTCCAACAGAAAAAAAAAAAAAAAAGAAAAGCTTCGCTGGATAAAAGAACATCAGATGCTTAACTGTCAGATGGCTGCCTGCCAAGCGAGCTCAGCCTCACAGCATCACTGTCAGTATGATACAGTCTGTAGGAGCAGATAGTGCAAACTCTGCCTGAGCAGTGGCTAGATTGGATGTTAGAGCCGTACAATGCATTCACTTCAAACCCCCCCTGCCTCAAAATAAAAATCCTATTTATTAAAGGGGAAATTCTGATTGTGAAAATTATAGAAGCTGAAGATGCAGCAGCACAGCTTGGCATACAGCTACACGTAAGACAGATCCCACATGGCACTTGGAGCTGTCTCCTGGGACAGAAGGAACAGTTTGGGCTACTCTGGTAACATCTCCAGAGACAGGCCTTTCCCATGGCAAACAATGATAGCCTAAGTTTGTAGGAACGTGATTGTAATGGGTGCTCTGCATCCTGCCCTGGAGCCAACAGAACAATTACACACGCTCTGAGCTTTGAGTTTATGAGCAACTCAATTGATCGAAAGCTTAATCAGGTCTTTAACTCTTGTGTCTGACTGGAGCCAAGAGTGCCAAGGCCCCTGCTGATTGGAAGCTGTGAGATCAGGATACTTTTAAATACAGATTAACACATCTTAAAAGTAAGAAAGACAAGAGAAGAGAGTAAAAAGCCTGCCCAAAGCTTGTTCAGAATACAGGCTTCGCAGTGCTGGACCATATGTAGCACATGTGGTGTATAAAGCAACCCTTCCTATCCACCTGCCCATCACGGATGTATCTATAAAACACTTATTTTCTTTTCCATATGCTGCACGTTTAAATTTCTAAGTGTCTAATATCCACACAAGCAGCTGTCATTTTTTGAGGCACAGAGGTAGAGACACAAAGACTGCGCATTACCTCTCCCCACCACACACAGAGACTTTTGCTCTTTCTGCCTTCTGGCCTTTAATGATTCTAAAATAAAGATCTCTCTGTCTGACAGCCAGTGGCTGCTCTTTTAGTAAGCCTTCCTGCTGTACTGCAGCCTCAGTACTACTTTGCTGCAAGAAAATTATATTCATGTCCTCCAAAAGCAACCTAGAAAGGCCAAACAGAGGAAAACCTCCTACTTGGTACGATGCCAAAGAAAGCTTGAAGGGAAAAATGGCAGTGTACAGACAATGGTACAGATGGCGCTGGTCAGAAAAATACTATATATGATTAGATTATCACGAGAAATGCAATGCAAATGGTAATCACGTGTGTGTCATTGGTGCTAAATATAAATGTGTCAGAGGCCTTCCATATGGAGAAAGTCCAGCTGATATTGATAAGATTTTGTGCTTCACTTGATGATTGAAGGTTTTCAGTCCAGCTTTAAGGTATGTGCTGACACCCTCGATGTATTTTTTTTGTAACCAGAGGCTCATATCCTCCATAAAAATCATCTAAATCATGCAGACAGCAGGGTTTTGCACCCCCAGGGTTTTACAGCCACTCTTTATATATGATTTCTCACTGGCCCCTGAGAATGTTATGCAGCAATTTTCTAAGCTTGCATTTTGCAGATCCTAAACTTGCACAGCACCAAGCCCTTGCAAGAGGAACATATGGGCCCATGAAACTATTCAGCTCTTAAAAAAAAAAAACAAAACATATGCTGATGGTAACTTCCTCTTTGCTGGTGAATATTCTTTAAAATTCTCAGCACTACTCAATCATGTGATAAAAAGTACCATCGCTGTTGCTGTGAGAAGACCAAAAGGCAACCTTGTCTTACAGCTCTATGGCAGTGATGACAGCTTTTACGATATCAGCATATAAGGAATCACCCCTACTGCTTTTAGAATCAAACAGCCATGAGGTTCAGGTGATTCAGCCCATGGAGGCCACACCATCTGTCTGCTGGGCTCCTGGGAGATGGGACAACAACCGTGGGTTGTGACTTCCTACATACACAGTAGTGACCCTTTATCGGAAAGAAACGGCTTGTGCGAAGTCACATGTGATATAGCGTGGTTTCAGAAATGTCAGTACTGTAAAGTTAATTGAGTGATAGAAAGCAGAGGAATTACAACTGTTGGATTTCAGATCCCTCTGATACGTGCTAGCAGCACTCATAGGTATGAGACTTTTTCTCTATCATGCAGAGGGGTTAGATCTCACAAAATAATATTTAATGATTACAGAGACCAGGGGATAAAACTCAGAAGCAGCCATGGGAATGGACCTGCTATCTGCCCTCACTCACATGGTTGTCCTCAGCACTAATTTGCAAAGTAGGGGCGGACATCAGCTGTGAAAGGAAACTTTGCTCCAGAACCCAGAGCTGCTGCTCCCCTCTGCTGTTAGCTCTCCAGCTGGGCCCTTTTCCCAGCCCCTAGACAGAGCCAGGACTGAACCTTTGCCAGCCCTTCTGCCTCTGCCACTCGCAGCTCTGCACCTTTGCCCGAGCTGCTGATATAGGTGGCAGGTGCAGACACACATCTGCTGTCCTGGCGAGGGAGAGTGAGCCTCTGCCATGGTTTGAGGGGGGTGGATAAAAGGCAAGGAAACTGACACCTCAAACACCGCATAGGAACAAATATGAGATTTTCTCAGTATGGGTAATCTCTCTTTTTTGTCTGCCAATTTTCACGTATCACACAGGATGCAGTAAGACTTCTTCATTCACAACCAAACATTCAAATAATGAATGTAAAAGTTGCTTCCCCCTTCTCCATTCATTACCAGAAAAATATCTGCACTGGTATGAATAATGCCTGTGCTTGCAGTACTGGGTTTACAGTAGTTTAGGCCCAGCTAAGCAAATATGAATAGGAACTGCTGCAAACTGCTCACATTACACTCAGTTTGAAACAGGAAACCCCCAGCCAAGCAGTTAAATGCATTGTCAACAATTTCCCTCATAGTCCATCTGGTACAGCCTGGGGAAATTCTATATAGCACCCGTAGAAATATTTAAGGAGTAAACAGGAATATTGCAGTGCTCTCTTCCCTCCCCCATTCTGTAGGAACAGAATAGGGAGTGCGGTGCAGTGGCCCCTGCACTGTTACATAACAGTGTCATGCCTTTGCAGAGTTCCTCCCAGCCTTCAGCATGACCAAACCCATTTGTAGGCTGGGAAACTGAGATAGAGAGAAGGTATGCAACTTGCTCAGGGCTACATAGCAAACCAGTGGCGGAGGTGGGAGGAGAGCTTGCAGGTCCCAACAGAGCCTCTGCTGAATCCCTCTAAGGCTCCAAATTCCTGCCATTCTTTGCACATACTTTGTAAAACCTGAAATATGGTTGCATCACAGGCTGACCACCAGGCTTAATGCAACACCTGCTTTCTAATGATCACTTTGCCATCCAGGCTGCACAGACAGACACTGCAGTTATTTCTTGGGTTTGTTTCAAGATGATTTAAGGTTTCTGGAAATCGTGCCTGTCATGCCCAACATAGTTCCTGACCAGCGATTTTTCTTTTTGGTAGCCCTCCTTAACCACAGACCTCACTTCAGTGTCATCATCTGAGCCTCCTATTCTTTTAAAATTCAGCAGTAGATTCCATTTACTAATACTAACAGGAAATCCCATGAATCTGCCTCATGCCCTTTCACTGACTTCACAAATCCAATTGATACAGATAGAGCCAATTTCTGAAACTGCAGCTGTCCACACTTACAAAGCTCTGACTGTTAGATAAGAAAGTGCCAGCTGGAACAAGAAGTTTCTCCTACTACTAGATGCCACACTCTTAGCCAAGCGGGCAGCTGTCAGCTTGGGTGGCGGCAGAACTGCATAAATGGGAACCCTTTCGATCCAGCCCCGTATGCTCATCCTACAGCAATTGAGATGTTCTGCGACAAGAATGGTGGGTGAATCTGCATCTCAGAAGAATGCAACTGCACTTGTCTTCAAGTTCCCAGTTCCCTACAAACCACTGTGTTTCTTACAGAGCACGAGCCTGGAGCCTAAGGAAGGCACAACATTTGGCTAAAAGGCTGTTCTGCCCCTTTTTCTGACCTGAAAGGGTCGCTTCCAGCTTCACTTGAAGGTTAAAGGCTTCTTAAGCTCTGAGCAGTGTTTAGCACTTCACAAAGTTTATGTGTGGTTTTCTATCAAATCTTGCACGAATTTAAGATCCCAAGGTGCTTTGACAAACCTAAACCTGTGCTAGTCACTAAACTGGGAGGAAAGGGAGCAGGCAGCTACTGGCTCCACTGCCAGCAGAGCCTCAGGGGCACCTGGACCTGCCCTGGTGGGGCAACACAAAATGGACCCCCACTTTCAACAGAGGTAGCTTAAATCTCCGTCCTCCACCATCACTCCAGGGTTTGACTCTACCACCAGCCTTTTTGCAGGCTGAGCCACTCAGCTGAGCATCAGGCAACCAGTTTAACAGTCCTTTGCAGATCCCTGCATCACCTACCCTTGGTCCAGAATATGAGGAAACGTAGCAAGACTGCAAAACACTTGTCATAGGTGTTGCACAGCAGATTCTACTAATGGCTTCCTGCTAAGCTCCTGTTTTAAAGCCAGTGGCGCAATATGGCTCACTGCTCTTCACTGGGGGAAAGCAGTTGCTTATTGCTGTGTCGTTACTGAATCTAACTTGATTCAAAAGACATAAGAAATGGTGATGAATTGTTAACAAAAGTGTACCTCTTCAGCAAAGCTTTAGAAAATTAAAAAACAATTTTGTTTTTCTTTTCTGTAGTAAAACATCTGCCTCTCAAAAAGGAAATTAAGATGCCTATCCATTCACTTTTGCAGTTTTCCAATTTCTGAATGCTTTAGCCACTTTTCTGGAGCTACTTAAGTTCTAATCCCTCTTCTCCCTCATCCCCACGTACAACACCAAGACAGAATTTTCAAAAAATTTTAAGCCTTATCCTTTGCATACAGACTTTAAGATTTTTAATCTTTTTAACCTTCCTCCCAAAAAACAGCCTTTTTAGAAGCTTCTTTTCTACTTGATGAATAGCATTAGTTGAATATTTCTAGAGAAATGAACATCTGCATCAGTGCCTTAGGATAAGGTGGGAGGAATATTAAACCAGTAGCCTTTAATAACTTTGAACCATCTGTGGGAAGCTCTGGAATCAGAAAGAAAGATATCAAGATAGATATGTAATCATTAGGCTCTAGAGATCTCAACCCACCGAGGAGAATGGGCAGCCCGTAATTCTGATTCTACAGATCAGAATTCATAAAAGCACTAAGAAATCCATAAATACATATACATATGTATATTTCCCAGGTTTAGTGCAGAAAATCGATTTCTAAAAAAACAAAATGAAATACTACAAAAACACATTTGTGGAGATTGGCACTCATAACTACTTTTGATTCTTATCGCCACACTCTTTACTATGATTTCCTGAATGGAAAAGAGATCTTCAAGGAAACAGAAAAATAAATAAATAGAAGTGATAGCTCAATCAGTACATACATAAAGTTTTGTGCTTTTTTTCATGGAAACTTTATATAGGGATTAATGAATGTTACGTGTATGGAAAGCAGACTGCGGCTTTGTGGGCTTCTTAGTATAAATATCCTTGACATAAAAATTACTATTCTAGAAGGCCCTCTGGAAGGTCTGGGAAAAAACTCCTCCTATGCAGACCTATGTAAACTGTTTAATAACAAGGGAGAGTTTTCGGGTAGAAGTTTTCTTCCCCCACTCCCTCACCCTCACAGACTTCTGTCTCTTTTTGTAAAACTGATTTGCTGCATTGTTTCAGAGGGGGCAGCTGAGCAATCCGTCTCACTGCTTCTCTTTCCCATGGAACAAATCCCCCCCAGCCCTCCTGCTGCACCCTGACAGAGATGGCAGGCCTTTCTTCGCCGAATTCTTTCAATAATGCTGTAATTGCAACATTAGGAGAAACAATTAGGACTAAAAGGAGCTGCTGCTGTATGCCAGATCTGCTTAATAACTTAATTAAATAAACAGAAATATAATTACAATGTAAATATTTCCTTTCTTTAATTCCTAGACATCCTGAGAGAGACAGCGTTGTTGAAATGATATAAAATTATTGAAGACTTTTTCAGTTCTTCCACACTTAAAAACCATTTCACTGTCTTCCCACGCCTACCCACTTGTAGTATTCCACTTTTAAGACTTCTTAACCATCTATCAGACAGAAAAAAAAGGATCCTTGGAAAGGAATACCCCAGATAGTCAGAAGTGTTTATAATTGAAAAGGAACCATGAGGACAAAATTGGTCTGTAATTTATAACAGCAGATTTCCTTCCTCAAATTATTTTCATTCAGCACTTTTCTCTGAGAACTTTTACAGTTTCAATTTTTTTTTTTTTTAAATGTGAGAGGCACTTATATCATATTGTCTTTTGGCACGTACACAGCTGCTCAGAGACGATGACCCTACCTTGTGGTTATACACTGAATAAATTGCAATGGCTTTGGTACATTTACTTTATGGTTTCCATCAGTTCAGCCTAGATGAGGATTAAACTTATCATCAAAAGATTATCCCTCTCTGTTTTCACTGGGGAATTTTCTTTGGTTTCATGACAACAAAATCCTGAAAACAACCTGCTATTCAGTTTTTCAAAATGAAACCTCAATCTAATCAGTGATGGTGATACAATTTGGAAACAACAACACGCATCCCACCTCAGGTCAAACACTAGGAAAAAACTCTATAAACTGCTTAGAGTATCAATACAAAATTTCTTTCAAACAAGGGCAGAAACTTCTACTGCTAGCACGATAGGACTCCAGATCATGATGATTTTAGCTTTGTTCTTCATACATCAGAACTGGTAAAAGCCAGTAATTGGCTTTTTCCATTTACATTCTGTAAAATGTACAGAATTGCCTATGCTCACCCTTAACAAAAACAAGAGTTTCTTGTGATGCTTCATGAGGAGACTTCAAGAGCTAAGCAAGTCACTCAAAGATCCTCAGGCGATCAGAAGAAATAGCAAGTTATTAATTAAGTAGTAATTATGGCCAGAAATATACCTTCTGGTAATGGCTTCCTTCATTTCACTTTCCATTGACAGTCTCCAATCTAGTCTTTTGAATATATTCATATGGCAATTTTATATGCCACAAAACCCGTAAAGATTTTCTGTCTGATGTCTCTTGTGATTTTCCTAGATCCACATCTGTCCTATTGACTTCCTGCACTAACTCAGTGCACACTGGACAGTACACAGCATCAGCAAATGTTTCTCCCATTAACTGTGTTTCTCGGCTAGAGTACACAAGACTGCAGGTGTGTGGTGTGTGTTTAGGAAGAAGCACAAAAGATGACTTCATGCCATGGTTCGGAAGGATCATGTGAAAGAGTTCAGGCAGCTAATGCTGGCAGAGTGAAGGACAAGCTACGTTCCATGAACGGAAGGAAGATCATATGTTGCTGCTGAAATTCACATGACCTATTTGATAAAGCTGCATCAGCTGCATTCCTCTAACAGCAGTTAGTACACACAAAAATGTATGGGAGAGAGCTCTCAGCCAGCAAGCACTCCAGCAACAGCTCTCCCTCACTGCTTCTGTAAAGAGCTATGGTTTGGCCCTCGGTCACACGCCTGTCAGCTTTCCCACAGCAAAAATCTTTCTTTTATAATCAGAATATGGCATGCCCTCGTTTATCCTTACTATTGTTATTAAGACATAGTGCCCAAACGTGCCACTCAGAGCCTCAGTGCTCACATGCCAACATGACACACGGGGCATCATGACCTGTACAACAAGAAATCCGGCTGCCTTCTTTCACCGTGTTTCCGTATGAAGGCACCTCAGCACCACCTGAAGTCCAGAGTGCTTTACAGAGAGCTGACCTACAGGGTCAGGAGCAAATTAGAAATTACAGAAAATGTACAGATTACAACAAGAGGAAGGCATGGAATAAAAGGACAACTGATGAAATTGACATTGTCGCAGACTAGCACCAGATTGAACTTCATGGCTACAAAATAGTTTAATATTGAAAAAAAAAAAAAAAAAAAAAAAAAGAAAAAACAAACAAACGAAAGCAACACACACTCAGAAACCATGTTTAGTCGCAATCCTCCCTATTCCCTTAACAATAATCTCATGATCTTCAGTGAAAGAGACCCTGGGCTAACTGCCATTGTTGCTTCCATCTTTACTCTCTTTAGACCTATTCTTGTTTCCACTTAATGTTCTTAATACCTTAAAAATAAAAGTTTATATTTATCTATATAGTTATGCACACATACTCCATTCAATTTCCTCAGGATATGACTCTTCCATACCGCATAAACTTCCTTCCCTGGACCTCTTCTAGCTCCATCATTCTTTTTGCTACTGCCTGGGGTGCAGCTGTCAGGGGCAGGAAGCCCCAGACCCTACTGCTCACACACAGATTGATCAAGGTCAAGAAAAGGGTAGCCGATATCTGCTGCCTTCTACTCTGCCTCCCGGTCACTCAAACCTTTCACATCAGCATAAACAAGTTCCCAAATAGCCTGATGAGCTTTCAAGTGCGGAAACCAATGCAACAGCCGGTGTGGTAAAGTACAACCCATGCCTCTGTTAAGGATGTCAGGTTATGGCCCTCCAGGATACAGCAGAAGGCTGAGTGAGGAGCAGGAGAAACTCAGGTGATCACCTCTAGCACACAAAATCTGCAGTAGGAAATCACAGCGCTGAGGCTTCTTACATAACAAGTCTTCAAGAGATAAAATGGATAAGCCTGAATACTGCAGCTGCTAAGTTATTTCAAATAATGAATTAAAAATCAGATTAGATAAGAAGAAATTTATCTATGTTGCATATACAACGTGTTATACATTCCTAATTCCCTAAGGTTTGCTGTGCATACTTAGATTAGAAACTGGATTTTTTTCCTTATTCAATTTTACTTTTAACTTGCAATAGAATACTAGAAAATTAATATAAGAAATGCCATGAAAAAAAACTTAAGGAAAGTGCAATTACATGAGTTCTTCTCACTCATTCTGTCAACATATCATGAACAGGAAAAAAGTAATGTCACGGTTGTTGGCGATTTTCTCCAAGTTTCAAAGGGTTCCATTTTGGAGCCTCATATAGCATGAATGGCAGAAACTGCTGATGAAATTTTAACAGAAAGACAGAATTCTTATAAATAGATTTGGAGAAAAAAGATAAGGTAACTGCAGACTGCAGAGCGACAAGGCATGGAGAGCTGCATGAAATCCAAAGGGATCATCTTAAATCTAAGTGCTCATCAGAATGCTTTTGAGAAATAAATCATTACAGCTTCTGAAGGGTAAAAAACTGCTGTTCAGTAAAACAAGCTTTGGACTATGAAAAGGTGTAACTGGAACTGAAATGACCTTTCCCACACTTAAGACAACATTCACATCCTGAGGCTTCTACTGGACAATTTTAGAGAAAGAAGTCAGCTACAATGTTTAGATCTAGAGCCCAACTTTGTCAGGGTCAGGAATTCTGCAATCCAAGGTCTTAACTGAAACCATTTCCATAGACATACACTTATATAGCAAATCATCAGTGAGCATGCATCTCCAAAGACAGATTTGCAAGATGTCTTCAACTCCCCATCAATTTCAGGTGCAGCAAATGGATATTAGAAACTTGCACCTTGAAGGATTTGACCCACCTTGAGGATACACTGCTGAGAAAAAAAAAAAGAATCAAAACAGTAATTAGCATCAAACTGTATTTAGCTGAATTTCCTTTTGTAAGCTAAAAATCATAGGCATGGGCTACCATTGGAGCAACAGAATATTATAACACAAAACCATTCAAAGTAAAAACGTCTTCTGTTTCTCTTTGATGTTGAAAGAATAATTAATTCAAAGACATGCAAAACTTAATGAAATTTAAAATACCAAACAAACATAGTCTAATCTTTTCAGATACACTGTGTCTTTTGTAAGACATTTCCAAGCTTGCTCATACACGATGGAGTCCCTACAGCTTTTTCAGATCTACTCTTCAGGGTAGTTAGGTCATCTTAGAGTACAGCAAACCATACCAATTAAGATGGATGCGACTTGAAGGCCTCTCTTCTAAAGCACTACTTTCTTTCAGTAGTCTCACTCTGAGCCCTGAAGACCATAAAAGTAACACTGCACCTCAAAAAAGGGTGGGAAAAGGAGAGGACTTCAGGATTAGATTGCATGTTAAAATATTGTTCCACAATCAACACTCTCCTGACTAGGACATATGTGTGTTTTGTCTTTGGACACAGAGTCAGAGATGTGGTTATGAGACTGTCCTACAATTGCCAGAAGTCTCCAGAAAACTAACCTAGTCTTTAAGACTACATCAGCTTCCTGAATTGGTGCCTCCTCTTCCTTGCCACAACAGGTTGATATTGGCCATTTACAGCTCAGTGTCTGCACCAAAGTTTTCCCTTTGGCCCACACGGCTACCCATCTACCAAATGTTAGTGTTATTTATAACATTAAAAATGGCATGAGTGACATTAGAAGAAGAAAAATCTTTACAACAGGACCCATGCTTTCATTCAGCATACCATAATATTACAAATATTCTCTTCCCCTTGAGTCTAATGTTTGCAGTTTGCATAGCAACTCCAGTGCTTATCTTCTGATGACGGCTCAGATCCATTCATTGTGCCATGCATCCTAATGTGCTGCTATGGTAATTGTTTTACCCAGTGCATCTGTACACAACTGCAGTCTTGTAAAGACAGCTTTGGAAAGGACAAGGTCTGAATTAGCTTGCTCAATCACTGTTTTAGCAGTGTAGCACACACTCTGGGTAACCCCTCCTTATATTACTACTTCACAGGAAGAGTTTTCAGCTGCTGCTGTGTTACGTGTGCCCCAGTGATTGCAGCTTGGGTTTGCCTTCTTTCTCTCTTCGTGCAGCCCTCAGTAGCATGACATTTGCCTGGAGCTCACAGAAATGTCACTATTTAGCCTAGATTTGGTCTTAGTTCCCCAGGGCACTGTTGAACAGCTTCAACTGATTGCAGGCTTGGCATATAAAAACTATCAGGCAAGTACTTTTGACTCCCACTACTCAAAGACCAAGTTCTTCTGTGATGTTGATAATATTCGTGGGCACTTTTTAATGTTATGTATAAGATAGATGTTTTATTCCTTTTCTCTTATCATTTTTATTTTTCAGTTTTTTTGTTAAATGAACTTAAGTTTCTTAAATCTTAACAAAACGTTGTTTGTTGTTTTCAAAATTGTAGTTGTAATCTCTGTACTTATACCTCCCAAATTCTGTACTGAGCTGGAATTTTAATGCTATTAGTATTTTATGAGTGCTTACGTAGTTGTCGCTCCCTAGGAAGTTTTTTAGCAAATAACATACTGAGCTGACATTCATAATATTTCTCCAACATTCCAAAAATACATAATGTCATAATTTACAACAGAAAAAAAAAAAAAGCCCAGAACTTTCGTGTTAGTGATTTTTGGAGTGTCATTTGGAGTGTCATTTCACTCTACCGCATACTTTTAAAAACACCTCAGAGCTATAGATTCAGTTCTGGGGCTACAGAAACTTGTCACCTTCTAATTTTGTGAGTCAAGAGTAACAAAGATATAAATTAGATTACGATCAGTATCTCTAACCATTCATTTTTTGTCAAGTATGTGTTCACGTCTGTTTCAGAAGGCCTTCTATCTTAAAAATTGAGTATCTGAGTAAATCAGGTATGTAAATTAAGGAAGTATCACTGGGCTTCAGAGTGCAGTCTGTAGTTACAAGAGGTACTAGGGCTCCATCAGTGTGAATGCAGTTGTGCATAGACCATGCATACATTATAGAAAAGTTGTGTCTGTCTAGCTCTATCTTTATCCATAGCACATTCTGGCATTACATCCTCAGCTCCTGTACTCAGTGGAAATGCACAGCTGTCCTCATGCTTGTTAAGTACTCCTAGATTATGGATATTCAACTCACAGCATCCCCAGTCCACCTGGCAATGGATTTTAAGTTTCATGTTCTATCGGTAACTCTATAATTAGCTGATCAAACGTTTGGTTCTTGCGCAAAGTGCTTCATTTGTTTAGGATGTTAGATTAAAACATCCCCTGCTCAAATGGCATACAAAGGAGGAGCTGTTAGCATCAACATAGCAAGTTCTTCCCAATGAGATGCAATTACAAAATAGGCAATGGTTCCAGGATCACACTTGTGGTGAGTTGTGTAACCAAACTGCTTGGATTCGGTTTTATGAGTTCCAGTGAATGTTTTTCCACCTAGCAGTATTTCTGGATCCTGATAGATCTCCTTTGCAATATTGGGTAAGCCTCTTGATGTTTTCCCTGTCTAGTCAGAACAAGTTTACGCTCAGTATCTAACCTGTCCACTCAGGAGTTGAAGCTGAATTAATAAGCACCTATCGACTATTCTGTCTGAAGTGGAGACAATCATGTTTGGTACCAGAAACATTATTATACACTAACTGTAGTAGAGTCCTAATTCTGGCAAACACAGACCTAAAGCAGTAGTGACTGGGGGAAGCTGTTTCTTCAAAGTTCCCTTTCTTTTCAGCACTTGGGAATCAACTCATTGGTCAAAGACGTCCAAGCATCATTAACTTCAGTGAAGGTTTATTGCTTGAGACTGGTTTGAGGCTACTTGAGACCCTGTTGATTCTGAGCATCATCTGATTCCTTCTACGAGACTACTCCACTATTTTGTAATTAAATTTTTCATTAAATAGGACAACATGACTGGAATGAAGGTAATACACAGTATATGTATTGTGAAAGTATAAAACAACAGCAGAATACCTTCTAACAAACAGCCACGAATAAAGGATCCAAAACCAAATGACCTTAAAGACCTACTCCCATCCAAAGTCATGCAGTGCAAACAGCATGGTCCTCAGCACCAGCTGTGCTGCTCTGGAGATCTGTTGCATGGTATGCTAACAGGAACACAGTCTTTCACTAGCAGTCTTTGGCATTAATACTGTTCACCAACTGGTGTCACTCTGATGCGAAACTTACTGTGCAGATTGGCTGGTCAGGATCCAGGTGCTGGAAATCTTTCAACAACCCAACAGAAATGAAAGACCACATTGGACCACGCCTGCAGCACCCTCTGATTTGATTCCCTCCCCAGAACAGACTAGTTTCAATTCCCGACATTATAACTGGTTCCATACAGGTCTAAACAGTTGATACTGGTCTTCAGTAGAACTGCTCCTGATTATAAATGAATGAGTTCCACTGTTATCAGAGACAACTGCCATCCAAACTACAAACTCCACATGTAGCTGATTATAAACTCACTCCTGCATTTTGTCTTGCAAAGTACAAAGGAAGGCTTGCAAACAGTAATTTATAAATAAGCTCAGGACTGGACCCCATCAGTACACATAATCAATGCATATAGTGTTACCCATTATATCATATATAATGGCCAGCCTTTTTCTGGGAGGGGGCAGGGAGGAGTCGCAAGTGTACTTGATACTTCCAAGTTTATGCGTCTCAAATTCACTTTAGATTTCTTCTGCTTCTATAGTACATACTTTCACAATTTTTGGATCTGAATCAGCTTGTTCCACTGAACAAAACAGTTTCACTGCTTTAAGACCGGGGTGAATACAGTGGTGAATCAGGCCCTTTATTTGACTCCAATGGCTTACTATCAAGCCTACTGCAAACTACCTATTGAAAGCATGACAGCAAGCACTATGCTCTATAGTAAGCATTTGGAGTATCATGCTCTAAGTATAGACCATATGAAGAGGTCTTTTGTTCAGGAAAGCAAACTGTACACTGTTTAGTAAGACACACTCCAAATATAGTATCGATAAAGCATGGATAAAATCAACTATTGCCTAAACAAGCATTCACAGATTTTGTCTGAATTAAGCACGCTTGAATCTCTGGGCTACAATACATGCACTCAGTTCTTTCACAGCCCGTGCAGGAGCAGAGTAGGCTGGGTCTGAGGATCGCGCAATGAACAAGAACTTGAGGCTCCAAATGGGGAAGAAAAAAATTAAGGAAATAAAAAAAAAACAAAATAAAAATAAAAATAAACCATATGGAATCCACACTGAGATGCCTTTAAAACAACCACAAACATTCTTGCTGCCTCAAGCTGCAAATGTCGTGAAACAATTACTGGGCTGGGGGACTTCAAAGGTTCACTGAGAGCAGCAGTTTTATTTTTCAATCAAACACAGGAATAGGGCTTTTTCCCCTCCCTCCCTCTCTCGCTCTCCTTTTTTTTCTGAATGAAACATCGCCCAGGCTTCCTGATTTCAAAAACCCTGTTCCGCTTCGCTTGACCACTCCATAACCTTAAGAGAAGCTCAGAAACTTCAAAACGAAACTGTGAGTCATATGGAATGAAAAAGACATTCTTATATTTCATTAAGGTTAAAAACTGCTGCATTCCTTGTTTGTGAAATTTACATGAATGAGCTTTAAGAGCTTGCAGCTGAACACTGGGTAAAGATTGAACTTCCATAAACTCCTGCTTACTTAATCACTGATTCTAAAAGGTGACTGGCAGCTACTTGTGGAGGCTTACAGATTCATAATGCACCATGAGCAGAGACAACTCGACTACTTCTTGTCACTACTTACCCCATTTGAAGCCTTTGGAGGAATTTTTTTTGTTGTTTTTAACTTTTTTTTTATGGATCTATGCACATTTATTTAATGTCTGCTTTTACAAAAGGCACCAGTTTAACCTCTGTCTTCTTACAAGAGCTTTTGGCAATGGCTGCACCAAGCTCACCTGAGAGCACTGGCTTGCTGTTGGAAGCAACTGTGCTGAAGACCAGCATTTCTGATGGCAGGAAACACGAGGCATGTTTGGTAAAACAGCTGCAAACAGAGCAGCGTAGTGCGCATGGGCTGCATCTCCCCACAACCAGCAGCAGCCAGGCTGCTGCAGGCTGCATCTCAAAGGGTTAAGTTGGCACTGACCCCTTTGTACAGAGTCATGCACACAAAAATCATGCAGAAATAACATGCTGCCCCCTTTGAAGAGAACTGAGTCAGATTGTTAAAAATGAAACTGACTCATTGTAGAAACAGTGGTCACTGGAATGGCATCTCCACAACTGCTGCGGTAAGAGAGGAAGCTGCCTGACCGCAACTGCCTTTGTGCTTATTCTAGCTGTTTAAGTTCTAAAAACCACAAAACCCCATTTGAAATTCCACTGTACAGCAAGGTTTGTGTAATGAGGTTACAATTCATAATAGGATCATTGAAAACTGAAACAACCAGCGTTAATATGTGGACTGCCTGCAACTAGCTAGCAGCAGCGTGATGATGTCATTTTTAATTAAAAGTCTGTCCCTGTTTGATACGCTAAAAAAGAGTGCAAATCAGGGAATATGTGCTGATCCCATCCATAAGGAAGGACTGTCAAGCAGCACAGTGGTATCACAGAGCACCCTGCGAGCCATATGGCATGGCTTTAATGGAACTAATTCCCACGTACTCTGCTTGTGTCACGCGTATCAGGATTCAGCTCCCACACTGAAAAGACATTACTCAGAAACAGGGGGAGGGGAGGTTCAGTGATGCTCAGCATCATGTCCTTTATCACATGGCATACCATAAATGTGACTGCAGAAATGCTGACATCAAATTAAATAGTCTGCAGGTTTGCACACAAGGACAGATCATTTATTGATGTAAGCCAGTGAAATATGAATTCAAAATGGCTATTACTTGTAGAGCTATTTGCTTTAATACATAGCAGTGCCTTTTCATCCAAGACTAAGTGACATGGGAAAGAAGAAATGCTCATCCACAAAGAGCTTGCCTTTTAAGATTAGATGCTACCGAGGACTCGGCCCTGTCTGTTCCATTTTAGCCTGCTGTGCTTTACTTAAGGCAAATAGGACTGGCTCTGAACTTCAATAAAGCAGGATACATTCCTGTGAACATCGGTGGTTGCTGAACACATTCAACACCTCAGAAAGATTGAGCACCAAGACCCCTCTCAGCCCATCCATAGTTCCCTGAATAGACTTTTCGCCTTTAGAGAGCTTAATGTTACGCACGGAGACAACTGTAAGACTTTGTTAGAAATGAATTTTCTACTTTACCCATTTCACAACTTGGGTGAAAACAGTAGAAGACTGATGATCAAAAACAAGTTTATGCTTTTTAATCATTGTCTTAAAATATTTCACTGTTAACTTTGCCAATTATTTAGAACAGTATTTGGGGGTTTTTTCCCTGAAGTACTGAGTTTATGCCCAAGCCATGTAGACTACTAGATGAGTGATCCTTAAGCCAAATTAGCCTGCGAAACTGTAATAAGCCAAGAAGATATGTTTCCTTCAGTGAATTTCAATGTAAAAGTTTCTGAAAAACATTAAAATTTATTGCAATTAAGAGACAAACTTGGAAAGGCTTTGATATCAGGTCTTAGTTTTATAGAATCCTGCCCTCGCTTTAAATACACATTGCTATTAACATCATAGATATTTAGTTGGAAACCTCATTAGGACTAATAGTTTTATTCCTCCCAGTACTTAAAGCCCCAATACCCCTCAGTTCTTCATCAGACCAATGAATAGAGCAGTCTACATTCCATTTTCAGAACATTCAGCCCTACAGAATACTTCCTCGCTTCCTGTTTAAAATTAGAAAGACTTTCAAAAGTCTTCAGCTTTAGTCTGGTCAGGAAATAACTGGGCATCTCAGTCCAGAGAAGAACAACAGGGATCATTACAGACTTGGAGGATCTCTCTTGTGAGGAAAAGCTGTGGAACCTGGGCCTGTTCAGTGTGGAGAAGAGGAGAACTGATAGAACAGGTGGTTGTGTAAAGGTCTCATAGGGTCACAATTATTTGGCTTTTCAACTCAATAAATGTTTGTCAGGGAATGAAAAAGAATCTATCAGCTTATACTAGTAATTGACATAATCCATATATTTATTACTGTGAAATAAAAATATATCAACTAATTAAAAAAAAAAAAAACAAAACTGTCCTATAAAAGACCGATAATTTCTAAGAAACTTTATTGTATTTGCAATCAGATGCACAATATAGAAGAGCTTCCAAATTCATTCTCTTTGATGGAAAATTAGCTTTTAGAAAATTAACCATAAAGCTTTTCTCAATGAATATCAATCTATAAATAAAATGCTGAAGAGCCTTACCATTGGCACAAATTTTCCCACTCCTGTTAAATCTCGCCTTACCTCGGAAGCGTATTACAAAATGAAACTGCCAGGATGTTTCTGCATGATACCCTTTGTGTCTGTTTCACAGCTAGAAAGTGAAAGGCTCAGCAGGTTAAATACCAGCACAGTAAAGTATTTTATTCAGATATCAGTTGCAAAGATTGGGGGAGGAAGGGGAATGCAGTGAGGCCTTTCAGCCTACAGTGCCATGGGAGAAGAAAAACGAGACAGCAGAAGTGTGTGGTAACACAAAAAGAATGTTATCTCAGCGGAGGGGAAAATACTTTCAAATGCATAATTGCAAACACATACCCTCAGCAGCTAACCCAGAGCCTTCTCAGACTGCAAAGCTAAGAGTTTGGAAAGCATCCAAAGTATCAGTTTTATTTGAGAGATCAAAGTGATGAAAGAGAGAGAAAGAATAGCATCAAATATGATTGATAAAAAGTATTGCTTTCTTCGATTGGTTTCTGCTCCCCCTCCCTTTTCCACCTCATTCTTCTCCCAAGTTCACTAAGAAGAATGTCAGATCTGTGGTACATCCAGTAACACATGCTTGCATGTGAGATGTGCCTGTAGGAAAACACCTGCTTTCTACGCATACCTGCTTAAGCTCACTACAGACACGAGATTCCTACTCTACAGGTAACTGCTGTTAACTATGTTACAATTATTTGTGACACTTTACGGCTTGCACATACATGTATTCATTCACAGTAGGAGATTCAGCTGCTTTGCATGACGTTACTCATTCTGCTGAACATCTTCACGATCACTTTTATCCATTTACAGGGATTCTGCTCTACAAGAGTTGGTGCTCTCGTTATTTCTGGTACATAATAAACATAGAGCCTCTTTTTAATTGCGCACATCATCTTTACATATAAAAATAAGATTAAAAAAAATTAAAGGTTTATGATGACAACGCAGTCAAGTTTATGGGTCCTTTCACATAGGTAATGTATGTTACCTTAATCACAGACAACCATAGAACTAAAGAGCACTTTCTCATGTGATGACTTCTAAGCATTACTAATTGCTCATAGGAAGCACAGTTGGTGGGCAAGTATAAGGCAATGTTCGGACCTGTGCATTTAGCAACATTATGCAGGCCAGGACCTGCAAATGATGTACATAGCTACTCTCAACATGTATACATGTTGCAAAATCAATTATTTTCATCAAGGACTTCACAGACTGAAGACAACATTTACTATAGCTACTTATATGAGCAAGAGTTTATTGCAGAACAAAAGACAGATCACACCATAGGAATTTGAAGAAAGAAGCCTTGAGTGGAAAATACTGGAGAGTTATGAAATAGTGGACAAAATTTGAAGAAGGTATTGGTTGTAAGGCAGAACAAAGAGAGATATTTTGCAGGGAGGTGAGGGAAGGCAGCTGCAAGCCATGAAAGGCACAGAGAGAGCGGAGAGAAAAGGCCAAGATATCGCAGGGTTTCCTGCAGTAAAGATGGAAAAAACATGGTTATTCAAGAGGGACATGTGGCCACGATGATGAAATTGGTCGTTAAAGCAGAAAAAGAAGATGCAAAAAACCAGGTAAGATACAAGTTAATATTTTATCAAGAATCTGTATAGCCTGTAAGAGATAGACAACAGAGAATTTGAGCAATCTCTTTATGGATTTGATAAACTCAGTCTTAACGAGATGTGCTTGTGAGTCTGGTTCATTCAGTATCTTGGCAGGTCTGAATTGTTAGGCAAACAGCACATTAGGGGTGTGTGTAATGCATGATGGATGGAATCATGCCATATAACTCTGCAAGGAAAACAGGAGATAGAGGCATAAGGACAGGTAGGAAGATTGCAGTCACAAGATTAACCTGTTGTCTGGAAGTGGAAAGGAGAATGAATAACAAGGATGTAGACAAAATGGAAGAGGAACTGTAAGGACAAGATGATTTAAATATGGTTAGGAAAGATGTAGAAGACTGAGATAAAAGAAAAGGGACAGGCAGGTCATGAAAGAGGAGAAAGGCAAGTTTAAAAATAGCTCCAGTAAAAGCTTGCATCACTGTCACAGCTTCTGGTTTGTTATTTGTTGTTGTTGTTATTGTTGTTTTTAACAAAATACGTGTGTTTTGGCCAAATCAGGTGTGCTATGAAAGGAGGATGTTATTAATAAGGAAAGTTATTTCAAAAACTGAGGTTAAGAGTACAAAAACCATAGGACACTAAGATAACAAAGAACAAAGCAAGTCTGTAAGCTGCAGGAAAAGCCAAGCTAATATGGAACAAAGCACATATACACTCAACAGCTCTAAGGCCAGGAGACATTGGGATGCCACGCAGCTCCCTTAAGAGTTAGTTAAGCTGCTGCTAATGATCTAATGTCTGTGAAAGTTCAGAGCATTCAGGGTATTCCTGATTTGCCAGGTGACTAAACTCTTCCTTTTTTGCGTCCCCTTCACTAAATTCTCTCCTAGATCTATCCCCATCTCCCTGCAACCCTTTCACTTATATTAGCGTACTTTGAGGTTGGTAAGCAAACTGACAAGTCAAGTGTCTGCCAAGATGAAAAGAAGCATAAAAACACGTAAGTAAATATGATGGAGTCATCATGTTTGAGATGACTGCAGCAAATTTCACTATTTCCTCTTTTGTCCACTGTTTTAAAAGCATCTTTTCAATTCCAAGCATTAAGTAACACCCACAACATTCCAAAAGATAACTAATTGATATTATCTCAATTTAACATGGAAGAAAACTGAGACCAATAGATTAAATAACTCAAGTACACTGTGGGGACTGTCAATTCCCGAAGGAGGAATATGGACAAGATGAGCTCTTACCAATGTCCTTTGACCATAGTAATCAATAATATTTCTGTTCCTACTAGACTACCTCAGAGTAAGAGAGAGAACTGTAGACAACAGTCATAACATTTTAGATATGTACCCATATTTCATTCCTCTTACATCTTATGGCTAATTGGAACAAATTATTGGCAACTGAAAACCGTACAGCTCTTGAGACCTTATTCAATAGCCCATGACACACTTCTGAAAAGTGGGCTAAAATTTCAAAAAACTAGAAAGTTTACTTTAAATAAACATGACAGAAAGAAATAACCAAAAAGCCAACAGGAGAGAAGGGCAATAGCAGGTGTGAGGAAACCAGCAAAGATCACACTGAAACAGAAAAAAAATGAAGTTACGTCAAATCCTGAAGTTAAAAGGACAAAAAAAATGTAGAGTACTCATATAATGAAGAGCAAAATAAGGCTGTGAGCTGCAGGAAAAGCCAAGCTAATATGGAACATAGCACGCATGCTCTATAGTTCTAAGATCAGGGGACAATAGGATGCCACGTTGCTCCTTCAAGAGGTAGTTAACCTGCTGATGAGGTTCCAACATCTAGCAGTTGCCATCACAGGGCAATAAAACAGTAACCATACCCGCAAAGCATTTAGTAGTATGTAGAACTCACTGCCATGTTAGCTTTACCCTAACAAACATTTTGTATTCAGAAAGGTACATAGAATAGTCAGACCATCAAGGACTAGATAATTACAGATAGACTGCTGTTACTTTCTTGGTTTAACTGTCTGTGACACCCATGAGGTTTTGAACAAAGGAGCAACGCCTGGCATTTCTACAGTGCTTTTCACACAGTTGCTAATGTGTTTCCATATACCTTTTTTTACTCCAAAGTATGGTGAAACAAGACAAATAAGAATGGTGGCTGCAATCAAACATGGATTATTACAATTCCCTGTATTGTGACCAAGGCAACCTCACTAAACTGTTCGTGTCTGGCTTTTGCTTGTGCAGTTTATGACATTTTTCTAACTTCAGTGACAAGAAATGGAATAAATGTCTTAAATCCACCTCACATGGCTTGCACAAATAACCTTTATACGTACCTCCAAAATGGCAGTTAAAATATGACAAAAAAGACTTTGATTAAGAAGCGGCAATTCTTCAATTCCTCTCTTGTCTGAGCAAGAAATCTAGGCAGCAGAACATGAATACTACTTGGCAGGAAGCGTTATACTTTTGGAGATTCCTTTGGGGCTTGTTTTTAATGAAGAAACTGATTGGTGGGGTAGCATGTTGCTGAAGACAGGTAAATCTTTATGTAGCACCTCAGAGGCTTGAGAACATACTAAGAGATGTCATTCTTGAATTAAACAAACATTCAATTTGCTTTTTACAAGGAAGGACTCGTTGCTTTGCCTGACAGTTACGTTTGCAGCAAAGCAATGTACTCTGTAAAACCGGAAGAGATTGGAACAGCACATGGAGTATGACAATAATTCAGCAGAGGCCGGTGGTGTGGGCTCTCAGCTAAATATCCTATGAGTCAATTTTAGTCTTAGCCAACAAAGTATTATGGTAGGAAGATCAACACTACTCAACCTGTTTTGAGATTTTTGTGTCTCTTATTTAGATGATATGCACATATCATGGAGTGGTAGTTGCCCACGAAACACATGCTGGTGAACTCAGAGACTTATTACTTTCTCTGAGAGGAAGAAGTTGTAACTCATTAGTTTTATAAATACGACCAGGAAGCAGCTCTGTGCGCTAAAAAGAAAATCAGGAGCAGCCTCTGCACCTTGCAGATTAATTCTGGACAGTGTTTCAGGCACCTAAAATCTAGTAACGTTGATCCCAAACTAAAGAACAAAAGATCATTTACTCCTTGAACAATAGGCAGGGGGACTGAAACACAAACTTTATCTTTTTACTGAAAATGGCTAGAACAGCTGAATGGTGAAGGCTGTAGCAGCTCTAAAACTCTGAATGTGCAATATCTAAGCTTCCTTATTAGACCTAAACTCTCATGTAGGACAAATACATTTTTATTAGAGCAAGTTTTAGGAGCTTAACTAATAAGTATTTAAAAGCTTTCCTACTTTTTTTCATCCAGCCCACTTCGGACGCATCGCAATTTCTGAATTGTGAAAAAAAAAAAAAAAAAAAAAAAAAAAAAAAAAAAAAAAAAAAAAAAAAGTAAATTTCAGATAGATCACAGACATGCTTTTAATCAAGAAACTGACTTAACTTGGAACTGTTAATTCAGCTAATTCCAAGTGGAAGCAGCATATAAAGGAGAAGTCCTACCTGGGTAAAGAAGAAAATAATAATAATGGAAATTCTGCGATGATTCTCACAAAGGACTTTAATAAGGGCAGGATTTAACTCGCAAATAATTGTCTCTCCCTGCATAACCCCTCACAGTTTGTGGATAGAAGCCTCAGGTGCCAATACTTACATAGAGAACTACATCAAACAGTGGCAAGTAACTAGTTATCATATAGTTAAAAGAAAAAAATTCTAAATCAATCATTTACAATTACATTCCTAGTGTAACTGCTTGGTCCCTCAAACACTTCACCTGCATAAGCCATGTTAAGCACCAAGACAAAAAGTGCTCTAATGTTGACCAAGCATTCTGGAAGGTTTTCACTTGAAAGTCAGATTTGGAAGGGGTTTATTTTCCACAAGAAATATAGAGGTGCTTTGGGCCAAACTTCTTTAAAATTCTAGAGAATTTACAAGAAACTTCAACACCCTGTTGCCTCCACAACCGCTCCAGCCTTTTGAATGCATTAACATTTCAGATTACTCCCATTACTTTAAAATACCCTCCTGTGAATTAGCACACTGAGATGGGAATCACTTCACTAACAATTCACTTATGTTTTCATAATACCACCATGATCACAACTCAAGTCTTCCAGTCCTTCAGAGGTTGGCAAGAAACAAACCTGAAAAATATCTGCGAGTTTCACACTGGCCTCCTTCAGAAACATCCAAAGATGTTGAGATACCTTCCCAAGCAAAAAGGAGTTCCTTGCAATAAACAGTCTGCGGCAAACAAGTGCGTTGGGCAGAAAGAGAACTACATTTAGCTGAGACAAAACAAATGTGTCCTGTGAAAGAGGAAGAAAAGTGGAGGGGGGCAACGGAGAGGGCAGCAGACAACTCTGACTTGCTTGCTCTTTCCAGGCTTTGTATTTATTTCTGTCATGGATCTGAAAAGGCAGGCAGCAGACTTTGTAGAAGCGCCTTATGAAATGGGGTAAATAATGGACCCCAGATGCCCTTGTTTCCTTCATTATTCAGCCTAGGCCTTCAAAGCTGTTTTGCAGTGTGAGGTATCAGAGGGAGGTACAGTGTTCTGTTAACAAGATTTCAATGAGCTTTGGAAGTAGGTCCAGGGAAGCCGCTGGAAACGCTTCAGACATACAGTACTTTTGTGCTTTTCTGACCTGTATGGAGTGAGAAAACATGGGACAGAGGGCACCTTGATTTTTTTTTTTTTTTAAGAAAACACTATCTAAACAATAAATAAACAACATTTTGTATGCGTGTGATCTCATTAATCTAACATTCTCAAATCACCTAAAATACACTAAGTTGCATTAAGACGAACAACACCACGTCAAACCAAAACACAGTTTAGGAAACGTATTAAAAGAGCACAGTGGCCAGATGGAGATATAAAACCAGGCATTCAGTCTCCTACTTTCCCTACTGCTTCCCCTGCTATGAGGCAACACTGCCTGCCCACTTAGCAACAAACTATCTCAAATGTGGACAAAATAAATTTCCCTTTTGCTTTGAGACCCACCCTAGAAATTTCTCACTGCATAGTTCTAAGATTCCTCATGACTCATCATGAAGCAGGAGTGACCTGAACCCAGCTGACATGGCCACAGATTGCTTTTTGGATAGGTTTGGGTTTGCCAGGCAGTTCAGAGCCAGCCTCTATGGATCACACCCATTGCTCAGAGCTACATATCTGTTCCTCTGCTTTTTCACTTAACCTTCCTCAGTAATATTAACATTTAAAAGCTGAACTGCATCTCAGAAAGCTGCCTTGAAAAAGAAATTCCTGGCTATTTCAAGTTGCCATTCTTCTTTTAGCATTTGCTCTCCTCATTGTTGACATCACCCGCTCTATATTTACTCTAACAACATTACATCCTGTATGTAGAGATGGCTCTGCACACTCAGATGTTTCCGAGTCATTTCGGGTATAAGGATGTATTGTGCACTGCATCCTTTTTGTTACTGTGTCCTACACGTTCGCAAGCATGCAATCTTATCTCAAAAAAACACAATGGCACCACCTAAAGGACATATTATGTATGAAGGAAGACTTAGATGCATTTGCAGCAACCCACTGTAGTCTACCAGGTGCATGCATATACACACATGCTTTTGACAACACTGAGCCCCACAGTGGCAATTTCCATTTTCTCAGGAATCAGTGCAGCACAAGGCTTATTCATGATTATAAAATTATGCATACAGAAAGACATCCAGATTTTTATAGCTTGTGCAATAAGACTGTAACAGAAAAGACAACTGTTAAAGCAGATGCCCTTCTCTCTGCACTCAAAACAAACGCAAGAGGCATGCCTAATTTAACAATTTGAGTGGTCTTAAAGAAGATTAAATATAGGAAGCAACACCCCTGCCAACAGGATGGCAAAGTTTAATCCATATAAATATCATGAAAAATAAGTGTTGGAATACAGGAAATACAAGGGGGATCAAAAGGGACAGGAGTCCTTTCGTTCTGTTTTATCTAGGTAATATTGGAGCATATGTACTAGTATAGTTACACTATATGCTATGAAATAGTCTGAAGTTTGCAGAAAAATTGGGAAGTTCTTAAGAACAAGTTTAACTTGCTCATCTTTTTCAGCAGTCATAGCTTTCATAGTTCATTCCTATGGAGTGTGTGTGTGTGTGTGTGTGTGTGTGTGTGTGTGTGTGTGTGTGTGTGTGTGTGAAAGCACTTCATGCTTTCTCAACTGAGGACAGGCATAACAAAGGTTCTTCCTAACAAAGATTTGAGTGTTTGATCTTTTGGAATGTACACTTTTCCACAATAAACACAAACAATTTCACAGCTAATACAAGCAAGGATCTACTGGTGGTTACAGTTCCAATGTATTTATTCATCTGACTTGCTCTACTTACGACCGTAAAGCAGAAAAACAATCCAACCCTTTGGAGCTGTTTATAAATAGACTAGAGATAGAGAATGTTATGCATGGCAACTAATTTTCAGATGCTTAGAGCAGTTGCTGTACAACACTGTTCTATGTTCTGGTTATAAAGGGGAAGACTATGATGCAATCAATTGACCAACAAAAGTCTTAAAACTTATTTTGAGGGTTATTGACTACTTCAAAATGTTGGTACTGATTTCTGGAGACTTTCACTAGACAATCTAAGGTAATTACAATACAAGCGCAAAGTCATTTAATGGCTTCCATTTGGTTAGTAATTGGTGACACTGTACAAAGAAAAAAAAAAATCACACCTTGACAGCCAAGGACTGATGGGACATAAAGAGCCAACTGCTTTGTAACCCCAGGTCAGGATGCAGATATATTGATAGAACAGGGTGGGGAACAGCAGGCTATAATTGCCCATTCTGTTCATAAATAAGAGACTTTGGTCTCTTAGACAGCAAAATAAGGAAATGTGTTCAAGGCTTGTGTTTTAAATTTTGCTTTTGAGAAAAAAGAGAAAAATGAAAGAAGAGTTTCTCAAAATATTTAATATGTTGGTCGTGTAAGAAGGATGCACCAATCTCAAACACAGCCATTAGGGGCCAGATATTCAGAAAATTCATTGCCCACAAGCTTCATTGACTATGATGACTCGATTTCCTGAAGCACTAAGCCTCCAGCAGAAGTTCTGATTATTTTGGCATTTCCTTTAGGAGCTGAATTGGAAGTTGACAACAACTGCTGACTGCTCGGCTCTTTGAAAAACCTGGCCTGGAGATACTTAGCATACTGATTTCCTTTTACTCAAAGTCTCATATCATTTACAGCGTTAGTTGCTTATGCCTAGCAATAGCTTTCAAGGAGAGCTGGCCACTAGATTTTTCATTTTACAGATGAAGAAACAAAGACAAAAGTACCTGTTCTAACAGTAAGTCTAGAGCAAAAGCCATCACAGACCCAGATTTCCCTATTCTCTTGTGCTTTCTTAGAAAGGTGAATGTTTAGAAGATGGCAACATTTCAGTGCCCTAAGGAAGACTGAAGGCACACAGTTGAGAGATATGCAAAAATGAGGAAGAAAGATCTGCTTGTCCTTCCCTGTATAAATTTGAAGACCCATGCTCATTTCCTAGAGAGATTTTGCATTAGGAACTTCTAGCAAGGTAAGTATTCCGACCTTTTCATACGTCACTGTCTGAAGAGGTATTGTAATTGGGAAAAAAAAAAAGCTGAGGAAAACTTTGTGAAGGAGATGGTGGGTGACAAACTTAGAATACAGGTGGGGAGACAAGGGCAGTTGTTGCGCACCACATATCTACTTGGAGAGCATTAAAAGAAAAGTGTCAGATCTTTTAAACCCTCTGGTATTCACTACCACAACACACACAAAAAAATATCTGCAACATCCCCAATCTCCCCAACCCCAAGCTAATTTACAAAAACTTCTAAAGAGTTCTAAACTATTCCATTCAAATAAATTATAGATACAGCAAACAATTCATAAAAAAGATACCTGCCAGCCTGCAGATGGGACGGACGTTTTTTGTGCCAGTGCATTATGCATTTGTTTCTGGCTGAGTGGCTATAAAGGCCCATCAATTCAAATTGCCTTGTGAGGAATTCAGCTCGACATAGGTTAAGTTCCCCTTACGCAACAGCCATTGCCATACTGATAGATTCTTTAACTTTTTTCATAATTGTCAACTTAGTAGCAGATGCAATGCTGAGACTAACAGTTTTATTAAAGCTGGTATCTTGTAAAAATCCATAGGATTTCCTCTAAGTAAAGAGCCCTGGACTTGATGTTATGTCTCAGAGTGTAAGACGTGCAAAGCTGACACTGCAGTGTGGAAAAGCTGAACAGGATTTAAAAAAAAAAAAAAAAATGAACTGTAGTAGTCACTGAGATCAAATGTTCAGAGAAAAGTCTTGAAAATGTTTATTCTACCAGCTTAGAAGGAATTCTAAGCAGTGTTTATTGCAGAGAAGAGATGGAGTGTGCTATGTCTTATTCTTGCTTCCTGTATCCGCCTCTCTTAAAAGTGCTAAGTAGCAAGGCTGCAGGGATTATGGTGCCGAGGGAATTCTTGCCACTTTCCTTCTCTCTCTCTCTATTTAAACATGACAACTGTTGGCAGGCCTCGGTCACATTGTTTGTGTAGCCAGGACAAGAGGGTGGAATTCTGGAACATGTTCCAGCCCACATTCCGGATTTTCCTATAAACTAGCCCCTTATTTTAAACACACGCCTCCATGAATTACCTTTGTGTTGCTATGCCATTTGAAAATCTGTTTCAAACACTCCCTGTAAATTAAAATTGGATTCAGCTTGAATTCCAATCAAGGTATTTCTTCATGGTAAATAATCTACTAAAAAGACACTGTTTGATTGTGTAAGAGAAAAAATGGGGAGGGGGGTTGAGGAGGAGGAGAGTCATTGCTCACAGTCAGTTTAGTGAATATGGAATCTTCCCTTCTAAATTAACAATTTGAATAATTGTATACGTTTATTGCATATCAATTTATACAGCTGGATTTTACAGTTTATATTGTTGGATAATCAGCCTTCCCTTTTCTGAGTGCAATTCATAATTCATATGTCTTTTTTGCTCCATCAAATAAGTAGAAGGAAAAAATTTCAGTAGTCATTTGCCAAATAATTGGACATGTTAATTTGCAGCTAAAAAAAAAGTACAAAATGAAGGTCAGGCTGAGACAGCTGAAAATTCAATCCCCGCTTTCTCTTACTCAGCTGATTGTTGCACAAAGATCAACATTGCTCAATCTGGTATGTGTACTTTCAGCTCAATAAGTGCCTTCATTCATCATTCACAACTTGCTTTATTATGAAAGTTGAGCTATATCTTTAACACAAACCACACTTCCTTTGTCCTGAATGAAAGATCTGCCTGGGTACACTAGAGAACAGGCTCATTGTTGATGCAATGTTATCACATGCAGTGATTCCAATATCTTACATCTTAAAGCTCACAACAAAAAACTACCTGTGTAGAACAAACTCCCTATGTACAACAAACTACAAGTGTAGAGTGTATTTAATTAAATTAAATGATGGAAGCAAAGGAGCTCTTTCTCCACCAGTGACACCAGGTTTAACCACCCCTTTGTCACACTGATGTTTCTACATCTTCTTTCATGAAGCTGCTGATACATTTTAGTACACTCCTTACAGGCATAGCCCTCCTGGATACCATCTGCATACCTTATTAGAAATTCATTAACTGGCGCTTGTCTAACTTCAGCTTTACGCTTACGTGCCTACCTAATGCTTGTTTGTTAGTTTCTGTGTCACTTTTCCTCGATTCACTGTCCTTTGGACTGCTCTTCCATCCTTAGATACTAGGGTATTATGTTTCAGAAGTTCCCCAGGTCTCTAAAGGAAAAAGAGAGAAACAACAGCAGAACGTGGATGTTACAAGTTACTGGTTCAATTCCCTGTTAATTTATAACTGTTAAAGGTATGGAAAGGCAGCAGTACCAGACTGTCAGAAAGTAGAACAGAACAGGAGAATGCAGAGGTTGAGAGAAAAGTAACAAAGCAAACAAGCTGAAAGGCAAAGAAGATCAGCCTACTTATATTTGTCCCCGCAAGCACATTTTGTGAGAATGAAGTCTAACCAATGAAGGCAAACTAAGATCAAGAAATACACGTATGGTCCATATGTAGAGCATGGGTTTCATCCACTGAGTTTCACAGGCCACTTCTGACAACTGAGATAAGATATGTCAACACTTGGTTTTTCACTCTTTTAGCACATCAAATACATTTTCTATCTTAGCAAACTCTCCTCTTCATACTCCTCTGCAAACATGGATACATTTTTATGAAGCTTAGGTCCAAGCAGTATTAAACACTGTGAGAAAGAATGGCTATTTATGCTTTGAGGGTCCATTTTCACAATGTTGCCAAAGAAATATGTTCTGTTTCAAGAACTAAATACAAGAAGCAGTGAGGTATCTCCTGCTTTCCAGACCAGTGCTGCTTGGTTACTATTCACCCAAAGAACCCTCCTGTATAGTACTACAACATGAGTGCTAAGCAGTAGCCTCGGAAAGCACTGAGTAAAGTACTGGCGTTCTGTGTATTGAGTAACGCCAGCTCATTCTTCTCACCTCTCCACCTTTTGTCCACCACCAACAAAACATTGACACTTTCAGGGTTTGCAGAGCCAGTACGACAGAAAAAGGGTATATGGATCCAGGTGAACTCCTGGACTCAGCTGATGTTTAGAAAACTCTCAAGTAAGCTGATGTGTTAGCTGAGACCACTTTTGTAGTCACTGGCTGCCCTGACCTACCCTAATCCCATCCATTTCTCCAGAGGAAACTTCTTACGCTTCATTGGCTTTGAGTTAGTATCAGCAAGATTGTGAATGGAAGGCAGCCTCATGACACGCACATTAAATCTTCTCCGATCACAGAATGGGGATAAACATTTTCCAAAAATAAAGAACAGGAATATAGTTTCAGGAGAAGTGAAAACACCCTGTGTAAAAGGCAGGAAAGGTAGGAGAAATGACTATGGAACCCTCTAGCTAACCATAGCAACATAAAGAAGAAAACCAGCAATGAGAGAAGCAAGTTCAATGAATAGAGTAGCTGTTAATTTTCTAGGTTTTTTTTTTTTTTTTTTTTTTTGCAACTGATAGACAATAAGGCTCTTGAAAAATTTTAACAGTACATACAGGCCTTATATATAATTGAACTTGGATGACATTAAATAAAATTAAAAAAAAAAAAAAAAAAAAAGAATCAGACCCTGAATTCTTGTTGTCTTCCACATCAAGACTGTGGGTTTCAGAGAATGTAGGATTTTTCCCTTTCATTCCTCTGCACCAAAACACAAATAACAGAACACAATCTTTCCCTTTAGAGGATAACTATTTTCTATCTTCTACCATCTTAATATACATCATCAATAAAAATTCAGCATTTTCAGAAACTTACATATTATACCATTTTCACCCAAGACCCTTGGCTTCAGAAATATCACATTTCAGCAGCAGCAGATCGCTATGTAAGTGCAGCAGCAAGAACATATTTCTAAAAACAAATTTAATCTAACTAGAAAACATACAAAGTAGATCAGGATTAAGAATATTCCTCCCTCAGCACACAAGTATCCTAGTTTTCCTAGTGCAACTAGAATTATAAAGGTGGCGATTCCTATAAACACACGTTCATCTATGAGGAATCCGTTTGCGTTTGTTGAGAGGATAGGAATTTGAAGCTACATTCTCTGAGTGTGCATTTGTTTCATCATATGTCTGACATCAATCTATAATTAAACTAATTTCTGTAATCAAATGGCAAGAACTATCATGCTTAAAAGAATAGCAAAAGCTGTGTAAGATTCATAACAGCAGAGTTCATTAAAGATTAATTTCAATCTCATGGAGAGCCCCCTATAGTGATGAATTGCCCAAAGGTTATAGGCAAATTTATGCCCTGTTTAAGTCTTGTACCACAGCACATTTACATTCAGTCCTCTATAGTGTTGGTATAAAACAAAACTAGACACCAAAGGAGTTTCCATTTTAGGTTAAAGAGTTGATGTAATGCTCTGAACAACAGCAGAATAACCATCACTGGAAGACTTTAAAAGCAAAGGAGAAAAAAACATCTGCCAGAAGTGGCAGAGTGATAACCAATCCTGCCATGGGGTTGAGAGATAGAATAGAAGATGAGTTTGAGTTTTTTCCGACCCTATTTTTCTTCAGTTTTAAGGTGTGGAGATGAGAAAAAGAAAAGAAAAGAAAACAGAAGATATCTGAAAAACATGAGAAGTAATTGCAAAATTAGGACCAAACAGTTAACTGATTGTAACTCACACATCACACTTGGATTAGTATCAGTAATTTATAATAATACAGAGTAATTGAGATGAGACAAAGACAAAAAACCTGGGAAACCAGAATTCATAAACCTGTTGTGGAATTGAAGGCAAACTTTTGCCATATATGTTCCATGCATTGTGTCAAAAGCCTGTGCTTAGTTCAGCTTTGTTTTGAAAAGCAGTTTGGGTTTTCTAGAGCATGCTCAGTCTTAGAAAAACAAAAACAAGTTCTGCGTTTTATAGCTAAACTTTCAAACTGGGCATAATCCCAGGCATAAGCATAGAGCTATGTTCAAGCTCAAGTTCAACCACAAAAAACACATCTGAGAAGTGAAGCTGTGCTATGCACCAGTCAGCCCCCTTTGCAGCAGCCTGGGCTCCCAAACGTTTCCTTAATCACAGAGAAGGTTTGAAAGTTTTCATTTGAAATTAGATTCTCAAACCTTTTCAGTTTCAGCACAGTTGCTTTCCTGTAGAGCAAGAAGGACAAAGTCTCTTTTCCCTCAGAAAGAGCAAGCACGAGGCACCTCGTTTCTAGAGCTGACTGCTTAGGAATTCTTTTTGGCTTACTTCCCTTTATTAAACAATTTGATCAATTTGATAAGACAGTTGAGCAATCAACTTTTGTTTTCAGGCATGGAAAATTCTTTTCCTTTATCTCCATTTGCAGTTTGAAGGCATCTCAGGGGGTTCCAAATCATGAAATAGTGCTGCATGCAATTCAGATCACACAAGATCATGGTTTTCTACAAGTGAAAAATTTAAGAATAAATCTCACTTACGTTGAGATCACTGCACTCAGCTCCCAACAGAGAGCCAGTTCTGAAAACTGTGTGTTTCTCCTCCTATTATAAGGAGAAGCTTTTTCAATGCTATTTTGAGAAGAGGGATGAAAGAACCAGTCAAAATCTACATTAAGATGACAAACTCAGAAACGCAGCGTAGTGGTGATACCTTAGAGTACAGAGTCTGCTAATAAGTTTCTCCATCTACTTCACACCATACTAAGAATACGTATCAAGGGAATGGTCTTTAAGAACGAGAACAGAAGTTTAGAAGACAAATTCCATTCCTGATTTGGCCATCAGTTCCTTTGGGACAAGTCACTTAATGTTATAAGGTTTTGAAAACTGTTATGCTTGTACTCACTAAGAATCACAACTGACCTGAAAGCAAAGAGTGAAGAGTAAGCATAAATTATATGATAACAACCAGCTGTAGATTTCACGTGGCTTGATTATAGAAAGTGATAATTTTCTGCAATTGCTTTCTGACCAAGTATATTAAGAAGTTATAGAAAACGCGTGCCACTAAGGAGCATGCAACTATTCAATGAAAAAAAATACAACTATACATGCTTATGTAATTGATGCTACAATGATATCACCTGAAACACAGGTTAGCAAGACTAAGAAGGAGGCTCAGAGGTGAGCGAGCTATTTAAAGGTGTTCTACAGATCAAAATCATGTTTCCCAAAAGGCAACTAGGATGGTAAGGAATGGTAATGATTGCCTATTCAGATGGTGCTTTCAGATGCTTTAGCCTATACTGGAAATGAAGAGAAGGATGGTGGCAGGGCTCTGAATCACCCAAAGTTCACATACTAACAACATCCTGTAATGGCTAAGGACTTCTACAGGTGCTATACTACAAAGTAAAGAACCAGAAAACTGTAGCACAACCATATTCCACATCTAGCTTATCAGTGTTCTTTTCAACCTATTTTTTTTTCCATAATGATTTAGTCTCCCTTCAATAATGATGAAACATAAACAGAAGTAAAACAATTTGCTATCCTTTGCCTTCTTTTAATGCCAACAGTATACCATAATGTTTTTGTTTTGGTTAGTTTTTTTTACTATACCAAAGTTTTAGATATTTTCTTTCTTTTTACCTCTACCAGGTAACATTAGTCAGTACAGAGGTCCAGAACAAACCACCCATACTGAACAGAATACTTCTCCTTGCCTTTCTTTTATTTAGGCAATGGGATTTTGGAAGCAGAACATCTAGGTCACAGAAGTTTCATAACCTGATGAAAGAAGTAAAACTGGCAATGTAGTCACAAATCCCCCCCATCTGACTAACGTCCAGAATAAAATAAAATAAAAACAGGTGTGGGAGAAAATAACACATTAGTGGATCTGCTACTGTAGGAATCAAAGGTTAGGACTAAAACTGTCCAGCAAGCACAAGTCGCAACAGCAAACTGGTCAAGTAAAGGTGCTCATAAACCTTTTCTGTTGGCTGTATAGTAGAGATAAGCAGTTATTGGCTAGGTGCTCTGCACAGCTGTAAAGTGTGAGGGACTTGGAAGGCATTGTGACTTAGACACTAAGGGATTGAATGTGACTGCATAGTAGTGAATAACTTGTTTGTCGTTCACGTGAAAAAAATGTGGAAGTAGATCGATGCTTTTCTCCATAATATGTGTTCTCTACTGAGAACAGTAAATCTCCGTCCTACTACAATAGTGTGAGATCATTCATGCCATTAGTTTCAATGAGACTGACTCTATACTGCATGCAGTTTGCTGTTCTCTTTCCTCAATATAACAAAGCCTGAGAGTGCCAGCTGCCTCTTGAGTCTTAAAAAGAAAGAAAGAGAGGGAGACTTTTATTTACCATGATTTTGATTGGTTAATTTCACTCTATTATTTTGCTGCTTCCTCCCATATGAAAAAATGCATTGTCGTTCAAACTAACACACACAAGAAAGGCTGTGCAGCAAGCATGCAAAACATAAATTACCAGCTTGTAATGACAATTTGAACGTGTTGCACAGTAGTGCCATCACCCTCATTTTTTTACTCCAAATATCAGGTTTTTTTTCCTTTTGTGGTTGGGGCTATAATTGCAATCCTGTCTGCTGAGCTTTACTTGATCTGTACGTGCATTTGGCAATCAGGTTTTATGAGAGCAGTATTATCATTACTGGAGTACGTGGTTGGCACATGAATGAAAGTTACAGTTCCGCCATCAATAGGTAGTACTACGTTATAAAGATAACTGCACAACAGAGGAATTTTCACACCATTTTAATGATCTTCTGGATTTAGTGCTATATAATTTAACACAGCCATGCTGTTGGCACTCCTTTGGAAAAAAAGCTGCTTCGGGACACTTGCCATGGACCCTCTTTTCCCTTCCCTCCGTTGCCATACTTGGAGTTACTTTATTAATAAATCAGAGCAGAGAGGTGGCAGTAAAATCCAGGAGAAAAGGTTATGGGGCCACACTTGAAGGTACTTCAAAAAGTGCCATCAAAATATAGACCGAGTACATTCAAATCAAAGTCATGCAAATTCAGAAAGCACATTTAAGTGCGTCAGTCCACATACCTGTTGAATTTCAGATGCTTTCAAAACATGTTTTTTGAAGCTCTGCTCAGGAATGTGCTCTGAAAGTTGTCTGTTGCCTGATTACTTGCACTTGCATTTAGTTTTAAGTTAGCAGGAAATGAGACTACGTACAAAAAGCCCTGAAAGTTTTACTGTGAGAAAATAGCATCTCCCACATCCACACCAGGGCTTGCTGGTGAAATGTGGACAAGGCAAAAATCTCTCAATACCACCAACTACTCAGCTGGAAAGTAAACTGAAGTATAAACAACTACCTAAGATGCAGGGAGGAAGTGGTTAATACGCAGAAAACACACCGTTCATACCATGCATGCTATTTATGCTGTATCTGATCTCTCGCAAGGACTTCAGCAGCACTGAGGAATGAACATGTGGACATGGTGATAGTCTGATTACTCAAAGTGCTCGAGAGTGAGTGACAGCAATCCATCTACTCAATCATCAACAAAACAAAGCCAGCAGTATGCAAGACCTCACTAATATATAGGCTTATTAGGAATCTGGTTCCAGAGGTTGTTACATGCAACATTGCAGTGCTGTGTATATGCATATTAGTAACAGCAAACAGTTTAGCAGCTTGGCACATGTGTTAGTTTTGAAAGTGTGTATATTTTTCCAGTAAATGGTCATGGCAGCTTTCTCAAAATTGATATAGCCTTCTGAGTATGAAAAAAAAATGAAAAATCAGCCGTTAAAAAACAAAATTTAGATACATATTTGCGTAGTATACTGGAACAGCATCTCTTGGGTAAATAACTCATGTTTTTTGACATTAGTATGCATTCCAAAGTATGTATTTACCTGATGGACCATAAGAGCCCTGAAGGAGCCATTCTAGCCTACTGGGTAATATCTGATGGATTTTTTTTTTTTTTCCCCCAACAATCAGCATGCATGCCATAAAAATCCTAAATCACAAATAGCATACTTTAAAAAAAAAAAAAAAAAAAAAAAAAAAAAAAAGACTATCCAAAACACACAATGACTCAGACCACAATGCAAAGGCAAGCTAAATCATTTAGGGTTTGTAAAATAAAAGCAGGAACAGATAGATATTTCAAACCCATTTCACTGTAACATGAGCTGGCATTTTGAAAAAATGAGCTGAATTCTCTACTGGTGCCAGAGACTCAGCTACCAAAAATATTTCTCAGGGTTTTGCAATAACCTCACGGTAAGTACTCCCTCAATCCATTGGAAAGAGTGGAACTCAGAAATAGTTTCAGAACATTTCAGTGAGGTTGCAGGTTTCTACATAGTGCTGGTCTTGTGCGAAACAGCCCGACAACTGTCATGTTCCCTGTACCATGCTGAGGAGGTAAGGTGCCTGAGGTGATTTCACCTTGATGCAAAGTAACAGTGCAAAACTTGCCATGTTTCCAAACCCCCTCATGCAAGGCTAAATTTCACCTCTGTCAAGAAACTTAATGAGGCAGGAAAGGAAGAAGCCCTTGAAAAACACCCATGCTTTCCTCTCTGTGGGAGTACAAAGGGAAGGGGACAACCGTTATCATTTTTCAGTGTTTATATTTACTATGGAGAGAATTCCTGGCTGAAAAAATGCCTTAGAAGGGTGTAACTTTTTCCTTTACTAACTGACTTGTATGCTTGGTTTTATAATTTTTTGTACAGTTGACTAACAAAATGGTCTAGCAAATAGGATCAGTGGGCTCTATTCTTTTTAATGGCAAAATAAAATTACTTAAGGTTATTTTTGCTGTTAAGGATTTGGAAGAAGGCCCCATGGGATGCATGCACTCTTCTAACATTCAGGCAACTTTTTATGTCATATGTCTCCATGAATTTCAGTTAAGCAAACCATAGCCTAACAGACATTAGCACCTCAGACTGTAAGATTTTGTGCATATTTGCATACAATGTACTACTACGTATGAAATTCATTATATCTATACCAATTTGTGGTCTATGCTCCATTTCAGTTTCACTTAAATCATGACTGAGAACCCAGAAAAGGCTTTATGCTTTCTTTGATATCTACTTAAGGTGGGAACTTTATCCAAGGAATACAAATGTACCACACGTTCAAACTTTTTACTGTGTCCCTAGTGTCCAGAAAGCTGAATGGGATTTATTATTCATATTACAAACCATTAGTGAACGGAAATGATTTTAACAGCAACAGATTTTCTAATTTTTCTCCTTAGGTAACGAGGACACTTTACTACTGCATTACTAAAACCTCACTATGGCCGGGCAACACTTCCAGCTACATTCAACTGCAGACAATCAGGCAGCAGACATGCTTCATGGCATATCTATGCGATTCTCCTCCTCAGGCTTCCCAGGCCTGAAATGCAGAGAAGCAATGGACATTCAGCCTGAAAATCCAGCCAACAATTTCTGTGCTTCCATTAATTCTACAGAGCATATCTTCATACAGGTTTACAGGCCTTGAAGTCAGAAACTTGCATAGAAATGCTGTTTGCTAACAGTCGTCTTCTGGAATTTCAATACCATTTGCATTTTTACCATCACATAATAACTTCAAACAGAAGAACCAATGGAGTTTATGAAAGACTTAGCGGATGCCAAAAAATACCAACATTTGGGGGTAAAATGAGAGCAAAAAATCTCAAACTCTGACAGAGATCATCACTGATGCATCCTCTCTAACCTGTGGTGTAACTAACAGTGGCTGTGGACATACCTCCTAGTAAACAAAGTGCATGCAGAGACCTACTCTTATGTTCACTCATAATCCAAAAGACCACTTCAAGAACATACATGACACTTAGCTATGGATGCAGTAAATTTTTAAGGTTGTCCAATAACACTGCCTATACTGCCTGCTTGAGCTTACAGGGTTGTCGACAGTGAAGTCAAGACCCGGCCCATCGTATCATACACCTCTACTAGAAACTAATCTGACAGAAAAAAGGTAATCAAGCGAGTTGTATGAAATCTATCAGCAAGAAATATAACTGTTGTAGTATTTGTGCCTTATTATTCATCAAGACAAATTTTCACTGTCAAAAACATCTGCGCAAATAATTTCTGCTGTGGCCATATGAGCTGTTAAAGACTTTTGTTCTTCTAGACCATGAACTCTTGGAGTAAGAGATACAGTAAGAGACAGTATCTACCTGCAAACACACAGTAAAATATCCAGAATCATGGTTTCTAGGCAGAAAACTAGGAAACTTAAAAAACTAATGATTATTTATAAAACTGTTATGAACTTAGCGTTACTTGAACAGCATTACTTCCATAGCATTTATCACCAAGTCTCTGCATTTATCACCATACATACATGTAAATCTATTCATAATAAGCTAATTATCCCTGTTTCCCATTGAATATAAAAGCATTCTGGTGGTTTATTTGTTTGTTTTCCCCATTTACACATCATGACCTCTTTTCCTTTTATATGACTGGTGAAGACGAAGCCCCTTCAATCCTTTATACTGGGAGTGTTTCTTTGAAATAAGCATCAAAATCAGCCACATTTTTCACAACTTAACATCAAAGCATTGGAGGTTGGTGGGGTTTCTCTTGTGGCTGTTTTGTGGCTTTTTATTTTTTTTAATTAAGCAAGGATAGAAGACCGCACAGTAGAAAAAAATTGCCTCAGGATTTTTTTTTTTCCAAAATACTCACGGAAAACTTCATCAGAACAAAGAGCAAAAATAACAGATACATCACTGCAGTAAAATATTGGCTATGCAGGTTTAATTCCTCTGGGTGCCTAAAGAACAACATGAATAAACTTCAGCTACTGTAACACAGAGTAGAAAAATGAATTTGAATGTAAGGCTCCTTTATGAATGGAAACTATTACCTGCAGGTTTCATTTAAATAGGTCCCTAAAGGCAAGCAAGAGGCTGTTTCCATACATACGGGTTTTGCTGGACAAAGCTAGCTGGACTGACCATTTAGTGCAGCCTGCCACTTATGACAAAGTGCTTCCTCCTGGATACTGGGGAGAAGGACATTTGCCAGCTTGCCTTTGGCCTGCAGTATGCTTATGAAGTTGCAGTAGATTTTGCTATTTGCCCCTGCTCTTCCCAACAGACTCTAGTAAGAACACACCTTGCCAAAGTTTCCATGTTGCTCTGAAAAAAATAAACAGGACTATGACCTTCAGCACAGGAGAACACATGTTCAAATCTGTATTAATGAAACTTACTCTGTACCTCCATGAAACAACTATTAGCCAGACAACAGGGAAATGTTTGACAATCTCTTTAAGTTAAGAGCTGATACCTTATCTGTCAGTGAAAACTGCTTCCCTCTTTGCAGCTCCACACAACCATAGTTGGTCTGTGCAGCTTGATGCCATACCATTTTCATCCTGACAAATGTATGTCCAAACGTGGGATACCAGGTACAAATGGTTCTGCAGTTAAAGCAAAGCTACCAGTTGGCCCAATGCAACACAATCCTGCAAGTAGATTAGTGCAAAACTGTCAGCAAGATGTTCTGCAACATCAGTTTTTTCACTCTTAATTCAGAAAGTTGCCATCAGCCTCTATATGCATCATATTATTATTATTTATCTGTTTATAATTTAACTCCTTTTATCTTCTCAAATACCACACATTAATGAAAGAATTGCTGGGCAAAAGAAAATCTTATGGCTCCGACATAAGAGTTATCTTCAGTACCCATACAACCCTCTTCCTAAGGAATCTTTGTGAAAATGTGTTACTGTTTGGAAGTCTTTGATCGTAAGTGGGAAGCTGCTTATGAAACGCTTGATATTTTGATATATATATATATATATATATTTTTTTTTTTTTTTTAATGATACGGTATATGAAATACAAATCCTTTCTCGGGGTCTCATATTCTGTTTTAATGACAACACCTTTATCAAACTGTTGCAGTTTTAAATCCTTGGTTCAGACTGACACAGCTATGGATGGGAGAATGAATGGTTTGGGGTTTAAAATTAAAGATAAAGTTTAAATTTAAAGATGTGTGCATGATGTTAGCCCTGAGAAAAAGCAAAGACCAGTGAAGAAACGTCCATGTTAATGGCATCTGAAAGAAGCTGGCTATTTTTTGACATTTTTCCTAAAAAAAAAAAAAAAATATTCTGAACAAGTTTTCTCCATGCAAAATTGAAAGCAAGTTGAAAAGCAAATCATGGAGATCTATCTAGGACTCTCTCTCTAGTAGAGGATACTTTCTTATGTGGAAAAAGTGTTATTAATTTCAGTATTTTCAATAACATGCTAACCACTGTCCACCTGATATCAAGATTCTCACCACTTACCTAATGCTTTGCTCTTTACATCTCTTTGTGCCATAGAGAGGGAAGGGAAAAAAGCAGCAAAGCTTTCCTGTGTGATTTCCCCCCACCATCCTTCCTGTCTTTCACTAAGAGTCTCCACTGTTTATTTTAATCTACTCAAATAAATGAACTCATCTAAAAGATAGGTATGGAAGAAAGCAGCAATTTACTTGTAACTCCACCTGCTGCCTGCAGCAAAATCACATAACTACATTTCAGAGAACAATCTGGTTTTATAGGAAAGGGAGAAGCAATGAGATCAGGAGAGAGCAAGTGAGTAGTTGTGCACTAAGGTAACACTCCCCCCCTCCTTATGGTCTAAAAACATTCCCCCAGCTGAACACACAGATTTGAATCTGGTGCAGTTCCTTATTTAGGTCAAGTCTACCCTCAAAGAGAATGCAAATCTAGTAGTAATAGAACCCAATTACATAGCAGAATTATTTCTGCAAGGCACATTTGTAAGTTTTTATCTAAAAACAGGAAGATAACTGCTTGCAAGACACATATCTTAAAGGGAAAGAAGTACACCTGGTACAGTTGCAAGAACAATTGCTACATCTTATCTCATTAAAAAAAAAATAATTTTTCAGCATGAGATTTGCATGGACAATAGATCCTTTAATGCCTAAGCTGATGTCAAGATCCTGGTAGCTGGCATAGACAATCAACGTGTTATATAAAGCAAGTTTGGGAGTCTAAACCAGTTCCCATTGGCAAGCATCCACACTAACCATGAAAACAGCTCTTGGTATGGACCTAAGCAAAAAGGCCAAGATGATAATAATTGATGGTTCTCCTGCTCACAGAGCACTCAACAAGACTAGGATGAGCAAAAAATGCTGTAGTCAGCAAACAAAGTATACGGCACATATACAGTGCCTATTTCGTCATTTTTAGTTACAAAATGATATTTATTATCTTGTTTCAGGATGGTATTAGTGCCTCTTAATTACCCTCAGTTCATCTTTTTATTATTTTGTGGCTAAAGGGCTATGAAATGAGAATAGCTTTCTGCCCTTGAAAACTTGGACGTATGGAATGAAATATAGGAAGAGAAAGCTAAAAAAGCCATGCAATGTTTGACATGACAGGTTAGTCCCAGAGGTTTAAGCATTTGTTTTAGCTTCTACATAAACACTTCAGTTCAGGAAACACCGCAGTTCACAATGGCACTGGTCATTTCTCTCAGTAGCCTGGCCAACTGCAGGTGTGTGGATTATTACTAGAGGAAGCTAGAACAGGAAACAAGGTTATTTTGGGTAAACAGTAGGAAGAGCTCATCAAGAGATAATGAATACATTACAACATGTCAGTCATAACGCAGGGACTAGAAGTCTACCAATATAGTCAGAAAAAAAAAAAACATCACAACAGGCAGCACATATCAGGAAACAAATTGCATTCTCTGCTGAACAGTCTCCCAGCTACAGTTGACAGGTCAAATGCTGTAATGTTAGTATCCTCATCTTATAACACATAGAATGGAAAAAAAGAAAGTAGCAATCATGATAGAGGGTGTGGAACAGCTTCCACACAGTGAATAACATAACAGTCTAGCAGTCCTCAAGCCTGGAAAACAGGTAATTGTGAGGAACATGTCATTAAGATCTCTGAAATCACGACTGGCACAGAAGAGGTGAAGAGGAAGTGATGGCTCCCTGGAGCTACAAATACAAGAACTAGGAACAACAAATGAAACCTACAGGTGGCAAGTTTAAGGTGAATAAAAGCAGATATTCCTTCATAGAGTGTTTAAAATGGGGAATTTCTTACCATAGCACATTATGGAAGTAAAAGGTCTCGCATGCATGGAAAAAATGTGTGGAGAGATTTATGAAAGAAATTCAAATATTTCTTGTTTCTCCTGCTCAGAAGAGTGTTCTGAAACAGCAACACTATTACACTTACCATGTTCCTTTCTCTTTCCTAAGCAAGCACTATCAGATTGGGCATACTTCACTAGATGCACCCTCTGCACCAACGGTGTTCATCCATTCATATGATAAAGAACTCCAAAACGTAGACATCTGAATGTCAACACTTCAAATGTATGTTGCACTACTTGAATAAATTAAAACCACACTTTGGACTTCTTTAAGTCCTACAAGTTTCAAATACTGTATCAAGAAAATGCATTGATAATAACAATATCAATACAATCAATGATCATAATAAATTAATAATAAAGCTTCAATTTATTATGGAAACATGTCTTTAATGTAGCTGAACTTATAAGGCACACTGAACGTAGCAAATGAGGCCTCATGAAATGGTGATTGTTTTGATGTAGTAGATCTCCAAATAAACAAAATCACTTCCATTTAAAAAAAAAAAAGTGTGTATATATATATATATATATATATATATAAAATTTTTTCCTGGTAGAACACAGTCCAAAGTGTTTATGCATCAAACATCACGTTTCATAGAAGATGTTATTTGCATTCCATTGTAAGGAAAGCAGAGAAAAATGAAGTGTTTGATTGACAACACTACTGAACAACAGAGCTGCTTGGTGCTTTCATCAGTTCTGCAACATAAACACCTCAGGTCTGAGGAAATCCACTCTTAAGCCTCTCTTCTAAACAATCAGATCTGAAACCTAGGGGACCTGCATCTCAGCCAAATTTGTTCATTTCCCATGTTTTCCCATTGCAATTCTACTAGCAACAACCAGTGGCTCTTCTATGTCTGTCCAGCAGCAAACACCAATCCCAGCTAAATTTTTACTGATGGTACTTTTAACTTCAGGACAGTGATTAATCCCACTCAGCACAATAGTTTAAGAGCTGATGTTCTCAAACACACTGGAAATGAAAGTGGACACTGAGAAGGAAAGAAATTCCTTTTTCTGTGGTTGATACTGATCTATTTCAAATGCTTTGGGGGAAAGAAACTTAGAATCTGCAACCCCTTAGTTAACATCATAGCAAAAAGGCATATACACTTTCTTAAGTAAAACAACGCTTTCTTTCATAATCAATTACTTGCAGTAAAACAGACTCATGAGGAAGAATGGAGCATGCCTCAACCCCAAGACCCCCTACTTGGTCATCATCCACACTGCTGAAGTTCAAACTCATTTCCCTCTCCCTGCTCAATTCTGAAGATTTGAACTATGACCTCCCATTTGCCAAAAAAACATTTCCTAAACACTATATGTTAGTATTTGATTTCATTCATCAATCAATTTTTTGTTAGGCAAATGGATTGCTGAACCTCTTCTACTATGTTAGAGATAAAAATTGTTGACCCAAGCTTTGTACATCCTAATACAATGAACCTCACTGTTAATCAGACCAGGAAACTCCACACACACTCTGGATTATTGCAATTCCAGTTTAGCAGCTTCACAATTTCTCAGACTCGAACAACCAAGTTCATTATGCAGCTCCATTCATAAAACCGTGCTGTGTTTCATACTGGCCAATACTTTGGAACCTGATGATAAGACGTTGATTAAGACTGGCCAGATCTGTATGAGCAGCTCCTGTTCTTAACAATATACAAATGCAATTGCCAAAGAAGTCTGTTCAGACATTTCTGTCCCTGCCCCACCTACAGATAATAAGATCCTGTGAGGACTGGTAACAATTAGCTTAATAGGAAGCAGGAGAAACAATTGCTATTGCCCCACCTCCTTAACTACTGCATTACAACGTGGTTCTCAGTATCTGGAGCGTTTCAGGGATATATTGTCTATTTATTTGTCTAAGTCATGATTAAAGCAAAACATTCTATTCTAAAACAACAGCGGGTGAGAGGAGGCAGCCTGTGCTCTTTTCCTCAAAATACGGATATCCTCAGACTAACTGAATGCCTTCGGTCAGTGCATAGGGTTTCCATTCACAGAAATTCATTCTAAGGCTTCTTCTCCTCTGTTTGGACATGAGCTCTGAGAGGGGAAGACGCACGTATTGCTAGCAAATCCTGAAGAGTGGATTAAGGCAGCGAGACCTGATTTCTCTGGTAGTCACTGAAGCACGCACACAGACAAGGGAAAGCCCAGCACGCACAAACAGTGAATAAAATGAGCGTAATCAGAATATTCTTGGGGATAGGGCACCTACACGTGACGATGCAGCCTCTGTCAAACAAAGTGCCCCTTCCGGGATGGCTCCACCGGAGCCTGCCTGGAAGCAAACTTCAGCCCCAACTCATGGAGGCGGGAGCCTGCCCCAGAGCTAGAGGCTGCAAGATAACAATGCGTTTAGATAGACTAGATCTTACTCTAAGCTTTTCTTCCTGCGGGCTATATACAAGCCTTTATCTGAATTCCCACCACACCTCTGCCTGGGAATGGTTAGCTTTCCCCTCAGGGTCATTCGATATGGAGTACCTCCTCTATATGTACAAACACCCACACCTTCATTATACCTCAGCTTTATTTTCCTCCCAGGCTTGCAGTTCTTTCTGCCCTAGTGAGAAGACAAAGCAGGAGGTGCTTCAGTACGACTATGCAATTCAAATTAGGAGCAATGCAAAATGCAGTCATTACAAAAGGTGTGAACAGAGCAGTTGGATAAGGAAGAGGCAGCCTGGTAACAGTATAACTCATCCCTATAGGTGAACCTCCTCCGGGGCCACGCGATCCTTGTTGAATAGAGAAACCACAGCCTGGCTGAGTACCTGATGCTCATGATTAGCTGCCCCCAACTAACCTTACCCTGCACTTTCCAAACCTGCTGGCTAAGGTGTTATTAAGTTATTAATCAACATAGACAAAGGTCTTCAATACAACAACAGATACATTCACAGCATTCACAGCATATCAGCAGCAATTACATTTCCTCATGTGCTAAATCAGGTCAGGCTAGCCAAGGTCAAGAATACAGGAGATCATAAGACTTTCAAAACCACTGAAAATTTTCACTACAAACATCAAAGCGCTATCAGTTTAAAACCCAGAATAGAATGACATGCATAAGAAGCATGCATTTGGTGACAGACAAATGACTGCTTTCATGTCAGCTAAAGGGAACATGAATCACATGTAGCACAAGCTACATATGTAACTCCAAAAGTGATGCCTCCAATTTACTTCCATGAAAAATATAGCATATAAGAAGAGCACAATAGCAGTATTTGATAGAGCAAATTCTCAGCTGCAGAACTCTTTTTCAACACAGTAATGAACATTAGTTATGCATTTTCACCAGCAATGAACAAGAGCCTGCATGCCATGCAGTACCAACAGAGGTGACTCACTATCACAACTCCTGAAACGCATCATCCACTGCCTCACTGGGCTCACATCCACTGCTCGGTCTCCATAAACATTCAGCAAACATTGATAAATGTCAGTGGTGCCATCCTTTCCACACATAGGAATTCAATTCCACGCCTTAGCTTCACGTGCACTTCCATGTCAGACATCAGTTTGTCCCTCTGTTGCCATCTGTCACATGGCAACAAACAGAATATTGGTGGGAAGATTAAACTTCCGCTATCATATCACCAATATCCACCTCTGATGTCACGAGCCAACAGAATAAAATAGGAGGCATTGCTTTTGGAGCAGCCATCACAGTCGCTGTTTTTCAATCACCTTCGGCAACTCAAATACAGACAACACGGACTGTGGCCACTCAGGAACAAATTTTGTTCCTGAGAAGACAGGCAGCTCTTCAGAGAGTTTTTCTCATACATAGAGGAAGAAAAGGCAAAATAACAAGCAAGCAGAGGTGCCCCATGCAGTCTGTCAAAGTTCAGTTGCTGGGACACAAAAGACAGAAAGGTCACCGCATGTATGAGAGTTACGCAGTGCTTCAAGACTTTAAATAGAAAAGAGCTTACATAACGAGTGCCCGAGTGCTGCCTCATGACAACCTCTCACAGCCAAACCATCATGGTGCAGTTCACAAATGCTGCCCGCTATGTTCAAGGAGTGCTTTGATTCAGATGGCAGTTTTATCCACAGACAAAATATAAGATACAGTATACGATGGAACTTTTGAGTTTTACAACAGCAGATGTTATCACAAGACTCATTTTTGTGCTACAGTTTATATTATACCAGTAGGATAATTTTGAGGATTTTGAATTCTAACAAACGGCATAGCAATTGAGAGTTTCTACTGGTTATCCATCATCCAGACAGCATAACTGAATTTTAAAAGATCGAAATATACCAACAAAGTTAAGTGATAGACATAATTTGTATCATATAATTATATACAATAATCCATTGTATTTTTACAAGAAATTCTATTTTTGCCAATTAGAATTCAAGTACTTCTCCCTACAAACCTAACATATGGTTGCCTAAATAAACAACTACTATTTTCAAACAAGAGGTGCATATCTCCATGGCTTAAGAGCACAAAAATTATCTTCATGAGGTATGTTCAGAATTTTCATTAGGAAGTACCTTATCGCTATAACAACATGAGATTAAATAATTGAGAAATACATCCTAGAACCAAAGCAAACCAGAAAGTTTACACATCCCCTTGATCTGCAATGATACATTTCATGAAGTGGATTAATCCTTCAACAACCATTAAATGCTTTGCTGCTATACAAATGAGCAACCAGATAGGCCTTACCCTGAGTGAAGGGCTTGGTGCTCTTTTCTCAGCTACAGATATCCCCACAGCCCCAGTAAAATCATGAATGCACACTTGATGCATTATTCTCAGTTGTCTACTAGCAGTGTGAACGTGGTGGCTCTGAATCATGACTAGTACAGGTAATCACTGTGCTCCTAGCTGAAACCATATTATTCTCTTTACAGTCTTTGTAAAGAAAACTCCATCCATAACACCAGAAACATTAATCGAGAACAAGCGAAATCTTTTGCCAAAACTGATAACCCCGTTTAAAAATAATAGCAATAAATAACAGGAGGGCTGCTCTAAGCAATCAGCCAAACGTTGCCTAGAAACTGCAAATATCGGGTTCTCTAAAATTATCATTGCTGGCTTTGTGTCACACATACACATGCATTTCACCAAAATTGAAAGAGATAACACAGACTCAAGCATAAAAATTTAACAACACAGACAATTATGTCACTGTATGGATGTTAAGTTTTTCCACAAGAATAATTGAGGTAGTCACCAGGGATCATTTAAGGTAAAGCTTTTTTTTTTTTTTTTTTTTTTTTTTTTTAAATGCTACTGCAGAGTGTGGGGTGAGGGTGGGAAGGAGGGGGGGAGAACACTGACGCATTTTACCATTGTGAAGCATCATCAAGAAATCGAAGATAAGCCCACAGCAGCATTCATAAGGAAAAAAAAAAAAAAAATCTCAGCCCTTATGCAGAAGAAAGTAATTGGTAACTACTGCCTACAAAAAAAAAAAAAAAAAAAAGTCTGGCAAACTCAAGAACTGTCTTTACAGTATTCTTTGCATACCTTACATTTGTTGAATGGTTTCCAAAATGAAAGCTTTCCCATGGGAAGGCAAAGAAACAATAGCAATTTCTTCTGAATGAAGCTCTCCTAAGCCAAAGAGTAAACATACAGTATGTGACCTGAAAGTTTGCTTTTAACTGTACAAGTGGCTAATTACATAACTAATCAAAATGCCTTCAAAAGCAATTCCTAAGGGAAGATTAAAAAAAAGAATGAAAGAAAAGGAAAAAGCAGCCCAGCACAGAGAGATGGTGATTAATAAACAGCTATACTGCATGAACTTGTATGTGCACACATTCAGTTTTAACAAAGTTGAAGATCTGCTCTGCACAGCACAACATATTGCACAGGAATTTGTATTCTAGCTGAGAATTTAGTGCAGGTTTAAGAGATGGACCTGTACGACACACAGATCCTATTCCAAAAGGAAACATGAGCTGCTGATGTGGCAGCCAAGGAATGCGATTACTGCATGTCCTAGGCATATTCTCAACATTAAGCAGTAAAAGAGTTTGAATTTCACAACTGATTTTGAAAACTGGACATGATTTCAGAATTTAAATTCTGTTAAAATTAGAAGAATGGAGGTAAAAAAAAATATATCTGTTTTTTTACTTGGGGGACATGGAAAATTTTGAAAAATTAACATTTAGAGAAAGGCCTTGGATCACAGAAAAATGGCACATACATCCCATAGGTGTCTTCAACAGCCTCACAACACATGGAATTAGCCTATATATATATATATATATATATACTTTATTTCAAATTGGTTCTTATGGGAAACAGAGCAGGTTTAGACCTTTTAAACCCTGGCTTTTTGTCTTTTTAAAGTAGCTGTACTACAGAAGGGAATTTTATTATTTTCTGCTTATTCTGCATTGGTCTCCACTTGCATGACATATTTCCATATTTCCATTGTGCCCAGTTCTGTGCAAAACCTGGTAGAGACTGCACACTTCGGTGTCTCAGCTGTACTCTATCACCGTTCTCTTTTGTAGCAGAGACAGGATTAGCTCAGGTGTTCCCTGACCCCTACTGGTGGGGCTGGCCCCTTGTTTTCCTCGAGAAGAAGAGAACAAGGGAAAAAAATATACTTTGCGGCTCTAGGGACATGTGGCTATAATGAATCTTTTTTGAAAAAAAAAAAAAAAAAAAAAAAAAAAAAAAAAAAAAAAAAAAAAACACAGGTAGAAAATCCTTCTCTGGAGGCTGTGGCAGGCTGAAGCTAAACAGGGGAGATGCCAGGAAACTTCTGAAACCAAGTTTGGCTTTTAAACCCTTTTAGCTCCTCCTGATCAGAGAGATCCAGCTGAGGTTTATTTACCAACTGCCAACATGAATTCCTGGTATTTTTGTTAACCATTTAGATGCCACAGCTCCAGGAATTCCATCAAGCTGCTGAAGAGGTGCTGGCACGAGCAGCAGTCACCACCAGAACACCCCTGTGAGTGGGAGCCCACAGGGAATCTCACACATTCCCAGGTTCAGTTGCCTGCTGTGACTGGGCTATGCCAGAAACTGGTTCAAAGACCATCTGTTTCACCAAGTGGTATGGAAGGAGTTTGGCATTCAACCAAATGCATTGCTTCTGAACAGATCAACCTCTATCTACACTCAACTGGAAGAGCAGCTTTGGAGAGGCCACTGTACAAGAGCCATCCTAAAACTTCACAGCGCAACAGCAAAAAGGAGCCTCAAGGAAAACATTATCCATAGGACTGAAGAGTTGAGAAAATCATTTTCCTTATTTAGACAAACTTCCAAAGAACGAATTCAAATAGAGTTACATTTTTTTAATTATAATGAAAAGTCAACAGATTTTCTACCAAGCATCTAAAATATGTGTCTATATCTTCTATTTCGGATCATTGCATCTCCAGGACAGCTAGCTAAGCACTAAAGATTCAAGCGTTACATGAAACGAATGCGTCTCTAGTGAAAAATAAAGTCCGTGTTTTTGCATGAGACAGTAAGTTGCTGATGAGTAAGTACATTTAAAATCACAGCTAGCATATTTGCCTTACCAAATCTGCTTCAGTCTATTTCAGCAACTAGCTGATCATATCATATTTAGTTGGAAAATATACAGCTCTGAAAAAATATGAGAAGAAACCTGGAGATGTACAGTATAATTACAAAAAGAGACTTGCCAGTACCTCCAATGTTAGGTGCCAATATCAACACTCCTAATGAACTGCATTTTCCCCATCTGCTTCCACATGCAGCCAAAAAAATGTACGTGAACCACTTTATGTCTCAAAAATCAGTTTCCTAGATCCATCACCAGCCCCCCCAAACCAAGCAGGTCTCTATTATATGTCTGTCTTTCTATGTAAATCTCTGAACTCTAAATTAATCAGCAGACACTCCACACTTTCTGACATTTTAATGATTTCAGTACTGAATGCCCAAAAAGCAAAAGACCAGGTTTTTCAAAGTTCTCTTTTCCTACTAATTAAAAGGACTGTTTGCATCATCTCCAGAGGCATCTCGTTGCAAAATGCCACAGCACACATCATTACCTATTTCCTATGGCACATAAGAGAAAGTTCTTAATTTCATTCTCTTCTGAGGCTGAGCCAGACATCATCTATCTGTTGGGATACAGTCTTTCTCCCCTGCTACATACAGACTCTGAACGAGGAGTGAATCAGCATCTGAATCTCAACATCATAAGTCAAATAAGAGGACAGCTTGCACGTGGAGAAGGACATTATGAAAAATTTCCATCTTTAACAATCCTTAGTTTTCATCAGTTTTTATATCTAACACGGTGCTCAATTCACCCGAATTAAACAATCCACTTAGCTTCAAAAAGAATCAAGAGTTTTGAATTCATAACTCAAAATATTTGCTTTTACAGTTACAACTGTCACATGTATGTGTCCACATCCACAAGGATTGGTGTCCATTCACATAAGTGACAGCAGGAATTCTGAAAATAAAAACAAGGAATTGCAACAATATACTGCCTGCAGTTCAACCCCTGTACTCCTCAAAGTAACTCACTGCACACTCTCAGTCACAGCTCCACATTACTCACAGCCCCCTAACTGATTTTTTCGGAAATTACTGCTTGATTAAAAATGTCCAATTCTTTTTCCCTTTCCAGCCTCTGAGCTTATTGATGTGAGATAAACTTTATCAGAATCCATGTTGACCTTCCTCTCTTTTGAACTCAGAAACATTGATTAACTTGTAAGTTATGTAGCAGTGGGCCAATTTAAATACTGCCCTTTTTGGTACTCGGTTTCCTGCTGACTGGCTATTTCAGCACCTGTAACTCCTTAAAAATCAGCTCAGCTAAAGGTGAGAGAATTACAAGAAATATAATTGGGCTTAGTCCCTTCATTCTTCAGCTCATGAAAATGCAAAATGTTACCCAAATGGTAAGAAAAAGATGATTCATTCTTTTCCAACAATCTTAGTGTAAGCTGTCAGCTGCTCCCTAATTAGCATTAGCAGCAAGCCAGACTAGCAGTAGCAAACTGCAGCAGGGCTAGCTGCAAGAAGTCAGAAAGAAAGCAGGTTGCTTGAGTCATTCTTCCATTGACAAACCTTTAAAGGAAAACTTAAGGCTCACACAAGGAAGGTACTGCTTCTCTGAGGTAGACACTGAAGGCCTGACCTGCTGGACTTGCCCACTCACCTCCAAGTTGCCAAAATCACAGAGGGTAATTTGTCTCTTTGCTGCCCCAGATAAGGGCAAAAGGATTTCTCCCCTGCGTTTGCAGTATGGTCAAAAGCTGCACAAGATTTCTGTTTCATATCCTATCCAGAGCCAGGAATTCCAATAGAAAAGCAATGGCCACAATCTGTAAAGAAGTCAGTGTTCAAATGATTTTACTGAAGAAATAATTAGGCTGTTCACAGCATTTTAAGTCCTTCTGTGACCTCCAGCTAGAATTGAGCCAGGATGATACAAGTGTTAAAAGGACCCTAACACAAGCAGCTGCCAGCATAAAATGCTTCAGAAGATTTATACGCAAGTTATTGAGTCATAAGTATTACGCTCAGGGCCGCTGCAAACTGCGTTACCATTTCCCACTATGCCCACTGCTTCAAGTTGAGTTTTAATGAATTCCCTTTTCTTTTACAGTTCAGCCATTTCCACCCGTCTTGCCTTTCAATCCTGAAGCCTAGTTAACAGGGTTCAAGAGACACTTCCTTACCAAGAAACTGGGCCAGAACGAATAACGCTAGTAGTGTTGTGTATGGATAATACATTCCCTAAATGCTTTCAGCAAATTATTTCAAAATGCTGTTTTGATATCCTCCCTTTTCTTTAATGAGTACTGTTTTCTATTCACAACTAGGGCGTAAAACAGCGCAGCATGAACGGAAGCTTTTATAGTGCCGACATCACAGCTAACAAGAATTAGTACAAACACATTCTTTTTTGTGACATTACATTTTTAGAGTTCAATGGCCCTTATTATATCTCAGAGAAGATGCAGCTTCTCATGATTAGCCATGTGCATGATCTGGCATCAGAGTCAAAACTAGGTCAGTTATCTACATCCAGTAATTTCATCTCTTTAATGACAATTTCTTGATGTATTGGTTTTTTCAGTTGTTTTCTTTCAGAGGTGGGTTGGACAGGGCAATGACAGTGAAAACGGGCATAAGAGACGGCAGATGATCTTGTTACAAAAGCTACCAGACGTTATAAACAATTGCAAATATTTTGGAACGCCTGCCATAAATCAATTATATCAGCATTCTGAGCTTCTCATCTATAGAAAACCAAACTTCAGAAGCAGTTCTTCTCTCAAACTTTTATTTTTCCATATACCTCATTTTCCATATACCTCATTTTCATGGTGAAAAAAATATGACTGAAGGACCCTCTGAAGTATTTTAGTTATTATCTGACAGTACGCGTATCAAAGCGCGAATACTGAAAACATTATGAATCTACAAAAGAAGCAAGATAAAAAATACACAGATGTATTTAGCAGTGCTTCAAGAGTACAAAACATCTTCAGGGCAGTAAGGTTCCCATTCTGACTTGCTCTGCAAAAACTAAACTTACTGTCTTTCTCCTGAGGAGTTTTCCATCTGTGGTAAGAAATACAGCCCCTTAGCACATTTTTCCTTTATCAGGCACATTGCCGTATTCATACACTTTTCTATAGCCATATTAGCTTTAAAGGAGAGTTTACAGTGGGCACAATTCTAGAACACTCTCTCCTCCCAGGGTGTAATGCTGTAACACAATGAAAAGTGCAGCAATGGCAGAATAGTAGAAAGTCCCAGGCTGCAACGAGCAAGGATATGCTTAAATGCAACTGCTGTGGACACAAAAACAAAGGAAAGAAGCTGCTTACCATTAGAAGGCCTCTGGTACGCAGGGATCCCCAAATACTTTTGCCTCCACTGCCAACCCTTAAATGAGGTCTAGGAAGGGGTGGATCCTGGCTCCCCTCCCCCCTTCTGGTCACTCAGCTGCATTGCATACACCTGAGCTCCCTTGGGTTGGCCCTGCCTTCCCCACCAGGTGTTCAATCACTGCTTCAAGCCATGACTTGCATTTCCACTAAACAGGAGCACCTGGGAAATTCAACCCCTCAACTCAACACCACTCATGTTATGAGTTTTCACTGAAATAGAATGAAAAAAATTTATCCCCAGTGGCCAGTGCAACTGGTTGGTATTTTCTGCATTCACAGACTAGGCACAGTTGTATATAAAAGCGATGGAAGATAACAGATATTCTACTCATCTGACTGTATTGTAAAAGCCAAGAACATATTTGGCATTAGGGCTAATCATCACTCTCAGAAGTGAAAGGGCATTTTGAATGGGAAAAGCAACAAGCATCCTTCCACCCTTACTAAATTTTGACTGAAGATCAGGAAGTGATTTTGGTTCAGTGGGATTTTTCTTTCTTGAGTTGAAGCTACACTGCTTAGCTCATTTGTACTAATTCAAAATCCTATCAAAGCCTTTTGCACTGCTGAAAATATCTGCCTTCTAACAATAACGTTCATGCAGAAGTTATTTGCAAGCATATCATCTAATTGATGTCAGAAAGAGGTGCTTCGCAAGTCACTAACAGAAGACTATTTTAGTAAACAGAGTGTATAGCCCAAACATTCAAGATAGAAGCTATGCAGTCAACACAAACAGAATGGCAAGATATTTCATTTTACAAAGCTCTGAGACTTAGAGAGAACAAGAAAGAACTTCATGCACCAGACAATATTCAGTAAATTAACCTTCACACTGCTCACCTTTTTGGCTATCATGATTTTGGTTTGCTGTAAGGCACAGTGCATTTCTAACCAGATGAAAGTCACTTTAAACATTTATTCTTGACTAGGTATTATTTTTTAACATCACCAGCTACACCAATACAACTCACCCATTCCAGTTTTCTCATCTTTGAGAAGGCACAAGAGATATTTTTGCATCTATCAATCATTGCAATGTTATGAATTAAAACTCACATCTTTTTTGCCTCCCAGGTGTTCAGGGTGGTACCCACTCAAACACAGATACATTCAAAGCTATAAAACAAAGCAAACCTGTACATTTTTTTTTACAGAAGAATGTAACCAAGAGCTGCTGCTGAGTGACATGAACCAAAAATAAAAATACAGATGACAAAGCACACGCTTGCCAAACAAATTCTAAGACCAATTTAAGAATCAGAGTGCTGCCAAAGCTTTGAACTAGAGGAAGCAGATGCTTTTGCTGCTGTGACATGCATTTCCACCCAGCAGGTAGACGAGATGAAATCCGGTCTCATCAAGTCACTAACAAGGATTCAGGGCTAACAGCAGATCGGGCTAAGCCAGCAATAACAACACTTTTACATATGATTTCCTGATACATGGAAGTTAGATATTTCCGCTATTTCATCTTCTATTTTTCTTAGAACAAACTGCTGAAAACAAAACTGCAATGGAATGCAGGCATCTATTCCGATACACAATAGTTTATTGAAATAAACTTCACAGGAAACGTTCTCTCTGTATGCATGTACGATCACTACCAAGTTAAGTGAACAGTGTATATACACAGGCAAGGACAAAGATACTCTGCTTAACAAAAGTGACATTGGCGCAGATGGGATTAATCTCTAGTAAAATGGAAGTAGCGTCATGATCCACTTAAGAAGGGTCACTGCTGTCAATACAATGAATTAGTTTCGTTTATTATCATCGTATATTTTCAGAGTCACATTTACCAAGCAATTGCTCTGTCTTTACTTGGCTAAAGTAAATGCCACAGCAAGGCCTGTGAAGCTCTGAGAATAAGGACTACGTGAATGATAGTCAATGTTCTCTATCCGCTGCTAACAAATAGGTTTGCTAAAACAGTAGCAATAGCAGGGGAGGTTTGCTTAGGGGAATAACAGAACAACAATAAAAAGCAACAAACTCCTTCAACAAGATATTTGTTTCATCAAGAAAATGTTCGTGCTTCACTCTCCATTTCCATTTCTGTTTTCTCCCCAGAGGTCTCTAATATCAACTACAGGCTGCTTTTGGTCACTTTCCCAGGGGAAAGCTTTGTGGAGCATTAGTAGCTGGAAAGACACAGATTGAGAACAGCATGAAAATACATGGAGTATAAGGCTATAATGACATCATTAGCATATTTTAAACTCCAGTTTCCCTAGGGTATTGCATCAGTAACTCAGCTGAGACAGTGACCAAAAAGAAGTTTCATATAATTAACTCTTTCTTATAAAATGTCAAATAGATGAAAACAGAGAAGACATTTTGATTAAAGCTTCTCAGCAGTAAGACACTACAGAAAAAGCTCCTGATAGGAGCTCACTGATCCCATAGAGGTGCATGAAAGTTTCAAGACACTGTTGTAGGAAATACATCAGGTAGAGCAGCACAAATGCTGTGTCCCCATCTCTTTGTCCTGCTGGGGAAGAGCAACTGCTCCTATCCCATCAGGGCAGCAGCCAGTTCCCACTGAGCATTGGGTCCCAGTAATTCTATGTAAACACTTCAGCAGCTCCTGCTATTGTAGCACCATGGGGTCGTCTTGTTGGAAGGGACCTCTTGGGATCATCTAGTCCTACTCTCTGTGTTTGCTTCATTTCCTTCTCTGTGGAAGTACCAGAAACTTGCACTGTAAGACTCGTTAATCTGCATCACAGAATTTCTATCTGCATTTGTTTTGGTTTTTGGTTGTGTTTTTTTGGGTTTTTTTTTTTTTTTTTTTTTTTTTTTACTCATTCCAGTTAACAGATGTTCATCAGGAAGTAGGCCCTGGTTGTTCAAGCACACAAACGCGACAGTAAATCTGACAGGACCATCAGTTACCTGAAACAGACAAACTAGGTTTAATTCAGATATTGGCTAGCATTTCAATAGCTGTCAGCAGCAGGGCAATAATCAAGATCAACTCAAAATGCTGGAGACAAACAGTGTTTGAAGGCACCCCACTGACGTGTGGAGATTACAACCAGCAATTGGCACAGTAACAACTACAGATGTTCACTTGCTCTTGTACTCAGCTATTGAAGGCTTTTCTAGCTTATGCATGGGCTACAGAATGCCACTCTATCTTAGATAAACATCTTTGTCATAAGGAAAAAATGGTTTTCCAAAGCAACACACTGAATGTTCAGCTGAAGTCAGTGAAAGCGGTGGTGGCTGTTCATTATTTCGGAAAGATAAATTGAGGACTTGTCAAACTTAACAGACATATTTTAGAAGTCAGACCTACTGTCTGTTCCCAGACTCAGTGACAGAGAAAGCAAAAGAGATTATATCTTAATATTATGCATTTAAAAGGGACTATATTCATTATAGGACTGCATTTTGTTCTGTGCAAAATTCAATAAACTGTGGTTGTGTATTAACGAAATATTGAAGAGGAAATGAAAAGTATATTCAGTGAAGTTCTGTTTTTATGAAAGCGTAAGTATAGAGAAGAGGGAATATAAGTAGCGCATATTGGAAGCCTTCATTATTTAAGTTGCATGTAAGCACTTCTTTCATCAACAAAGACTAAAGAAAGGAGAATTATGCCAGAGATCATTTTTATTTTTCTTCAGAATTAGATAGGTAAAGATAGTGGACTAGAATTTATTAATAATTGAAAGGAGGCCTTAAAAAAACTGAAGAAATAATAAACTGATCTGCCCAGCTGTAACTCCTCCAAGTTATTCTGTCTCAATCCAAACACCTTTAGCACTGGTCCTCTAAAAAGACCTTTTCAATCTTTCCTTGCCTTTTACAATACAGCAGTGTTGCTCAATTCATTTAAGGCTTAATTCATGAATAAGAAACCACATTTACTCCACGCTCCTGCTTGGGATCTATCACACAGCTGGGATGAAAGGGCCTCAATTCAGAAGTTGCCAGGAAGCTAGGTCACAGTGGTACAGGGTCAAAGTTTAGGCCAATACAATGAATCCCACAAAAATTTGAGTAATATGCACTTCTCATCACAATACATGGGAACTCACATTTACTGAGTCCCACAAAACATTCCTTATGGATCCCTAAAGTCTCATTAAAGACAGAATATGAACAGAGTCTGTGGGCATCAAGTATTTCTCACCCTCAGCTGGAACTGCTAGGATGCTAGGAAAGGAGGTGGCAATTGTAGCAGAATGTAAAGCAGAGCACTGTCCGTTTTCCAGTGCTACATGGCTGCTGACCAGAATAAATAATGATTTTCCTCAACTGAATCTTAAGAAACACTTTGGGAATCACATGCATGTTACACAATGTTGAGGGAGACGGAAAAGGAAAGCACACTCCAGCCTTGGACAGGAGGGGTTGTGAATGGCTCCCAAAGCTCGTGATGCTCAGGAACACTAAAAGCATCTGTGTGCTTGCCCCAGCAAGGGCTGCTGCCCCCCTCAGTATGCAGTTCACATACAGCTTTACCTCCACAAGAAAAAGAAACATTCAGCAGGGAGGAAAAAAACACCATTAACGTTCCAAAACATAAAACATTGGAGCAGAGTGTTTGCATCTTACAGAGTGTTTGCTATGAAATTTTCAACTGCCAAATGAAATGCATCAGTGCAAAAAATAGCAGAGAAATACCAAAAGATGCCATCATGTCCAGAACCGCAAGTATTTCCTTGTATTCACTATCCCCATAGCTAGACAGGGAGGTTCCTCCACCCAGTGTGACTGTAACTTCCCTTATAGAAATACCACGCACACTCAGAGTAGAGCATTCAATGTGGTTTTTAATGCTGATGATTCAGCTCAGAAGTGGCACACAAACAGCCAGGCTCTCTGGTGCTTCATTCTGCATTTGCAAACTGCAGCCAGAGACTCTGGGATTATCCCCTACAATTGTTAACCAAATGAAAAGATCCCCCTACATCCATTTCAAACTCAAGCCATTAGGTAAATATTCACCTTCTCTTGACAAAGCATGTTTCTGCACTGAGATGCAATTTGCAGCCAAATAGGAAACTTCTGGTTATAACCAGATGAGCACAGTTCCAGTGGTGATAAGGCTGCGTTACCTCCACTTACTTCTGCTTTTGGAAGGCAGGACTATTCTGCAGATCTATTCACAGTGAAAACTGAATATGTGAAAAGCAAAACTTGGTGCTCCTCAAAAAAACAAGAGATGAGTGCCACTCAATGCAGAATTTACTGGTTCACTTATGTTGCATTTTACTATATTGCAGTGTCACAACAGATTATGCATCTTTAAGACAGGAGGGTCCTACATAAGGGTCAGACTATTATCTTAAATCACCTAAAGTCATTAGTAACCCTACAGAAATTACTTTCTTGAATTGAAGCTTTAGGGCAAAATACATAAATAAAATTTAGAGAAAGAGAATCCAATCTTACTCTAGTCATACTAACATGAGCCATTTGTTGTCTGATTTGCACAGCAGTAGGAAGGAACAAGAGCACTAGAGTACTACAGGGGGACACCCCTTGTTCCCCTCCTGCCTCTTCCAAAAAGCAGCCTACCCTGCTACAGTTCTAGGCCTGGCAGAGTCGGGATTCCACTTGAGATAAGGAACTGCTTAATTGCACCAGCACGCCATTTTCTTGATCACACCGCATCAAATTCATTCATGCAAATAATGAATTTTTTTTAATCAAAAATGTATTTTTAAAAGAAAAAAAAAAAAAAAAAACACCATTCAAAAGAATTTCACAAGTATATCTTTCACAGGAAGTCCACAATGCTGCCAGATTTCAGATTCAAGCCAAGCTTCAAGCACTAGCATATTTAATTTAAAAAAATACTCTTTTTTTTTTTTTTTTTTTTTTTTTTTTTTAAAACATGTGCAACCACAATGTCATTTGATTCTCATTCTGAGAAACAGCTGGACTTTACTGTAACATCTCTGAAAAATCAGCACAAGGTTGATACTCCAGATGGAAACCACAAGCAACAGGTAAACGCTGCTCCTTGTTCAGACAAAAAAAAAAAAAAAAAAAAAGCAAGTGAGTTCAAAACAAAACAGCTGATAATTTCTAGATTTTTTATAATCAAGAATTTTAAGAAGAGGTAAGTGAAGTTTCACAGTATCAGCTGAACAGATCATACATCAGACAAGAATTGTTAGAGGATATTTTCAAAGGCATGAAGATTTTGAGTAATCAGCTATCCACAAAATTGAGTACAAAGAAGGGACTCACACTTAGGAAAGAGGTAAAGACTACAAATTGACCTTGAGAAAATTTATGAGGGTGGATTTGGAATTGCTGAAACCTTTGCCTGAGCTGCCATATCGTTTTGTGAAACAAACATAAAACAACCACCTTCCTAAGTAGAATCCTGGTCCCAGCAACCCCTTTAAAAGTGTATTTAATACAGAAATTGCACGTTTCTGCATCTTTTAAGCCTTTTCTGTCCCAGAGATAGTTCTTAGTTTTGTCACCCTTTAAAACAGCTGTTTTCTCTTAAATCATTCAAAAAGTGAAAGGAAGACAAAGGGAGCATGGAAACTGTGCTATCCAGAACTGATTTTTGCTTTGGCCAAACATCATCTGTGGGAGTAAGAAATGAGGAGACACGATAAAGTGGAGATTCTTGACTTGTTTACAATTAAACACCCAAACCACAAGATATTCATTATTTTGTATTTGACGCGCAAATTTTAGGAATCCAAAGTAGAATTTTCAAAGACTTGTTTATGTATCATTGAATTATGGATTATAGTTTGGATCTAAAAAGGAAAAAACACCTTACTGCAAACATATTTGCAGTGACAGTTCTATCTGAAATCGTCTATTACATTCTATGGAACATTTTAAAGACAGTTTGAAGGAAGTCCGTTTCCATTGCATTTATTTATGGAGTAGGTTTTGTAAACTTTACAGATGCTCATTCTTGTTATTTCAGCAGAATTCCCCAAAACTGCACAGACCTCACACTGTACCTGGAACTCATGGCAACTCAATGTGTTCCTCTCACAGTCATGTAGGAATTGTATACATTCCCATAGAGATACAAAGATACACAAGAAGTAAACTGAATTACTTGCTATGTCTGGGAGTGCCACTCTTGGCATGATTTGCCTCTTCATTTCTATCAACAGCAACTTCTCTCTGAAGTCAGAATATGAAAAAGCAAAGGGGACTGAAGGACTATTTGTGAGAACAACAAAAAAATGGGTCAATGGAAAGGGAGAGAAGATCCTGTCAGCAGCTGCCTGCTGTATCCTTCAGTATGATTCTAGAACTTCAGTTTCTAGTACTATGGTTGCACAAACATACACTAAATAAAATACGTCTAAAGAATTCTGTGATACCATATGATACACATCATAAATTTTTAACTGTAATTGCTTCCTATAACCATGTTTGCCTTAACACTGTAGAGACGGAAGGGTGTAACCCTTAAACAGGTCCTTATCAGTTAGCTATATAGAAGAAAGAAACAGTTGGTAACATTTTAAATGTGTTGACTCAGCAGTTTAATAGAGCTGACTTGGCTGTACCGAAAGAAAAAAAAATGAAAAAAAGAAAAATAGTTCTTCATAGGCTCTTTCTAAGATTATGCATAACAAATGTAAATGTGTTGTGAGGAAAATTTCAATAAACCTGCTTCCTCTTCTTTGTGTTGGAATAGGGAATCATTATTTATGCTGTATCTGCTTTGCTGCACTTCTGAAGCTTTTGCCAAAAATAAATAAATCACAAAACATCACTGTTTTTAACTGGCCAAGGCATTGGGCATAGTGTCATTAATCACAGCTTATCATCATCTGGTATGCCTGATCTCTCCAAAAGTTCACATGACCCCTCCCACCGAATTCAACAAGGTGGCTCACTTGTCTGGTCTCTTTTGGAAGCTTGCAAAACTAGACCTTTGAGATTTTACACGAGTACTAGATTAAGAGGTCATTTTACAAGGGAATTTGAAGCAAATAGTGATTTACTGATCATGGGCAGGTGGAACCATCTGACTCTGTCTACTTTGGGGTTAAAAGAATGGAAGAAAGAGGGCTTGCCCTTTTATGTTTAGGAGAGTTGTACTGACTAAGAAATAAGCATAGGAGGAAATCAAACAGAAAAAAATATTTACAGAAATGAGTATTTCCATCATCACTTTACTGCCATCATTGACTTGAAATTGCTGACCAATTGCAATTGCTGACTGAGATTATTATCAATTACTGCTAAGTGCTAGGTATTTTACTATCTGGGAACAACCTCTATTGTTCCATAACTGCTTTCTCTGGCAACACATACTGAACTGAGCCATCCCAATTTGCCTCATACTTCAGCAGTTTCCTTTCAGTTACACAGGGGCACTTCTAGCAAAGGAGTCTGCCCCGGACTTGGCTGCAACATATTCCTCTGTTTTGCCAATATTTCAACTATAAAATAAAAATTATAGTTGTTATAACTGTGTGCATCTCCACTCGCTTCAGACAAGTTGCGCTGAGGCTGTTCTGGGCTCAACAATTCAACAGTACTTATGAACATACTTCATAAACAGCATATACAGACATCTGATTATGATACATTACCATTTTATTTTGTTTCTTGAATAACATGCTATCAGTTGCATTTAAACAGAGCTATGTAAAACATCAACAGGCTCTACTCAGAGTTTTATTGCAATTTAAGTGTTAGCTGATGCTGGCCTGGTTCGCACTGTTTCTAACCATAAATAAAAAAGCACTAATGTAAATCTTGCAAACCACTAGACTACTTAATTTCACCCCCCAAAAAAACCTTGAAGAAGCCAATGGTTCAGAGCAATGCTTTAGAGTTATCTTACAGGCTGTAGCACACAACTGAATTTTTACCAAAGTTTTTTCACAAACCTTCGCGTACTGCTTGAATTCCACATTTGAAGTTTATCTAGAGGCAGATACATCTCTTGCATGTGGTATCTTTGTAAGGGGTTTACAAACTGCAGTACCAACAAACTCAAAGAAAGGAAGGCATGGGAGCATCGACACCAAATCATTGTGATAGAAGCCAGGAACAACTAGAAATAATAGCAGTACCATGACATGGTTAAATAGCACAATTTCCACGTTAAACATTTTTAGCTACACAAAAGGAAAGAATCTACAGCCAAAAAAAATCTGGATTTATATTATCACTATAATCAACCACAACGATGGCAAGTATCTCACAAGAGTTTTGCAATGTTGAACTCAACCATAACTCTGTAAAGTAACCTAAAGATAAAGCCAGCCTTCTACATCATCACAATTTAATTAGAGCCTTTGAAGCCACGCACCTTTGATCCGAGCAAAGTGATAAATGTATTATATTTTAAAAGGACTGTTATATGTTCTGTTAAACACAACGGCAGGGTTGAACCAGAACAGCCTTTGTGTAATGAGGAAACATTCATTTTGAGGAAACATTCATTTTGAGGAACAGACACAAAGAGTAGAAGGGTTGGCTGCCCTCCTTTCAAACGTACAGGTACCTGACTGCATAAAAATTTCCAGAGAATGAAAAATAACACTGATTTAACATAAGTCTTCCCCACGAGGGAAACAATCACAGAATCACAGAATCACCCGGGTTGGAGGGGACCTCAAGGATCATGTAGTCCCAACCCCCCTGCCTAGCAGGGCCACCAAACATACACATTTAGATCAGGTTGCCCAGGACCCCGTCCAACCTGGCCTTGAACACGTCCAAGGACGGGGCATCCACAACCTCCCTGGGCAGCCCGTTCCAGGGCCTAACCACTCTCCTTGTAAAGAAAACAATCAAGCTAATGAAAGAAGACTAGACACATACTGTTAGCAGAGTAAAACATTTACCTTTGAACATCTAGCTACCATTGCAATGCAGTATGGCTTGGAGAAGTTTTCCGCCTTGACAAGAAAGGACTCAAAGAAACAAATCTCGAGTCCAACAGAAGAGCCAGAACTACAGAAGTATTTACTAAAAGCCCTCATCAGCCTAAGGAGAGTAAGAGGACTTCTGCTTAGGAACTGATCCTATCAATACAAGTATCAGTCAAATATCAGTCAATACAATTGACTGATATCAATACAAATATCAGTCAAATCAATTCATTTGTCCTGAATTGGACCACCTGTGGTTATTGTGAGGACAACAGGTTTCCCAGCTGCTTCCACTTCTCCAACCCCACCCTGAAATAGTTTTGGATCCTTTTAGCATGAACATTAGCTAGAGAAGTTTCAGTGTCTGAGAAAGGTTAGATCCAAGTGCATTCTAAACGATTCTCACAATATTTGTTAGTTTTTTCCTACTCCCTACTCAGACTAATCAGCAATTTATCTGTATTTCTGGCTTTAGGAGAAGCAGTGAAACGATTATGAAAATCTGAAGACAATAAAAGCGGAAGGCAGAAATGTATTTTTAAAAATATTATAATGTTAGGTGCGCCAAGATTAAAATAATAATAACCTACTTTCTACTCTGATGCTCTAGGTCAGATTTTATGGCACTCACTAGAATCTTTTATATGAGTAAATATGACACTCCTCCTTTATCACTTACACCTGCCACTACAAACTATTGTAAGCTATTAAGCCTCCATGAGCTCTTTCCTAGTATTAGTATGTTTCTCTGTCATTCGGCACAGAAAATTTACCTGCCTAAACACTGACAAGTAGGCTGTAACACATTGGTAGTACAAGTATGTGAATATGAAAAAATCATTCATTACAAGTGATTATCAGTAGCTCAGTGAAAGGTATCAACAGCAGGGAACTGTGGGAATGGGAACCTTGTGTGCTAATTCCAATATGGAATGCTGGCTGAATGCCAGCTAGTTTTGTGCTGTTAGCAAATGGGGTTTGGGGCAGGGGGACAATAAGAAAACAATCCATTTTCCATCCTAATCATGTTTCTCAGTGTTGTCGCTGCTTAGAGGCTGTCAAAAACACTCCCAGTGCTGAGGAAGACTCTCCGTAGAGCTGTACTACTGCTCCTTTTGGTACCACATTCCCTCTTTGATAGGGAATGCCTTAACATTTTGTGGATTCACTGTTCCCTCATATTGTACATCTTCTTACACAGAATAAAATACTTTCTGAAAGTGCCATTAGTCTAAAGTACACAATTCTTGAATCTGTTCTATTAGAAAAGATTAGCAATTAATCCATACAAAAATAAACACATTGTTATTTCTAGAAATAAGTTCATTTAGCAAATGAATGTGATCATAAAACATTACCACTAGATCAAAGGTCAACTGAAAAAGTAGAACATGGAGTTATTAATACATTTATTTTCATACCTTCCAGTCATTGCCAATATTTTTATCTTTTTCAGTAAAATGGACTTTGTAATCAGCACGCTGTGGACAGTTTTAACTTAACAATAAATGCCTCTGATGCAATTTTTTTCCTTACTATATACTGAGAACAGCATGCAAAAGATTTTTCAGTATCTACTAATTTGTACCTAATTCAGTTCTTAACCTTTTTTTCTTCAGCCTAGGGGAGTTCAACTCATTTCTTAGTAACTTATTAGACGAATATCAAATATGCTGAAATAACTGCATTTAACAGCAGTGTTTTTGTTTCTGGAAAAAAGAAAAAATAAAACACATACATTTTTAGTCTAGGGCTCCAGCCCTGAGGTCTGGGTACAGCAATGACGACGTTACAAACTGTCTGGAACACTCTTAATAATACTCACAACAGGACAATCCTTCCTCCTCTTCCTGGTTAACCACTGTGAAGCACACGGGTTCAGCACTCCTTTAGGTCTGAATTAATTATTCACATGGGATCGTTGAATAGGTACAGCAGGAAAAAAAAGACAACAACAGAACAGCTTATTCTCTTCTCTCAACATCACAGGGTCTGATACAGTCATATCCTAACCAGCTCCTATAAGCAGCTGAGCATGACTAAATACAAGTGTCCAAAAAGTGCAACTCAAAGGGGCTGTTTTTATTTTGCCTACATTCACATCCCTATCAGAGAACACTAAGGGGATGACCTCTTTGTTCTGTTTTTTTTTTGTTTGTTTTTGTTGCTGTTGTTTTTACCAGGCACTTATTGGTTATAAAAGGTTGAAGACTGTTATGATAAGACGCATAGCTACTATGTTATGAAGATACTGTGTGTGCCTTCTAATGATAAGGTGTTAAATAACAATTTTTTGATCATGCATCGGCAAAGATTATGGGCATTTTTTAAAAATAAACTGCAATAGTGCGGAAACAGCTCATAAAAATAGTTCTTTTTTTCTTCTTTCATACCTCATCTTTGTACATTTTTACTCCATGAGTTCTGAAAATCTGACATAGTTCAGCAATGACTAGGTTTCCACTAATGGGATTTGGACAAGTATTCTAGCCCTTTCATCAGCAATAAGGAAACTGAATGTTCTCTGTTAATCAGCTCAGCACAGTCATTATTTAACCCGCAGACAACATGTGGCAGCAAAGTTTAAATTTTCAACCTTGAGAAGGCGGCAGGCTTTGCTAACTGCCCGCTGAAGGCAGGCAGAAATCACAAAGACTTGGAGACAAAAAAAAAAAAAAAAAATAGAAAAGACAAACTTCTAATAAGAAAAATGTTCAGTAAATCTGACTGACTGTTAAGCCACAAATAAGGAAAACACTAGGCTGCACCTGAAATTATGGATACAGACTACACAGCATTACTCAGAGGAGAGATAACAGGAAAGCTTGTAAGACAGCTGTAAATTCTTCCAGGCTAAAGGAGCTGAAGACATCAACAGAGCAATACTGTGTCAAATCCATCCCTTCTGCATATGCTTCACCATCAGTAAGGAGAGGCATTAAGAGTACCTCAAGCATCTCTGAGCTGCCAGGACATCTCTTTATTTTGAGCAGTTCAGATGACAGGCTGAACCAAACACGAAGTGAGAGAAGGATCAATTTGCACCGGGTTGCAATGGGAGTGTGTCTTCCTCACCTCTGATACAGCATGCAACTACAATTTCTTAGCTGGAGATAGAGACACATCCAGAGATATCACCATTCAGAAACACTACTTGATACCAGTCAATTAAAAAAAAAAAAAAATTGCCAGAACAGCAAGATAGATCAATCCTATCTATAATAAAATGTTTACATTCTAATCCATTTAATTTCAGCCTCCAGAAAGTACTTTGCTATGAAGCAACAACACAACGCTGGTTTGTGCAGTTGTATTTTATTCACTAACAGAAATTACTTAAGATGAGACCTATACAATTCTCACAAGATTAAAGAGACTAAATTAATTTCGTTAAAAGGTTTTGATTTGCTTTTGCTTTAAAGGCAGAACTTCCTTGCTTTTGTGTACAGCCAACAGGGCGCACCACATGGAAATACAAAGAAATCAGCACAGGTTGAGGGAAGAAGCATTCCTAATCAAATGTCAATTTATGTTTCTGCAACAGAAGAAAGTAGCAGTGATAGCTAGGCCTGGCCCTACTCAAAAGACATAGCAGCTTAATCAGAAGTGAAATAACTAAATGAACTGCCTTTTAATTATTTATATTTTTCATTCTGTACATTTTGTGGCTTTAAACATGCAAGAGATTAGTGTTAAAATATTGGAAGGAAAACCTTCATAGAATCACAGAATGGTTTGGGTTGGAAGGGACCTTTAAGATCACCTGGTTCCAGCCCCCCTGCTATAGGCAGGGACACCTCCCTCTGGACCAGGTTGCTCATAGCCCCATCCAGCCTGGCCTTGAATGCTTCCAGGGTGTGGGCACCCACAACCTCACTGATCTACCTGTTTCCACAACTCACCACCCTCACAGCAAAGAATTTCTGCCTAATATCTATTCTAAATCCACCCTCTTCCAGTTTGTAAACCATTTCCCCTTGTTCTGTCAATACATGCCCTTGTAAAAAGTCCCTCCCCAGCCTTTATGTTTAAGGAGCTGGAAAGCTACTTGGAAATGAAGTTTAAATATAAAATCATCATTGATTTATACCTATGATTTCTTCCTGCTTAGTTATTCATCACCAGACCTCACTGCAAGCAACTTGTCCTCCAGCAGCATGCTAACTACTGCATCCTTTAAATTTACAAGTCAAAGAAAACCACACTGCTCTCCACAAAACTCCAAGGCATGTCCCAAGCAATGGGACAATGTGGAGGTGGCTGCAGAAACCTCCACAAAAGCCTCAGAACAGGCCAAATGTGTGCCAGCTGTGACCCCAAGCATCCTGTCACCTGAGAACACAAATCATATTTCAGCGTGCGGCAAAACCAGTTATTCAGGCTCTCAAGCAGAATAGTCTCTGTATGAACACATTTTGTGAATACATGTCATTTCTTATCTGTGAGAGAGTTTAGTAGAAGGAATATACAGCCAGGAATACTCCGTCCAAATGCAAGCTCAGTCAAAGTTTTGCCAAGTTATTTAAACTGCATTTTTGCTTCCTTTTAATACTATAATTAATACCCACACTTCTGTGATTGTACAAGAATAGGCCAGTAATGTTACATTTGCCTCAAATACACATAATCACACACACAAAAAAATTGTTTGTGCAGAAAATATATTTTGAAGTGATGAGAATACCAACACTGAGCTGAATAAACAAACACATACCTTTGCAAAAGCCACACTGATTCAGTCATACCTCAGAGCAGTCTCATACTGTATGCCATACAGGCATAAATCATACACACCTAGCCAAACTAAAATTCAACAGCAATTCCCTGAGTAGAGAGGACTGTGCAGTGGATTATAAACAGCCTCATCAAATTCTTCTGGGGATCCACTTCACTGCTGAGAAATCAGACAAGAAAAACAGTTTGTTGAAGGTCAAGCAGTATCAGAGGCCAAACTAGTTTTCCAAACATCTCCACAAAACCACAGCTAGCATTCAGAAGCTTTTCTTAGCCTGTAATACTGGACATGAATTCTGGCAGTTACCTCTGTCCCTTCTCCAATACAGGCAACTCAACCTTCCTTTCACTCTGTGTCTGTCCGGAAAAGGCGCAATTAGGAACATACTTATTACCAATGATTGGAAGTAATTACCAGGTGAGATTACTTTCTACAAAAAACTTCATTTCTTTAGTATGCCTGAATACAGTCAGCACAAAAACTTTGTAGCTCAGTAATTCCAATTTTCTATCTGTAATGCAAATCTATACAATACAATACCCAAGTTAATCCTGCGCGTTTTACTTGTCCTATTTGTGTTCCCCTTGAAGTGCATTCTCTCACCCTAATGCTAAAGCAGTCAAAACAACAAATGATGCAAGTCAGCTTTTAAGTGAATGGGGCACCTCTCCTCACAAATAGGGTGCCATATGGATTCCTGTCATGAATATGGGATTTCTTTTTAAAGTTACAGAGTGCTTTCAGCATTTAATGGCCAGTGCTGCTGCTGTTCAGGTTCCCTTTGTAGTTTGTACCCCAGGGACACAGAGCTCTATGCATTACCAACTTTTCCCTTATTTTTCACCTCCCATTATCAATCTGTGTAAATAAGATGCACAGCATCCGCTAGTTAATAAACAAACTCTCACTTTGATTACACTTTCAGTTTCCAAGCACAGAGCTGACTAACCACAAAGAATAAATGTGTTTGGGGTTTCAGCGCTGGCCTTGGAAGATTGTTCACAAATACATGATTCATATCCGATTCTGAACATTAACACTTTCCTCATGACTCATACATACAGTTAAACAATAAAACAGAGTGCTTATTGAAGTTTTGTTTAACATGTATGAAGGATCTATCATTAATATTTTTAAATTTAATTGTTTAACAATGTCAATCCTATTATTAGCTTCAAGGAGGGGATGTTTCCACTTCTATCTTGAAATAAATACATGCTTTTGAATTTGCTCTGGCTTATATAAAGAATCTGTCAGTAACAGCTCAGAAAACAAACAACAAAAAGCCATTAAGCACTGCACGAAGGAAGAGTACCTTACCAATGTGACCATAGTGTATTATCTGAATTGGTAGAAGACGATTTTTCCTATATCTTTCGTTGTATAGAACACTGTATATAACATACTGATCAACAGACCATTTCCTCACATTGTTTGCCTCTACAGTGTGAAGGATAAAACAGAGAATGCAGCCTTCCTTACACAATAGAGACTTGAGTTGTTCTATCTGGTCCCTGCCTATCAGGATACAATTCCCGGATAAATTATAGCCAATGACTGGCAAATCCTAAATGCATAAGAATACAAATTTGGCTAAAAAAAACCCTGAGGGATTATTTTTAAAACTTCATCCTTTGCAATTCAGCTTTCATTTAAGGTTTGCTAAATCATTATAATTGGGTACTATTTGCAGTTACATTGCAAAAAAATCAGCTTCAGCTCTGTATGCAGGAACCATGAAAGTGCAAAGTAGAGCTTTTAAGAGTCATATTGTATTCTTTGATATATGTTCAGGTAGAATATGACACGTAGATCTCCATTTCAAACTTCCAGGATCATTGAAATCTTGGGACACATCTCTGTCTTGAGTCTGTATACTGTTTCCTACACGCAACTTTCAAAACAGTTTTTACCAATTTGCTCCTATCTTTATACAAGCCACTTCTAAATAACCACAGAAGCAAGCATTCCACTACAAACAAAGTTTTTCACTTTATTATAGAGAGCTTTTTCAAAGGATAAATTCTTCCAAAATATTAAAGAAGAAATTCAGGAAAAACACTGATGACACAGGAACATATTCTGCAGATGTTCATTGTGTCATCGACCATCAGTGAATGATTAAGAATCTCCCAAGCTTCACTCTAACCCCACTGAAGTTACTCACAAACTATTCACCCTATTGATGCAAGGCTGGCTTTGAATTCAGATGTTGGCTCTATCATGTGAAAGCTTTCTGCCTGTTCACTAACACTGTAATTTCTAAATATTTCCTGACAATTCACGTTCCTCACCGGTTGTGGAGCTCTGGTCTCACACACGTTGCCTTCAGAAGCTGACCTTGCAGAGGTAGAATCAGTGATTTGCTGGTGTTGACAAAGCCTTTCTGCTGCTGCTGTTGGCCTCACATCTGCACACATTTTCAGCATGGCTGAGCAAGGACAGAAAATAAGGGGGAGTTATTCACAAGCAGACACAAGTATCAGCCATTGCACCCACATGGCTAATAAAACAATTCCCAAATATTGCACTTTTGTTGAAATAAAGTTAATACTTAAGTCCTATCCAAATAGCAGGCAGAAAACAGACAGTACTGATATGTAAGAATGAAGCTATATCCAAAGAGCAGGCAGAAAACTGAAAATGCTGATGTATAAAGATGATAGAACTGTTCCCAGTTTTCCACTCAGGTTTTGAAAGAAGCGCAGGAGAAGTTAACAGTGGAAGACTTATGTGTTTGCTGTGGGACTCAAACTTGCTTCCAGTAACTGTGTTTTTCTTCACCAAAACAATATCAAAATGGCCACATCTGAGGCAGGTTTTGCATTGACACCTCAGGCAATGCAAGCAAGAAGACTGCAAGGCCCTGCTCATAGGCTGCAGCCTCAGGAACCTCTCTTGGTTTATCTACCCTCCTGCCCAGCCTGGCACGGCTGCCATCTTAGACTCCATGCTGCCCTAATGGCAGGCCTGGCGTGATCCTCAGTGCTCCAGATTGCCTGCGAAACACAAACTAACAGCAGGTTTCACCACGCAGCTCTTATCTCAGCACCAGATGACTGAAAATATTGAAAGGAAATATGAGCAGGGGAAGCGTTTCTTCATGTTTTTGTGCGACGCTTGTTGCTAGGAAAAATATTTCCTTAGTATCTCTATGGGCTCTGCTAGTCAGCATCAGTGGAGCTCTGCTGGTTGCCAGAGTACAAAACACTGCAAATGTCAGAAAAAAAAAAAAAAAAAAAAAAAAAAGAGGAAGAAGTAAAGCTTTAAGAATGTGCCCCTTTATGAATGTCCATCCCCTCAGCACTGCTCTTCACACGGTCAATAAACAGACACGCATCTGCTTTCCTGGCTGGGACAAATCTTGAGAGCTTCTTCCCAATGTATTTTGTCTAAGCAGTCATATTTTGGGGCCTGGTTTTTAAAAAGCTTGAAAGCAATTATTTGTATCATGGTACCACATGGTGGATCACAGCCTGAATGCAGCGTGAACAAGCAAGCTGAGGCCTCAAGAAGCCTGCATTTTACACTGACAAAAGAGAAAGGGGGGGAAGGGAAAGTGGGTCACTGAGGGGCAGAACAGCTCATCCCTAGTTGCAGAGATGGGGTTCTGATCTCCTACCTCACAGCTCTTGTGCCTCTGGTTGTGCTTCTGGTCGTAAGCAGTACCAGATGCCCCAGGGAGGAAAGCTGAAAAAAATCCTGGCCTGGATGACCCCTGTATGGATCTGAACCCCACCTCCCATCTCAGCTGAATATCGAGGCTTTCTGCATATTCACAGAGCTGAGACTAATGATGGCATCACTACGTTTCAGCTCTTTGAGAGGCGAAAGGATAACTCATTTCCTAGGCCAATCACTCACCAGTCTTTTTGCTCACAGCTGGGTCTAATGATGGTGATGAAGGGTTGGGGGATGGAGAGCTGGGAGCTGGTTATCGCTGAACTTGCTGCATACTGGCCACAGCACAACAGTTGAGCATATTTTTTTGAGCTGGATATTTAACTCCCATTAAATGGTTTCCAGTCTCCACTGATCATTGTCCAAAATGTCTTGTGGCTGCTCCCATCACTGACCACTGAAAGTTCTCGCATGGCACTATTTTCATTTCAAGTTTTTCACAATAAAATGGTCTTCCCCAGTCTCTCTGCATTGTTTTATAAGCCATTTGGTTTTAAGTAAGATACTTTTTGCCAGAAAAATAGCAAGACTTTGTCTGAATACAAATCCCATGCCCAACACTGCTGACATTTGCGCGCAGAGACGCGCTTTCCAGTTTATTCTATTGTGCTTTTTTTTTTTTTTTTTTAATAGTTCAGTGGAAAGTTTGGATGGTTCCAGGCAAGTAGGCAAATATCCTTTAACAACGCAACAACAGAAATAGCCTGGAAAAAAAAAAAAAAAAAAGAAAAGAAAAGAAACAGAAATATATCTCAGTGCTGCTAGGGGAATTATGGGTTGTTGGTTTCTTACTTTTGCTTTTTTTAATGATAAAAAAAAAAAGGCAAAATTTGTAATGATGATAAGAAACTAAATTTGCAGCACAGTTAGCAGCTGTGCTCTTCTCCACTTGAGTACATGAAAGAAAGTGACAACTTCTGTTATTTCAGTCACCTGTCTTTAAATTTAGAGCCTGACAATTAGGACTAGTGCGCGGCACCTGGTGCAGCAGGTACTGAAGACTGTGGATCCATTAGTCACAGCATGTTGAAACAGCTGGGCTTCTGAGCCCTTACAGATCCAGGGGTCTGAGAACCCAAGAGCATTTAAAAATCTGAATATCTCTGTCGATCTAAATTTCTGCAAGCAAACTAATTGCCAAGTTGTTACCTGACCAAACAGGGTTTGCTCCAGAACGTCCCCAGGTAAAGGCGTAGAGCACTAATCTATGGCGCCATCTAGCTCCCACAAAAGGAATATTTGGAATAGCTCTTTTTTCCATACCATTACGACTCAAACTTTATCTGATCTTTTGCACAGAAACACGAAAGATGATAACGAGTAGAAATGTTTGTTATTGTTCTCACTTCTTGGCCTTCTGGGAGCAAAGAAAACTGGAGTACGACAAATAGGTCTCACTTGCCTTCTGCTTACAGGGGCTTGAAAAAACCCAAAGTTCTTCCCTGTATCTCTTCGAGGATCTTTCTTTCTTTCTCTTTCCAGGACAGGCAAGTGGCTTGACCCAACCATATGCAGAAAACCACCATAGGTACATAAGGCTCTGCTCACTCTTTCTTTCACAAGCGTCTCTTTTGTGCTCTGTCTTTGCATCACAGCTCTGGCCCACCTGATCCACTACCCAGTGAAGGGCAAAGGCCAGTGCTAGTTGTTCCAGAGGAAGTGCAAGGAAGCTGATAGTCTGAGAGCAAATACAAAAATCTGTGCAACAGAGCTTTGATTTCTACTAATTACCTGTAACACGTGGAGCATACATAACCTACTTTATTTCCAGTGATATTCACCATGGTGAAGCAAAACATTTTCCAGCCAAATGGTACAAATAATTGGCAGATTTGAGATATAGAAGAAGTCAGGTTCATATCATGTGAGAAAACAAAATCTGGAAGCTGTCTGTTTCTGCTGTCTGAGCATTTGAAAATCCTTCATTCCCCATGCTCTCAGCCTTCTGTGGTTGCTAAATAGGAAGACCTCAACAGCTTTCAGCAGAAATTATGAGACATGGGGATTCCAAACCAGAGAGAATGGAGGCTGAAACTGCACAGGTCAGGAAATACTTGAAAGCAGGCAGACGACAACAGTACAATCCCAGGTAATACGTGTGTAATACAAGTGAAAGATCAAATTTAAAACTCCAACTAGCCTGCAGGACATTTGCCAACATGCAAGTTAGGCTCCAGTGATGTATGGAATATATTTGCTCTGAGTCTACGCTCTGCTGTACGCCAGAAGCTTTTAAACCATCTTTACAAATATGTTCCCATCTTTTGCCAACTGAATATACAGTCTTTTTCCCTCACGTTGGTATCTCCAGTTCTCCTTACTAACTTCATAATTTCTGTGGCTGTAACTGCTCTCATACATACTCAAATATTTTTGTGAAATGCAGCAAACTTAACTGTTCTCTTTTAGAAAAAAAAAAAAAAGAAAAAGCATTATTTGTATTATTTTCACATACCTTACACACACACACACACACACACACACACAAAAGTTATTTTAAAAAGCTTCATGGATTGGCAGCCATTCAGTTCTACTGCTTTTTTCTTCAATTGTTTCTCTATCCTCTTCTGTCTCCACTCATCTGATGTGACCCTTTCTCCTGCCACATATCTGCCATGCTTTGTTTCTTCAGCAGTAGTGACTTTCATAAACTTGGCCTAATTTCTCTGCTGTAACCCTTTTAATGTTATACTTAACTCCTTTACATTTTCCTAGGTCTTACAAGACAACTCTTTTTCTGCAACTACTCTCCTGTAGACATGGATTTTTCTAGCTGTGGCTTTTCCTCCAAGTTTCAGTTGTATTCTGAAATGCAGATTTTCATGCATTCTAAACAGACATTCTCAATCCATATTATTCCAGTCTATTCCCAGACTAAAAAGCAGTCTAATGTCAGAACGTTGATAAAGATGGCAATGTTGCCAGCCCTAATATTGCCCTAATATTCTTTTGATCTTCCTCTATACCCTCTCCTCATTGTTCCTCATCCTATATACATTACAAAAAAAAAAAACTGTGTTATGTGAAATGCAGGCTGTTCACTGTGTTTTTAAGTAATGACTTGATAGCACAGGTCAAGGATGAAAGAGCATGAACCACAAGCATCTCAATCTTCATTCAGATTTTAGCTTGTGTCGTAGCAGGAAGAAATTTAATACTATGGGCTACCTAGCTCAGCTACAGGATGTTGATTCCATATGGAATACCAGATTCAAGAAGAATGGATAAGTGGGTTTATCACATTCTGTTGATCACATTTACTTCAGGCAAGTACTTTCCTAGTGCTTGTCAATGTTTAGATTCTAGTGTTTGCCAAAACCACATAGAGAGGATTCCTCCTTTTCTGAGAATTTCAGCTGTACACAAAGTAAAAAGTAAAATTAAAAACAATGTCTTTTGCTAAGGAATGCAGGAAATGTGTTGCATTTTCATTGCAACCACATGAAAGCAGAACTGCTGTGGAAATAAAATAGTTCCAAATACAATGAACTTGCTGACTCAGTTGATCCAGATGAAAAAAAATACAAGTCAGCAATTTAAGCAACAGCAGTACCCACTGTACTGTATCTGCAATACTGATGTAATGTGCATTGCAACATCATATTTCCCTGAATATAGCACTTGTGAGTTTGATGAGCTACAGCTTTTAGAAGCAGCTTTGGATTCGCTGCAAATTACATAAGAGAGTTTTCCTTTACAGCTTAGACTGTTAGATGTTGGACCCACCCAACTCCTTAAGGAACAGGACTTTAAAAGCAAACAATTTACTCCAGCTTTTTTCTGACCTTAATCTGAAGCACATATCAAACTTGAGATAAGCATAGATCTTGCCAATTCTCCTAATGTACCCAGAATTATTGCCATTACAGCATTTTCTATTCAGAACAGCTTATGCAAATCATTTCTCATTGTCATATGCAAATCATTTAATCCATTTTTGCTCTTTGATAGTTTTTATGAGCAACTTATAGGCAAAATATTGTAATAAAAGTGGGCACATCTTCAAGCCATTTCAAATTTTTAGTGTAATTTTCTACTTTAAAACTGCCATTAGAAATTAATAGCAGCTGTCTCTAATACAGCAGAGATCTATTCCAAGTGGAAAAACCATCTAGAATGAATGGGAAATAGAATAGAATGAATAGAATAGAATGTTTATGATTTTAAACAATTCATAGGAACTGGTACTCTACATCTATGTTAGGTGAGAGAACAAAGTGACAAAGTACATGGAATGGGATATGAATCAGCCTGGAGACTGGTTAAAGATTCTTTGTTGCAACTGCTATAACTTCAGGATAACACAGGAAACAGCTACCTTCATCATTTTTAAATAGTGGAAGTTGAGTTCAGAAAGCGTTCAATGCATGGAAGCATCTCTGCGAGGAGCAAGAGAATACCAAGAAGGCCAGTAACAGCAGATTACATTCTAAGATACAAGAAAGACAGCAAGTGAACAATTAGAGAAGGCAGAAATAGCAAAAGCTTCTACTTTTAACTGGTTTATGTGCCTGTCTTTTTCTTCCTTATTCATTTTATCTATTTATTTGTTTCGTAGGAAGATTGTAAAGTAGCTGAACATGTCTGGTCTATGTAAGGACAACAGATGAACAGAGAACTGTGGAATAGCACCTGCCTTAGAATATTATATTTCTGCATCCCTGAAGATACACACACCTCTATTTGGAAACTCAGTGAACAGGAAGCATGACATTATATAACTGACTTACAGACATTATTAATATAACCTATTTTAAGGAAGATAACTTTATTTTAAATGTGAGTAAAATAATAGAGAACTTTTTCTCTCTTGCACATTATGCATAGCGACTGCAAAGTATGATGGATTCTTAAAGGGTGGTCAGGCACTGGAATGGACTGCCAAGGGAGGTGGTGGAGTCACTGACCCTAGGGGTGTTCAAGGAAAGGCTGGATGTTGTGTTGAGGGACATGGTTTAGTGGGAGCTATTGGCAATAGGTGAACGGTTGGACCGGATGATCTTTTAGGTCTTTTCCAACCTTGGTGATTCTATGATACTATGATTCTATGATTCTTAGGATTCTTTGTTTTTTTTTCCCTCCCTGCATTTCATTCATGTGAAGTTCACACCTTGCTTGTTCCGCTGACAAAAGTCACAGAAGATTTCATTTATTCAACACTACCAAATTCCCAAGGCTCCAAAGGTTTTCTGTGCTCTCATGAAGTGGGACGCTTTTGAAAAATCTTGCATTACACTTCACTGTTCTTCTGCTAAACTTAGCTGCTCATTGCTCACTGCCACTGATGTTCTCTATTGTAGTAATTGATTCTGTTCATTTAAAGCCTACCATGGTCCTCCCATGTTATACAGTACATTAGGATATACAGAAGTTTAACTGAGAACTAGATCATGCAAGACAAATATTTCCCCATAGTATCAGAAAACTGGCAGTGTTCTGCTAATACTTGACAAGACAAGAAGGAGCAATGCACGTTGAAAAAGAATGCCACATAATATCCAAATCCATTTTTAAGAATAGTTCTACTTATGCTAGCATAGTGCCTCTCGCCTTTGTTTTCCAAGAAAACTACCACGAATACGTAACTAGTCTGATTACGCTCATTGAAAGTGAACTTTTACAATAGTGCCTACTCTTTCTGAGGAATATTTCTGGGTACTAGACACTAACATTTTGCTTCTCTATTAAGAGTTCAGAAACACGCCAGGAGAGTCATGACTCTAGCTGGCAAAACTGCACATCGAGTTGTTGCAGTATATCTCACATGAACAGCTGACAGACCAAGGATTATGTGCAGAGGCTATGTGGCCATGCACTTTGACTCAGGACGCCTGTGGTCTCTGCAAAGGGAATGAAGCGATCGTCAGAAAAAGATGAGAATCAGCAGCAGAATTACTCATGGTCGAGGAGTTCTGCAGCTACAGTTATGATTTATACGCTGTTCTTTATATAGCTTGACTAGTTACTCCCCCCCACTTTCACTGAAGAAAACATCACCAAGCAAGTGGTTTTCAGTAATAGTGATTACTACTGTTTCTGATACAGATATTTCCCTTTGTAAGCTAAGAAAAAAACTGTGCTCAAACTGTTTCTCTCAAGATACTGAAGACAAACTTAAAATGTCCCACTGTTCTAGTTCTTTGCATGACTGTGACCTTGTCTTCGAGCCCTGAAATACTCAGTAATTCAAGCTAAAAGTAGCTCCAAGAGAAAAAATAAAGACCAAAACAAGAATACATTAATTCAAGTGACATTTAGGTCAGTACAATCTTTGCTTCACTCAGAAGAAACCAATTTAAAGTCCAAGAAAGCAATAAACTTGAGTGGCAAAAGGCAGCTCCAACCTAGCTCCCTGAAAGGAAAGAGAGAAATCTTTGCACTATAGTTCTTCTTTCTTCTCATTTCAAGAAATAGATGAAGGACAGAGACACTTGTAAAATTATTATTTATTTTTCACACTGTAGGTACCATCATCTGATGTTGCAGCATTGTCACCACTAGCACTTTTTTTGTTCTTGCTCCTGTCCTTAAATGGCCTAAGTAAGTTATCTTCTGCTATTGAGTGACCACATATAATTTACATAGATCACAACTTTGCACCTGAAGCTCATTTTCATAAGCAAAATCAGGAAACTGCTAATTTACATTTTGCTTTGTTTCTTCACAGGTTAATTTGCCTTAACTGGAGACAGCTCACCCATCCTGATATGGTACCTGCATGAATAGAAGAAAAGTAATGAAAGAATTCCTGTGGTTTGGGTCAGTAAATAAAACAGAAAGTCTTTCTGGCGGTTGTGGTTTCTGCACTTAACAATGTGCTGTCTATCCTGGCTATTACAGATCTTAGTTGAGTCTTATATAAACTAAACTCTATTCCTCAAAGGTACGCATACATACTTTCCTTCAGTTAAATGGTTGTGAAGATGGTGGAATTCACAGAACATTTTGGCGTGTAACCAAAACATGTGGCGTTATGTCCAAAGAAGATCTGGCCAGGTACTGTAATTAGATTGCGGATTTTGAGCTGTCACACACAATTATTTCTGGCAGTGCATTTGTACAATATGTACACCTGTAACTTTCTGCATTCCTAAATGGTTGGAAGCATTCAGAAACTCCTTTCAGCAGAGATTGTTTCTGAGAGATCTCCTGGTGAGAGAACTGCTAAAGACTATGGGAATGACCATTAAAGTGTGGCATGAATATTTGCATTTTGGATTCCTGGAACAAAACCGGTTTCACTGGGAGTTCAAACCATTGCAAATCTTACCTGAATTATTTCTACTGGTTGTTTCCTTAGAATGACTGGTCAATTTTATTTTCATTCCAGTTAATTATTCCCAGACAACTGAGATTTTTATTCAGAATGACAGATGAACATACAAACAGGAACTCCTGTTCTTTTTCTTGCAAAATCAGTCAGTAGTCACCAAACATGACACTGCAAACCTACTTGTAAAGGGTATGTAAAGTAAAGCTTTGAGCAGATTTTCCTACTGCAGTGAAGCAAACAGTCTGTTTTCTTTGTGCTAGAATTCTAATATGTTAAAAATAAAGACACTGAAAATGTCTACATAAGCTAATTTTGCAGAAATAGGCAAGAGATATTGAAGAAAGTGAGAAGAAAGCAAATGGATTCTTAAGAAAATTTTAAATGCAACAGCTAAAGTTACACAAGTGCAGTGGAATTCCTTTGAGTATGGATATTTGAAGCAACGTGCTCCTCCAAAAAGTTAGAGACTCATGCAGAAAGCATGCAGCGATAGAAAGGCATTCAGTGTCTAGAGGTAAAACTGGAAAAAGAAAATTATTAATGGAAATTTAATGGTCTTTCAGAGTCCAGGAGAACGTCAGCAAGTTTCCATACATTACAAAACCTCAATGTCTGTAGAAGGGCTAAATTGTAATATTCATACACTTGTTGCATAATAGCAGCCAATAACACCCACAGTCCAGTATTATCAAGGACAGGGAAATTAAAGTTTACATCAAAGAAATTAAAACCCTACGTTTTAAATCTTCATCTTAAGATTTAGTTTCCTTAATGCATATTTAAGCACTTTAAAAACAACAGCCTGGGCTTTAAACCTCCAAATACCTACATCTCCCAGTGACCTTGCCTGGATTTGGATGAACTAAACAATTAGAAAGTGAAGTTGATGAAGGCACCCAGACATTGATCTGACGTTAAAGTTTACTGAAGTTCTACTTCTTGAACTAGCAGAACCAACGTTTAAAAAAAAAATAAAATTAAAAAAAAAAAAAACAGGAAAAAAAGAGAGAGAGAGAGAGAGGAAGGCCAGATTCCACCGAACCAAGGTTTGCATTTCATGATTGTAGTCACCAACTATCCTTCCAATGAATGAATTGTTGATATGCTAGAGATTGCCATCCATTGAAAACTTTGTAAAGACAAACATTTTATTCTTTGAAAAAGAAGTGATGAAAAATGAAACTGCTCTTCTTAGTGCAGAAAAGAAAGAAAAAAATCTACATCAAAAATGTTGGAAACAATTCAAACAAAGAATGCATTATGCTGAGGGACGTGAATCAATGTACATTCTGCAAAAAAAAAATACTTAGATAATAGAAGACGCTATGGGATTCTGACAATTGAGCCTTTGTTTCCAAAGCAAGAAAAATCAACTCGGATTTACATTTTTGAATGGGTTTGTTTGATCTGAGTGCAGGGGCAATGACTGTCATCAAGAATACATGAGACCTCTAATATTAGCTGACAGGTTTTAGTCCTAGATAAGATTTCTAACTAAAAGAGCAGCATCAAATCACAAAATTGAAATGCAAAATAATTAGATTGATCTACAAAATACCTATGTATATGTTTAATTCAGAAGACGTGTTCAGTTTTGCTAAACGCTTCACTAGGTTACATCTTATTTCAAATGTAAATATGTCAATGTTACTAACATTTCTCCTAAGGAAGACTAGAAAGCAGGGAAGATAAAAAGTCTTACTCAAAGACAATATGTCATATTTCATCTTCTTAGTAAAGTCTTCATGATATTGTAGGAAGTTCTTACTCTATTGCACTGAACCCCAGCTCTACTAGCACTACCTATTCAAAGTTTTATGGCTGCAGTTCTACCTTTTCCTTATCTTTTCCAAAGATGAATCCTTATGTGTCACTCCCACTTCTCTGCTTCAAACAGAGCACAAACACCATAAAAAGTAGTTGCTTGTCTCAATCCTGGAAACCTGGAACAGGTTAAAATGTACACAGCAGGACTGGAGGCAATCAGATACTGCAAAATCTGAGGCCCAGACTTAGGAAAACATTTAAACTAATGATGGCTTTAAGAATGCTAAGATTAGGTATATCTAGAAGTATTGCTTTCATGAATAGCAACACAATGTGGCAACTGAGACTGAGGTCTGCTAAGTGCTGACAGTAGCACTGAATATTTGCCTCTTGCTGATTTACTGTACCAGGTTTATTTACAGCTGCTATCGTCAAAAAAGATTTCAGCAAACCTTAAAAGTTTCAGAATTACAAATCAGGTTTGGGTAGGAATTCAGACCTTGCTACAACAAATAATTTCAAATCTCTGGTTTATAAATCATGGATTCACTTCTGTTAGCAGTTCACGAGAAAGAGCTTTCTGAATTTAAGGTGATGGAGTTGGAAATTGGAGGCTAGATATCCATCTACCCTACTCGGAGACTGTATTTTTGACAAATAAAGGTTTGCACTACACATAGCTTTTGGGTTTTTCACTTCCAATTTCTTGAGTGAGAAGCAGCTGTGAGCAGAAATCATATATTAACATATTAACAGAAAGTCTATTAACAAAGCTCTGGCTGCACACAGAGTACAGAAATGAGCCAGGCACATCCATGCTGGGCAGAAGTTTGCCTCTGCTCCACATTCATGTGAAAAACTGACATCTTCTCATGGGAGAATACAAGAAACTAATGAACCAAAGCACCAACTTTTTTGTTACTGTTGAGCTTCTGCTCACAAATGTTCTGCATCTGCCCTCCAGAGAACTCAAATGGTCAGCAGAGTAAGGCAGCAATCCTGGCCCTGTCCTTTTTCTGCTGTGTCACAAGAAGCAACTACACCTATGATAACAACATGGACTTCCTTAGGCCTACAAGCAGAAGAGTGAAGGGAAAGAGCTCTAATTCAGAGACGCCTTGCCTTCTTCACAACAAAGGTAAAACACTCATCAGACAAACTGGGAAATCTTGCAGGCTGGCGTTGCTGAACTGAGCTGGCTACTTTGGGTTCCATAGGGCTGATCTGATCAAATTGAGGAATATTATATTTGCAGGGGGAGAGGGGTGGAGATACAGTCTGCATTTAAAACTTTTGCCAACATCAGCAGCTTGAGTGAGAGGATGCAGTTTTGGTAGGTGTAACTATAACAGTAAAATTCCTGTGTACCTCAGGCACGGAAATCTAACTGCTGTTATATAGTGTTACTGGTGCAAACACTTTTCTTTAAGGGGTAGTTTTGTTTCCCAGTCTTACTGGTTTATAGTAATGCTGACAAACTTCAGAGAGAGAGACAATCCATTCTGAAGCGAAACAAAGAAATAAAACTATATTTGGAGGTGAGTGTTCTTACACAGACCAATCAATTTTGGTCTTTCTTGGGCTGAAAAAAAGGAAAACTATCTACTGGATCTTCAGCTAAATGTCTCTCCTTCGTCCCAGCCTTTTTTCTGGAAGCCATGCACTCACCAAAAGAAGCTGCAGAGGCAACATGCTAACATTTGTTTACTGTGGATCTCCCTTTGAAGAGTGATTACAACATCATCATTCTACATATCCGGAGGGTGGATTTCTTATCTCCCTGAAAGAGAAGGAGAACAATCACATATTTGATAAGTTCAAACAAAAGCGCACACAATTATAGGAAGTGAAATGTTTGCTGAAAGAGGGCAGTTTATACAAAACCCATTTTTATAACGTCGTATATGTATTTATTTCATGACAGCTTTCAAGATCAGCTTTCCATAACTCCGCAGTATCTCTGTTTTGTGGAGTCTTTTCCATTTGAAAATTGACACTCAAGGGGAAACATTCTCAGAACAGAGTCATTACAAGAACTACTGAGTGGCTTTCACTGCCACCCACCCTGCACTCCAAGGGAATGAGGCATACATAAATCCATATAGGCTGCCTTTCCACCTGCAGGAACAGCTGTGAGAGGTGTGTGTCAGGAGGGGCACTCACTTCCATGGCAGCTCCCACATGGATCTGTAGTTCTGTAGGGAGGCTCTGCTTCTCCCACGTTCCTGCTCTGCCCTCCTCTACTGCCCCATAGCCGCAAGTGTGGCAAAGAGTAAAAGTTCCAGGCAGTTCCATTGTGTTCTGGAGGCTGAATTCTCCTGATACAATGGGTCTCTTCTTCTCCATGAGGTCATCAGCTGTAAGACCAGATCAGTGTCTCTCACATTCTAAAATGACACTTGATGTGTAATTTATTACATCTGTAAAGCTCTTTATATCCTTAGAAATAAGGCAAGACGGAAGTAAATGATAAATCAGCCATTCACATATATGAATATAGAATCATAAATGTTTGAAAAGACCACTATGTTCATCTAGTCTGTTGACCCATCACCAGCATGAGCACTAAAACATATCCCTATACAACAGGAAATTGTGAAGTGAGCAGTGAATGCAGGTGTAGAGCACCAGCAGTAAAAAATGGGAACATTTTTCTTGAAAGCCAGACATGACATGCAGAACAACAGAAAAGCAGATTGAGCAGATGCTTCATCTGTTTGGATTGACACTCAAACTGTCAAGTATTGGAAAAAAGATCAAAATGAAAACTTCAGGCCACTAAATTTCCAGAAAAGACTGCTGTTATTTGCCATCTCTGATCAGGTCAGAGAAGTATAAAACTTTTACAGCTGAAAGCGTTGAATAATTATTAAATAGACCAATATAGATCTCATACAGACTCCACTTAATGTTTCTTTTGGAAAACTTGATAAAGCATATAATATGTAAAAACATTAAATATAATGAGAAAAATGTTGGAACTTTTTGGAACCAGTAAACTTTTTGCAAAGGTCAGCCTTTCAGCTGTTATATTTGAACCAAATGAGACTTAATTTGACTGTTAATTCTATCACCCAACTGTCAGAAAAACCTATGAAGTGTTCTGAATTTATTTTTCAAGGCAGTTCTCCAGCCTGAAAATGCAGATTCCAGAGTGTGCAAGAAACATTTTCAGGACCAAATTGTGACATTTATATATAAATAATGCTAATAAAGTCAGAGATATGCATAATTAGTGCATCTTAGTACCACATTTATACGACTGTCACAGTTTAGGAGAGTACAGCTAAATGTATTTGGAATGAAGAATAAGCTAACTACCTAGGGCTTACTTGGACCTGTATAGCTGTAGATCTGCAGTGAAGGTTTGCTGCACTTGGTACATAGCAAAGAAAAAGGCTGATAACTTCAACTGTTCAGTAAACACAAAAAGAATGTATACCGCAACCTTTGCTCAGCGCTCAATATCACTGCCCTCTTATTTCTGTGGAGGACTTAGGCCCTTTCAGACTGAACACTAGCCCTATGTCCTGTCCAACACGTAATGCATAGGAGATGGTGAAGTTAACCTGAGGATCCTGGCCAGCTTCTCTATCAGGAAAAAGCTCTATATATTGTCTCACGAATATTGTCTCACGAAATGTTCCCCATGCTTTCTGATGTTCTATTCTGTCAGCCTTTTGCTGCCCCAGGAAAAAACAGGGCTGCTGTTTCATGTAAAGGTATCTTATGTATATAAATCTTTTGTACCATTTATAATGAAGGACTTACACAATAAGACCCAATATACATGTCATTATCGTTTTACTGCTGTAAAGGAATAGCTCAGAGAAAAGTTTTATTGATAAAAACCTCAGCAAAACTAGTATATATTTAAAATAAGGCTTCCAATCTTGCAAGGGCTGCTTACTTAAAAGTGTAACTACACATAGGTTTACATAGTGAATATATGCTTAGAACAAAGCATGCAAGAAGAGTTTGAAAGTGTATTAAGATTTCTGTAAATAGAAATAGGAATTGCCTCCTTCCTGCTTGGAAATATAAAGCATTCATTACAATCTGTGTATACCATTCACAGCATTGGTGGGAGAATTACCTTAGTATTACATCACAGGAAAATAATAGATTTTAGCAGCTTTGTGATTGACTGTAAAGATTCACATGCACAAGAAAAATGTCCTCACACGTCCATGGAAGACTCAAAAAGTGAAGATATACATTGCATTTTAAGGCAATTCTTTTTTAAGTCAAGCACCTCTATCTGAAACAGAGGTACCTTTCTTTACTAATTTATGCGGCGTGACTGGGAAAATAGTGCACAGAAATGTATTTTCCTTCCTGTACACTTACATTGATTTTTGTCTCTCAGCATACATAGGTCCAAACAGTATTTTCACTTTCAAGTGTTCTAAGTTAATTATTTATGTTTGGTTTCCCGTAAATAAGTAAAGATACTTCTGCTTTTCCCAGAAAGGATAAAAAATTATCTGTGGTTAACTTCTGATATGCAAGACTCTGCAATCCCCCTCTGCAGGCAAATGTATCAATTACTTCTGCAATATTTAGTTGAATGGAGTTTTGAAGAGAACAGAAGCCAACAAACTCACCCAGAAATTACATATGCTCTTTTATTCCTTAGAAAGGTTTCCAGCAACAGGAGCTTAGCATTCAAGAGGCTGTTAGAAAAAATTTAGGGACACAAAGTGTCATCTGGTAAACACCCAAGTAAAAGCAAAAGCAGAGACACAAACATGAAAGAGATCACAGATATCCTACTATTTATGATGTGATAGTAAAGTGTAAAGTGTACCGGGATCTTAAAGCAATACATGTTAATTACCCGCAGCAGATCTGTGATGTTATAAAAGTAATTGCTATGAACTTTTCTATATTGCTGATAACAACACTTATCACAGCTTGGTTTGTTTGTTTTAAATTGCAACAGGAACAGGAACTTGCAACAATATAATTCTGTAGGAATATATCCATTTTTTAAAGTATAAAACATTGGAATATATCCAATAAGCCTTTAGCTCTGCTCAACAAAAGCAAAAGCAATCTTGCCAGGGCAAAAGTCCACAAATGTACGTGTTCTACGATGCTACCAGAAAAGTTTTTCATCTAAGCCTCCAGAATAGCAAAAATGAGCTGATAGTCCATCATCAAAAGCAGTTAAGCCAATAAAATGCAGATAAAAACAAATCACAAGCATTGTTTTTGTGCTTATAAGCCAGCTCTCAGCTGCAGAGGTGAGAATAACCACTTAAGAATTTCTATACTCCAGACAGGCAAAAATTTCTGCTGTGCACCAATGAGTACCCAAAGCATACCCTGTTCCCCATGTGCTCAGGAGTAGGCCGAAAACCCTTCCATCCCTGCAGGAGTTTTAGTTTGGAGGTGGTTAAAATCTGTCTGGCTCCAAAGACTTACCAATTTTTCCTAACATAACAAACTCCTGAACATATGCAAAAATCAGGGTGTCAATAATAATTAAGAGGTCTTATCGTGCTTTCCAGAGAGCACTGAAATACAGAGATGACAGACTTCAATATTATGCAAATAAAGAATGGCCCAGGGGAATGAAAAGGAAAGCTTTGGAAAACAACAATAGTTTAGAAAGTAAAGTGAGTTATTAATTTCAAGGTAAAACTTCACCATTAACTGTTGTCCATTATCTATCAGATAGTCCTGTGACCACCTATCTAGCAATCCTACAGCAAAGACAAAATGCATTTCTATTACTGCTAGGTTTCTACAGAGGCATTTTAAGAATTCTGTGGATGACTTGGGAAACCTGGGCTTTTTTTCATTATCTGGCAGCTATTATTTCATCACATCCAACGTACATGCTTCAGAAGGGTAGAAGAAGTAACAAAAATGGATTTGGGAAATACCTTAAAAAAAAAAAAAGAGAGAGAGAGAGAGAGAAGAAGCATATGCTAGCATCAACACATTGGTACATCCTAGTTAGACTAAAAAAAATGGTACAGGAGTTATATTTAAAACTTCTCACTGAAGAAAAAGAAGAAGCAAATCAACTTTAGTTATACTACAGGCAGGAGTGCCATGCACTCTGAGTTTAAACCTCAACACAGAAGCATAGAACTTTTAGCTGTACAAGGAGCAGATATCAAAAGATCTTTGTGTGCAGAGCTACATAAATTGAAATCAAACACAGAACCAGTGTCTTCAATGTTGGCTTAAACAAGACAAGTTTGTGACAGTTCAGCCTGAGAAAGTCTAGGTGACCCAGTTTCAAACAAAACAATTTATGGGACTAAGGAAAATACAACAGATATCCAGTGCTGACGGACAAACAACCACATCCAGAAGGAAGGATTCCCCAAACCTTTCTGCCCAGTCCTGCCACACAAGCAGTTCTACTAACCAGAAAAGGACATCACATTCTTCTTTGCACATGCAATTAAATTGTATGAATCTAAGGAGAGAGCATTGCTTTTAAACAATGAAGTCAGCCAATAAATCTTTCTGTTGTCTAATGCTTCTAGGACTGTAACCTCAGTTCATGCCTCTAAATAAGTGAGGATGTTAATCATGGACTCCTGAGAGGTTTAGAGCCAATAATAGTCCTTCCATGGGGTAATTCTGCCGATTTCACTCACATTACTTTTAGCTTACTCTGACTTGAGAGGAATACCCCCTACAACCATCAATGTGAACAGCAATCTGCTTATGAACTCTCAAACACTTGCTGGCCCCTAGCCACAACCACAAGTAACACAAGTCTCAGAGGCAAACACAGCTCCTCCTCTTCTGCCACTCATCGTGAGAAGAAAATTGTTTCTAACATATTTAACAACTACATAAGTTCCATTCCATTAATTAATTCACCTATAATATTCAATTCGCTTCTTGTTATCCCTCTTTAATTAAAGCAAATCATGTTCTGCTTTCAAACAAATGAACCCATTTGAACACTCGGCCATGTGCTTTTCTACTTGTTAATAGCTACACCATGGGGCTGTATGGGACTGCAGCACCCTCAGGATTCCTAAGAAAGCTATGAGTCATCCCATGTTCACTCACAGGAGAGCCGTATGGCTGGGTTATTACTGCCACCTAGTTTTCAATTTTTATTATCTAGATTTTTGCATTTTCTGTGATAGAAAGTATATGCACACAGTCAGAAAACATTGATTTTAGTCATATCTGATATGTATCTTGTGATGTTTAAACAGCACAAACTCATGCAAGGATGAGCCGTTAACAAATGAAACCACATGCATCTAGATGCAATCACTCGTCATATATATTGAAGGGAAGAATGCATAATTCCCAATCTCAAAGGTACACATCTCCTGAAAACCCAAATCACAACTTTGCTATGCAGGGTCAAACAAAAATCCTTCTTAGCAGCACTGAGGAAGTTTTCTAAAATGTGCTCATAGGTCTATACCTAATCTTGTCCAGCTGATGCTGTACCTGATAGCTTTTATTTTATATAGACTTTTAAGGCAATTGACGAACAAAGTTTCCCATTTTATATAGGTGCTTTACTAAAATCTTGCATAAAGGCTTTGGAATATTAGGCTCACCAGTAGACAGTATGCCTTGTTCATTTTGAGAAGTACGAGGTGAACCTACATATCGAGGCAGTCTTTCTAGACCAAAACACGGGCAAGAAGCTTACCAATAAAAGACAGCAAAACGTGGAGAACAATTCAAGTAATTTTTGACACCTCATGTAAAAATCTGTTTTGAGATCTGAGGAAGGAACTGTCAAGGTTCCCCATTCTGGTGTCCTGTCTGCTTGTATTGACTGCAATCTACTGTGGGATCCAGCAGAAATTGCAGGTTAAAACTAGAACCAACTGAACAACCTTTTGCAAGATTTAAAACATTCTGAAGTTTCCAATCCTGAAACACAAAAATACCATATGTGTAACTGGAGATTCTTTTAGATCTGGGGCTCTGTCATAGCAAGACAGAGTAACGTTTTATAATTTATCCCAGACAATTCTTCTAAACTAAATGACGGCAACGTCTATTTTACACTTCAAATAGATTTTACTCATTCTGTTAAGAAATAGCATGCAAAAAATAGGCCATTACATTGTGTCCGTGTGTAATAATTTACCCCAAAAGCTGCTCATAAAGAAGCCTGGACTCTCTTCTTCATGAAAGCTAAAGATTCCTGCATTGATTTTCCATGGCAGCAGGAGCAAGAGCTGATGTTGTTCGCCTCAATTTTTCACCAAAAGAAGAGAAGTAAAAGAAGGTGCTTGTGAATTTCAGGCATGGTGCAATCTGAGGAATTTTGCATGCTGGATGAGTTGACAAGGCACAATTCTGAAGCAGACAAAACTGAGACATCTACATTAACACACGTTGAGAAACCACAGATGTCTCCAAACGCTCTCCCTTTTTTAAATTGTACTGAAAGACTAAATTCTATTTGAAATCAGATCCTAGGCCCCTGGGGTTGAAAAACATATTGTGCACCCCCCATAGAGCTCAGGTTAAATCCATTCAGACTATTTTATGCAGCTACAGTATGGATCACGCTCAGCCCTTCTTTTTTCCCTAACAGGTTTGTTTCTGGTCATAAATTCTCAATCAGTGGGCAAGCCACATTGTACAATTTAGTAAATAGTGTAGTTAAAACATGTTTAAAGTCAAAAGAAAAAGGATCTGACAATGAAGCATTGTTCCCTTTTGCAGAACTGAAGTGTACCTTCTTTGATTCAGTAACCTTGCTGCACTTCGGTATGAAATTGCCCCTTTTTCCATCAAACTTGCATTTAAAGTGCCTCATTAGCATGTCTCACTGGATCTGTAACAATTCTGCTAACCCAACGCTCGCTTCAGTCAAGCCACCATGGTTTTTCTATCTGTTTAACATCTAAAACTCCTTGACAAAGTTCCTTTTAAAATTTACTCCTTTTGTTTCTCCATGGTTTTTCTGCAAAGATCTTTAAACTTCGATGTACTCCAAGATGACTCCTGAACAAAAATCATGTCTAGCCCAGCCAGTAAATCTAACCTCTATTCAATGGGATTAAATAAGTGCTTCACGGCTATTGTAGAAGCCTCTAAAAAGGATCTTGCATCTTTAAGAGTTTCCTACAATAAATTAAACACATCTCACCCATTGTAAAAGAAAAATAAAAAGACTTGATCCAGCACAAGGGAGTTGCTATAGACCCACAGTGATGCCATACTTCAAGTACCAAAACAACCATAGTTTACAAAACCTGAAGTAATAGCAACAGGGAATAGAAGCAGAATTTCATTAATCTTATTTCTTTGAGAATTTAGTTTTGGACTTCATGTTGGTAAAACATGGCCAACAAAAGTAGAAGATACACATTATGGATTAAAAAATCTGTAATTGTATAGGTTATTAAAAAAAGAGAATGGCAGTCAGAAAATTATTGGCTCTTCCTTACTACAGAATCCCAGAATTGTTTGAGTTGGAAGGGAGTTTTAAAGGCCATCTCGTCCAACTCTCCTGCAATGAACAGGGACACCCACACTAGATCAGGTGCTCAGAGCCTTGTCCAGCCTGACCTTGGGCTTCTTCAGGTATGGGGCTTCTATCACTTGTATGTAAGATCATAGACCCAATGTTCACATTCGTTACAGCCCACGAGAACCATTTAAATACAGGTACATGAGTAACCTTATAGACATCAGTAAGACCAGGGCTCTGCTTTAAGTTTAGCTTTGTGTTTAAACTCACATCCAGCACACTCATTCAAACCTCTCAGTCTCTCTGCACACTTCTGAATCACTCTAGAACAATCTTACACACTTTTAAGTGTCAGGATAATTGAAAGATAATTGGAACCAAAAGATTCCATGGAAAGAGTTATCCTAAAGAAGACTACCTGAATTTCTCTTAAGATTTGAGAGTTTGGTAAGAGGCTACCAACCACGGCATCATCGTCATCAATCTAACCTAAATTAACAGCCTTTCCATTCAATGGCTACTGAATGATCGACCTGAAGGTCATTTTCACTTAGTGGCTGGTGGACGGCTTACCTGAAGAGAACAGCATTTTAATGTTCAGAAGACTTGGAAAAAAATGAGCATAACAAGTCCTTGCTGTAGTGAAGAATGTGTTCAGTAAATTTTGAAATACATTTTAATTCTTACGTGAATACCTTCATTGTATTAATTCCAGTAAATTGTGCTGTCATTATCCATGTTGCTGAAGTTTGATATAGACTCATAGAATCATAGAATTGTCTGAGTTGGAAGTAGCTCCTAAAGACCATCTGGTCCAACTCCCCTGCCATGAACAGGGACATACATTAGATCAGGGTGCTCACTCAGAGTCTTGTTCACATGTTCTGGGGCAGTTTTATTTAACTCCCTGGGTATCTGCACTTTACATTATCTATGTGCTCAATTTATTTCAAGCACTGTATAAACTAGCAGAAATCAGCACATGATTACAGTAGAATTACACCATTTTGGGGATCGATATTGCTTTAGTTACTTAGTTCTCAAAGTAATTTTGAACAAGTTAATACCAATACTATCAGCACAATGGTTGCTATTTTTAGTTATAGCACAGAGTAGGAAATAGCAAAATAGCACACATCTCTTTAAGACAGTACAAATGGGGGCTAATTAACGATGGAATATATTAGCTGGATACTCCGTGTCCTCAGTGTTAGTGCAGTGTAAGTGAAAGAATACAGAGCAATTTCCTTATTAGCAATGATTAAAGAAGACTGAAACAAAGAGCCTTGAGTTCATTAGCCAAGAAAACAGAGAAGCACAAAAGGAAGTGCTGCTTATATAAACCAGGCAGGAGATTGCTATCTCCTCTCCCCAGTCTCTCTTTCTTTAACTTTCCATAGTTTACTAATATTATTATCCAGGCACTAAGGTAAACTCACATTGCTTTGTGCTTTCCTGATGAATGTGGTATGATCCTATTGTCCCTGGGATCTGTCAGTGTTCCAGCTAAGCTGAAAGCAGAAAGTCATATTCAGTTGCTTTTCCTGCATCTCAAGCTGGACAGAGTTGGCAGAGCTGACATTTACGGCACAAGTTTGTGACCCTTTGTCTGAGCCCAGCTGCCCAAGTTTTTCCCTTGCAGGAATTCTACTTCAGCACTGTCCAGACTGCGTCCTTCCATCATCTCTCACATTTACGCTGGAAGCTAAATATGGGGCAGCATTTTTTCCTCTGCATTAGCACAAAGCAACCCGGTCCTTGCTTAGGCTCTGAAGTCCTTCAATGCTTCATCAAAAAATTGTAAAAACGGAGCAAGGTATTGCCATGTGCAATTAACAAAGCATTTTCTAATGTCAGTTCTTCACATTTCACAGAGCAGGAAAAAGGGGCTGGGGAGAATAAAGTGTATCTGACTCAAGATTTAACCACATATTAGCCAAAAAGACCAATCATCTAAGATCTTGTTGTAGGCAATCAAGGCAGGTAAGAGTTTCAAAAGAAAGATTCACATTCTGTTATCAGGGGAGACCTGGTAGTGGCCTTCCAGTACCTAAAGGGGGACTATAAGAAAGGAGAGGACAGACTTTTCAGTGGGGTCTGTAGTGATATGACAAGAAGAAATGGTTTCAAACTAAAAGGGGGAGATCTAGACTAGATGTAAGGAGGAAATTTTTTACAATGAGGGCTCTGAGGCACTGGCACAGGTTGCCCTGAGAGGCCATGGGTGCCCCATTGCTGGAGATATCTCAGGTCAGGCAGGACAATGCTCTGAGCTCCTGATCTAGTGTAGGTGTCCCTGTTCATGGCAGGGGAGTTGGACCAGATGACCTTTAAGGGTTCCTTCCAACTCACACAATTCTATGATTTGATAATTCAACCAACAATAAATGTTGTTAAGTATTAATAATTAATTACATTTCAGTTAATAATGACCCTCTTGAAGTGATTCCGTCCCTTTCTTACCACTCACAGTGGCATGATCTGAAACAAGTAGTCCAGACCAAATGATCGACTTTTAAATTATGAATCTCTAAACTGAGATTCAGTAATGCAAGCTACAGAGCCTCCTTCAAACACAGCAGCCTACTCTCATCATGCCACTCTGTCTTCATTGCTGTACTTGCCCACATTCAGTGCACTAACCCCGCTCACAGGGTTAGCTGTCAGAAGGAATATCCGCTCTACTTCACTCCACAGGAAATAAAAATTACATTTTCTTGAGTACGACAGGACACCACAGTTTACTATCCTGACCTGAAGACAGATTCTGCTCCTTTTGGCAACCTCCTACAGCAATTACCAACAGAACAAAGTCATAGGAAACAGGTTTTTCTTTTTTTTTTTTTTTCTTTTTTTTTTTCATTCTACTGGGTAAGTCAAGGACAAGATTTCCTGTTCTTGCCTTTTTATAGCTGATAACATATGTGGACACAAATTCTACAAAAGAGAAGTACATGCAAATCTGTTTGCCAAGACAAAGACAGTATAATTAAAAAAAAAAAAAGAAAAGAAAAAGAAAGAAGGTTGATACCTTGTACCAACAAAAGGCTAAAAACTGGGAAATTTGCAAGCTTTCTACTGCCCATTTATTTCTGCTGGCATTAAGGGTCAAATGCCATGCACTGTGTTAAATCTGTCAGTTCAGAGGCTGACTGCACAACTCACAACTGGAACAAGGCAGGAAAAATATTAAAGCACGGGCTGTTGCTTTTTGTTCCAAAACTGGAAAAATGTGACTCAAATCTCAGTTTCTTTTCTTCTGCTTATCTAAGCCTAATTTCTTCCAATCTTAGCCAGACTATATTTCAAAGGACTCAGTATAAAATTAGAGCAGCCACTTAGCAAAACTGATCTTCAATATATGCCTAACTTTTGGGAAGTCCTGGAGCATAAAATGTTCACTAATTCAGTCATACACCTAAAATATAGACATATTCCAAACCAACTTGATACACCAGGACTACTTTCTCTTCCTTCTATTTCCTCTCCATTGTTCCATTACATTTTTCTTTCTTCAATCACTAATCATTCTCACCACATTCATAAGAGTCACTTAGGTGGCTCCAGAAGTAATGCCTCCTATTTATTTTCCTGGAAACTACAAGCAACGCAAAGAGCACAACAATACTATTCAATACAGCCAATTCTCAGCTACAAAACAAAATTTTCAAACACAGCCATCAGTGCTGCATTTTCAGCAGTGATGAACAAGAGCTTTCATGCCACACTTGTAGAAGTCTGCACCAGCAGAGGTGTCCCACTGTCGCTACTGCTGAAACGCATCACCCAATGCCTCACTGCTTACACACTCACTGTTTGGTCTCCATAAATGTTCAGCAGATGCTGATGATTGTCTAGGGATGCTGTTGTTTCCACATGGAGGATTTCACCTTTGCTTTGGATTCATGTCCATGTCTGACACCATTTTGTCAGACACCCCTCTGCTGCCATCTGTTGCACAGCAACAAAATGTAATGTAATACTGGCAGAAAGATTCAACCTTTACTATTGTACCACCAAATCCACCTCTGGCACTGTGGGCAAAAATCATAAAACAGGACTCATTCATTTCAGAGAAGCCCTCATAATAATCGTTGCTGCAGGACATTATTTCTGATGCACCTGTTTGTATATCTGAACTAAATAGTCAAAGGAAATAATTACTGCAGAATCGTTCATCTCCATGTATTCCATACTACTTTCTGATTCCACTACCCTTTCTGATTTCCACTGCTCTTCTACACTACTTTTAAAAGTTACTGAGAAGCCCTTTAGGCAGGGAAACAGAATATATCATTTCCACAGAGGGCCTGGAATCATGTTGGTGCTGTAGAAAAAATGCCAAATTTATTTCCCTGATTTCAAGCTCCTTAGGAAATTATACACCAGAAAACGATAGGGAAGCCAGTTCCTGAAATGCAGCTGTCGCTGCAGTAGAATGCAGGTTTGGTAAACGTGAACAAGATTTTAGGACAAAACTGAAAAATTAGAACAATTGAATAGAAAAATGGAAGGAGGATTAATTGGGGAGAATTCATTAAAAACATTGCAATTCACTACTGACATGCCAATCAGCATGATTGAGCAAATCAGCAATACAGGTACTGAATGCAAAGTATCTGTCTGATCCTCAAGGAGGGAAATAAATCAGACTTTAATAGGAAACACAAATGTGAAAACATAAATAAAATATATTTCTCTCTAACACTTTGAATTTGCCACTTAATTATGAAATCAGCTAACAAACCTGAAGGTGGGATCCCTCTGAAGGGAAAGATGCATTTTGGCCCTTATTGTTCTTGGGACACACGTTAATCCACACCAGATATATGCGCTCCATAAAAACGCTAAGTTAGGTGTAGATGAGAATTCTGCAGAAAGAGAGCATTAGAATTATAGCCAAGCACGCTCAAAGCTATGCCAGTTCTATTCCATGACCTGATAAAAAAAAAAAAAAAAAAAAAAGTTGCTGTATGCTAACCTGCTTTCCCCAAACAAACAGGCTGCTCAGGCAACTGCATACTTCAGGTTTTGCTCATGGATGTGAAGCTGTCTGTTCCAGATTGCTATGAGCAAACATTGCTCCCAACTGACAGTTCGCTGCTGAGCTACTTAAAAAAAGATAAGTTGGGAGCCTCAGTTTTCTTCTCAGCAGACAGGTGTTTCCATGACACAAAAAATCACCCCAGCATTACATTCAGTTGCTAACTGGAATCCTTATGGGTTGTCTAAAGGAAGACAATGGGTGGAAGGGATGTGGAAACTTAATGACTCTTTCAGCCCCCCAGATGGTCACTCTAACTTGTAACTCCAGGACACCGTCTAAACTTTGTATCTCCAATTAGAACAAAAATCCTAGAAAATCACAATGTGCCAGTGGAAAGTAAATTGGTCATGAGTTTGTTATGTGATTAAGCGTAGAAAAAGGGACAAATAGGGTAGAAGGCATTTTACCACACCACACAGAGGGGATTTAAGTCTTCCACCAAAACGCTGTACTGTAGGAATATTTGGAATTTTGTACTCAATTTTCGTATGTTTCATCACAAACAAAATCTTGGTATAGAGGAAATTGTTCCAAAAATTGCAGTGAAACCATGAAGAAGGTGGGTTGGGAAGAGAGGACTCAATAACTAAATGTGCATATTTTGAACAAGTAAATTCATAATTACTTACATATTAAAATTAATTATTTCCATACTTTTTAAAACAGTCACATTTGTAAGCACATCTTCCAATATTTCAATTAACATTACAGAAGATAGATGTGTCCCTATTAGTTGCAGGGGAGTTAAACTAGGCGACCTTTAAGGGTCCCTTCCAACACATACGATTCTATGATTCCACGAAGATGCTGAACACAAGTAAGTAACATTTATATGTCAAATATCGACAAGACTATGAGATATTTGATAGCTCATATGATATCTCTCTCAGGAGCAAAGTATACTGACATTCAAGACAAACTTTTCAAAACCACGTTCATGATTAAACAGCCCAGCCTCACTTTCATGACACACTGAAGGCCCCAAAATCATGTCTACAAAGATTCTGTAGTGCCATAGCTTTCATCGATTTTAGTGGGTTAAAAACTAGCGGTTAAATCTACACAGAGATTTGGACATCTGACATTATCAAAAGATTCCTAAACCCTGTTATATTCAAGAGGATCTAAGCACTTCATTTCTAAGAATGTTGGTAAGCATCCAATAAGATTTTCTGAGGTATCCCATGAAATTGTCACAGACTTGTACTAAACAGGCAGTGATCCACTATTCTGAGCCCATTCCTAGCATCCCTTATTCTGTGAGACCAAGATATAGATAAAGAGGCAATTGATTTTACTGCTGCCATGTTAACCTCTTAAAAATAAAAAATACACAGTTGGAAAACTTGTAAGAAACAACAATAAAAAATATATTAATCAGACGCAGTAGAATTATTGCTATATAAAGGGAGAGAGGTGAAGAAAAATCAGTTCTCATTCGTCCATTTTTTCAGAAGAAATGATTTATCCCTCTTTCCTTAGTGAACTTGAAAGGTATTCCTTCTCATTAGACTGAAGAAGTATTCCTCTGAGGTGTTTCCATCTTTGTTGCAAAAGTCTGCTTCCTGAGAGAGATGGATTTAAATTTAAACTCACAATGCTGGACACCCTTTTTATTTTCCATGGTGTCATTGTTTTTGTTCTGCACTTTAAGCTGTCTGACCTGAATTTAGCAATTTATCATACTGCCTGCTTAAGAAAAAAAGTGACTGTACAATGGAAAATGTTGCTGAGGGTCACTTCTGTTGCCAAGCTCTATCTAAAATCATTTCTTGATCAAGGTCCAGCCCATTTTATTTTTATCTCTTTCATAACAAAAGAGAAACAACTTGGCAGAATTCTGCTAACAATTGGTGGAATGACAGAATAGCTACCAGGTATCAGGGTACCTGGCAAAACATATGAGCGTTTCCAGACAGAACTGTCATTAGCATGTAAATAAAAACATAACTTACATGAAGAACTGTTGTAATCTGAGTGTTTTTTGAGCCCATCTCTGAAGTTGTGCCCACTTGTGCTAGACTCAACTGCAGACAAATACAAAGCAAAGTGCATTACTGTCCTTTGCTGATGGAGTACAGAATTTGCAGTTGCCTCAATTTACAGATTACAGTAAACATCACAATCAGAAGGAGGAGGGGGAAGTTCTGAGTCACGGGGACACATTAATAGTGAAACTGATCACCTTCTATAAAAGCAGAATTAGGAAAACTTCCCTCACCATTCATTAGGTCCAGGCTGTTCAGAGACAGAAGTTTGCAGAATGGCAAATGGTAATATATATCCAGGACTGACCTATTAGATATGACATATGATATCATCACAGGTTGAATGTTTCCAGACATTAGCCCAGAAATGCTCTAGGATTTTCCCTTCCCAAATCCAGGTTTGCTGCCCAGAGCTTTGGTTGACTTTCTACAATGCTGCAAGCCTCCCTGTAACTATCAGAACTGTCATCTGGATCCCTGTCAACACTCTCTGCAGCCATTTGTTCCTGATAGATACAAATCAGCAAAAACAAAATATTTTCCCAAGAGAGCGGGGGGAAAAAAAAGAAGAGAGAAAGTGACAATATCATTCAGCTAAGCTCTCTCAAGTTAGTGTCGTACTTGACATCATAACTTGTTTCTAACAAGTTCAAGAGGCAAAAGGCCAACTTATTTTATTCCGTAATTTTTCTTTCAGAGCCTAAGAAAGTAAAGTTCTTTTTATATAACAGCGCAAGTCATACACTGTCTGTTTTCTTATCACTGCTTTCCATATCCATCCATATCTCCACTCCTCAACATTTCCTCTCAAGGAGAGTTACTCTGCTCTGACTTCCCCCACACTCTCAGATTTTATACCTTAGTTTCATTGCCAGTATTGAAATGGAAACTCTTACTTTGAAAGAAAAGCAGACATATAATTCATTAAGTAGTAACTGTATTTAAATGCCTTCACATGCAAGAGTCAAAACATTTACCTAAGAGTAACAGCACACAGGATACTCAGAATTACATTTACTTTCTATATGCGTGACTGTGAAACCCACACATCAGATTGCGGTCTTCGTCAGTATGATTTCATTATGGTGTTTTACCATCCATTCTGTATTAAGTGTGTTGATGCATATTAATTTTCTATAGCTGTTCCCCAAAACATACCTCATAAATAAAATAGAAAACAACAGCAGTGAGCTGAAGAATTGTATAGGGATGTTTGGAGCATCAAGAATAACATATCTCATATGTAATCGCTTAATTTCATTCTGGTAAACTTTCTACATCACACAAAGATATCCAGACGTGCTCACAAATACAAAGGAAGAGTTACACAGAAAAAAATTTACGATTTGTCTTCAAATTGTATTTTCAAGTAAGATTTGTACACAGAACCAGGGCCCAAGCAATGGACGGCGAAGAAACAGATAAGGAAGAAATCTGTAATGTGGGAAAAACAAGAACATGGTGTTCAGCTCATAGCATAGTGCAGTGCACCATCTGGAGGAGCTCTAAATGAGTCAGGAGTTCACAAGTAGCTTCCTTTTGTAAATTTACTCAGGCACAGCATCCCATTGGTGCAAGTGCTACCTTTGTAAGCAGTTTCTGTAGAGTATTTCCACCTCACTCCACAGGGAAAAATAGGCACAATGTTTGAGCTGTCTCAAAGTGAGAGCAAGAGGTTCAATGTAATCTGAAAGGTGTGGGGAAGGGTTTAAAGTCACATTTAACTCTTGTTCATTCAGCACATCCAGTGAAATACGTGAATTTTGCTAAGAGATAATTTGACATGCTGAATAAATACTGTGACAAATAGACTGCACTTCCCCTGCATTTTCTAGCATTGCAGACTACATTTGTCTAACTCCATCTGTTGCCAGTACTTTTTGGTAAAGAATATCTGACCTCTATATCTGTATGTCTAAAGCAGAGCATGAAAACTACGTCTGAATGAACCCTTTCAATGAAAAACAAGCAGTTACCTGCATTAATTGGCTAATGTCCAATCACAGAAAACTGACTACAAGTTACAAGTAGCCTGGACAGTAGAAAAGCCAAATGTACCCACCTAACTCAAATAGATCACAGTCAGAGAAGGAAGTATTTCAATTCTATTCACTCAATCTACTAATTAATTATGAATATTTTAAGTCCCAGTCAATTAATCTATTTTTGGCCTAGAAATTAGTAATGATCTTGTTTGTGATAGATTGCAGCAGGAAATCTACAAGGGGCAAGAGCCTCCTCATGGTCTAATGTGGGTACCCAAGACATACTAGAGGTACTTTTCTTCCTGCAAAATGTTATTTACGAAAAGAAATTGGAAAAAAAAAACAAAACAGGTCTCTAAACTCTCATCTGACTTTCTGTTTCTAGTCCTCAAACAGCTTTCAAATTATTTATAATTTCACCCTTTCTCCTCCACAAGTAATCATTTCACACATGGATGCCCACTGATCACATGTGCACATCGACAGCTTCAGAACAGGGAGAGAATGAGAAATATTTTTCCTCTCAGTTCTCGTGAAAGTCTTAATGTTATCCTGATTGAAGGATATGTTCTGTTTTATACCAGACATCACATGTATGGTTTGGTGCCCTCCATACCATACAGAAACAAAGGCTCAAGATAAATTTAAACCACAGTAACAAAGTTAAGGATGTTCAGTTACCTGCGCTGGCTGTGAGAAGACTGGACTTTCCACAACATAGGTTCACACTGGTAAGTTTACAGCACACGTTAACAAAATAGTTTCCCCAGACATGAATTTGACAGAGCTTTCAAGGAATTGTGGAGGTGGAAAAATACGTTGCATTTTGGAGTACATCCTGTCTGTGCCCCAGTGCATGGAAAAGCAGATGGTTTTCATGCATCTACAGATACATCAAAGCACTCACCTCCAGCAAATGGGACCATTGACATTAATATAGTTGTTCCAAGTTACTCTGAAAGATGAATATTCACAGGTAATTGAACAGTGAAAATTATGATCTCGTATGAAAACATTAAGAAAAAGCTAAGCCACAGCCATGCAACAAAGCAGAATAAATGGTGAGGCACTGGAACAGGCTGTTCAGGGAGGTGGTAGAGTCATCATCCCTGGAGATGTTCAAGAAAAGGGCAGATGTGACACCAAGGGACATGGTCTTAGAGCAGTCACAGGCACAGGCTAATGGTTGGACTAGATGATCTCCGTGGTCTTTCCAAACTTAATGTTTCTATGATTTAGCTCAGAAGAAAAACTCTTCAACTAAGGCAATTCCTCTGGCTTTCAGTGTTACCTTCAGCTTCCATAAGCTGCAAATCCATGTACAACAGCAAGAATTTTGCAAGCCTATTCTTCTAAGTAAGGAAGATTCATGTGTCAGACATTCCCTGTTTGCACTGTCTGTGATCTCGATTGCTTTGATTCATGCACGACAGGATTTGTACAAAATCCAACTGCTGGAAGAGTAAAATTCATAAGTTAAAAATACTCTGTGTGTTAAAACATATTTCCAAAAACGTTATGGCAGCCCAGAAAAATGGACTGGCAGGAATTTGCCAAGTGTGTATTTGATGAAACTTTAGGGCTTGTTATAAATATGTGATATGTCATAAGGCTCACCAAAGTCAACATATCTGCAGTTAGGATAATATTCCCCCTGAGCATTCTGTTCTTGTTAGATGAAGTTGTAATAGCCTGATTCTAGCAAACCCCACATTTACCAAACACATTAAGTCTTTATTCAGAATACTTGGCAGGAATCAGAGCATTATACATGTTAACAATTATTATTATGACTTATTCAAGTGTGTTAGGCAAACAACGAGATTTGAGATAAAATCCTGATTCTTTTAAAGACTGAATTTGTTTTCACTGGTTTTGACAGCGCTGAGTTTTCACTCCTGATCTCTGTCTTTCAAAAATAAAATCATCAAAATAAGCAATAGACAGCACAATTCTGGGAGGGTGAGAAGAGATGATAGCAAACACAGAGACAGGACTACATAGTTAAGCAAACTTGTTATGAAATATCACTATGCTTTTCTAAAGCAAAGAAAATAATGACCAAAAATAGTAAAAGTAAAATGAAGTGTCAGTGACCAGACTATCTTGTTTCATGAAAGGGAAAACCAAGATTCACAGAGGATGTTTCTACATCTTAGGTTTTGTGAAAATTAGATTAATTGGCAGCTGAAGAAGGAACTTAAGAATGAAATTTAGGAGCTGAACCTCTGAGAATGAACTTAAGAGAAGTGAAGAGGGTAAGGTATTAGTTCACTCTCTACAGTGAATTTTGAAGTCGTAAACTTAACTAAGTTTTGTCCAAGGGCCATCAAGCAAGACAGGGGTAAGTTTTTGAGCTGCTGAATTCTGATTCCCCGTCCCAAACTGAAAATAGTAGATTTCAAAATACTAGGTACTCCATAGATGTTATGAATACCTGCACTGTTTCTGTCCTTATACAGGATGAAGGAAATACAGTTCTGTATACCACTGATTTACTTTTTTTCCAAAGCAGAAGAGAAGGAAAAACACAAAAAGGCTTGGTAACATTCACCAAAATCCAACACAGGTCTGAGTTTGCCTATTGTAGTTATGCCAAGATTTATTAAAGCCCAGCATGTGTTCACTCGTTTCTATCCAAAATGAACTGAAAAGGCACTTTGCATCTGCCTTCCAAAAAAAAAAAGTTTGCTTACTTGGCAAACTTTGTTTAAAAAATCTGTTTCTTCCAAGGTTTATCTCTTCAGTTCTCTTTGTCTGATTGTTTTTGAGACTTGGGGGGCATTTTTGGTTTTGTACACGGGTGTGTAGTTTTCTTCCCCTCCTGCACCTCTCTTCCTCCATCCCATCTGTTGACCTCACTTCTGCACACAGTTTCCCACTTACTTTGCCAAAAATGTACAAAACTTGGTGCGTCTGCTCTGATTTCTTTGTGACTTGTAACTGTATCGCTAAAACAACATTTGCTGTTATAAAGAAATCTCTGTAACTTTAATTAGGCTCTTCTGCTCCATTTGCTCGTGCGCAGTTGCAAGCGCTCAGTAATGCTTCCAAACGGAAGTGATAGGGAATGGTCCTTATTAAAAAACTCTGTGAAAGGCCAGAAACCTCAGCACCACGTTTCTCACAGTAGCTAATACTATTCTTTCTGCACACAAGATGTTTTCCTAGGCAAAATAATGTTTTCCTTGTCTTGCATTTCCATTGAAGCTTCCTCCTGTCCCTCTGCCACCCCCCGAATTCTTTTTTTTGTTGTTGCTGTTCTTGACAAAAATAGTGCAGACTCTCCCACAACCCCATAAAAACAGCCTGTTCCTTGAAAATTCAGCTTTCCAGCTAATGATATGAGCATCACAGCAGCTCGTTAGTTCTACCATTTTCATTCAGGTTGAGGGTCTCTACTGTACTGCTAACATGCAGCGCGGTTGGATAAATAACCCGAAGAAGCAAAATCCCATCAACTCGGTTATCCTGCACAGAACCTCTAATACAGCCAAGTAGCAATAGCATTTACACGTATATAGGTATCCCTTGTGACTATAACATTTTCTATACCTCCAGGTGAATTTGCTGAAGAAAATCCAGGGGAAAAAAATTAAAAATCACTGAATGAAATGCAAAGTTTCTGAACAGATTAGAGGACTGATTAAAAGATATGAAGTGAACAATAACTGAGTAGCCCTGCTCCAGGCCATCCTGGAAGAATTCAAATATCAGTAAGGACAGAACCACACTAAAGCAGCAAATCCCCTCATAGAACCAAACCTGGGTCAATAATTGTCAAAAATGACATGTTTTTCCAGCAACTGAACACTTGAAATCATGAAGTATTTCAGGGAATTTTCTTCAAAGTAAAATCTATTATTTTTTGTTGAATTACATCTTTTCAGTTAACATACCTCCTTTGGGAAAATTTACACATGAGGCAGTTTGGCATAAAAATACAACATGGTTTTGCCTTTTGAAAAGGAATGAAGGCAGAAATTACAGCATAATTTCTTCTTCAATTTTTACGCTTATGTGCATTTAGATTGCGTCAATTTTACCCTGCAATAAAATTGTTATCATTTCAAAGTGCTCCCTTCCACTGCCATATGTTTAAAAGACATTTTTACCTGAATGACTTGCTTAAAGTCACAGATGATTTGGAGAAAAGAAGCCAGACATCCCAAATACTAATAATTTGTTTTGACAGTAATGTTGTCTTTCAGTGTTGGAGAATGAATTTTCTCAGTTTTCCCCAAGATTTCTCATATACAGCGTGGGTCCAGAGGTGTAATCCTTCCTCTGAAGAGCTTACATCCTGAAAGAACAAAAGAGAACATAACCAAAAGCCCCATGCTCTATGCTGGCCAACCACAATCCCTCCCAGCCCTGGGCACTCTGAGGGCAGCTGTCAAAATTACTGAGCAAACAGGAATGAAATTAGTTCACTGTGTTCATTATTTAGCCATGAGTCTGAGTGACCAGGTATCATCTCCAGCTTTCTGATAAACGCCGTCTTTTCCTATTCAGAAACTTTGATTAATTATTTTCACCATAAAAATGTGATATCTTGAAATCAGTGTGAGAAGTACATATTATCAAACCACAAACGCTTTCCTCTAAAGTTCTCAGACATTAAAGAGAAAAATACAATAGGGCAATTTCTAAACACAGAGCTGAGCATTTTCCCATTTTAAACTGTTTATAAAAACTGAAATCCAGTCGCACTATACTGAAAATGAGAAGCAAGGGCTTTCAATTCAAACATGCCTCTTCCTTCAAGCATGCCTTTCACCATCTAAGAAAATCCCAAACAATAACAACAAAGTAAAAAGTTTTTGGCAAAGTTTCCAGCTGCTAATTTTGCCTGTCATGAGCTGCTATTGTCCGTCTGAGGGAAGGATTGTTCCCAACTTTAAAAAAAAAATAAATAAATAAAAGATGCAAAATATACTTAAAGTAACATCTGTGTTTTCTGATTTTATTAAAGCGTTTTGTCTTTGTTATACAGAAATAACAAAACACTGAGCCCTTCCCATCAGTATTCATGACGTCTGCTTTTTCATACAAAACCCTCTGAAAGAAAATTCCCCCTGGAAAAAAAAAAATACTTTCCTTATAAAAAAAACAGATTGTGGGACAGATGATTGCATTGTTTAATCAAATTTCCATCTGAAAACTCTTTTCCTAGTTTTAGCTTTAGCTCACCCAGTAAGGCACAAGCACTTGGAAGCACGTGGAAGTATAAAGTAGCAGCTCCTCCATTTTATTATCTCCCTTGAGCTTTGCAATTGGCAAATGAAAAAGAAAGTGGGGAACAAAAGTACTGGACATAAATTAAGCCCTGCTTTTTAAAGTTCAAACTGAATTTTCTTTATTTTTCTACAGCTGTCAGATAAGCAGGGTAGAACCACTAATGCATGTTTAATATATAAAAACTCATAATGTTCAGTAGTACGACCTCCATTGGAGATATTAGTTCAGGCCAGTGAACTTGGAGCAAGCCAAGTGTGGAAATGTGGAATTGGGCCAGTGACCCCCACCAGTGCCTGTCATATCTGCTGAAGGCAAACTTGTCAAATATAGAAGGGGCAGAAGGAGGACAAGAGTATCCTTGAACAAGCGAGCAGCAGCAAAGCAAAGATGCCCAACATCTATTCACAGTTGTCTGTTGTTCAGTAATGGCTCCGGCCATCTCAGGAACAAAAAGTCTGGTTATAGCCTCAACCTTTCAACCTTGTCCAGTTTGGGGGCCTTTCATTCTACAGATTCCCCAAAGCTGATGGGTGATCATAAAGCTATGATACGGTGCATGCTGTTATTATCTCTTCACATGTACTCTGTACCAAGCAGGAGAGGAACAGAGTATTCCCAGGGCTGTTAGCCTGCCACAATAAAAGAGCCACTGTTCTTCCTCCCTCAGTTACAAAAACAAACTTTAAAAATAGTCAATCCATTGTAATAATTTAATAATTCATAGAATCATTTGAGTCAGAAGGGACCCTTAAAGGCTATCTGGTCCAACTGACCTGCAATGAACAGATAAACCTACACTACATCAGGTGCTCAGAGCCCTGTCCTGCCTGACCTTGGATGTTATTCCTTAGGCTGTTCTTTTTTGTTGTTGTTGATTTGTTTGTTTTAACTCAAATCATTTCACTTCCATCATGGGGAAACATCCGTGTTGAGAGAACCAGAGGCAACACAAGCAGCAGTTCCAAAACACCTCTATGGGACTGTTAATCTTGCCACAGAGGACTGGGGAATCTGTCTTAGAGCTGACACCATGCTCTAAGCACAGTGAGATCTTCAAAATCCAACCTCAAGTCTTGAGTTACTGTATTCTTGGGCTCTATCAGATATCGTCTCTCACAGAGATCCTTTCTGCTGCAGAAAGGAGCACCTTCTGCCTAGGCAGCACTGCTCTGCCTCTGCCAAGTTCAGAGGATGCCAGTTTTTGACAAGCTCAAAGGATGTGGAAATCTGTCTGGGTTGTTTGCTAAAGTAAGGCAGCATGTTGCTGCTTACCATTTCCAGCTCAAAAATATCAACTTATATTTTATTTCTTGGAGTGTTTCTACAAAATAAAGTTCGATTGGAGAAGACAGGATGAAATTACACCCTCTTCACTGTTAACTTCTGCAGATCAGGAATATGCATAAAGCTCTCTAGGAACCTGTCCCAAACATCTTAGGCCATACTGTGTAGATTGCTCGTGTGTTTGTTTCTGATCATGTTCTCTTACAGTTTCTTAAGAGAGTTATTATCAAGCTATGAATTCGTAGAAGAAAAAAGAAAAAAGTTCATTTAATTTCTTATTTTATTGCACAAGAACTTCAGATAAATAAACTTAAGTGTCCTGAATGAACTGCACATATATGTAATACTTGCACATGCAAACTTGAACAATATACAAACTGTAATATATGTTAGTTCTCTCTTCAGTCCTAGAAAGGTAGGTGAGGCTAAAATATACCTCAGAATAAAAAATCAGCGCAGATTTTTAAGTAAGTATCTTGTATGTTAATATCTTTTTTTTTTGAGTTGACCTTGTACATTTAGAGCAGCCTCTATATTGACCTCTCCTACTGATAATCAGAGGAAACTGAACTACTCTGCATGTGAGCAATGGAAGAATACACTTGTTTCTTCCAAATGCCTTTGAAGAAACCCTGGAAAAATGATAAGGAATTAGTACTATTTATATGACAGCCAGAATTTAAGAGTTAGTTTTAACAGTCAATGAGGTTTTATTTTTTCAATTTAAATTTTACTGTGTGTCATACTCACCAGATAAAATGTAGCATCACACCAGAGTGTCACATCAGGCATCACATCATTCAAGTGGTGTTATCTTTTCCATAAGCTCTACAATCAAACAAAAAAATACATACTCATGACTATGAATAGATTGTTTCAACAGTGAAACGTGACGCTACAGAAAAAAAAAATGAGACAAATAGCATCATAGGAACACAACCAATATGGTCTTATAAATAAATTAGGGATTTCCCTACAATAATCAAGCCTACTGAACTGTATTTTTAGAAAAGTTCTGGTAACGTAATTAAAATGATTATTCCTGTAAAAGTAATATCTTAAAGCAAACAGGGTACACTCTGGTCTTACTTCTGCCTCAATTTTTCTTCCTACTTTAAAAAATAAGGAGAAGTAACTGAGTCCCATCAAAATACTCACAGACTGACAAACCCTGGGGATGACTTAAGGATGTTTGTGCCAGTGAGACTCACCTTCAACTGCCGCCATGCTCTCTGAGGTATCTGATCCTGCCTGTGGACACTGAAAAATAACTCAAAAAGACCAGTTTCCAAACACGTGTGATGGGAAGAGTAGCGTTCTTTGTTATAAAGCTTAGTTTATCACATTTTTTACTCATTGTGTAAATTATAGATAATGTTGAGAACATTCAGAAAATCCTGACGTGGAAGAACATTAGTTGAAGAAGATTATGACAGGCAGAGCTAGAGAATAGGTCAGATTAGATCTTCAGATCAAACCCAGTACCTGCAACTAACTGGATTGCTCAAGCCATGCTAGTGAGCCTGTGGTAATATCAGGATGCAATGGGTAAAAGTTTTATTTATACAATTCCCTTCTTTCAAAGAGATTACAAAGTAGCTTACAGAAACACAGAACACTGAGACAGCAAAAACAGTCTCTTGAAGTTCAGACAGCCCGAAAAGTCAGGCTTAAATTTGGCCATACAACCTTCGCTGAACTCTCCATATAAATAAATGTATGTGAATCTATCCCTGGTGAGCCTGCATCCTATTGCACAAGCAGAGCCAACTCATGTTCAACAGGCAACCTCAAGCCTGCTAATTCTTTAAGTTCCAAAGCTTGGTTTTGGTAGTTTGAAGTTCTATTAACACAGTCTTATTCATATAATAGCATAAATTCACATTCCACAGCTCTGTCAGACTGCAAGAGACGTCAATTTGAAGTGAGAGGATTCTTCGACCATACAAGCTCCTGTCACTCAGCTGGAGAAGTATGAAGTATTTGGCTCAGTTTCACAAACCGTATGTGCATGTGCCCTCATTTCCTTTTGTATTTTTGGCTCTGCCATCCAAAGGGTCAGAGTGCATTACTGAACCTAATGAAAACCTCCCCACATCTGGGCAGTAATCTCTTCCTTTTTACTACATGTAATGTAGATAAGAAAAGAGGTATACTGCATTTAAAGGTCAGAATGTGAGCAAGCAGTGCACCCAGAGATAGGACTCCCTTTCTCTGATCAAAGAATTACGGTCAGTGCAATTTGGGAAGTTTAGTGTTACTTTCTTAGGGGATCACATTTCCCAATTCATAGCCTTCTCTGCATACCTTTCCCCTCCCCCTTGTTTAGATTTGTCTTCATTTTTCTTTCCTCCTTGTTATTTTGGTGGAAATGAGGTGCTTGTTTAGTTGTGGACCATTTGGCCAGGTTGGTTACATACCTGAGTCATTTCCCATTACGCTGATATTAGACATTCCTAACCATTGTGTCTTTTTTATTATTATGTTCTTAGCTTGTTGCCTGCAGGTTTTGGTCTAGAAGCTACTTCCTTTCCATCCCAGCTGTTAATCCTAAGATTTTGACAGCTTTCATAAAGATCTCCAGCTACACATTTAAAATAAAGGACAAGGTTTGGTATTCTCAGGGTTTTGGCAAAATAGATATAAATGACCAGTGTTTTATGAGAGCTCATATTTCAAAAGGTCTGCAGCTCTTGATTTATCTTTATCACTAGCAAGAGTTACGTAGTTCTGTTTTCCATCTTTACCCTTGTCGATTATTTTTAAGGTTTGGCTCTATATCTGTTGTAATTAACAGTAATTCATAAATACTTTGTATATACAAAATACATTCAAAGGCCCATTTCATTATCAAATTTCCAAGGCCCTTGTTTGTGAATTGCTTTATTTTTTATTTGTATCAACAATAAAAAGTCAAAATAGTCTAATAGTAATAGTGCATATTTGCAATGAAAATACCTTCACACGGTCAGTATTCCTCTGCATATTTTGATCAAGACTTTGTTCTGTCTTTCAAGACATCAGCTCTATTTGTAAAAGGATGTTCTTCTACAGTGTTTTTGTTCTGTTTTGTTTTTAAAACAAACACTCACCTCTGAAGTAGAATTTTATAAATTGGCTGTCAGTTTTGGATTTACAGTTACTGTTTGGATGAGAACTGCCAAATTCAGGCTTTTAAGAGGCTCTGAAAACACTTCAGAACTCTCTCAAGTAATGAATTCTACCTAAAAATCTATCTTTTCTGAGCATCTTCAGTTTCTCTCCCCCTGCCTCTCCCCTGTACCACAAACATGTATGTCATTAGACTGCATAACATCCATGTTGAATTATCCTTCGCAGACTAAAAATTGCCAATTTCCATATGTCTGATCTCTTCAATCTGCCAAGTTTTTCATGATTTATTCAGAAAAAAATGGCAATTTACAAAAACAAATTCTTTGTTTCCCCACAGAAAGACCAGTTTCTATTCTCTGAGCCAAAAAAATAGAACTAAACAATACATACAACAGAAGCAGATGTAGCTATTATAGTGTGGCCTGGTGCTGTGAGAAAAGGGACAGCACGGGTAAAATTGATGCATTAATACATTTGTTTCAATGTGTTTAACTTTTTCTACTTAACATCTCTCCCATTATTCCTTTGAGTGCAAAAAAATGTCAACTTCTTCACCCATTTGCTGGTCTGCAGTCCTGCCACCAGAGCACTGCATCACTGTGCGCATTAAAAAGAAAAAACCAGGGAACACACACTTCTAGTCGGTGGGAGCTTTCAGCTCATAAGCAATAATCTCTGTTGTTGTAAAATTCAGCATTGAACCAATGGATCTATTTTGTATCAATACACTTTAATTGGTTTTCTGGATGACATCTCCACAGAATAATGCCAGGATCAGTAGTGAGGACCAAGACTGTATTAGCAGAGTAAACATTAAGTTATTATGTCCTTTTCAGAGAGCACAAAAGTTACTCTAGCTCGAAGCCATATGGCCTAGAAGCATGTTGACATATCTCAGCAATAAAAGGTTACGTTACAGAAGGGACCGTGTTGAGGAGATCAGAAAAGCTGGGTTGGCTACTTGACCAGTGTCACATCACTGAAGTCAGTGTAAAGAGCTTGAATAAAATGACATGAACTCATCTGCGACCACTGTCTAGGAGCGGAGACCTTTAACAATGGCAGCACCTGCCAGATCGCCGTTCTCCTCCCCAATAAAGTCACCAACAGCCCCCTCACTGCTCTGTCATGTGCCTGGCACAAGGCCCCTATTGTTATGAGCCACTCTCACTCCAATAATTTCTCCTCTAAATGACACTGCACCACCACAGGTCATTTCAAGGGGACTGAAAAGAAAGATTTTGCATCTGTTTTGAGTTGTAGGCACCAAGGGGGAGGGGGTTCAAAACCCCTTGATAGCTGGCAAATGGTAATAGCAAAATGTCTCTATTGTTTGTGTCTGAACAAACAACCATACTACATGAGAGTTTTTATTGTCCTCAAGGCAATCTGCCACAAATGCTCCCCTTTGCCCATACTCTACAAAGAGGGGAAAAAAAAAAAAAACACAACACTGCCACAATAGTCACAGTTAGGAAACCTTAGTGAGAGTTTAATGACCAGCTACCAACTAATGGATGGTGAGCAACATATGGCAGAGCTTGGCCTCTTCACATATTGATTAAAAATAATTTAAAATTTAAAGCCAAGTTTGCTTGACAAAGTTCCAGCTTCTCAGCAGCCACTTAACAATCTGAATAAAGCTGAAGAGGAAAAGCTTAAATTCTAACCTAAGGCAAAACAGAACAAATTCATTGTCACATTACATAATTGAATCTATTACATTCACTCAAGATTAACAGCTAACACTTCACAATTTTTCCCTCTACCTAAAATATTTGCTGGTGTAAATAGCAAAACAGCTCTTTGTAGTATTTGGTAACTTTTTCAGAGTGCTTTTATTACACACAATCTTTAAATGGACATAGTCAAGACCCCTTTGTCATATTTTAGCAACGTAATATTATTCAGTGCAATAGAAGGCTTCTATTCTTATGTCCTCAGAGCACCACTTGAGTTAAATGGTCATATTTTTATAGAAGTCTTTGTGTCCTATTCTAGCGTGATGAATGTTAGAAGCCATAGCACTCAAGATAATTGTTCCTACTGAAAGGATTTAAAGTCTAACTGGATTACTTTTTATTCCCTTTCAAAAACAGCTACACATGCTCTAGAAAATAGATGAGATAACAGCATACAAATTGCAGTACCTGTGCCTACAAAGGATCAGATGTGCAGACGAAAAGATTCCAAGCAAATGAAGGGAGCAAAAAAAGCATTGATACCAATTTTTAAATATATATATATATTTTTTTCCCCCCTCTTTTAAAGAAAAGAGGATACATTCCCCACAGTCCAACTACAGACTAAGGGTTTGGATAAAGACTTTAGATATTTGGCAACTGAAAAATCAGTGCATGAAGTTGGTATCAGGCAACCTGTATTCTGCTTCTGGTCCGTGCACTGAGCTGCTCCGTGACCTTGGATGTGTCACTTCACCTCTGGCTTTTCTCTTACTTTTTTGACAGTAGCTGCTGCAAAGCATGCCAATCTTTGCTCATTAATTCAACACAAAAAAAGTTTCCAAAAAGAGGAGTAACTCTTGTTACTGAATTGAAGCTTGCGCTTGTCTCCAGCCCCACTATAAACATATACCTTACACTATAAAGGCAAATTTGTCCTTTGTAGAATGTTACACCTAAACAATTCAGAGAAAACCATGGCCAACCTAAAGGAGCAGTGAGAAAAAGGATCTGATTCCCACAGGATACTGTGGATCAGCTGAGCTGGTGTAATCTGCAGTGCACAGAGAACACAAATACAAATATTAGCACAGATTAACTAGCTCCCACTGATTGTTGGCAGAAGACACAGCTATACCCAGAAACAGTACTGGGGACTGCTTACTCAGGTGAGAGGAAGTGGAAAGCAGTGGAGAGGAGGTGTTAAAACACATGGTACTGATGAGAAGATCGCATATATAAAATGAAAAATGGCAAAAACAATGGGGAAATAAACCTTTTTTCTGAGTAAGATCAGAAAGAAAGGAGTAAACAGCACAAGGTTGGAGTTGAAGTTTGGAAGGGGTCTTAAATAAGATCAGTTGATTATGTATTTAAGAAAGTGCAAGATCCTGCTTCAAAATGTTTCTTGGGGACTCATAACGTCGTAGAACAGCCTAGGTTGGAAGGGACCTTAAAGATCATGGAGCTCCAACCCTCTGCAGTGGGCAAGGCTGCCATTCACTAGATCAGGCAGCCCTGTTGTTTACAGTTGAAATTACAGAGTCAGTCCTGTATTCAGCCGGAATATCCATGAAGAGAGGTAGAGAACATGCCCTTGCTCTGCCCCCAGAAGATCTTTATTTACATTGTAAAGCAATTCACTCAAACAGATGGAGTCGATCCTGTGATTACAAAGTTTAACATGACTGTTCTTGAAGTTTTATTTGGGGGAAAAAAAAATAACAAAAAAACATTCAAAGTGCCTTAACATTTTAACAGGTCTCCCTAACTTACATCTGCCTACTTCTCTTACTGGAGGAACATTTCATTTCTAGCATTTTTACTTTATGCCAACATATTACTACATGACAGAACTTTGAAAGATATTAAGGTACAAGCTGATGGAGATGGAAATAAAACTTGCCAAATTCCAAAGGAGTTAAGCAAGTAACTTGTTTTAAGAATACACAAAAAAGTACTAGACTAGATACCAAACACTGTCTTTAAGCACGTATGCATGTGTCAAAGCTGGTCCAGTGACCATGCATTATTAACTGCAGAGTGCTCCTCAGAGATAACAAAGAATGACCACTGTATATTACTGATTGCAAACTGGAATGCAGCAAGAGATTTTTCCTGAGGTCGCACAGGAAAATCTGTGTCAACACCAGGATTAGAACTGAGATCATCTGGCTTCCAGCTCCATAAAATCATCCTTCCTCTCCAAAAAAAAATTACTTTTCTAATAATAGAAGCCACTACGGGAAGGGATGGTCGTCTGTTTTTGTCTTTTAACTTCAAAAATATTAGAACGACCAATTCTGGTCCTCTCTGCTCTGGGGCTTCCTCAGTGCTTCCTGAGCACAGGAATTTCTTGACACTGACAGAAGTGTTTTATAAATCTAGGACTGTAAAAGCAGAATAAAACTGTACACTGCAGAACGTACATAAATTTCTCCCACAGAAGAATGTCTACTGTTCCATCATGTTCTTCCATTCAATTGCATAAAAATGATTAGAGTTTACATGCATGCAAATGACCTCTTAACTATTTATCATTATAGTTGGATAAAACCTCCTACTTGAAGAGAAAAATCATTGAATCATTAAGATTGGAAAAGACCTCTAAGATCACCTAGTTCAACTGTCCACTTACCACCAATATAGCCCACTAAATCCTGTCCCTAAGACAAAATAATGCAACCTGAGAGAGCATTTGGAGGTCATTGCAAACAGTCCTCATGCTCTACAGTAGGGCATATCACAGCTCAAATAGTCGTGCTAGTGCAAGTGTGGAGGCGCAGAGAAATGCACGGCACTGAGGAAGGGACAAGGAAGACAGTAGAGAAGGGCTGCAGCCCATGTACCCCTTGAGGATCTAAGGTCTTTCTATCCAAAATCAGGACACTATAAATGCCTCACCACACCAATTTTTCTCCAAGATGAAAGAAAAAATGAATTAAGGAATTCCCAGCAAACAAGTCCAACTGTGCACCTTACTGAGCACTGTGAAGATTTTCTCCCTAAGAAAGAAAAGAGAACACTCAGTACTTTTGAGGGGAAGTCAGGGAAGCGCAGGCAATTGTATAACATTTGTAAATGCTTCTGCCACAGATATTCTAGGGCCATAGAGGACTTCCTCCTCCCTTCCTTGCCCCCCTTTTCCCAGTAGATCAAGTGGAAGTCTGCTGCCCCAAGCCCTGCTATCTTTCTTAGCAATCTGATTAACATATGGACACACTCTGGCTTACTGAAAACAGGAAATCAATTTGAAAGGCAAGACAAATATTATTTGCTTTCTTCCCATCTGCTGTGATATGTGAACACGCCTGCTTTCAGCAGCGATACAGAATTATTGATTCAGGATATTTATAGTGTATATGCCATTATCAGGCCAGCTATCAAAGGGCTGTAGGAAAGGCTGTTTGACCCTACAGGCTATTTAAATATGTGGTCACTATAAAAAAAAAAAAGTCAGATTTTCTTATTCAAGTTGACAGCAATACTATTTCATGTCATGCCTAAAGATACCATTTCCTGCTTTACCATCTACTTCTGTTTGATTGTAAGTCAAATTAAGTGTAATTGTTAAGGTCTCTCCTGTCTGTATGATGACCCCAATGCATTTCCAGGCTACTGATTTGACCCTCTGGGCCTGCAAAAAAGCTGGTTTTCACAGCACCATTGCCTGTTTATCCATAATCAGTCTGAGTCACTTTGCTAGAGGGAGCATAGAAAGCCAGAAGACTCTTTACCATAAGCACAGGCTGTGTCTTAAAACAAATGAGTTTTAAAAAGATTGTATATAAATAACCAAACCCAATAATTCTGAAGTGGACACAGATAACTATCTAAAAAGTGCACAGTGTGCTCCCAGCAGAAGCCTGGACAGAAATGGAAAATAATAGATTGAACCACTGCTGAGAATGTATGAACGATACCTTTCACAGCAATATTGCATTCAATCCATTCACTGTTGTCTATATTACTCAAGCTTTACTGAGTAAAAAAAAATAAATAACCACTCTTTCCAGGAGTGTTGATTTTGCCACATCACCCGACAAGGAGATGATCCATGCACACAGATCACAGGGGGAGCACCTCAGCAACCAACTTGCAACCTGCCTCAGCCATGAGCTAGGATGCACACTAACTTGCACAAAGCCTGTATCCATACAAACAAGAAGCAAAGATGTAACATGAAATATATGCTCTATAAAGACAGATTGCTTATATGACGCAATAAGAAGATGAGGGAGCCCGTGCATGTTGTTTACCTGGAATTCAGTAAAGTATTTGACAGTTTCCCCACAGTATTATCCTGGAAGAACAGTCTCCTTGTGGCGTGGACATGTATACAGTTCACTTTGTGCAGAACTGGCTGGATAGATGGGCTTAAAGAATCAAAGCAAATGGAGGTCAACACAGTTGGAAGTTGCTCATGAGGGGCATTACCCAGGTCTCAGTCTTGAGGACACTTTTTTTTTTTTAAACATTTTTATCAATTACCAGGATAAGGGAATTGAGTACCCTGTCAGTAAGTTGGCAAACGTTAGCAAATTGGAAAAGACCACTGTTCTGCTTGAGAGCAGGAAGGTTCTTCAAAGGGATCTGAACAGGCTAAGTTGATGGACCAAGTCCAATCACATGACACCCAGCAAGGGTCACAAACCCCCCCTCCCCACATCAGTACATGCTTGGAGAGGAGCGGCTGGCCCAGCAGAAAAGAATCTGGAGGTGCTGGTCAACAGCCAGCTAAACATGAGCTGGCAGTGGGTCCAGGTGGCCAAGAAGATCAGTGGCATCCTGGCTTGTGTCACGAACAGTGCAGTAAGCAGGAGCAGAGAATGAATTGTCTCCTCGTAGAGGAGAGACCCCATGTCAAGTACTCAAAAACTGTTTTGGACCCCTCACTATAAGAATATTGAGTTGCTCAAGGGCATAGATAGGAGAGCAGTGAAGGGGTGAAGGGACAAAAAATAAAACTTAGGAGGAGCATCTGAAGTTCTCGCTTCTACCAAGGACTTTCTACAGTCATTTAATTTGCCCATTAGTGTTGATTATTACCAATATGTGGCTTTCTTATAGAGCTCTTGGACAAATGAATTAACCCTTCCCTTACAGTTTAACTCGTAAAGCATTTATGCTATTGATGGTCAGAGGCTTAAACTAAGTGCTTCTGTGCAACTTTAATGGACGTATTCAAGGTTGGATAATCCTCCTACTGTGGAAATTGACTTCTCCTGATCGGAAGTAGCATATAATAGGAAATCCTGACATCTGGAACTGTACATCTGGTAACCCTGTCTCTGAACTAAGAGACCTTATCAGCCTTTCACACCAAACTGTTATCAACTTCCTTGTGTTACGTTCTTTCTTTACAAGGTGTGATTACGTCTCTCATTTCTGTACCATTCAACATCATCAATTGTAACAGCTGATTATCTGTAATACAGAGAAATTTTTTAAATATTCCTGGTGCTTGTGAAAAGTTGAGCAGTTTAGAGTGAGTAGCTTCTTGCTTGTTCAGAATTTTTGACTGTAGAGAATATTTAATTTGAGCTAATAAAAAGAGCACAGGATGAAAAAATCTCAGTCAGACCTTACTCCAACCTCTTCCTACCAGGAATAGAAAGTTGCAAATTCAAATCTATTTGATATGAGATCTCTTGCATGAAGGGAATTCTACTTTAGAACTCTAAAGGATTCTGTGTTTGATGCTGTCAATCATAATAAGACATACCCATAAAAGAATTCCTGCAATACCTTAAAGCAAGACAAAGCAGTTGTTGAGACATAGCAGAATAAAAGGAGAGAAAAGGATGTCTCTGTTCTAACAGTTATAGCTATATATTCATCAAAACAACATAGCTTTATTTAAAAAAAAAAAAAGTTTCAGCAGCTCTTCTTCCAAAATAAACCCTGTAAAGGCACCTCATTTTTATTTTTCAATTGTTGAAACTTTCTTTTCAAGTCCTTCTTTGTGATCTTTTCTACTTAGCACACCCATCCTGAACCTACAGTTCTCTTCCAGGGTAACTCAGATTACAACCACAACATGGCTTATATGTCTCATTCATCCTGCTCTCTCCTCTGCCTTCCAAGTCTTTTCAATCACTGCTGCTCTACCTTCAAAGCGCTTTGCAACTGGAACTGTACCTTTACTTTCTGATAAACATGTAGTACAATGTTTGTTGGTGAAGAGCTGACACAGAAACGATGCCTGCGCTATCTTGCAGACAGGAAAAAAAAACCACTGTTGTTGTTCTGAATGCTGCTTACCAGAGAACAGGCCAAATCCTAACGATTTTTCCAATATTTTGTGGGGCTCTTATTTCACCAAGCTTTCTGCTAAGCAAAGGAAAAAGTGGATCCCAAGATTAGATGCTGGTTGTTTCAAGAAAAAAGTACATTTCCTAAATGGGCAAGTGCTTAATACAGAGGAAAGGAGTCACACGTACAGCATTCTGCTCACCTAAAATTGCAATAACTGATTCTGACTGTTGAGCCACAGAACCTTGAACTGACTGTTTTGCTTTCACTTCAGAGTCACAGGTAATTCACCTCACACGTTACCTTCAAGTACCCATGCCTTAACATTTCAAGAAATACCAAAGATAACTTTCCCTAACTCAATGTGTGTTCCCTGTACAGACAGAGGGCATTTCACAGGAGTCGGTGGAACAGAAACATAAACAGACCCCAGTGCCCTGGTTAGGCCTCCAAACAGGAATGCCAAACACCTCCCCCTGCTCTCTGTCACTGATACCTTCTTCCCCATGGGTCACTGCTGGTGGCCACAGCTTTTAATCACACACTGGGCCTCCAATGATTTATCACCTCTTAATAGTTTTTGTACTGAAGATTCCCAGTTGGCAGCACTGGCTCCCTCTCCCCCACAATATAACACTACCCAAAGAGCTTCACATCCAAAGCCGGAAAATACACTATCCATGTGAAGCTGAATTAATGCTGTTTGAGAAAGCTATCTATTACTGACAACCATTTTAGCAAATAATTAGTGACAACATAAAAGTCTAGGAATTATACAAAGGTTATAAAGTTAAATGCTTAAAATCTAGCTTAATGTTTCCAACAGAGTGCATGATTATCTGTTGTTTCCTGAATAGTGCGTTTAAAAATATAGACAGTTGTACTTTTGATAAATTCTTGTTATGAGATTCAGCTTAAATTTCAGTCCTAAAATGCCTCAGTGGAACTTCCTTCCAACTGTCAGGCACAGAAGTGTTGTATACAGGAAAATTCCAGCACTTATAAAGTGCCAGCATACAATGTGACATTTCTATCTCAGTAAATTACTGAGATTTGTCACAGAGGGAAACGCTGATGCACCATTTTTCATCCACAGGTCTCAAAACTTCCCAGCACTTACCTTCATTTTGAAACTGAGCTGACTTTCCAATTCATTGGGGAAGATTTTCACTGAGAGGGTGATGAGGTGCTAGAACAGGCTGCCGAGTGAAGGTATGATTGACCCATCACTTGGAGATGTTCAAAGTGAGGTTGGATGGGCCCTGGGCAGGCTGACCTGGTGCCTGACCAAGCAGTAGGCGTGGGAACTAGATGATCTTTGAGGTCCCTCCAACTCAAGCCATTCTATGGTTCTATTCTGTGATTCACAGTGTGCCATCTTGTTAGAGTCCATGCCAAGCTCTCCTTAGACAAAAAAATCTCTGGGACAGAACTAGACACCTCTAAGGAAATACAAAACATTTCCACTTGACCAAACTTATTGGGAAGGAACTTATTATTCCACTTAAAATAACAAGAAAACAACATGAGACCTTACCAAGTCTATGCTCCTGTCTCAGATTCTGGGAGGATCCTTCCCACTCAGTTGGCAATGATCTCTGCAGGTGGCAGTGTTGACAACAATGGTGCTTCATCTTTCTCTGCTGGAGTTTGTCTAATGGATTCAAACAATCCATCTATCTCATTTTTCTGGAACACAGAGAAGTAGATACGCTTTAGTGGATTCTGAACACAGTTAACATACACATCATGCACTGGAACCATGTTGCTTCAGCCTCTGGAGAAGCTTAACCATTTACTTGGATGGAAAAAAAAAAAAAAAAAGGTTTTTATTACAAATGGGTCATATTTTCCTTCTGCTTCTCCGCCACGCATCTCCAGTGCTCTTCAGTGGTGTAGTCAAATATAACGATAGCAATAAAAAGAACAGGCTGAAAAACGAAAGGAATTAACACATTCCTGTGATGATCTTACACTCAGAAAACCCCAAAACAAAGCCAAAAAGGCAAAAAAGTCCAACTTGTCACTCAAGGATCTAGTAGGGAGGCTACCTGACTGTGCATTTTGGTGTTCAATAGCTTCATAGATTATAAACACTAAAAATAAAAATAAAGAATACATTATATAGCCAGTCACGTATTTTTCTGTACACATTGCATCTTCTCTGTCCTTTCCTTTTTCCTGTTATTCTTTTCTGCAATTAATTTATATAAATAGAAATAAGCTAAACAAAGAAGTTGGGAGAAAAGAGCACTTTGTCTTTTCCTTTTCCATGACATTTTCTTCATGAACTGAAAAAAATTCATCAAGGAAAAAAAGGACATCCAGTTTTTCTGTGATCAATCTTAAAAAGCTAAAAGTTATCAATAGAAGCAACTATAACGTTTCAGGCTCCACAGCTTCTCCATACTTTTAGCAGAGTAACACCTTCAGCAATATGAGCACCCACATCCAAAGTCATGCGTGTGGTACACATCACCTGTTTCTCATAGAATGGCTTGAGTTGGAAGGGACCTCAAGCATCATCAAGTCCCAACCCCTCTCCCACAGGTAATGTTGCCAACTGTTATATCAAGTACTAGATTAGATTGCTCAGGTCCCCATCCAATCTGGCCTTAAACACCTCAGGGTATCCACAATCTCTCTGGGCACCCTGTTCCAGCAGCTCACTGCTCTCAGTAAAAGACTTCCCCCTGACATCTAATCTGAATTCCCCCCTTCCTTTAGTCAGTTTTCTCATCACTGTTGGATCACTCTACCAAGGCAGAAAAGATAATAACCAAGTCCAATTGAAGCACTGGCACAGGTTGGCAGAGGTGATGGGTGCCCCATCCCTGGAGACATCGAAGGTCAGGCTGAATGGGGCTCTGAGCACTTGATCTAGTGTAGATGTTGCCGTTCATTGCAGAGGAGTTGGACCAGATGGCTTTTAAGAGTCCCAGCTCAAACGATTCTATGATGACTTAATTGCTACAGAACAGTATACAAATAGCATTTTTTTTTATTATGACACACAACTACTATTGCTCTACATAGTAACAGGTCCTTAACAAAAAGGTGTATCCGAGAATGAGGGTAGGCCAGAACCCTCATAAAGCAAACTGATTCTTCATTACAGTTTTATCACTCACCATATAATGTTAAGGAAGTTCTAAAAGCTAAAGCTAGCACACAGGAGGTTTGTTTATTGCATTGTATGGATGAAGAAAGAAGAATTTCCTGCATATGACACTGAAGGCAGAGTGCACAAAAATTCCTCTGAAGTCTGCAGAGAGCATTGAACAGACCCTCCTCTGTATTAGCCTTTTTCTCGCATATCTGTGTTTTGAATTTTAACACAGCTGTGAAAGGAAGAAAAAAAAAGAAAAAAGCAACACCAATAATCTTGCCAATTGGGCATTCAAATGTCAGACATAAAGGAAAGTTTGGTAAGGATATGATTTTGCTGTGGGCAATGATTTCGTCCAATGGCCAATGACATCACTCCCGGTGCTGTCTCCATCATTATTTTCCAGAACAGGATTCCTGTGATGACAGATTCCATTCCAAAACTCCCAGGCAGCTCTTTACGTAAATGTTAGCAGAACAAAAGCATTACATGAGATTTCCTCTCTATATCAAGCAGCATTTGATGTTCTCTAATCTTTACCTTGGGAAAAGCAATCAAGAACCATATGGACTGCAATCACACCGGATGTCCTGTCTCGTGGCTAAAACTATGAGTTAAGGAGCCTATACTGGACAGAAAGGACAAAGAGAATAGGTTGTGTGTTTGTTTCCCTGAAGAGGGCAAGGATACTCCCAGGATTTTGCACCATCACAGTTGCAGTACACCACTGGTTGCAGTGCTCTCCTTAGATTATTCCGGTGACTTAATACAGCATAATGAGAAGTAGAGAAAAACATCAATGCTCTGATTAGAGAATCATTGAGTGAACAGAAAGATGCAACAAAAAACTAACATTGTCTCTTATTTTTTCCAGCTTTAAAAATGCGTTAGCTCATCTAAACTATTGACCATTGTTGCTCGACCACCAACAGAAGTGTTGGAATTCACAGTGATTGACACTTGGAAGGAAGACTTCATTAAAAATTTAGAACCAGGAGTTTCATACATTGTAACCAAATTTGACCCACTAGTTCAGAATTCGTACGTTCAAATAATTTAGCCCACTTTTAACTTTGGCTATAAGTTACACAATCAATATTTCTATTTTGTATGAAAACTTGGTCTTATTTGTATCTATTGCCAATCGCATTGTCTTATCCCATTTTCATGCTGTGTAAGTTAAAGGAATACTACAGAGACTAAATAGAAGAAGAGTACAGAAACTAAAAGCAAAGTGGTGGTGTTTGTTTTGACTTTTAACCGCAAGCAAAGTTCTATAACAAGAAAAAAGCATTACATTGCTCAGCATTAACGAGCATGTGCCTGCAAGTAAAAATAGTTTCACGTCTTGGGTAGCTTGAGAAGCAGACAAATACCATGGCTGCCTTTTTCTTCTTGATGTCTTTGTATAATTGATCGTGAGCTAGGAACTTTGCATTCCAGCAGAAGCCTGGATTAAAAACCTAGACCAACAACAGTCAGCCATCAATCTTGAGGCCATCTATCCTATCTACAGCCATTTGTATCAGCCATTAGCTGTGTAGTAACTCTTAAGACTCAGGCAAAGAGATCATCTTTCAAAGAGAACTAACATTCAGAGGATATCCCCATTCATTCCTTCTATTCTATTGCTAATTCCAGTGTATTACTCCCCCAGCACTAGCAGTGAAATCTCATACTCAATGCTTTGGTCATATTTATATACCATATTAATCAAGCATCAGAGAAGAACTCAGTGTTTTCTTTTTCTGGATGCAATTTCCTTCCAAGATTTAAATGTAGAATTTCCAAAATGTTTTGATTCAGACTAACAGCACTTTCAGCATACACTGATAACGGCTCACTACTCATTTATACTTATTTCTCCTTACATAATTCCCATAGTGCAAAGTGGCACCAGTGACAGCAGCGTTAAATACATACTCAGGAGAAAGGTTCTTCCTCACTGTCAAAGTACTGCAAAATAAGAGGTTAATTAATATAAAGGAGACAAAACTCTTGTATTCAAAAAGGCACCTCAGCATAAAATCTCTTTTGCTTCCGAAATTTTGAAGTTGTTCTTCCTGATGTTCTGAAAATACTGTAATCTTAAATATGTGCCTTTTACTAAGAAAGTCCTCAAAAACTGCACTGAAGTCCTCTTTCTCCTGTGCAGGATTCCCCAAGATACTCCATTCTGTGACTCCTTTTATCATAACAGATTACCTCTCCCAGCAAGACACTGTGTCTACAGACACGTAATCCATAAATCAATAAATGGCAAAAGAGTTCATCACCCCTCCCCTGCAGCCATCTCTGTCCAGGCCACTGCTTACTTTGTGTGCACCCAGAAGCAGTCCTGTCAGTGGTTTCTGGCTGTGAACCTCTGTCTGAGGTAGAATGGCAAAGCTCAGTCAGGATTTCTGTTCCTCTGGATATACCAGTGAAACAAAGACTGCTATATTTCCCATGCTGAAATTGCCTCCTTCAGGTCAACCAGTCACAAGTACCTTACCACTGCAAATAGTTAATATATTTAGAATGTCAGCACGCAACATACATGGCCCACCATACTTCCTCATTAGTCATATAACTCAAGATAATCTTCTTAGAAGTTTAGGTAAAATTTTCCAATTGTTAACAGTTTCCTCATCAGAATTTTTGTTCCTAAAGAGCAACAATAGACCAGGAGAACTTCTGTTACTTTGGGACTCGCCATTAACTTTGACACATTGTTGTTTGTTTTTTTATTATTATTATTTTCAGACAATGTTTACGAGTTTTAGAATGTTCTTTCTTTTTTTCAGGTACATTACACTGAAAAAATTCATGATCACAATTTCCAGGGAATATACAACATGAATTATAATCACCTTACCATCTCTCAGCACACCCTGTTGAAATACTCCAGTACTAAAAAGTCAATAATAAAGTTGTATTATGCCTTTCTCCTACCTGTCAATTTGTATTCTGTGGGCAGTTTCCTAAAGTACCTGAGAGATTTGGGAACATTTAAAGGCCAACGAGGCCCATAATTCTATAATTTGAAAAATAGCATTTATATTTGCTAAATTTCACTGCCCTTACTCCTTTCACTGTAGCACTTGAAACTGTCAGTCTTCAGTATACTTATACACGTGTCCTGTAACAGCACGTGGCAATTAGTCCTTATGCAAGAGGACAAAGAAGTTTGTATCAGATCCATAGAAAACAGAGCTTGTTTTCATCTCTTTTTGCAGGAAATGCCTAAATACTGCAGTGGATCCAAGCCTAAGAAATCCAACTAAAAGCACCCAGGAAAACACAAGCCATGCAGGGAGCAGGCCTGGCTCTCCTACATGTTACCTTGGCATTTCAAACGCGTATTTCTTCCCTACAGTAGAATCAATACCAAATCACACACCTCCTGGGAGACTCACACTACCTCACTTCACTGAGGCACAGACCAGCAATAAAACCAAATGCCTGAATCAAATTTGATCAAGCCCATAAGAGACGCCGCTTTTGAGATCAGGGAAGATATGGCACCAATCATGAACCTGAGTCAAATCTTACAGAGTCCTCTTTAAATTCCTAGTCTACACAATCATACCCTTAGCCAAAAACAGCAACACTGGAGTGAAAAGTTATGTTATTTGAATTTTTTTCTAATACAATAATTTTTAATGTAGATTTATTAAAGAAACATACAGATTCTGTCTAGCTTTACTTCATAAGCATTACATTGTGAGATATTAAGCATGGGTCCATCTGTGTTGTTAGGAATTTAAGTGTGCTCAACACTAACAAACCATTGGCATTTAACAGTTCTGCCTTTAAAATCATCATAATTTGAATTCAGAGCTCTGTGAAAAAGCTAAAAAAAGAAATTAAGAGCTGGAAAATGAATTTTCTTTCCAGACTGTTCAAAGTACTGTACATTCATTGTACTTTTGAAGGCAATGTGACTGGTGAAGCTGGCAACTTTCCCATCCATAACATCTTAGAGATGTTTATAGCACATGATATTTTAATTGCCCGATGACAAAATTATTTGCAAAGATATCAGATTCACAATGTATTTGTTTCATATTTTCAACAAAAACTATGAAGTCTGAATAACACTCAGGTCTGGGTACAAGAACAAAAAAACAAACGCAAATATCACAGAAAGTTGTCTGTAAACCATCACTATTAAGATCTCTAGGAACATATATGCATAAGCTTAGGCATTGCTAGGGATTCAAATTAGTCTGTAGCTATCCAGGTGCTATGGACAGGCATTATGGTTGAAATCCTCAGGCCCTCATTAGAGTTTTTAAGGAGTTTTAGACTTAAACAGTTTGTACCTTTGATATGCAAAGATTAATTTCATGAGCAAATGTAACTTTTTGCTTTATTTTTTTGCAAAGCACACGTAAGTATACGTGGTAGGTAATAAAATGGAAAGGTACAAGGTAATACAATACATCTCAGAGTCCTGTAACAGTGCTTGTTGATTTACAAATTTAGATCTTGCTGAGGTATCCGAAGGCAAATCATCAAGGTACAAATGTGATTTCTACCAACTGAAGATCTAATCTGTAATGAACCTTTAATAATTATTCACATTAATGGAAAAACATGGACACCTTTCCTAAACTGGGATTCTACTGGAATTTTCTTGTGGAAAAGGATTTACACTGGGGCTCCTTACTATATTTAGAGATCACGTTCAGCAAATGGCAGTCAGCCCTTATCTGTACTCAGCGTAGTATCTGTAGATATCTTTAGTGTCTGTAGACACCTATCTGCAGTAGGTGCCATATAATTTATCCCCTAATGGGACAATGAGTCTGTGGCCTCATTTACTGGCTCAGCAGTGCCTGTGACAAAACATGCACGTATATTCTCCACTTTATGTCACATCCTTACAAGAAACGAAGGCAGCCAGACACCCTGAAATATGGAATGTGCATTAGCAAGCAAGGTCCATAAAATTTCAAAGCCTGAGATCTTTTCACAGCCTGACAGATTTTCCCATATAGCTTTCCACGTTCCTAGCGTAACCCAATACAGGCAGTGCAGACTGAATGATAAACAGAGACTCCTTCAGGAAGCCTTGGGAAAGCAGATCCTCAAAAGCATTATACTTTCCTCTCACCATTCCACAGGTGACTGTTAAGGCTGCATATCCCATTTTTTTCACCTCAAGAGGCAAAAAAAATGAGAACAGAACAGAAAAAATAACTAAAAATGTCTGTTAATGAGCTACCACTACCCTTGAACTCTATCTCTTATGGAAAATAAAAATACGTTGTTACTTTCCAATCCCAGGGAAAAAAAGAAAAAAGAAAAAAAAAAAAAAGAGAAGCCACATTTCAGGATATATACGACTCAATATTGTTTTTGCATTAGGTGCATCAGTAAATTTTATTGCAAAACTGGGTCAGTAATGCCTGCAAACCATGAGAAGCATGAAGGCACATCCACTGCTTGACTCGCTTCTATTTCTCCTGTTTACCAGTTGTGTGCTTGCCAGCTTCAGCTTAAACAAATATCCATCATCCCCAGACCTCAGCCACGTGCATACAACACAAGTGAGCACTTGGCAAATGAGTCAGTGCTGCCAGTGACCTGGAGCTACTGCTCTTTTCAGCTATTGTTGGGATGTCCTGACCTTACTCCTTGCTTACAGCTTTGCGTCCTACCTAGCATAGGAGCTGTTATGGCAACAGTGTGACAGCAACCTTTTGGCTTGTTTGGGCTGCACTGGGTGAAGCGGAATTCTCTTGGGCCACATATACGGATGCCCCAAAAGTAATGCCTCTTATTTATTTTCATGGAAACTACAACAGATACAAAGAGCACAATAACACTATTTGATAGAGCACACTCTCAGGTACAAAACAGTATTTTCCAGCATAGTCACCACCACTAGATGTTCATTTTTGCCAATCATGAAGAGGAACCTTCGTGCTGAGCTCCTAAAAATCTGCACCAGTAGAGGTGCAGTTCCACAGCAAGTAAGACAGCATTATTGCTGAGATGCACTCCCCCCCCTGCCCCCCTCCCTGCCTCATTGTACTCACATCCATTGCTTGGTCATCACCAAGCAGTGATGAATGTCACTGAGTCCCATTCAATCTTTGCTTCATCCTCACTTTCATGTCAGATGCCATTTTGTCAGATTGCTCCTCTACTGCCATCTGTCATAAGGCAAAAAAATGTAATGGAATATTGGTGGGAAGGTTCAAGCTCTACTGCCATACCACCAACATACCTCTCTGACACTGTGGGCAAAAATCTTAAAATAGGAGGCATTACTTTTGCAGCAGCCCTCATAAAATGTATGATATAGTTAATGTATATAATAATGAAACTTTTTTAAAAAATATTTTTTATTAAAACATAAAAAAGAGGCAAACAAAAACAAAACCATAAAGTTACTGGGATATGTGACCTGGTTTTTTTGAGCCTCTCACATCAGTCTGGTTTGATGGGAGCAGCTGCAATTCTCAGTGAGTTCTCAAGGTGTTCATCAGAGATTTTTGACAACATTTTACTCCTGTGCTTCATCCTCAAAAAAGTTGTTCACAAATGTACGTACAGCCAAAAGTAGCGACATGAATAAGGCATGATTGTGAAGCGAGGGATATTTCTCTCTGGGAAGTCTAGAGGGCTTACAGAAGCCTGGTAAAGAGATGCAATCAGATTTTGGATTGCAACTTTAAGCATTCCACTTGAAAATTCACAAATAACGTATTTGTGTCAACTAAAATGGAGTCACAAATTAGACAAAAAGATTTTTTTTCAACCTTTAAACCTCAATTCTCAAATTCCATTATCAAAACAAAAAGTACGGCTGCATATTCTTTGCCATTCACAGAACTTGTTTAGCAAATGTACCAAAATCAGTAAGATCCATAAGCTTACTTGCCATAGCTTGAGCTGGCACTGCATTGCACAATGTGCCCTGGTTTGAGTGCAGATGGGGTTAACAATACACCACAGTTTGGTCGTTGCTGAGTGCTGCCTCTGTTCCTTCATCCTTCACATGCTCATGAAATTGAGGTCAAGCTGCTAAATATCCACCCCAAATTTCTCATCTCTGGTACAAACAAAAATACACCAATACTTCATTTAACCTGGAAAATTGTATCTCACACATTTTCATGCATCCTTTCAGAACACAGCTGAGTTTTCTCAGTTGCTTACCTCACAGTTTGGTTTGTGTAGACAACAATTGTTTCCTGCATGCATAGCTGCTGATCCTGCATTGTTCTGTCACAGAATGACAAGGCTGAGGGGAAAGAAAGGCTCTTCTTGGTTCTCTTCCTCTCTTAGTAACTACACAGATGTGTTGCACTGGACAAGATAGTATAAAATACATGCAATTCATTAGTAAAATGAAAAGAAACACTGACTACTATTGTATTATTCTTTAGAAGTTACAAACTTCACTATCACAGCAGCTCATCCAGCATAATCTTACATTTTCAATGTGAGGTACTGCAACAAAATGGTATTAAATGCATTTTTTTTTCTTGTGCATATACCTATGCATGGCTCAACATGGAATATCATCAGTCAGCATCGCATAGGCATTACTGTCACAGAAACTGTTTTCATTGTATTTAGGAGAGATGTCACCACTCAACACTGGTCTTTGAGAAATCTTTAAGGTAATAAAAATAAATATTACCATAGACTGGCCAAAGAATGTTACAGCTGTAAATGATATGCAGGTTGTTGCATACGTACTTCTATAAAAGTTCATTTATGTATATTCAAGTACTGCTGTTCTTATCAATAACATTACACTAATGCATGACAGAAACTGAATTTATCACTGATGTTTATGTACCTATAGTAAGTTCAGCTGTTTTTATGGTTGAGACCTACACTTGGAATAGTTGAACATTTTTGGAATCCAGCCTGAAACCTCAAAAACTTTCCTAAATGAAACTATGCTAATAAAAATCTCAAAGTCATCAACACAGAAGTCGCACATACACGTGGCTGGAGGAAAAAGAAAAAACATAATGAGGATAAATGGAGGGGGGATTAATTCATTAGACACACTAGAAATGTGGTAACCATCTTGATCTTCAAATTAGATATTTTCTCTTCTGTCTCATTGAAGAATTATAATTATTCTTATGAAACTAAAGCAAAATGGAAAGAGACAGCAATATTTGAAGTAGTCCAGTACCTGAATTTTTCTTTTAATTCACAAGAGCCAAGAAAATACCTCACGTACCATTCAGATTTAAAAGTCATCAGTGGTCACGGAAGCCAACCAAACCATCACCTGCACACAATCTCCACCAGTGGCTGACAGCAAACTGTAGCATAGGTGATGTCACCACATGGAGCCTGGACTGCTAAACAAGGTCAGCTGAGCTGCATTATTCTGAAGGAGAAGGACAAAACAGAAAGGACATCCAAAGCTGAGAGGAAGCTTTTGGAGTCTGAACAGCACTATGCTCCTTTTGTGTTTGCAAACATAAAGAATTTGACATCTGTCCTCTCTCAGCAGAAATACAAGCAATCACCAAAGCAAGCAGTGAAGCACAGAAGTGCACTTTATGCGCAACAAAGAACAGATAAACTAATACAGGCTAGAACAAACAGGTATTTCCTGAACTTCTTTGGAAAAAAAAAAAAAAAAAAAAGATTTGTGTAATGAGGAAAAAACCCCACATATATATAGCACCAAAAATTCCAGTGTCTCCAAGTGTCTCCTAAAGACCTAAAATTTCAGAGCTCTATCTTGCACTTTTTCATAGTTTTTGATCCACTTCTCCCATAAGACTTAGCAACAAGCCTAATTGAGATTAACAGTCATTTTTCCCTTCTCCTGTTTTTCCAGATGCGTAGCATTTTCCATTGTACCCACACAAGCAATTTATTTTTTAAATAAAACAGTTAACGAACACTCTTCTCAAAGGGACACTACTCAGCATAGTGTTCCTTATGGCCTCAGTGAAGAAGCAGACATGGAAGCATCCATTACAAAATGCAATGAGTAAGTGTCCTATCACCTCTTCACTTGACTTGAGCTAAGTCTGTGTACCAGGCAGGTTTATTGTTTACAAACATACAGTGCCCAGATAACTACTGGATAACTACAGATAACTACAGATCTGTGCAATAGGAATTGCTTTGTCGTTACTGAAATGGGTACAACCACACTTAAAAGTGTCAGAGACTCATCTAATCATTAAGGTTAGAAAACTGTCCAACTGTCCACTCACCACCAGTATCACCCACTACCTATGCCCTTCAGTGCCGCATCTCCACATTCCTGAACACCTCCAGGGACGTTGACTCCCCCACCTCCCTGGGCAGCCTGTTCCATTGCCCAGCCTCTCTTTCTGAGAATAAATATTTCCTAATATCCAACCTGAATCTCCCCTGGTGCAACTTGAGACCATTCTGTCTCATCCTATTACTGTTACCTGGGAAAAGAGGCCAACCTTCATCTCTCCACAACTTCCTTTCAGGTCATTGTAGAGGGCAATAAGATCTTCCCTGAGCCTCCTCTTCTCCAGACTGAACAATCCCTGTTCCTTCAGCCAACCCACATAAGCAATTTTCTTTGAAAACATTTCTCATCTTAGCCTTCATCCGTTATGTGCAAACTGAACCTCTTCAGCTCCACTGAAAATCAGCTTGTGTACCTGAATTATGAAACTAGCAATACTTGAACACCTGGATGCTGGAGGCTTGCTCAAGCTCGTGTCTGAAGTCAGCTAAATGATCTGAGTAGAATTCTTAACTCCACATGAGGACGTTGCCTGATTTTGGATCAGGAGCTCAGCAAAGGACATATTGTATTATTTAGGGCTCTGATGAAGCAGACTTCAAAACAGAGGGCTTTTGAAAGTAACCAAACTTCCTGCACCAATACTATTGCTGGTGCCTCTTCCTGTTGGTTGCTAATGGTAATTATACATGACACAGGGAACAGCGATGGGAAAAGACTGTACTCACTTGAGGCAACAAACAGTGAATCCGGTTGCACGGATTTTGAGAATTTCTCTACACTGAAATGTAAATGCACACATGCAGTCTGAGCAGAAGTACCGAGGCTTTTTCCTTTATTCAAGTACAGTTGGCAGTGGATCCCTACTCATGGTCAGTTGCCTGGCAACAAAACAAGTTTCTCTGGCTACAAAATAAATATTCCACATCAGAAATATTTGAGAAAACACTGTTTTTCCTAACTACATTCCATAGTACTTGGGCCACAGGGTTTCCCAGAATAGTATAAAATGTTAACAGGGTTAACACAAAGGACAACCTCCAATTAGATTACTGCTCTGAGAGAGAAAGATATGTCCCCACACACAGCACTCTTCGTATCCTTAAAATAGTATGTTAAATCTATTGCATGGTCTAGAGCTCATGTAAGTACTTTAACTGCCTAGGAACAAATTAGCTAACTGGATCCTGCACCCTTTTCAGTCTAGGCGTGGTGGGGGACATTTTGCAGCAATTGAAAATCTGGAAGTCGCTATATTTGGTCTGAGATGTATGCCAAAGAAAGCGTGTCTAAAGAAAGAACCAGTGAGTGCAGACAAAATCAGATATCTCACCAACTACCACAGCCACAGAGCTATGCTACTGGAAGTACCTGCTCCAGGTTCAGCATAGAGCATGTTAAAGTCATATGCATTCAGGTAGCTCATATTTGGGACAGGTATTTTTTCTTCATCCTTTCAGCACAACACTGCTGTGTTGAGTTCACAGACAGGAGATATTGATTCTTCCTACCCTCTGGAAGCACTTGTCCCATTGTCTAATTCTAAATAATATGGACAAATTCACATTTTCCAAGACCAGAAGAGTAGAAGACTCTAGAATCAGCTCACTAGTGCAGTTAGCTTCACACCATGTCCCATCATGACCTCATCAAAATGAGATTATCAGTCTCATGAGTTTCAATTAAAAACACTGATGAAGAGCTCTAAAGCTAACCATTCTCCAAGGGGAGCAGCCAGAGTTTGTGGAAAATGGACAAGCTGGTTGTAGATTAGAACTATCCTTTAAATATGGATCTTAGGCTCATCTGGATCTTTCCTACTAAGGGATTTAGACATGTACCCCAGATACTAAGTCTAATTATCTCTGGCCAACATACAAAGCTTAAAAACTTCTCTAGTTTCCCTAAATTCTAGAATTTTATCTACTTTGCACAATTCTCCCTTATTTTTATTCTTCTGCATAATCTCAGAGCAGTTGCATTTCAGTGTAGGAAGCTAGTCATCTACCATGCACAAGCAAGAACAAAATCCAGAAACTAAGCAGTAAAAGATTTACCAGTCCATTCTTCTCCTATGAATAGCTTAGTTCCAGTGCACATAATAAATGCCCTTTATCATCTTAGAAAGAAGCAGCTATTGACTTCTTATATGGCACAGGGGAAGGAAAACTTATTTTTCCCTCCTTTTTGTTATATTTGTTTACAAAGTAGACTGCCTTTTTCCAAAGGATTCCTGCTACATTCAGCAGACAGAATGGACAGTGCTTACTTAATGAGCTCTCATGTTTTCTTCATCATCAATGCTTGTGCCTCTTTGCAAGAATAATTCCCTCTTAAGCATCCTTCAACATTTATAAGTTTTGTAGATGCTGATTGAAGAAACCAAAGTAAAAAAGAATTACTCTACTTGCATCTACAAATGCAAAGACCAGTAGGGTAGAATACTCTAGAATCAGACCACTGGTCCCATCATGACCAACAGGAGATATCTAAAAAGAGATTAAGAATAGAATGGTATCTCACTTCAAATTCTTAGAATCTAAATTCTGAGTGTACCAATTTACTTGTTAAACTGGTATCTGTTTACTTGTTAAACTGAACTAATCTGTAGTAGCTATTTCTCAGCACATAAGTATCTTATACCTAGATCTCCAGGTAAGCAGACAACAGGAAAACATCTCTAGGTTTTTTTCACTCAGAACTCAACAATAGGCAAAGGAAGAACTAATTTTCTCATGACTCCCCTCAAAACATTAGTTTTCTTAAAGCTATCTCTCTCCATCTCTCTAGTACATTCAGTGCATCACTGCCACAAGCTTCAATCAGTGAGCATTACAGCCAGTGCAATAAATGAGCAAAAGAACCTGTGGGAAAAGTGTGGTTTATGACTGTAAACCCAGGGGGCAGAACAACTATTACACATAACGCCTTAATTCTATCACTGCCTTAATCTCAGGATTTAACTTTGTTACATCCTGTTAATGGAGCTTGGTAGATGCCCAGCAGACAGGACGACCCTGATACTTCCGTTTCAGCAGTAACACCAGAGCACACACATCCAGAGCACTTTATGCTGAAGGACCACTGGTAGACGTGACAGAGGAATTTTTGACAGTAACATTCACAGAAATTTTCTGATAACCAAAATAATACGAAACTTGTATCCTAGGAATAATATCAATATTACAAAGGGAGATTGGTTGAGCAGACATTTTATCCAGTTCTTATTCCATTGGCAGTTCTCTAGACCTCTTTTTCCAGGTTAAATCATTTGCTCAGTAAGCCTTAGCCTCCCAGACTCAGCCTTATCATTTGTTTCAGCCTGCACTTCTGTCCTGTGTGCTAGCCCAAACTCTCCCATCTGTCTGCTACCTCAGCCTGGTGCTCATCCAATCCTTCACCTGCTTTTACAAGGGTTTTGCTTTCAACCTCTATATGCAACCTCAGTGCCCACCTCCTCACTGGCTGTTCCCATTTCAGCATAATTTCTCACTTATTCCAGCTCTATTTGACATGCTGTTGCTCCTTATCAAGTCTGTACACCTTCCTCCAGTTCCTTCCAAGCAGTTTAATACTTCTGTCCCAGTCCCTTTGCCTGAACCAGCCTTGTTCCTCACCCATCAAGCAGCTCTTGTTCACCCCTCATCCTGCGTAGTTCAGTCTAGCTCATCTTCCAGCAAATGTTCACAGCTCGCTTTCCTCCTTTGCCTAAAATATCATTATAGTTGTGGGGTTTTTTCCTGACAATTTCCTTATCCTTGTTTCCCCAGATGAGATCTGGTGTTGTCCTCCTTGAATTTCAAGCACATATTCAGGTAATTTCCTTTATTTGAAAAAGAGTTATATATCCCTGACAGGGAAAAAAACAGTCCAGACCAGAATTGCATTCCAGAATGGGACAACTACATCTTGTCAGAGAAAATATTGCCAGTATTTTTTTTTTTAGCAGGGGTAAAACAATGTATTTTTTCTTTAGCCTTGTTCTTGGAAGGTACTAAACTGTTCTGGCTGAAACTTTCTGAAGGGTATTCAGCCCAAGGCAGACACCCAATGCAACATGGAAAGTTTTAGCTTGAAAAGATATTTTGACAAAGTTGTGAACAGCTGAAAATAGGGCTTTAGGACTGGAAGTGCCTGGAAGCGTTGGTATTAGATGCTGTTATTAGCACCACCTGTAATGAGGTGCCAAGCTGGAAGGTCACCCACTTTGGCATTAATCAAGCATAAAACAATCACATTTTATGACTTTACTATGGGTTTCTGCTAAAATAACAGAAGTGAGGCTGCTACTGTTTAATTGTCCTACAATCTGATGCCTTGTTCAATCTAGAGAAATTCTAACTGTATTTTACTGTTTCCTAGAGCTGTGCCATGGAACACAAACAAGGGCATCAGCACTGGTTACAACATTTCCCCCCAACACCAGTTTGTGATTTGGCAGCCCATTGTGGGAGGTTAGCAAACAAAGCTATCAGGCCCCCATCTGTCCAGATTCCTTCTGCAAGAGCCAACCTAATCGTATCCCTTTCCTGGGTCTCCAGCTTCTCCACTCTGAAGCCCGCTGTAATGGACCTACCTAAAGTAATTAGACCACCTGTTGCATCGCCAGATCTATTTAAGGGACTCCTACTGGAGTTTGGTTTACACAGTTTGACAGTAATTGTTTAAGTGGGATGCCGTTGTAATGACACTGCAAAATAAAATTATAGACCTCACTTAATCAATAAATATGATTACGTACTCATCAGACTATGAGCTTATCAGTAATTAGTTCTCCATACCATAATGCAGTCCATAATGCCAACTTTGTGCACATTACAGAATGTCAAACAGAAATTACATTAGCAGATGACAGGATATTTACAATCAATTGAGCTTTTACGGGTCAGAAAGATTCTGAGTCCTGGTGAATAAGAAATATCACAAAGTATCAACTGAGAAACTTCAAAATGGCTATTTGGTTTGGGAGCAAATTTAGTTATATGGTACCACTGGTACCAGGAAAATGGGTTTGTATTTTTACACAGTTCTAATATTCAGCGATGCAAATAGAATTTTGCTACTTCATTTACTTAAGTAGTTTAATGCCAATCATTTTTTCTTCAAGAACTATACAACATAAAGGAACATAACAATGTGGGAAGGGCTGTTATCATAAAATGTTAACATTGCCATATAAAAATACATGCAGATGCATGCCTGTACTCATACCCACAGAAAGCTCTACAATGTTTAAAATTGACCCTATTATCAGCTGTAAAACAGACTTAGATTGATCTGAGAAGTAGAAATTCAGGTACCAGAAGTCACGATAATCTGCATTAAGAAAAGAAAGATAATTGCTACTTACATACTAACTCCTGCTTTTGTTCAAACCACTGGCTTCAGTCAAAACGAAGCAGAATCCTATAAAGTAAGGAACAGTTACGATACTGCAGTAACAGTTCCGCATCCATATGTCATACATTTCAATGATTGTGGGTTTTTTTTTTTAATACATTTACATAAATATTTTTTGTATGCATACATTACTAGATTAGCAAAAACAAACTCAAGACATTATTTCACATGCAAGGTTTTTTGAGTAACAGTGGAGTATTAGACAGAGGGTTTTTTTTTTTTAATTGTATTACAGGTAGCATGTAGGTTTCTGTGATCGTGTCTGGTTTTTGTGTTGCTACAAAAGGCCAACATTTGTTGTTGGTTACAACAGTAACACAGTACCTTATGCAGTATATCATCACAATATTAAGTGATATTTTTTCTATTTCTTTACATATACCTTGGTTTCATGTCTTGAAAGGGGGTTCCACACTGCAGTCTTCATTCACTCTGTCCATGGCTCAAAACTGCTCTTAAGCACAGATTTATTCTTAAATATTCTTAAACACAAGCAAAACCAGTGGGGCCTAAGAATCTTCATTAATACCTACCTGAAATTAAATCAACTTTAAGAAGTCTCTACAGTGGTTTCCAGTCTCAAGTTCATTCAACTCCCACTGAAACATGGCTTCAGGGTATATCTTCAATAAAGTACTTGATATGAAGAATTTATTCACCAAAATTTTCTTCTGCTGCACTTTCATGTAAAGAGAAACTAGCTTGTAAGCACAGTGACAATCTAGCTTGGACAGATGGTTAAATTAGAGGACACCATCAGTTCTGTCACAAAAACCCTCATCAGCAGAAAGATACAATGGGCTTTCAGACACCAGAAGCGGAACTTCAAAGCATTAAAATTACTTTCAGTGCATATGGATTTCAAAACAACCAAATTAAATCAGTAAAATTTTTATTAAGACAAAATATTTTCTTTATTAATCATATGTGCCTCAAAGCTTTGATGTTCTAGTAAACTGTTTAGGGTTCCAGCCAGTTTTACCTGTGTAGGATGAAGATCAATCCTATGACAAACACTGACCATAACACAATCAGTGCAATTCTTGTATCTTGGATAAATTAAACAATTTAAAAAGACAAACACAAACAGAACCAGTGAATTGACAGGCTCTTCCCCATATCTGTCAGTGCTGAGTTTCACAACAGTGGTCACCTGCAGGATAGATACCTATCACGCCTTACATCTACCAGTCAGTAAGTTCACCCAGTATTGGCCCACTTTCCCCACACAACAATAGCAAGCCATTGAAGGAGATTGGCTATGGCAGCTCAAACATCAAGATGTTCTGATGATTCCATCCTGCCATTCCTTTTAATGGCACCACAGAAATCAATGAAAATTTGGCCATAAGATTACGGTCTATAACAAAAAAACAATCTCTGATTTACATGGAAAATTCAAGATTCTACTCTATGGGAATAAAGGGATCAAAGATACAAGTTGCACACTTGTTTCAGCTTCTTATTTCACCAAATGATAAAGACATTAGTCCACGTCTCATTACATTCACATTTTTAAATGATTAATATGAATATGACACTTTTAAGTATATTTCAATATAATCAAAGTAATGGATTAGAAGACTTGCTTTTAAAAGCACTATGATTTCTCTGCAAGTTTCATTTTCTTCCAAGGATGTACAACAGCTAAGAATAGCGATGTTTAACTGACATAAGCTGGATCTCTGTGCCTATTTTTCCAGTTACTTATTATCAGAGGTATGTTTGCATAGCAGATAGACATTTCACTTTCCCTTTGTGGTCTGCTGGTACTGGGGAACAAAAAAAATAAATATAAAAATCATCACTAAAATTAGGACCCACAGAGACAGACAAGGGGGTTAATTTCATCTACATTTAATTTATTTACTAACTAGATTTAAAGTCAATGGCATGCATCTTCAGACGCTGCAAACAGTTCTGTAGATTGGTCACCACCACAAATAAAGCCCAAGTCTGAAATCTATTGGCCTGACATTTATTCTGTTCCACTGCAAGAACAAACACTATATCTCACATCTGAATGTTGGGGGGCTTCAAATGACAAAGTGATAAAGGCTGATCAACAGTTACTAATGAACAAGCCTATAAGAGTCATGAATGTGCCAAAAACTTCTCATGGAAATGCTTTGGGCTTTTACCCAGGCTTTCTGATACTATGTGAGCTACCAAGAGTTTTGAAGCTATTTCTCAGAGCAGCAGCCTTCGCTTCTGCATGACATAAAGAACACCAGATAGGAATGGGCCAAAAATACCACATTTCAACTTTCTTTCTCAGGCAAAGCAATACAATTTTCCTACTTTTGCTATAGGAAAACCAAGTTTTTTTAAAGCCAACGTTAAATTGTGTTGCACACACAGCAAGATTTTTTGCAGTTTTACTCAGTGTAGCATCCATCTGAAAGCAGGCAGTTCGCTTGGAGCCCTGTCTCACTTTGCAAGATGCAATAAGCAAAAAATCTCAAGTCACTCCTGCCTTGGGTGAGTAGGCAAAGCTTTCCGTGTCTTGGTATCTCCTTACTAAAGACTAGAAGAGAAATTACATTGCAAGGCCTCTAAGCACTGTATTCCCCAATGCCCAGTACTGCTGAAGCAGAGCTGGAGTCTGTCAGACAAACTGTAACGCACAGATCTGGTTTTCATGGAACAGACTATCCCAGTGGTGCTCCACCACTACTGTTACTCAGATATGCCACCTGACAAGAATGGCGATCATTGGGGTATAACCAGCTTCTGATCTGACAGACAGGGAGAAACCAAAAAGGAAATTTAGCAACAAGTCAATCACGTAAAAATTCACTCTGCAAATCTGCAGCATTAGACGTGGCTCCTGGGCCGGGTTTGTAATCTCCGTGCTCATTCAGGCACAGTCAGTTGTTGCATCCAGGCAGGGTGTGCAGCTGACATCCTAACGTGTAGACCAGCAGCTCATCCAACAGGCAATGGACCATCACATTTCACGTAGCAAGACTGGGCCACTGTCAGCCTTGGACTGCCCAACAATAGGATTCCTTCCAGCTTGTCCATATCGTTTAACTGGCAAATGTCCACAGTCCTGTTCCCAACAACAAATTCTTGCTCTAGTCTGATAGGAAGTTGTTTGACTCAATCAGTTGTTGTGGTTTCTATTCCCTCTCTGTCAGCATGAGGCCTTCTGAAGGATCTTCACTGAATTGCAGTCTCAACCGGCCACTTCTGTCTCCTCAGAGGCCGAGGTAAAATCTGCGCTAGGTCCATTTACCTTGTCCAGTTGTCCTCATTGTCAGCTGAAATCTGAAGAAGCCTTTTGAGGTCTGTTAGCGCTCTTTTTTCCTGTCAGGAAACCTTCGAGACAGTTTGTAATCTATGTAAGCACTAAGACAGGACCATAAAATGAATCGTATTAATATAATTACAACCAGTAAAATCATCAAAAGGGCTGATTCCATATTTAAGCTAGAATAATGAGGTAATGCCAAAAAAATACTCTGGGAGATCTAATTATATAATGCAGCATTCAATTCTGCACGGCCAGCCCAGCAATTCCTGTAACATTCCAATCAAAGTGATCTCACTAGCATGTGAGAGAAGAGCCCAGCTGACAGATTTGGGACATGTAACGTACCATTTAGTCAAGAGGCCCCATGTGCTATTCATGAAGAATTAACAACTCTTATATTGACAATGACAGTATTGTCAGAAGACCTTTGGAAGGGGAAAAAAAACTCCATAAACTCCGTCTCTGTGAAGTTGGACTTTTTTTTGCCCCTTTTTTCCAATGCTGATGTAATCTCCAAACATCTCCAGCAGCAGCTGCTCAGCGAAACCAGGCACCTTCTCCCTAGTCCCTTTCAGCAGCACACGCAGCACTTTCCAGCTCCCTCCAGACAATCGGGGCCTTTCTTTCACCAATTAGCTATCACTTCAAGAGCCCTGCGCTGTCCAACGAGCTCTTAAGAATGGTCTTTGCAGGAAACAACACTGGAGGGGCTTTTTATCTCCTAGACAAATTAAAAGGGGAAGAAGGGAGGGAGGGGAAAAAAGAAAAAAAAAGAAAAAAAAAAAGCACAACAAATCAGAACACAGAAGCTGTCCACAATGCATTGCTCAATTAGTACATTGACAAATGCTGAAATGTCCTCAAGAGCCAACGCTAGAGCAAGGCACACAGAAAACGCTCATGCTTTTGGGGGGAGATTGTTTGTTTAGTTGAATATGTTAAACAGGTTTCATAGAAAGAAGGGCTCTTGTTACAGCAAGTCTCTGAGTTACGCGAACTAAAAGGGAAAAAAAACTCCTGGAAGATTATGTTCTATTTCCTTATTTGGCTCTCCAAATGTAAAGCAGCATTATTTGAAGTAGACATTATAGGAAAGAACTTGGTTTAGCTCACCTTAAATATAGAGGATTGATGAAATGAGTAATTGCTGGGGAACTGCTAAGATCTTTTTGAACTTGCTCAGCTAGCAAGCTCTTTTCCCCAGAAACCATACTTTCCAGCTAGAAGAAATAAAAGCCCGATTCAGAGACTTAAAGCTCTGCAAAATATACATTCTTTTTCCTTTAAAATAAGGGAGTAAGTGCAATGATACCTTGAGGTCCCCATTAGAGCAAGCACAGACTCTAGGAGGTGGTTCAGAAGGGGAATAAGGACTTACGTACATGTTTAAGTGGTATTTTGTCTGGGCCTGGATTTCAGCAATTGGAATTGGACTAGAATTGTGAAGGTAAAAGCATGAAGGATTAGCAGTAAGAGAAATGGCTTGGATGAGGTCCAAGCAATAGCACAGCGACAGGAATGCTTCCCTGAACTTCAAAACTCTGCCTTAAACCAAACCCCAAATACCAAAATATTGTGTATTGGTACTCTCTCAGACATCACCATTGCCTTGACTGGGGCAACCCCATGAGATGCAACACACTGTCTTCTACAACACAAATATATTTGCATTACAAGGAACAATTTTTAGTCTGTTTCCATATATTGACTTTGTATCAAGAGCAAAGCTCCGGGCTTTGTAGAGTTAAATGGCACAGCAAAGCAAATACTTTAAGGGACTTCAGGAGTTTGTTCACTTTAATGGATGCTCTCAGCTACCATGGGGGTTTTGTAATGGAGTTGGAAAGTGTCAAAACTGATCAGCTTGCTTAAAAGGAAAAAGTCTGTTGTATTACCCTGTGTGCATTTATGAAGGAATGTGAAGCAAGTCGAAATTCTTATGCATAGGAAAGCTCAACAGGGATGAATGCACACCATCAGGATTAAGAAGGATACTTTGTGGAGGAGCAGTGAACAATGAGCATCTTCTTATGCCTACAGATTTCAAAACATGTCAAATTTAAAGGGAGCACTCTCTTCAGCTACTTAAGATTTTGCTGAAAAATGCAGCAAGGGAGAGAAAATAAATCTAGGTGAATGATGACACCACTGTCAGCTGAGTCAACGAAACAGTGACTGCAGCCAGCAAGGATTCAACCATCTCCTCCATCAGTCAGCAGCAACATGCCAGTCCTGGATCCCACTAATGCCAACAAGGATCAGTCAAATAAAACCTGAAATCAGAGGACCTGAATCAGAGGAGAAGCTAAATAATGCTAGATATACCATCTCCATGGCAAGAAAAATTAGAACAAGAGTCAACGTCCTTCCAGAAGACCTGAATGAAGTAAAGCCCAAAATGGTCCTCCTGGTATTGTTTTTTTGTTATGGGGAAAGGCATGAATAAAGTTTGAAGCACAAAGGACTTGCACTGATGCCTGGTATCCACCCTTTAAATTCCCTCAAACTGGATGCTTTTCTCTGTATGAAGGAAAAGTGTAAGGTGCTCATGACCGCAAAGCATGAATATCATATATGGTGCCAGCATATAAATGTCATGTATCTAAGAAATACTTTATTTTCAGGTTGGGATCCTCAGTGACATATATGTACACATATATATCTGGTAATAGGGCCACCTCCCTCTACAGAAGAAAAAGAAGGAAGAAGGGGACCCAAGAGGTCTATCTGTTTCTCCTAAAGAAGGATCAGCTGTGTCACTCCAGACAACTGTTTCTCTAGCCCGTTTGTCTTTAAGAGACTCACATCAACACAGATGATGAGAAATCTTCTTCTCATCTGTACGGGATTTAAGCAGGAAAAGCAGTTTGGCAAACAGTTCACTTGCTCTGTCAGCTACAAACTGGCAGCTCCCTCCAGCGCCAAGTGAACAGGTGCCTCCTCCTGGGCTCACAAGTGGTCCCAGCCCTGCCATCCCTGGCATTCCCCAAGAGGTGTCAAAGCCAGGGGATAAAGCACACATCCTCATGCCTGGCGCTGGGCTCTGCACAACGCTGGGCACACTCCCACGCCTGCAGCCTGCTCAATGGCAGCTCTGTGGCTCCGGGCTGCGGCTGTCAGCTTGGCACTCCTCATGGGCACCGTGCTCATTCATACAAAGGAAGCGCCAGTTGCTGGAGGTGGAAGGAAGGTATTTTGCTGCTTACGTTTCGCTTCTTAGGACAGATTGCTTCACACAGAAAATTAATGTGCAGCATAAGCAAGACGATTCTGTGTGCCAGATGAAAAAACTATGCGAATGTAAGAAGATACGGTTTAATATGCATAGCTCCTCTCCTCTCCTTTGTTAAGTATTTTGAGACTCGCTGAGAAAAAGCACTATGCAGAGCCTACGTATTAATCATTCTGATCTGGATTTTTCCAAAGACATATTTTCAAATAACGGGTGTTCCTAATGCACGCTATTATTCTGAATGATTAGCATCATTCAACAAAGAATGCATGCTGCATCACCAAAAAGCATCCTCACTGCTCAGGTCTTATTGTACTAAAACCATTTTTCAACTAATCACCCCTCCAGAAAATATGGGCAAGACGAAACTATATTCAAAGTGTGTGGCTTTTTCTTACTAACATAGGATTTTGTCACATAATCAACATTATTACCATCTCCTGCTACAAATATTTATTAAAATCCTCTAATTTGAAACTATTTCCAAGACAAATTCTGCATTTTGTTACTAAATTAAAATTATGTAATTAATCACCCTGAAGGTCAACAAGAATGCATAATATCTTTTAAAATATAAAGCAACAGATTTCATCTCTGCTTTTCCAGCTCCAATTATAAATTAAGCAGTTTGTTTCATAAAATATAATTTAATTCTTAAAATTTTAATATATCCTGTGAAACTACTCACAATAAAGTAGACAGTAGAATAATCACATCATATCCACTGCTGTCAGTTTGAAATGTTTCCCAAAATATATGTAGTTTTTTAAAAAAGAGGATATGTTACTCACTGTGTTTTCCACACATCAAAAGTCACCGTATCTACAGAGGAAAATGGCAAAGATTTGCGAGCGTTGGCATGGTTAATAAGAAGTTCCCAGTTCACTGTTAAAACCAGAAGAAACAAGGAGCAGGAAAAGGAAGAGAGAAAGGAAGAGAGAAAGGAAGAGAGAAAGGAAGAGAGAAAGGAAGAGAGAAAGGAAGAGAGAAAGGAAGAGAGAAAGGAAGAGAAAAAGGAAGAGAAAAAGGAAGAGAAAAAGGAAGAGAAAAAGGAAGAGAAAAAGAAATTTAGGACCAGCACTTACCTCTCAGTCATGTGCCTGCTGCAGTTATCAGAGTGAAAAAGGCACCTTGCTCCAGTTTACATACATGAAATCTCCTGAACAAGCATTCTACATCACAGTGAAAACGAACCACCACTTACAAAGAGCCAATTCAAGGTATTCATAGTGTTAGAGGACAAAAATCTGACATTCAATGTCAATTCCTGTTTGAAACACCTTGTGATAATGAGCACATATCAAGATCATTCAGCGTTGCACTGAGTTAACACCAGCCCCGCTGGTTTTCTACTGGGAAGTCCCAGCAAACATGCTCTTCCCACCACAGTCAGTTCACTGTGCTCATTTCCATGATCAAGAAAAACAAGGACGGAAATAAGATATTCCATTTACTACGTATTTCTTCCCTTAGGAGCAACTGCCATAAAACAGCGTGTGTAAAACTCTAATTCAGCACCATCCTCAAGGCCTCAGAGTACAAGTGAGATTTAAAATAATAATAAAAATCTGTCTTTACAATGACCACCTAAAGAGATCAGTATTTTAAAGACTTGATTAGATCTTCCCAGTTAGGGAGCTGTCAATGCATCATCTTCTTCGTGATGGCTGTACACTGCAATACTCAGAAGCAGATATTTTAATTCTCTTTAGTTTGTAGAATTTTCTCTCCAGGAGCATAAACAGCACATGATTTAGAAGTAATAAAATAGCTTGTGTACATGCCATGGTAGTTAACCACCTCACCAATTAAAATAACTAAAACAACTACCTCCTGATGAGCAAGTATAAAGATACAGAAACGTTAAGTCATTCACAGGATGAAAGCCTCACAGTAAATATTTAGAATTTGTATTACAATCATTATAATAGCTTATTATCAATCAATTATATCCATTTTCTTCTTCAGTTGCAAGAGACCCCACACAACTTGCTATGTCTTCACGCTTGTTTAGTTGAGCAATTTTATTGGTCAGAAAGATCCTCCGGACTTTTTCCTGGTGAAATTAAGGAATTTTCACTGAATGTAATTGCACAGAATTAACCTAGACCTAAACCATCCCTTCTCAGTTCTCCTTCCACTGATTTTTTTCATTGAATTCACAGTATTGCAGCAACCCATTAGATTTGTTCCTGCTCTGGAGGGGAATTGGACTAGATGACCCTCCCAATCCCTGACATATTGTGATTCTGTGCAATTTAACTACTTTTATTTTTAATGTTTTTGACTTAGCTATTTCAACTGAACTGACTGCTTTTCAAAAGCAGAAAGTCTGGTAAAACACGCTTCAGCTTCGATGAAATATTTGTCAGGAGCTTTCTTTCAGGTCCATGAAATTTAAGATCAGAAGAAAAAGCAGAAAGACAGATCAAGCTTTTGTAAGTAGACAGCCAGATCAGTCATACATAAAATCACTACTTTGAGTCTCTTGATTAGTGCCACGGACACCTCCCCTTGTTTTATTCCCAAGTCTCTTGTGGCTTAAAAACTTCTCTTTCTCCTCACTGAGCACAAAACCAGACCAGGACCTTAAGAAATGTCACAGATAGGAAAACCCAGATCCCTCTCACCTTTAACTACGTGTTTTCAGCACATTGTACACTCACAGAGGGGGCTGCTAAATCCAACATTTCCACATGTTTCACTCTGAGGATGCTCCTCCTGTGCTCCACCAAAAAGAAATCAGATCAAAACCTGGCTCTGATTTACAATTCAATTGGGGTATCCCAATCATCATTTATTTTGACAACATAAGACAACATTGACAGAAACAAAAAATGACACAACTGCCATTTCCATGCAAGGTCCAGTGTATCACAAACTTAGCCATTAAACATACAAGCTTCCAAATCCTACTTCATGCAGAACATGCTTTGACAAACTACAGATCGTGGGAGGGACATAAAGATATTACCACAATACTCATGAAATGCAATTATTGAAAAATCTCTATCCTTTACAGGTGATGGAAGGCAAATATTTTGCATATTGGAACTGGACTGATACAGCTCCAAATCTTACTTTATGCTTAAAAAAAAACATCGAAGTACATTATTTTAAAGGAGAAGTTAAAATATTTCTTACACAGCTTTACTTGGAAATTAACAGAGCCTTGGAAACTTTAAAGACGTGAGCAAAAATCCAAAAATATGGCTGCATTCAACTAGGTCCATATTAAACACATGCTGAATTTTAAGAAAAACTTTCCATGATTGTTTAAAGCCCTGTGAGCAACAGAAAATTATCAGACCTACCATCATCACACTAAATCAAAAAATGGCATGGGACTGCATAGCCTGAGCTTTACGTTTTGGCTTTCTCTCCTTAAGCGTCTGCTTTCTTAAATCACATTTTGATAGCTACAAAATACTGATCTCACAGTAAACACTCAGCGATCTAACTGATCTTGGAAGTTTCTATATTCTCATCTGAACTTTACATCAAGATGCTTTGCGGCCAGACACAAGTTGGGCATTCAGCAAACTGCATTATGTTTTGTACAAATTTTTCAGTCTACTAACAGGTTGTCCTGCTTATTTTAAAGTCTCTTCGCACGTATAAAGAAGGGGAGCTAGGGCAAAGAAGGAAAGAAAAGAGTCCATTTGAAAAAATTACACTGCTAGATTACAAGAGTTGAAAGCCGGTATGTAACTTTGCTCCGGGTGATCAAACTGCTAATCAGGAATGCTGTCGGGAACAGAATGGAATTCCAAATAAATTAGCCATGTCCAAGAAGCCAATACAACACAGGATTAAGGCTCACAAAGAAAACAAATTTATTCAGCCTACTTTATCAGAATTCTTAATAACGTGTACTAGTTTTTCTCATCGCAGTCTGAGTTCTTCCAGTGGAACAGTGTGAAGAAGGAAAAATGAGTCACACTTCATAAATCATCTCCTAGTTCTACGGACACCTAAAAATGTTCTACAGAGAAAGACACAATACTATTACATATTAATTCATATGCACATCAGAGTTACAGTAGAAATGGGCATTTTTGTTTCTTCAAATTTATTTCCAAAGCACTTGATCAAAGAAAAGGCGCTGCACAATTCTTTGTGAACATAAAAAGCTGAAGAAAAAGGTTAGAACAGCATTGATCTTCACACCGAGATTATCTTTTTGTAGCATATAAATCACTGAATTAAATAACCAACTAGTAAAATAAACCCCCCTCCAAACAACCGTGTCAAGACTCACATTTATTACTAAGTAAGAAACAAAATTTCTAATGTTCACATATACTGCGACTGAGGCACTGTCTGCAACTCCAATGCATATTCTATTTTTGCCTCTGACAGCATCCCAGGAAAACTTTTCAGAACAGTTTACGCCAAAATCACAGGAACATTAACACACGTGCTTAAATTTTTGCATTTTCTTGAATTAGGGTTTTAATCATTATCAGGCTGTTTTTCCACATCCATGAAACACACATGATTGTACAGTCAACCGAAGTTGGAACTAGTGCTTCTAAAGTACTTTCATTTTGAAAAAAATACTTAAAAATACTTCAAGTACTTCACACTGTACTTATTCACTGAAAAATAAGAAATTGGATATAGCAGTGCTAGCATTTGTGCAACTTTGCCACATTACCTCGAGAATCCATGTGCGAGTATGCATGTATTTTTCACAATAGAAGCTACCAAGCAAACCATAAGCTGAGAGCAAGTGTTAAGGAATCACATGTCCTGTAGTTCCCAGGTATGGCATTGCCCTGCTTTCCAGTTGACCAGCTGGCACCAGCAACTGGGTATATATGGTTAACTTGTAAGGCACTTTCTAAAGACTTTTTCTCCCAGATAATGGAGTCTCCTCCATAAGATGCCATTTGTGTCCCTTTCCCAAAATAAACTGTCATCTACTCACAGAATCATCAAATTTGGAAAAGACCAGTAGGACCACCTGGTCCGACTATTACCCTATCCAGTATCTTATTCAAGAGCAAAAGCAAATATTTCTACCAACCATGACTTAAGATTTTCTGTCAGGTGCATTTTTTCTTCCTGTAAGACAACATTTGCACAACCACAGAAAGAAAAGCGTATATCTGTAAATCATCATCTCTGGAAGTGCTTCACCAGAGAGTGAGGGTCAACCTACGCAAGTTTCTGGTGCATCATTGATACCTTTAACTGGAAGGGGTCTGTTTACAGCCTAGACTCTCAGTCAGGGGCACGTAAATATCCATTTACTCTGAGTGAAATATTTCAGGGGTAATACAAAATATTTTCTCAGAAAAAATGAACCAAAACAGCATCAAATACAACCAAAGCTTTTCATAAAGCCCAAGGAAAAGCGTAGATTGTAATTTTCAGAGGAGTCTTTTCAGATAGGAAACAGACTTTTATTATTAACTACTGAAAGAAATGTTTTGATTCAGAGGACAGCAGAAAAGACATTTTCCCAGCTTAAATAATTTCCCAGTTTTGGTACAAATTCACAAATGGCTGCAAACGGTTTGAGGCCACAATTGCAGCAAATGAACCAGTGGTCTAAAAAAATGTTTCCCTGTTCTACCTTGGTCTGGCAAACAGCGCCATACATACTCCGTATTAATGAGCCATTCATGTGCTCTAGCTAAGCACACGTGCGGGTGCTTGCAGAATTGGGGTGGATTTCTACACTTCCAGAATACAGACGCTGGATTTCTGAGTGAAGAAAGGAGGATGATAGCTGGCAACGAGCGGAGCGGCTCCGCTTGCCCTCTGATGGCTGGTCGTAGGCCAATCAGCTGCCCTCCAAGTTAGCACATTAACTATTTGTCTTTATGAAATAATGTCATAAATTATGCTTTGATGGGCAAGCGCACTGCTCTTCTTGCCTACAAACACTACACTGGAATTACACACGATATTTTTCTTTTAAAACGCTCAGAATAAAGCAAGTAGGTGAAAGGTAACTGTATCACTTTACAGACACAAGCTGCCCTCTGATTACAACTAATTAAGATATTCAGCAGCCTTAAAACAATACCTTTTTTTAAATCAATGAACCCAGACAGCATTCACAGCTTTTTGCGATGACAAATGCCCTTTGAAAGAGTTAATAGGCAAAGGTTTGTACTGGCAATGAATAGGGCTACCTTTAATTGATCCAAGAGCCTTAGAGAGCCGTCTTATAGTGATGTATTTGGGTTGCAAATAGGCCAAAATAAGCATAAAGAAAATCTGTAAGACCATGAGACCTTTCATTTTTCATCGCGGGGAACGAAGGGGGGGTGAAGCACTGAGGAAAATGAGAGAACTATGATGGGGTTATCTTTGTGCTTCAGCACTTAAAATAGATAAAACGACAGAAATTTTGAGGAAAAGGACAGGAAGTGATCAGGCCATAATTCTCAGAACAAACGTCATGATGCATGAAAACATACAAAACAAGGATTCTTCAGAAGAAAAAAAAAATTAAAAAAAGAGGAGATGATCTAATGCTATAAAGAAACATTGATTAAAGAAACACCCCAAGGGAGGAAGATATTCCATCAGCTTTCACAAACACTGCCTGGCCACGCATTCCCTCCAAACATCTTAAGTGAGAGGAAAAAAATGCCTGGAGAAGAGGCAGTCACATGGATCCATTTATAACCTTCCCCCTCCTTCTTTGTTCATCTTTTACATGTTTTTAAGATGTACAGGAAGTTTGCACATAAGTGGCAGCTCACAAAATTAAACAAGATGGGGTAATAGCAAACATTCTCCCCTGACTTGCCATAGGAGAAAAAAAATTCATCTTTATAGGCAAGATAAAGTCCACTTAGTCATTTTTTTTTCTTTGCAGGCCTGATCATACATTAATGTTACCTAATAATTATGAAGAGACTCATCTGTCCATGTTTAAACTAGCCTTTCATTATAAACCCAATTTTGGCAGAAGCCCTTCCTCATTTAGCAAAAGCTAAACCAATTTCCCTGAACTTCCACAGGTGCAAACTTTATGCCAAGGTAGAATATTTCTGGAAAGTCTGAGGCAAATCAGACAAGGAAATTCCTAGACTAAAAGGCTTTTTTAAAATGGAATTACAGAGTAAGCATATTATCAGCAAATTAGGAAAAAAATTCAAGAAGAATGTTGCTGAGGTCTGAAATCTTCTTAAGTCAAATACTGTAGGAGCTAGAAAAGTATTGACATTGCTCCTTAAAAACTGAATAACCGAGAAATAAAATATTCTGATCCTGCATATATATTCAAATGTGGATTCACGTTAGAAAAGGCAAGTCCTTTTTCAATTTGGACCAGGGAATTGAAAAACTGTTCTTAGACTCTGCTCATCCTACAGCCACAAATAAGTCCTCTTCCAGCAACAGCCAAACAGAAAAATATATCAAGTCTACAGTTGCATCCTTCAGCAGAACCTCACTTCAGGGCAGAAACATCACTAGACACACAGGAGAACAGCCATACATGGACACTGCCAACAAACTAAGGAAAGAATGTTCTTGAGGAAACTTCAAAATCAACTGCTTTTTGTACAGAGGACACAAGATGGATTTTCTTCTCCCAGGCATGATGAAGAGCCACTGTTTCATAAAATGGAAGACGTCACATCACAAAATAGCTATGTCCAGTAGCTTATCATTTGGTCAAAAAAAAAAAAGGTGATAAGGTAGAAGGGGATTAAATTTGCTATTACACTTTTAGTGGTGGGGGTGAGGGAGTATAAACCGTATTTCCTCCACGGTTTGTAGTCATCAAAACTGTGAACAAAGAAAATCCATCAAGATTTGCAGGATAGACTTAGAAGTCCAGAAGAAGCATGAGTGCTTGACTGTATGCACTGTCTTACTTTGTCACTTGTGTGTGAAGAGCCATGTGAGCCAAACTACAAACTCTGCTACAGCACCAGCCTCATGACAATCTCTGGGACTTTGGAGACAGCTAGGGTCACCAAAGAATGGCAGGTAACAGCCTGGGATGTGGAAGAAGGAACTGAGAAGAGCGTCGTGAGCAAAATGAGTCAGAGAAAGGAAAAGAGTTATCTAAGATATTCGCCTAGGGCTTGTCAAGATGTTGTGTTCCCTACCTCTCTCTACCTCTACCCACCAAACTGATTCTGTTCACAAAAGCACTTTCAACTGTGAAGCTTCCCCCAGCAAACAGCTCGACGTGCCATACTATTCAATGTCATACTTCAACTGCTTTCCTTGTAGACTGCAAAGAAAAAAAAAGGACAATATTCAGAAGCTGTTTATGAACATTCAATTTCACTGAAGAACACACTAAGAAAGCAAAGGGCTTCTGAGACAAATGCAAGGAATATTGGAAATATTTGTCTCAATTAAGTCTAGAATGTGTTTATAGGTCTGGTTACAATAGCAGCAGAACATCCCATCTGGAGATGTACATAGGAGTAATTTAAGTAGAGCACACCACCAGGACATGACCATCATGGCCAGAAAGTGAATATGACTGCAGATGGCAACAAACACACAGGAGGACAGGCATAAACTAAGGCTGTCAGACCCAAATTTTGGGCTCGGTGACTAAGCTGTGCCACACATTACTTGCATTTTACTGGACATACCTGCTTAATACTGTTTAACTGCAGTGCTCCTCCACATGTCCAATTGACTGTAATTGTCAGCAAATTTATTCTAAATTAAATTTATTACATTTTTATAATATATATAATTCATATTTTAAATTAAATTTATTGCATATTTTTTAAAATAATCTCACATAGATTAGTTTATTCTTGACCAAACAAGTCCACCTTCAACTATACTGATGAGGAACTGAAGAGTAGAAAGTCTGAGTAGAAATGAACCTGGATTTTCCAAACAGCATCTATTTTGCAGCTGTCTAATAAAATTAACAGCAACAACAAATTTTTAAAGCCAATTCAAGTTTTACTCTTAAAGAAGTATTTCTATATTTGGCTAATCTTCATCCCTGCATGCACCCACACGCCTGGAAGGGCCAAAACAGAAGGACTTAAAAGCAGGGGAAGCTGAAGCAGGAATAGAAATGGATTTTCCAGTGGAGGAAGCAGACTTAGGTTAAGAGATGAGATTAAAAAGCAGTAGCTCTTGTCCTCAGAAGCAGTGTTTGCACAAATACTTCCCAGGCTCCTGACAAACACAAATAACCCTCACTGTCCTGAACAATTTGTTTTTAAAAGTAATCTTGAGCATGTTCTACTTGAAAGCTAGCTGAATCTCTTTGCAAAACTTGTTGTTTAACTCAGCTTTAATTACACTCTCTGTCATCTCATATCCCAGGCCCAAGCACAGCAGAGGGGAAAACAAAACCCACAGCATTTTGCCAAAGGAGGCAGAAGGAGCTGTCATGCTGTAGCAGAAGCAGCAATGGACACAGATATAGCCGTGCTCCCAGCTCCACAAGTATAAATCCTCAGCAACCCCATTGGCACAAACCTCATCCTAAAAGCTGCACGGATCCCCCTCCGCTCAGCTGGGATACCAAGTAAACTTTGATCCTTTTTCTAAAGACCTGCTTCACAATTCAACATCTTTGATGTAAATCTTTTAAAAGACCAAGATGGCATAGACTGAGGGACAGGATGGAGGGAAATGTGTTTCCATCCATGGGGGAACCATTAAGAGGAAGGTTAATAGCCCTGGGCATGCGATCAAATTAAAGCCTGTGCCAGTTTCCCCAGGGCTTCCCTTGCCACCACCAGCTCCCCCAGGCTGGGCACTCACCCTGCTCTTCCTACCAAAGGCAGCTCTTAAACAGAAGCACAACGGGCTGCTGGAAAGATAATAGCGTAATTAACTTATAAGGATACAATATGAAACAGGCAGAGGGAGGGAGCCTTTGGGTATCTTTGCGTTTGGAGAGAGATATACTTGCGGTACGTGCAGCTTAGAAGATGGGGAAGGAGCAGGAATTCAACCTTCCCCACATGTGGATCACAGCACCGAGCCTAAACGAGGCCGGAGTTAGCATTCAGAGCACACGGCGCAGCAGAGTATGGGAAAGGGATGGAGCAGCCCAAAGAGCTGGCGCCATGAACTGACGAGCAGAGCGCAAGTGATAAAGATTTACTGCGAGAGAGGAGGAAACAGTCCGCTGGCCCGATTAGAGCTGTGAATACCGAGTTGTTCAGGGAGGATTTTGCAGCTGACTGATCACAGGCTGTCGGAGCAGGCCTCGGACAACAGCTGCAAGGCTTGCTGGGCTGCAGAAACAAAGGGCGCCTAGCACGGTGCAAAGAAAGAGTTGACAGGTTGTTGTTAGCAGTGGCAAATGTGTGAGGTATGTCACTGTGTGCGAGACGGGGTGGGGTGGGTTGGTGGGGAAGGAGGAGAGCGCTGAGCAGAGGCAGCGCTCGGAACAGGGGGGGCACAGCAGAGGGAGCGAGGACGCGGGCTTGGTCAAAGCACTCCCCTAAAAGCAGGCTGGTGTTTGTGGGGAGGACAATCACAAGGTCTGTTTACTGCTGCCAAGATGAATTAGCCCATCGTCTCATTTATAGGACGAAGCTGGCGGCACAGACTATAAGGTGCACGGCATTAAAGAGACTAATTAGACAATTCCGGCAAATCTGAATTAAGACCCTTTCTTTCTTTGAAAGCTGGAAAGCATTTCTCAGGACTGTGCTCAGATGACAGAGGTTTTGTTGAGCTTTTCCATTCTCTTCTCTCTCACAAGAGTCCACTGTAAATTCAGCTCAGAGCTCCGCGAACAGTTGTTAGAAGCTGCTGGCATTTACATCACATTTAAAAAGGTCCAAAGCAAAATCCCGGATCCTGCAGGAATCCAGCTCCAAGCCCAAGGACAAACCCTGCAGCTGGTCCCCCTCCTGTTGCAGAGGCGGAACCAGAAGCTGCCTGCAAACATACCTGAGCCGCGGGCCCGCAGCTGAGCTCTCGCTCACACATAAAACAACACAGATTTTTCCAAAGCTGGCTTTGGAAAACACCACCTCCCCCCTCCAACACAGCGTCTGCAGCCAAATGCTTTTCCCAAGCAACTGCACTCGCTAGAGCCATGGTTCACTAAGCTCGTGAGTGCTGGGTAGGAATGTATCAATGAAACTGCAGATGATCAAAGGCAGAAGCTGCAGAAGAGAACTCACTTTCAGCTCTGTGTTTGGCAAGTTTAGGATTCAATTCTCAAGATCTGGCAACGTTTTGCTCTGATTGTGGCAAAAACAAAATGCTACAAACACCTCTGAAGCAACGGCGCATGCTGTTTGCACACAACCACTATATTACAGTGTTCACTATTAAAATGTTTTACAAGACGTTAACGTTACCATGGCATTCACTGGATACTAAGAGAAGGGAATACCACGAAAGTCACAGAAATTCTAAGCACTGTGAGCTGCAAATTTCAGATGTTTCACAGTAATGAGCAATGCTCTGTAAAATACAGACTTCTGCCTTACTACCTACATATCTATCGCCAACCAACAAATAAGAGACACTAAGAAATCGCACTGCCACTTATAGAATCTAATCAATTATACAAATAAAGCCTATTTTGATTTTTCTCTTCTAAATGGTCTCCGGGTCC